>NC_090451.1:66119372-66734294 GCF_031143425.1 Pleurodeles waltl | reverse complement strand
TGGGAGAAGAGATTGTTTGTAGGATTGTGGGGCGGGAAGACGCTTACTATTCTACTGATGTCAGGTGGCCAGTCTGAGTCCAGTGTACCATTTCTGGTTAGGAATACTGCCTAGATATGGGAGCAAGTGGCCAAGAAGGTTCTCAAACGTGCCCTGTTTGATAGAGAGTTAAAGATCTGGGACTTGGCCCCCTTCAGGGGTATGGATACCTTAATGTCAATGGGAGGATGTGAAGTGGTAGGAGACTTGCACCCCAATGGAGAGTTTATCTCCTTCCCGGATGCTAGGGATGCGTTCGGACTAGGCCCAGGTCAGTTCTTGCAATATGCCAAGATGGAAAGTGTAGCCAAGGAGATCTGGTGTGGGTTTCCGCTGGCCCCTAAGGCATCGTAGGTATTGAATGGACTATTGAATTAGGGTGATGAGACCCATCTGATTACTCAGTTTTATAAAGCCCTTTGGGAGGACCAAACGGGTCCTACGAGTGTTGCGCGCAGGGCATGGGGGCGTGTTTTTGGAGAACCTCTGGAGGACGCGGACTGGGCAGTGGCATTATTGCTGGTGCGTGCAGTGTCCTGCAATCACAGGTGCAAACTATTACATTTTAACTTTGTGCACAGAACATACATCACACCTGCTCGGCTCAATAAGAGTGACTCAGCAAGGGGGGCGAGTTGTCCTAGGTGTGGCCTATTGGATGCCTCTTTTCTTCATTTGGCCTGGTCCTGTCAGGTGGTGCACCAATTCTGGAGGGAGGTAGTAGGTAGAGTGGAGGAGGCAACGGGACTAGGGCTAGACGTATCACCTGTGACATGTCTTCTAGAAGTGGTGAGGAGGCCGTGGGGTAGGAATATCCCATACAAGCTTACTCAACTGGCCTTAGTGATGGCCAAACACAGGGTGGCCATTAGATGGATGAGCTCCCAGGGTCCTTCTATCTCTTGCTGGATTCAAGACTTGCTGGAATGGGGTGCTGCCAAAGAACAACATATGCACATGTTGCAGAAGGGGGAGGGGGCACTTATGGATGTGATTACGTGGGGGACATTACTGGATTGGTTCTCCGGTGTGGAGGAGTTAAGTGCAGATGGGAGCACGGATGAGGATGACTGATGGAATTCTCCTTGTCTTGTTTAAAGGAGCGACGACTGTGGTGAGGCTGTGTCTATGTGATTCTTAAGACATGAAAGATTTGGTCTCATGTAGATTTTTTTTTTTCTTGGATGGGCGGGTGGAGTGTAATTTCTATTGTAGTAGGTATTACAGATTCTTATACCTAACTGTGAGTCTGCCTCGTCCTATAAGAATCCGATTAACAGGTACATAAGATGAAGATTTTGTTATCCTTTGTCTTGATATGCACTGCACTGCACTGCACTGTAATGTTTTTGACGATTATGCTTTTTTTAAATCAATAAAAACAGAGTTATTAAAAAAAAGAATAGAATACCTTACACATTTTGCTAAAAGATTATTTCCGTCAACTCCTTCATCCAACTTATCAGTGACATTAATAACGGAAAATTATACTTGAACCAAATTATCTAGAGCAGTAACAAAATAGTTTCTCACCACAGATTTCACATTCCGTGTTGTGATATTGCTTTTATGACCTCTTAAACATTTTTTTTATTTTTCCATTCTGTTTTGATGACTTTTTCAACACATTTTTTCATTTTTCCATTCTGTCTTGATCGTGTGTATACGGTTACAATTGACATGTAAATAGCTACAAGGGTAATTTAGTGCCTATATTTCGAAATATAATTTGCATGCAGAGTAATGTCTTAATGAAATATTTTTACCAGCACTTGGGGGAAAAGGCCCTTCTCCATTTTGTTACAATGTGTAAGGAAATGCCTCTATTTGTATGGTAGCCTACTAGTTTTTCGGCTGATGCCTCTGGTTTTTCAACTCTGAGAGTACACTGAAGCCTACTAACCAAACCTCAGAGCCAGTGCCCTGACCCCAAAGTGTATGTTGAGTTGGCTGTACTCAACTGGAAATAGCTAATTTATCTGTGAGTCCCTAGTAGATGGTACCCAGGGGATGTAAGTTAGAGGGGCACCCCAGGCTTGCAGCACTGGTTGCGTGTGGGAGACTGGGTTGGAAATAAGGTTTTGGAGGCTTGATATGGTGTGAAATTTTGGCTGTTTTTGTTTCTTTCAAGTTGTGCAAAAATAATGGACAAGTATACTGCAGGATTTTCTTTACAGAGATACTGGTAGTGACAGTGATGTAAGATGCTGGAGTTGTTCTGATCCTTGAAGCTCTAATCTTTCTCTTCTTTCTTTTTCCCTGTTAGGTGTACCAGTGGAGGCCAAGAGCGGTGACTACCACCGGAGCATTGTCACATGGGAACCAAGAGAGAAAAGGAAGAAAAAATACCGTGGTATGTATAACAGGAAAGATTATGGGCATTCCCTTTTCACCAAGACACCATAAGTGAATACCTTAGTGAGTAGAAGTGATCCTATAGTCTCATACAACAGATGGGAGTTGGAAAAAACCTCCCATAGTAGAAGAGGTGCTTGTGGCATCCCTCAAAGAACCTTAACAAATAAAGGACTGTTCGCTCACCTGCCCACCATAACAAACTATTCTCAAGGTGGGTAAGCCTTGCGCTTTGCTTCTCTTCACTAGAGAAACTAGAGAGATTTCAGTCTACACATTCATACGGAGGGAAATATGTACCAAATTTAACTGAGACCAGAGCCCACCCTCCTTGCTGTTCTTTATCCATATTGTGCACAAAATACCTTGTTAAGTTAGTGCTCTTTTGTCTTCATTCCCCCCCTTTCCCTTTTCCAGCCCAGATAATTCACTACGAGTGCCACGATTCTCCAGAACCGTGACAGGGCGCCGTGGCTTCTCCGGCAGAGTCCCACGACTTTGCTTTGAACCACTCTTCTCACTCATTGTCCTCTTCCTTCACTCTACTCTGGCCATCTGCTTCTTATCCTGGTATCACTCTACTCGCATCTGCTTCTCGTCCTCGCCATTTTACGCATGTATTGGACATAGGTCACTGTAAGGAAATGCCTCCTTGGCATGGTCACCCCCTGACTTTTTGCCTTTGCTGGTGCCAAGTTATGATTTGAAAGTGTGCTGAGGCCTGCTAACCAGACCCCAGCACCAGTGTTCTTTCCCTAACCTGTACCTTTGTCTCCACAATTGGCACACCCTGGCATCCAGGTAAGTCCCTTGTAACTGGTACCCCTGGTGCCAAGGGCCCTGATGCCAGGGAACGTCTCTAAGGGCTGCAGCATGTCTTATGCCACCCTGGGGACCCCTCACTCTGCACATGCACACTGCTTGCCAGCTTTGTGTGCTGGTGGGGAGAAAATGACTAAGTCGACATGGCACGCCCCTCAGGGTGCCATGCCAACCTCACACTGCCTATGGCATAGATAAGTCACCCCTCTAGCAGGCCTACAGCACTAAGGTAGGGTGTACTATACCACAGGTGAGGGCATGGGTGCATGAGCACTATGCCCCTACAGTGTCTAAGCAAAACCTTAGACATTGTAAGTGCAGGGTAGCCATAAGTGTATATGGTCTGGGAGTCTGTCATACACGAACTCCACAGCACCATAATGGCTACACTGAAAACTGGGAAGTTTGGTATCAAACTTCTCAGCACAATAAATGCACACTGATGCCAGTATACATTTTATTGTGAAATACACCCAAAGGACATCTTAGAGATGCCCCCTGAAAACATACCCGACTTCCAGTGTGGGCTGACTAGTTTTTGCCAGCCTGCCACACACCAGACATGTTGTTGGCCACATGGGGAGAGTGCCTTTGTCACTCTGTGGCCAGGAACAAAGCCTGTACTGGGTGGAGGTGCTTCTCACCTCCCCCTGCAGGAACTGTAACACCTGGCGGTGAGCCTCAAAGGCTCACCCCCTTTGTTACAGCGCCACAGGACATCCCAGCTAGTGGAGATGCCTGCCCCTCCGGCCACTGCCCCCTATTTTGGCGGCAAGGCTGGAGGAGATAATGAGAAAAACAAGGAGGAGTCACTGGCCAGTCAGGACAGCCCCTAAGGTGTCCTGAGCTGAGGTGATTCTGACTTTTAGAAATCCTCCATCTTGATTCCCCCAATAGGATTAGGGATGTGCCCCCTCCCCACCGGGAGGAGGCACAAAGAGGGTGTAGCCACCCTCAGGGCTAGTAGCCATTGGCTACTAACCTCCCAGACCTAAACACACCCCTAAATTGAGTATTTAGGTGCCCCCAGAACCTAGGAAAATCGATTCCTGCAACCTGAAGACGAAGAAGGACTGCTGACCTGAAGCCCTGCAAAGAAGACGGAGACACCAACTGCTTTGGCCCCAGCCCTACCGTCCTGTCTCCCCACTTCGAGAAAAACTGCAACAGCGACGCGCCCTCCAGGGTCCAGCGACCTCTGAAGCCTCAGAGGACTACCCTGCATCTAAAAGGACCAAGAAACTCCCGAGGACAGCGGCCCTGTTCCACAAAGACTGCAACTTTGCAACAAAGAAGCAACTTTTAAAGACCGCACGTTTCCTGCCGGAAGTGTGAGACTTTCCACTCTGCACCCGACGCCCCCGGCTCGACCTGCGGAAAACTAACTCTACAGGGAGGACTCCCCGGCGACTGCGAGCCCGTGCGTAGCCAGAGTTGAGCCCCCACAGCGACGCCTGCAGAGGGAATCCAGAGGCTCCCCCTGACCGCGACTGCCTGCTTCAAAGAACCCGACGCCTGGGAAACACACTGCACCCGCAGCCCCCAGGACCTGAAGGATCCGAACTCCAGTGCAGGAGCGACCCCCAGGCGGCCCTCTTCCTAGTCCAGGTGGTGGCTACCCCGAGGAGCCCCCCCTTTGCCTGCCTGCATCGCTGAAGAGACCCCTGGGTCTCCCATTGAATCCTATTGTAAACCTGACGCCTGTTTGCACTCTGCACCCGGCCGCCCCTGTGCCGCTGAGGGTGTACTTTCTGTTCCTGCTTGTGTCCCCCCCGGTGCCCTACAAAACCTCCCTAGTCTGCCCTCCGAAGTCACGGGTACTTACCTGCTGGCAGACTGGAACCGGGGCACCCCTATCTCCATTGAAGCCTATGTGTTTTGGGCACCACTTTGACCTCTGCACCTGACCGGCCCTGAGCTGCTGGTGTGGTAACTTTGGGGTTGCCTTGAACCCCCAACGGTGGGCTACCTTGGACCCAACTTTGAAACCTGTAAGTGCTTTACTTACCTGTGAACCTAACAAATACTTACCTCCCCCAGGAACTGCTGATTTTTGCAGTGTCCATTTTTAAAATAGCTTATTGCCATTTGTGCCAAAACTGTACATGCTATTGTGATGATTCAAAGTTCCTAAGATACCTGAGTGAAATACCTTTCATTTAAAGTATTGTTTGTAAATCTTGAACCTGTGGTTCTTAAAATAAACTAAGAAAATATATTTTTCTATATAAAAACCTATTGGCCTGGAATTGTCTTTTGAGTGTGTGTTCCTCATTTATTGCCTGTGTGTGTACAACAAATGCTTAACACTACCCTCTGATAAGCCTACTGCTCGACCACACTACCACAAAATAGAGCATTAGAAGTATCTCTTTTTGCCACTATATTACCTCTAAGGGGAACCCTTGGACTCTGCATGCTATTTCTTACTTTGAAATAGTACAAACAGAGCCAACTTCCTACAGTCACTACCTATGTCCACCTACATAATGGTAACTCTGAACCTTGGCATGTTTGGTATCAAACATGTTGGAATCATACCCCAAAACTATTGCAAGTATTGGAAGTATGATTCCATGCACTCTGGAGGCTCCTTAGAGGACCCCCAGCATTGTTACCACCAGTCTTACAGGGTTTTCCGGGCAGCCCTGCTGCTGCCACCCCTCAGACAGGTTTCTGCCCTCCTGCTGCTTGATCTGATCAAGACCAAGAAGGCAGAATAAAGGATTTCCTTTATGAGAGGGAGGTAACACCCTTTCCCTTTGGAAATAAGTGTGACTGGCTTGGGAAGGGTAGCCTCCCAAAGCCACTGGTTTGCTCTGAAGAGCACATTTGGTGCCCTCCATGCATAAACCAGTCCACACCAGTTCATCAGTTCATGGACACCCAGTCCCTGCTCTGGCGCGAAACTGGACAATGGAAAGGGGAGTGACCACTCCCCTATCCATCACCACTCCAGGAGGTGTGCCCAGAACTCCTCCAGAGGTTCCCTGGGTTCTGCCATCTTGTTTTCAAGGTTGGCAGGGAACTCTGGGAGCATCTGAGTGGCCAGGCCAGGCAGGTGACGTCAGAGCCCCCTCCTGACAGGTGCTTACCTGGTTAGGTCTCTTTCTTGGGTGGGTCCCCAGATGCGGCTTGCAAGATTCCAGCAGGGCTCCTTTGCAACCTCTGCTTTGAATTCTGGCTACTGGAACCGCAACTGGACCCTTCAGGAACTGAAAAACGCTGCTACAATGAAGCAGACGCTTTTGCAACTTTGTCTCCCAGCTTTGCAAAATTTCCACACCCATGCATCCTCAGAAGACTGCAACTCTTCAGCCTTCACAAGAAGAAGAAGTAATCTCCCTTGAAGTGAAGGAGTCACTTCCCTGCAACGGCAGGCACCTACAGCAAGCGATGACTGGCTGCGTGGATCTCCTCTCATTTTGAGCTGTGTGGATCCTGCATCATGGTTGGTGGTCCAGAGTAGTCCTCTTGGTCTTCTCTGACAGCTGTCCAAATTTGGTGAAGGTAAGCCTTTGCCTTCCCACGCAGGACAGTACCCCCGTGTACCGCATCTCTTGCAGCTCCCAAGGCTTATCTGCATCTCCTCCAAGGGATCTTCAGGTGACATATAGATCCAGCCCCCAGCACTTCATCCTGCAAAGCACATCTTCCTGAGCGGTTCTCCTGCGGCGTGGGATCCTCTTTTGTGCCACTGCGTGGGCTTCTTCTGTGACTCCTGTGTCCCTGTCCTGTGGGACTCCTGTGGGTGCTGCCTCTGCTCTTGTGGACTCTCTGCAACGCTTAGGGTCCCCTGTTACTCTCCCTCCTGGGTTGAGTCCTCTTGGGCCTTGCTGGTCCCTGGCAGCACCTCTTTTCCACTAACCGTGAGTTTGCCCTTGCCAAGGCTTGTTGGTGGAATTCCTACATCGACACCCATCGCAATCTTCCTTCCAGCGTGGGACTTCATCTGCATCCATCAGGAACTCTTGTCCGGCTGCAGGGCTGCAGTGCTGACCTGTTCTTCATCACAGTCGACCAACTCCTGCATCCGCTGCTGGGTGGGTAGTAGCTCCTACTCCTCCTGGACTCCACTGTGACTCTTAAACTTGGTCCCCTCTCTCCACAGGTCTTATTTCTTCATGAATCCACCACTGATTTTCTTGCAGTCTTGTTGTCTTCTTTTTCTTCTGTTCCTCCTGTTGGGTGGTTTGTGGAAAATCCAGTATTTTACTCCTGTATTCCTGGTCGCTGGGGGGTACTGTGTTACTTACCACTGTGTATTTTTGTAGTACTCGCAGCTCCCCTCTACATATTTTACTTACCTAGGTGGGGTACCTTATTTGCATTCCATGGTTTGTGCTCCCCCTAGGGTCAATATTGGTTATTGCTATTTGCACTGCTTTCTAACCTTTTTTATGTCAGTTTCTGATCACTAGTGTATACATTTAGTGTATTAGTTACCTCCTAAGGGTGGGTTACCTGTCCAGTATTTTGTGGTGATTTGTTCCAAAAATAAAGTACCTTTATTTTTGTACAACTGAGTGTTTTCTTACATGTGTTTAAGTGCTGTATAACTACAGTGGTATTGCATGAGCTTTGCATGTCTCCTAGATAAGCCTTGGCTGCTCATCCACAGCTACCTCTAGAGAGCCTGGCTTCTAGACACTGCCTACACTTCATTAAGAGGGGATACCTGGACCCGTTATGAGGTGTTAGGACCTTAGGTACCCACTACACACCAGGCCATCTTCCTACACCTCCTTTGTCTGCCTTAAACATATTCGGTATGTCTCGCTGTCTACCCCATACGTTCTAGAATGCTTTTCTTGATATCCTCAAAGTGGGTTGTTCCACAATGATTTACCACCTCGTATGCTGCTTGCAGGTCCCCTGATAGGAGGGGCCCTAAATACTGCTCCCATCTCTCTTGGGGCCAGGCTGCAGCTTTTGCCATCCTCTCAAAATTATAAAAGAAATATTCTGGGTCCTCTCCCACCACATATTTCTGCAAAATGACTGAGGCTAATCCCGTGGGCCCTCGTTGCTGGATCAGAGTCTCAGCGACCCTTCTTATGGTAGTTTCTTGAGTCTGAGCTAGCTAATCGAGTCTTTCTGCTTGGCCAGTAATAGCTGTCTGGATGGACTTACACTCTTCTTCTGCGGCTGTTAGAAAGCGTTCCATCGCTCTTTCTAGCTTCTGTTGGCCTTCTGCCATTTTTGTTACATAAGCCTCCATTTCCTCCAATCCCACTTCTGACACCACGTGTGGGAGAATGGGTCGGAAATAAGGTGGAGGCTTGATATGGTGTGAAACTTTGGCTGTTTTTATTTCTTTCAAGTTGTGCAAAAATAATGGACAAGTATACTGCAGGAGTTTCTACGCAGGGATACTGGTAGTGACAGTGATGTAAGCTTCTGGAGTTGTTCTGATCCTTGAAGTTCTAATCTTTCTCTTTTCTCTTGTAGGACGCTAGATGAGATATAGTGTGCACAGTCAAGGAGTTTCCCAAAGGCTTAACAGAGGCTAAAGTAGATAATACTAATGCTCTCTTTTGTGGTAGTGTGATTGTGCAGTTAGGCTTAACAGAGGGTAGTGCAAAGCATTTGTTGTACATATTCAGGCAAGAAAGGAAGCACACACACAATGACTAACTCCAGACCAATTGTTTTTATATAGCAAATGTGAGAGGAGGCCTCTTTTTGCATGGTTAGCCCCCACTTTCTGCCTGATGTTGATGTGTCCTAGATGTTGGTAGTGCTCAGGGCCCCTGTTAACCAGGTTCCCTTGGCCATAACTCTTTCCCTAAACCTGTTATGATGCTTTGAACAATTGGGTACACTCTTACCTATCACTGTAAGACCCTAGTAAAATGGTGCCCCACTACCCATGGCAAGGGATAGTATGATTAAGCCCCTGAGGGCAGCAGCACTGATTGTACCACCCTCTAGGGCCCTGCACCCAGATGCATTCAGCACTGCCAGTGCAGGCTGAGTGTACAGGGGCAACCCTAAAAAGACAAACCCAGCATGGCACACCCCCTGTGTGACTGTCCACCCTACACTACATGTGTTATGGATAAGTCACCCCTCTGTTAGGTCTTACAGCCCTAAGGTAGGGTGTACCATCTATATGTGATGGGATAGTTGCATCAGCAATATGCCCCCACTGTGTCCTTGCCAAACCTGGGACATAGTGAGTGACCAGAGCAGCCATTTTAAGTACTTGTACTGGACACTGGTCAAACACAACTTCCCCAGTTACATAATGGCCACTCTGTACCCTGGGTTGTTTGGTATCAAACAACTCAGCATATTAAATCCAAACTGGTACCAGTATTGGATGTAACCCCAAAAGTACCCAGGGGTCACCTTAGAGGTACCCCCTGCAAAAGCTAACCTAACTGGCATAGTTGCTGACTGGCTCCATCCAGCCTGCCACTTCCAGACAGCCAATATGCAAACCTGGGGGAGAGCCATGGCTCTCTGGTTTGTAAAGCAATGCCCTTCCTGGGTGGAGGAGCTAACACCCTCTCCCTCAGGAATGTGCACTCTCCTAGTGGTGAGCTTCAAACCTTGAGCCCCCAGGCCTGCTGCTAGCAGCAGATGGCTTACCCCTTTGTCAACCCCTAATTTTGGCAGGAGCAAAGGCAGGAAACCACACAAAGGGTAGGAGGAGGGGTCTCAGTGAGCATGCACCCCCACTAAGGGATTGCAGGCAAAGTGGATCCCCCAGTTCATTTTCCTCCATGTTGGATGGCAGGAAAATATCCAGTGAGGTTTAAGGAAGTGACCCTTCCCACAGGAAGTGGTCACTGTAGCCTTCCAAGGGTAAGTGTCCTATTGGACAGGTTCCCCCTAAAACACCCACAAAATTCAGTATTTAGTGAGCTCCCCTAGACCAAGAATTCAGATTCATCTAGAAGAAAAGAAGACAGCACTAAAGAACCTGACATGACGAGAACAGAGGACCTCCTGCACCAGAAGAGGCTTCAAGACCCCTGCTTGCTGCACCAGAGTCCAGACAATCGCCGCTGTGGATGAGCTGACCACTGGATGACCTCAAAAGACCCTGAGGACCTACAGGCTTCGCAAATAGCCTGAAATCTCCCTCCTGAGTGGAGGCACCACTCAAGAAACCAAAGGAACCTGCAAGGAACCATAAAAACGGTGAGGGTCACGTCACTGACTGGATGATATCTCCATAACCGGAAGTCACAGCCAGAGCCGACAACACACCAACAACAGCCCTGACGAGACCTGCAAGTGTGCTAACTTTGGTGGCACAGTGCCCTTCTGTGGCCGAGTTGTGCCAATACCCCTGGTACTGGTCAGTGCATGTCGGACAACCCCAAAAGCAGCTCCCCCAGAGCTACAACTGGACCAGGAGGAATCCCTAGTCCAGGGCTTTCAGTGACACCCTGGAACTCCCACCAGAGCGCCCATGACATCCTGCAAGGCCCACAGAAGAAGACTCACCTCCAGCTCCAAAGGATCCCGTTGCGCACAGCATCCAAGACCTTCAAATCACCCTGCACCTGGCCGCCCTGAATCTTGCATCATGGGGTCCGCTGTGTGCCCTGGCTCCCCAACCCCTTGCGACCTCAACAGCCCAAGGGGACCCCCAGGCACCATCTTTAAATCTGCAAACCAGCTCCATTTCCAAGTGGCCCCTCCAGGTGGCCCTGTGCCAAGAGACTTTCCAATGCTGATCCCGCTGGAACCGAGAGCTGCCTGAGGCTCTCCAGCTGGCACATCTGGAAACCAACGTGTGGTTGCCTGGACCCCTCGTACAGTGTGCCTAGTTTTGCACCCTACATAGAGGACCAGCCTCCTACATTTGGAGTATCAGCAGTAGGATAAAGACTTTGAATTTGCTGATACCGCTTTTTCAATTGTGTGAACACATGAATAAGTCTCTAAATTGTCTTTAGATAATTGTTTTTTATTTTTCTAATTGACTAACCATTTTTACAAATTTCTAAAAGTAACTGTTAGGGCCCTGGTTAGGTCCCTACAATTTAGAAAATGTTTTAAAAGTCTTTGCTTTAGTTGGTTATCCAAAAAGGGGATTTCTAAATTTAAAAAATGTCCCAACTTAAGTAAGATAAAAATGTCAGAAGCAGAGTCCAGAAACCAGGAGCTCAACATGGAACCTTATGAGGTGTATACCTATGACCAATTAAGGAAGTTCTGCAGGCTGTACAAACTTCAAACTGGGAAAGGCCCCAAAATAGAGAAACTTAGTTTTCCCCACACAAGCTCTAGAGCACCCATAGATACAGACATGGATATTGCCAGGCAGACCAAAAGACTGGCTTTAGAAAGTCAGCTTTTGGAGATAGAAAAACAAAGGAAAAAGTTGGGCTTGGCACCCATTTCTGGTGGCAGCATACAAGTGTTGAAAGAAAAAGCTTTCAACATCAAACTCCCAAAGGGAGTTGTCCCTTCCTTCACTGAAGGGGATGATATAGTGAAATGGTTTTCTGCTTTTGAAAGAGCCCGTATTGGGTGGGAAATTGAAAAGAAACACTGGGGCACACTTATGTGGGAGTTATTCTCAGGAAAGTGCAGGGATAGGCTCCTGACACTGAATGAGGCGGATTCTAAATCCTATGACCTCATGAAAGGTACCCTGAGGGCTTTGGATTTACAACTTAAGAGTACAGGATAAAGTTCAGGGAGGCTCAAAAAACCCAGAGCCAGACCTGGATTGACTTTGTGGACTATTCAGTAAAAATGCTGGGTATTTGGTTAGCTGGGAACAAGGTACAAGATTATGATGGGCTGTACAATTTGTTTGTGAAAGAGCGTCTGTTGAGTAATTGTTCAAATGATAGGCTATATCAACATCTGGTAGACCTGGGTCCACTTCCCCCTCAAGAGTTGGGGAGGAAGGCAGACCATTGGGTCAAAACAAGGGTGACCAAAACTACCACTGGTGAGGGAGACCAAAAGAAAAAAAACAAAAAAAGCCCCCCACAAGGGAAAGGTGGGAGCCAAGGTAAAAACAACAAAGAGTCTTCGCAAGGCCCCCAAAAATTTGCACAGGAGGGTGGGCCTAGAGACTACTCATAGTCCAGGGGAGGGTACAAAGGGAAACACTTTGACCCCAGCAAGGCTTGGTGCCAAGATTGTAGAACCAAAGGGCACCAAACTGGAGACTCTGGCTCTAAGAACAAAAAGGATGCCTTTAGTCAATCTGCAGTAAATGCAGTTGCCAATATCCAGATGGGGTCAGAGGCGTGGCCTGACCATGTCAGTGTCCCAAGAGAGGCAACATTAGTCACTGAGGGTGGGGCAGATGTGTCCTGTGCTGCCTGGCCAAGTAACATGAACAAATACAGGCAGCACCCCGTGATTAATGGGGTAAAAAACAGAAGCTTTGAGGGATACAGGAGCTAGTACCACTATGGTATCTCAGCACCTGGCCCCCTCATTTCCGTTCCTAATAGGGAGGTCTTATCCTGTCTCCAATGCTGACAATGAGACCAAGTTCCACCCCATGGCCATGGTAAACTTTGAATGGGGAGGAGTAGCAGGGTAAAAAGAAGTGGTTGTGTCCTCATTCATCCCTGTAGATTGCTTACTTAGTAATGACCTTGAGTATTCCCCCTGGGCGGAGGTAGAGCTAAAGACCCATGCAACGGGGCTTGGGCTCCCTGAGTGGTCTGTGTCAAGAGTAGGGCAGAGAGCAAACTTCAGAGAGAAAAAGGAGAGCTGGATCCTGAAATAGTGGACCAGCCTCCCAAGAGAAAAGGCAAGAAGACTAGGGGACCAGCTTCAAAACAGATTCCAAGACAGGACCCCTCGTCTGATGAGGAGGAGTCACCCATCTTGGAGGGACCGTAGCCTGAAGAGCTTGGGCCTTACCACCCAGAGCTCTCGGGCTCAGGGGGACCCTCTAGGGAAGATCTGTGCCAGGGACAAAGAGAGTGTCCCACTCTTGAAGGTCTGAGACAGCAAGCTGCTCAGGAGGAGCTAGGAAATGTCAGTGGTACCCATAGGGTCTACTGGGAGGAGGGACCCCTGTACAGCTGAGCCCAGAGGCCTCATGTCTGGTGCAACCAGGAGGGTGGTAGTGCCACAGAAGTTCAGGGACTTCCTTCTCACTTTAGCCCATGACATCCCCCTAGCAGCGCATCTGGGCCAGAATAAGACATTGAATAGGTTGGTTAACCACTTCCACTGGCCAGGTATGTCCCAAAAATTGAAGGACTTTTGTCAGTCCTGCCCCTCCTGCCAAGCCAGTGGCAAGGCAGGTGGGCACTTAAAGGTCCCCTTAATGCCACTACCTGTGGTTAGGGTTCCCTTTGAGAGGGTAGGGGTTGACATTGTTGCCCCCCCTTCACCCTCCAACAGCATCAGGAGATAGATATATTTTAGTGGTAGTGGATCATGCCACTAGGTATCCTGAGGCTATACCCCTTAGGACACTCACTGCACCTGCAGTTGCAAAAGCCCTCCTGGGTATCTTTACCAGGGTTGGGTTCCCTAAGGAGGTAGTATCAGACAGAGAGTCAAACATTAAGGGGGTCATTTTGACCCTGGCGTTCGATGGTAATGTGGCGGTGGTACCACCAACGAGCTGGCGGTACATACCGCCACATTATGACACTGGTGGGTTGGCTGAAGCCAACCCGCCAATGTACCACTCCGAATGCCATGGCGGTAGGAGCCGCCGGGCTGGAGATAAGAATTGTACCACCTCAGGCATTTTGACCCTGCCTACCGCCAGGGCTTCAAAAATCATGGCGGCAGGCCCTATCAGTGACAGGGAAGTTCTTCTCTGTCACTGATAGGAGGCCCCCTCCCCTCCAACAACTCCACAGACGCCCCCCACCCCCCATCCACGCTCCACCCTTCCAATCCCCCACCCCCTACACACACACACACACACGTAGACACACACCACACATACACACACCCACTCACACATGCATACACGCATTCATACAAGCATGCATCCATTCATTGATGCACACATCCGCACCACATTCACACTGACACGCAGACACGCATTCACATATCCATACTTACACGCATTCTCACACATGCATACATGCATGCAAACAACACTGCACATACATTCGCATTCACACCCACACTCATGCACACACACCCCCACACACACACACACACTCACAACACCCCCCATCCCCCTCCCCTGTCGGAAACCCAACTTACCTGGATCCAGGGGATCTTCCGTCAGGGGACGGGACAGGGTGCTGCTACCGCCAGCAGTGCCCGCCTGCAGAACACCACCAGGCTGTATTATTTTTCATAATACGGCTTGTAGTGGTCTACTGGCATGGCGGTGCTAGTGGTAGCTGCGCCACCTTAACGCTCTCTGCCAGGATGGCCACAGACGGATTTCCACCCTTCTTGTGGCGGAAATCTGGCTGTGGTCATTATTTGGCAGATGGATGTTTGCCGCGGCGACGGTCTTTTGGCGGCCGTCGCCGCAGCGGTAGGTGGCACTTACCACCAAAGTCATAATGGAGGCCTATGTCTGCATACTTAAAACACATGTGGCAGGAATGTAGAGTGACATACAAATTCACTACCCCATACCATCCACAAAAAAATAGGCTGGCTGAGAGATTCAACAGACCCTAAAATTCATCATTGGAGGGATCCCTGAAAAACTCAGAAAGATATGGGATGTCCTACTCCCTTGCCTGCTGTTTGCCTACAGGGAAGTACCACAAAAGGGAGTAGGTTTTTCTCCTTTTGAACTTTTGTATGGGCACCGTGTTAGGGGACCACTAAGCCTTGTAAGGGAAGGCTGAGAGAGACCTCTCAAAGAACCCAAACAGGATATTGTGGACTATGTGCTTGGCCTACATTCTAGAATGGCTGAGTAGATGAAGAAAGCCAGCAAAAATCTTCAGGCCAGCCAAGAGCTTCAAAAGCTTTGGTATGACCAAAATGCTGCTATGGTGGAGTGCCAACCAGGGCAGAAAGTTTGGGTGTTGGAGCCTGCTGATCCAAGGGCCCTCCAGGACAAATGGCCTGGGTCCTATCCCATTCTTGGAAGAAAAGGGGAGGTCACTTATTTAGTGGACCTAGGCAGTTGCAAGAACCCCAAAAGAATCATACATGTCAACCGCCTAAAACCTTTTATGACAGAGCTGATGTGACCATGCTCATTGTCACAGATGAGGGAAAGGAAGATGAGAGTGAACCTCTCCCTGATCTCCTCTCCAGCAATCCCAAAAATGGTTCTATAAATGGAGTGGTCTTGTCAGATACCCTCTCAGGACAACAGCAGACTGAATGCAGGAAAGTCCTCAACCGGTATGCTGGGCTCTTTTCTCTGACTCCTGGGAAGATACATTTGTGTATCTGTGATGTGGACACTGGAGACAGCCTGCCTGTCAAAAACAAAATTTACAGACAGTCTGACCATGTCAGAGAAAGCATAGAAGCTGAAGTCAAGAAAATGTTGGATCTGGGTGTCATTAAACACTCAGAGAGCCCTTGGGCTAGCCCAGTAGTGTTAGTCCCCAAACCTCACTCCAAGGGTGACAATAAAGCAATTAGGTTTTGTGTTGACTACAGAGACCTCAACTCTGTGACCAAAACAGATGCACACCCAATCCCAAGAGCCGATGAGCGAATTGACAGCTTAGGGGCAGCCAATTATCTGAGTACTTTAAATTTGACATTTGGCAGATTGGTCCGACCTGAGGAGCAAAAGAGAGGTCAGCATTTTCTACTCCTAGTGGGCATTATCACTTCACGGTTATACCCTTTGGACTCAAAAATGCACCTGCCACCTTCCAAAGGTTGGTGAACCAAGGGCCATATGTATGAAAACTGGGGTCTGTGAATTGCAAATAGCGATTTTTAAGAAATCGCTATTTTCGAGTCGCAATTGGCCATGTAACAAATTTGCGATTCGGAATTAGCGATTTCTTAAAAATCACTATTTGTGGTTTGCGAGGCCCATTTACCGAATCGCAATTAGCATTCTCGCAATTTGCGATTTTTTTGCGATTCGGTAAAAAATCGCAAATTGCGAGAAAGTTCGAGAATGCACACATGGGGGAGCCTGATGATATCACCAGCAGGAAATGATCATCCCAGGCAGTTTCAGGTGCCACACCCAAACCAGCATCCTGAGAGAGAGCAGCCCAGCCACATAGAGCAGCACTCAGCAGAAGCAGAAACACCTGAGCCAGGATGGAGACCCCAGGAACATCACAGGAGAAGCAGGAGAGGAAGCGCAAGCTCAAGTTTAGTGAACAGGAGCTGGAGGTACTGACTGAAGAGGTTGTGAGGAGCCATGACCGCCTGTTTGGGAAATCTTCACTCCAGGACCCTGAGAGCGAGAAAAGAAGGTTATGGCTGGACATCCAGGGAAAAATCTGCGCCATTGAAGTGGCACAGCGCTCCATAGAGGAGATTAAGAAAAGGTGGTACGACCTGCGCTCCTGGGCAAAGGAGAGGGTGGCAACGAGACTTGCGAGGCCAGGGGGCACAGGTGGCAGACCACCATCCGAACCACCATCCACAGCACTGGTGGACCTGGTGGAATCCACACTCCTCCCTGAAGCTGTGACAGGGGTCACAGATATCGACACCGCCGGTCAACCGAGTACCAGCCAAGGTAAGTGCAATGTTGTTTGTGAACCCAATATGTGTATGCACAAAAGCCCCTTAGGAATTAGCATGTAATGTGAAGTAGTGTGTGAAGTAGTCCAGTCCACATCTTAGAAGCAGCACAACAATGCATTATGGGAGTTGCGGTCCACAAACTAGTACAGACAGTAGCATAACAATGTAATGAAGCATAGTAACACCCAAGGTAACACAACACACACAACACCGTGTAGAGCAGTACCTGTACCTTTATTGCCATTTTCAGACAGATAATGTAACATACAGAACTGACATGCTGCATATTGTTGTTGCAGGTGGGCCTGGCCCAGCAGCCACACACAGTCCATGTGTAGGAGAGACGGACACCCAGCATCCCTCTGACACCAACACCAGTGGGTCCCTCCACATCTCCACTGTGCGCCGCAGGCCCAGGGCACTACCACTGCCAGACTTCAGCGGCGACTCGGATGTGCAGCAGGAAGGGCCAAGCACACCGTCTGCACCAGACAGGCGCAGCCAGATACTGGAGGGCAGGGGTCAGCCAGCACAACAAAGAAGTGCCACAGTGTCCCAGCAGCAACCTCATGATGCAGGTGAGGGTCCGTCCTTGTTCGGGGGCCTTGAGGCTGCTATGTTGCAGCAACAGCGCCTGCAAAACAAGCGCATACTTAGTTTGGACCGGAACCTGAGAGTCCACAATAGACACATGATGGGCCTGCATCAGCAACTGGACGCACTGAACAGCAACATCACACAGCTGCGTGAGGGACAGGTGCAGGCTTCTGAGGACACTAGGGACCTTACTAGTGCAGTGCGGGACCTCTGCCAGGAGCTGCGCCATGAAAGGGTTAGCCGGCGCAGACATGAACACCGATTCAGGACAATGTTTGCAAGCTACTGCAGGTCCTCCAACAGGATGGCGAACTCCACAGCACTCATCACCCGTCGCGCTGTGGCGGCACAAGTGGAGGCTGCACACACCAGCAGGGACGTGGTCCAGGGCCTGGTGCACATCACTAATGTGATTGAACTTGTCATGGGACAGAGATCTGCCACTCCCAGTGAGGTAGCCTTGGGGGACACGGAGGACAGTTCTAGCCTCAGTAGTGTGGCTGTACCTGCAGCAGACACCAGGCGGCGCAGTGCCAGGCGCAGCACTGCCACTGAAGGTGACATTCAGGGTGCCAGTGAGTTAACTGGGCACCCGAGTGGTGTGCGTGGGAGGAGAAAGTGACTCTTGCCGCATTAACACTGGTGTTGCCACTATGACGTAATAGTGCGTGACTCAGTTCTTTTGTTAATTTCAGTTTTTTCCATCACCTGTTTACTTCATTTATCACTCATTCATTACCTGACGTAAGGTAATAAATTTCTATCACTACAGGTACAGTTGTCAGTGGATTTTTGTCATTCATACTCACGTCTGAAATGGTTGTGTGTGATGTCGGAACGCCTTTGCCTTCCCTCTGCTGCACTGGTCCTGTCTGCTGGCTGTAGAGGTGGTATGGGATCGTCATCCTCATCTGATTCAGTGTCACTGATTTCTAGAGGTATGCCCCTGGTTGTAGCTATATTGTGCAAGATTGCACAAGTAGCCACTATTCTACATGTGGTTTCTGGACTGTACTGTAGTGCCCCTCCACTTTTGTGGAGGCAACGGAAGCGACTCTTCAGCAGGCCAAATGTGCGCTCCACAACATTGCGGGTTGCCCTGTGTGCTGCATTGTATCTCCGTTCTGCTGGTGTTGCAGGATTGAGGTAGGGCGTCATCATGTAGGTGCGCACTGCGTAGGCACTGTCTCCTGGAAGGGACAGAAGGTGTGATGAGTAACTCTGCCATCTGACATGGGTTTGTCATCTATGCGCCAGTGTACAGAGTGACATTACCTAGTAGATATCCTTCACCAAATTCCCCAGCTATCTGTCTTGTGTGAATGCCGCTGTGACGAAAGATGTAAGAATCATGGGGGTCATTACAACTTTGGAGGAGGTGTTAATCCGTCCCAAAAGTGATGGTAAAGTGACGGATATACCACCAGCCGTATTACGAGTTCCATAGGCTATAATGGACTTGTAATACAGCTGGTGGTATATCCGTCACTTTTGGGTCGGATTAACACCTCCTCCAAAGTTGTAATAACCCCCCATGTGTGCTTCCTGGGTACCTGGCCACAAGATCAGTTATGATATAGGAGGCATTGCATATCGCCTGTATATTCATGGAATGTTGGTATTTACGGTTTCAGTACACATACTCTGTGACTGATGGTGGACATATTGCCACATGTGTGCCATCTATGGCACCTAGGACGTGGGGGAACTGTGCTATCTGGTAAAACTCTATTTTTGTCTGCTGTATTTCCTGTGGGGTGTGGGGGAATCTGATGTACTGTTGGAGTTTGTTTAGCATGGCGTTGATAAATGCATTGAAAAATCTGGAGAGGGTACTCTGTGACACCCCCCCCAAAGCCGCTGCTATGACCCCTTGGTAGCTCCCTGAGGCGAGTAGGTGTAGGGAGCATAATACCTGCACATGGGTGGGTATGCTGTGAGTCCTTAGTGTTCTGCGCTGCAGTATGGGTTGTAGCTCAGCTATCAGATCAAGTATCATGGCTGAGTTCAACCTATACCTCTCAAATATTTCCTCCTCTGTCAGGTCAAATAGTGTAATGCGCACTCTGAAAATGCGCTCCTGTCTTCTCCTCCCTCTCCTCAAACCTGCCAAGATCCTCATCCTCCTCGCCATGACGTAGAGTGCAGACATTGTGGAAAAGAGTCTGAGGCATTATGGGCCTCTTTATATAGGTTGCACCTGGTTACCACCTGGTTTCACTTGGTGGTATTTTGCATGAGCAAAATGCCATTCTGTGAAAAATCGCGTTTTTTTGATGCATCTATTTGCGATTTGGATATTGCGAATCGCATTTTTCAACTCGCAATTTCCTACTGGAAATACCGAATCGCAAAATGCCACTTGCAAAACCAGGTCGCACTGCAATAAATCGCAAATTTAGCGATTTCTTATTTTTGGTCTGCGACTGCCTTTCATGCATCGCAGATCACGTTTTTGCACTCGCAAACGGCGATTTTTGCGATTCGCACCGTTTGCGAGTGCAAAAACTTTTCATACATCTGGCCCCAAGTCCTTGCTAGACTGGAAACATTTAGTGCAGCTTACTTAGATGACAGCTGTATATAGTTACACCTGGCAGGATCACTTGATCCACCTTGGAAAAGCTGTTGAGGCTTTACAGAAGGCAGGCCTCACTATCAATGCCAGTAAGTGCCAGATAGGGCAGGAAAACGTTGTGTACCTGGGCCACCTAGTTTGTGGAGGCCAAGTACAACCTCTACAACCCAAGATTCAGACTATTCTGACTTGGGAAGCTTCTACAACCCAGACACAAATCAGGGCATTCCTTGGCTTGACTGGATATTACAGGAGGTTTGTGAAGGATTATGGCACAATAGTTTCCCTCCTCACAGAACTCACCTACAAAAAGATGCTCAGAAAGATCAACTGGACAGTGAGTTGTCAAGAGGCCTTTGACACCCTAAAGAAAGCCATGTGCTCTGCTCGAGTACTACAAGCACCAGACTACTCTAAGTAATTCATAGTCCAGACAGATGCTTCACAAATGGAGACAGGAACAGTCCTCTCCCAAAGGAATGATGATGAACATGACCAGCCAGAGGCTTTTATGAGCAAAAAGCTACTCACTAGAGAACAAAAGTAGAGTGCCATAGAGAGGGAAGCCTTTGCTGTGGTCTGGGCTCTGAAAAAGTTGAGGCCATACCTGTTTGGCTCTCACTTCACTGTTCAGACTGACCACAGGCCTCTCAGATGGCTACAACAAATGAAAGGTGAGAACTCCAAACTGCTTAGGTGGTCCATTTCCCTCCAGGGGATGCACTTTAAAGTGGAACACATACCTGGGACTGCCCATGCCAATGCAGATGGCCTCTCCAGATTCTTCCACTTAGAAAATGAAGACTCAATAGGGAAAGGGTAGTCTCATCCTCTTTCATTTGAGGGTGGGGTATTGTGAGAGGAGGCCTTTTATTGCATGGTTATCCCCCACTTCTTGCCTGATGTTGATGTGTCCTAGAAGTTGCTAGTGCCCAGGGCCGCTCCTGACCAGGTTCCCTGGGCCAGAGCTCTTTCCCTAAATCTGTTGTGATGCAATTGGATACACTCTTTCATATCACTGTAAGACCCTAGTAAATGGGTACCCCAGTACCTAGGGCATTGGATAATATGAGTAGGCCCCTGAGGGCAGCAGCACTGATTGTGCCACCCTCTAGGGTCCTGCACCCAGCACTGCCAGTGCAGGCTGAGTGTATTGGGGCATCCCTAAAAAGACAAACTCAGCATGGTACACCCCCTGTGTGACTGTCCACCCTACACTGCATATGTTATGGATAAGTCACCCCTCTGGTAGGCCTTACAGCCCTAAGACAGGGTACACCATCTATATGTGAGGGGATAGTTGCATGAGCAATATGCCCCCACTGTGTCCTTGCCAAACCTGGTACATAGTGAGTGAACAGAGCAGCCATTTTAAGTACATGTACTGGACACTGGTCAAACAGGGTACATAATGGCCACTCTGTACCCTGGGTTGTTTGGTATCAAACAACTCAGAATATTAAATCCAAACTGGTATCAGTCTTGGATTTAACCCCAAAAGTACCCAGAGGTTACCTTAGAGGTGCCCCCTGCAAAAGCTAATCTAACTGGCATAGTTGCTGACTGGTTCAATCTAGCCAGTCACTTCCAGACAGCCAATATGCAAACCTGGGGGAGAGCCATGGCTCTCTGGTTTGTAAAACAACACCCTTCCTGGGTGGAGGAGCTAACACGCGCTCCCTCAGGAATGTGCACTCTCCTGGCGGTGAGCTTCAAAACCTGAGCCCCCAGGGCTGCTGCTAGCAGCAGATGGCTTACCCCTTTGTCAACCCCTACTTTTGGCGGGAGCAAAGGCGGGAAACCACACAAAGGGTAGGAGGAGGGGTCTCACTGAGCATGCACCACCCCCTAGGGGCTTGCTGGCGAAGTGGACCCCCCCATTTCATTTTCCTCCATGTTGGATGGCAGGAAAATATCCAATGAGGTTTAGGGAAGTGACCCTTCCCACAGGAAGTGGTCGCTTTAGTGCGTGTAGCCACCCAAGGGTAAGTGTCCCATTGGACGCTACCAGGTTCCCCCTAAAATGTCCACTAAATTCAGTATTTAGTGGGCTCCCCTAGACCAAGAATTTAGATTCATATGGAAGAAAAGCAGGCAGCACCAAATAACCCGACAGGACGATAACAGAGGACCTACTGCACCAGAAGAGGCTCCAAGTCCCCTGCTTGCTGCACCAGAGTCTTGGCAATCGCCACTGCGGAGGAGCTGACCACTGGACCAACCTCAAAAGACCCGGAGGACCTCCAGACTTCTCAAGTAGCCCGATATCTCCCTCCTGAGTGGAAGAACCACTCAAGAATCCAAAGGAACCTGCAAGGAACCATCAAACCGGTGAGGCTCACTTCACCGACTGGACGATATCTCAGCAACTGGAAGTCACAGCCTCAACCGATGACACACCAACGACAGCCTGGATGAGGTTATGATTAACGAGTGAAAGTGCAGTATGCAAATGGGCATGGCAGCCTAAGAAGGAATTCAATGACAGTAGTGGTAACAAAGTGTCTATAAAATCACATATAGACTGCAATACTAAGTTTGTGGTGTATATGATCATTTGTAAATGTGATAAGATCTATGTTGGTAGCACGATACGCCCGTTAAAGGTTAGAATCTCTGAACACTGGAGGGCAATCAATCAAGAAGATGAATGTTATCCTATAGCATCTCACATGAGGACATGCAATGCACAGGCTGTTCATAAGATATTCAATTTTTTTGGTTTTGATCACTGTGAAGTCAACCCCCGTGGTAGAAACAGGGAATTAGCCCTAAGGAGAAAGGAATCGCAATGGATTTTGAGATTGTGTGCTGTAGAACGAGGTCTCAATACAGACTACGAAATGGAGTATTTCTTAGGAGATAAATAATTAATATCCAGGGATCAAGTCTATAAATTGACAGGTGGGCAATATTCTACATATTTTGTGCACTTGATAGTCTGTCAGTGTAAATTAGGGGTGTAGGTATACGTAGGGTTATATAGGTAGTAATATAAGTATGGGCAGGATTTGAGAGTTTGTAGTTATAATAAGGGTTAATAGATAATGCCTCCCTATGAACACAATTAGGTATACCTGGGAAGCTCCTGTACTGCCATTTGATGGAGTTTGTTTTGACCAATGACTTTGTGTTTCACCACTGCGCATATTAGTTGCTCAATGTTCACCAGTAGCACATGGTATGTTTTGTTCAGTTTAGCCGCCTATGGGCTTTGACATGGCATTAGCCATTGCTTTCTGTATTCAGTTTAGCCGCCTATGGGCTTTGACATTGCATTAGCCATTACATTCTGTATTCTGCCTATGGGCTTTGACATTATATTATATATTGCATTTTGTATTCAGCTTAACTGCCTATTGGCTTTGACATGATATTATACATTACATTTTGTATTCAGCTCCGCTGCCTATTGGCTTTGACATGATATTATACATTGCATTTTATATTCAGCTCAGCTGCCTATTGGCTTTGACATGATATTATACATTGCATTTTATATTCAGCTTAGCTGCCTATGGGCTTTGACATGATATAAGACATTGCATTTTGTATTCAGCTTAGATGCTTATTGGCTTTGACATGACACTAGACATTGCATTTGATACTTAGGTTAGCTGCCTATTGCCTTTAACGTGGAGTTAGATCTTGCAGTTGAGAATCCAAGCTGTATTTTTCCAAGCTGTGTTTTTGCACAAGATGAACCAAGATGTTTTGTTCTCACAGTAGACTAGACATGATAAGAGAGAGTACATGGGTGTTGTTTTTCTTCGCTAGAGCTTGGGAACAGGAGTAGTCTTGGAGACCTGGCCAGTCTCCAAAAGGCTTGCTCAGTTTCCCAGGTCTGAGAGGAGGGGGCACACCTTTGTAACGAATGTAACAGGCTGCAGAGAGTCAGATTCGAATCTGCCGGACCTCGTGCTGGAGCTTGGCGCCAGCTGCCAGCAATCCCGTGTGAGTAGATGAATCTCTTTCTCGTGGCTGACAGGGGTCATCAGCTTGCAGACCTTAGAAAGATGAAGCTGTAGATAGTTTCCCACACGGTGAAGTATTTGTTTTGCTTTGCATTCAATATCTTATAAATATAACCTGCTGTGTATATTGCAAACTGATATATTTTGTTTGATTAACGCAGACTTGAAAGCTACTAATTCATCATACATAAAAATTGGGGTTGGGGAAGAATTAACAACAATAAAAGTCTTCTTTGACCTCAGAAGTGCATTTCTGGTGTGTTATGTTAGTGCTTAGAAACTAAATAAGAGGAAAGCACTACAATTGGTACCAGAAGTCGTGGGGCGTCGGTCATTAAGAGGTGATTAAGAGGGTGTTGACGAGTTGGTAGATTTCTAAGTGCACACTTTAAAAGTGTAATTGTTTTTGTTGTTTGGAGAATTACAGAAATTGTTTTTTTGGAGAATCACAGTAGCACGGCAGACCATGTCTGAGAATGCATGTGTTGGTAAACTGCCCGATGGTGCTAAGAAAAACTGTGAATTGTTTTCTGTTTGGAGAATTACAGAAGCACAGCAGACCATTTTTGAAAATGCATGTGTAGCCAAAATGCCTGATAGTGTTTTGAGAAATAATTTCTGTTGTACATATGTAGAAAAAGTGTCTTTTTTGGAAGTAATGATGACAGAAAGGTCTGGATACCTTTATCTGCTTACAGAGAAATGCAGGAGAAATGTAGGAAGTTGGAACATGAAAATAGGAATTTACGTGAGCAAATTAGCCCGACTGAAAGTTATAAAAAGGAATCTTTCTTGTCCCATTCCAGTAATGAGGGGGTTAAGACAGCTCCGAGCTGCACTGAGTTTTTGTGTGAGCTAGGGTTTTTGGCAGCCGAAGCGCATTCCTTAACTGATAACACGAAGAGAGCTCAGAATGTGATTTACGAGTTACCATTGCAAAATGCACAAGTAAAACGAAAGATTTTAGAGAAAGAGACACCGAGTTTCATTAGCTTGTTTGATTTTTGGAAAAAGAATAGCTCTCATTTGAGTGAAATCCTAACACTTTTGTATATGGTCACTGTGAAAAATTATATGCAGTAGCGCTCTTGTGATTTGGCAAATGAAATAATGCAGACTTTAGGTTTCTGCGCAGTGCAAGAAGGAAATACTTATGTACATGTAACTCAAGAACAAGGAAAGAAAATAGTGCCCCTAGCTAGAATCATACAATGGATCTGGTACTTGCAAGACAGGGCTAGAGTACCACAAATAAAAGAGTTACCAATGAAATTGTGTGCACCATTTGAATTCGTGTCTACTGAAGATAAAAAGCATGTTTGTTTTACTAATGATTCATTGACTGAAATGTTGTTTTCTGGCACAGTAGAAGGAACAGCGTTGTATAATGTGTGTCAGATTTTAAAGCAAGAGCTACGTGAGATGTGTCATTTTTACGCTGATTTTTGGTTCATTGCTAATGTTTTAGCAACTAACTGGTTCAATTACCTTGCAGATGTTAATGAGAAAAATTCAGAGAGAGAAGTGTTCACCCAGAATTCTGCCTTAGTGGGGATGGCTAAGTGGGTGCCCCAGAAATGTGAACAGCTGAGAGAAAAAGCCACTTACAGGTGGGCAGAGATGAGAGAGATGCACATTCCCCTAGTTTTGATAAAAACTGTGCAGCACGCACAAAAGCAATCTGTCATGCAAGCAGTCACAGAGCAGTTGGGGAGAGGAAAGTTACCAGAACAGAAATGGCAAATTGATCAGGTTTTAGGGAGAGTGATTGCTGCAAATTACCAAGGAAAAATCGAAATTATGCTGATACCTAGAAAAGAATCTGATTCATTCAAACAAATTGGAGACAGAATGGCCCAAATTGACAAAAATGCAGTGAATGGAGGTTTGGTAAAGAAGGAGTCTGCCCCAGCCCTTCTGACAGTGCAA
Source organism: Pleurodeles waltl (assembly GCF_031143425.1). Taxonomy (NCBI): domain Eukaryota; kingdom Metazoa; phylum Chordata; class Amphibia; order Caudata; family Salamandridae; genus Pleurodeles; species Pleurodeles waltl. The sequence continues at coordinate 66,708,395 of NC_090451.1, read as the reverse complement.
GAAAAGGGAAGCTGTGGTGCAGCAGATAAAAACCTCAGTGCTGATGTGTGGGCTGAAGCCCTAAGTGACCCTCCAGAACCTGCAGAAAATGTAACAAAGGGCCCCAAAAACGTCCTGCTGATTATAAAACAGGGAAAGAAAGAGGAAGGTTGCAGTTTAAATGAAAAATGTTATTTGCAAGAAAAGTCATACTTGTTTCTTTTGCAGATCCTACCACGTTTCGCCACTGTCCCTGAGTGTGCTGTGTGGTCCCCTTTCCAGTGTGTGCGTGTGGGGTCGGGGAAGGGACCGAACCCCCAACCTGAACCTGGCTGAGTAAAGTGCCAGCACCATGGATCCATTTTGCGCAAACTGCGCCTTCAGTTCAAGTTCAACTTGTTTGATTGCATTCTTCCACTGGAACTAAGCTGTGATTTATTTTTATTTTTCTTCCCTCTCATATGGAACTCTGACTTTTGCTTACCTTCCAGCAAACCTTTCAGGTGGACCGTGCACCTTTACATGAGCAGAACTCATGCCACATCAAATTGCTAACACTGTTGAATTAGAGACTCACTCAGAGTATAAAAATTGCCCAGTCTTTTCTATGTAGATGTATCTGATGTGAAAAGTTATGAGATCAATGTGTTAATTCACTTCTATTGCTTTACAGGGATTGCTTTGGACATTCAAATCTGACTTGCTGATAATGTTTTGTTTTTTGTTTTTGTTTGAAACAGGAGATATGTGAAACAAAAATTCATTGGTCAAAGGGCGGAATGTACTGCCATTTGATGGAGTTTGTTTTGACCAATGACTTTGTGTTTCACCACTGCGCATATTAGTTGCTCAATGTTCACCAGTAGCACATGGTATGTTTTGTTCAGTTTAGCCGCCTATGGGCTTTGACATGGCATTAGCCATTGCTTTCTGTATTCAGTTTAGCCGCCTATGGGCTTTGACATTGCATTAGCCATTACATTCTGTATTCTGCCTATGGGCTTTGACATGATATTATATATTGCATTTTGTATTCAGCTTAACTGCCTATTGGCTTTGACATGATATTATACATTACATTTTGTATTCAGCTCCGCTGCCTATTGGCTTTGACATGATATTATACATTGCATTTTATATTCAGCTCAGCTGCCTATTGGCTTTGACATGATATAAGACATTGCATTTTGTATTCAGCTTAGATGCTTATTGGCTTTGACATGACACTAGACATTGCATTTGATACTTAGGTTAGCTGCCTATTGCCTTTAACGTGGAGTTAAATCTTGCAGTTGAGAATCCAAGCTGTATTTTTCCAAGCTGTGTTTTTGCACAAGATGAACCAAGATGTTTTGTTCTCACAGTAGACTAGACATGATAAGAGAGAGTACATGGGTGTTGTTTTTCTTCACTAGAGCTTGGGAACAGGAGTAGTCTTGGAGACCTGGCCAGTCTCCAAAAGGCTTGCTCAGTTTCCCAGGTCTGAGAGGAGGGGGCACACCTTTGTAACGAATGTAACAGGCTGCAGAGAGTCAGATTCGAATCTGCCGGACCTCGTGCTGGAGCTTGGCGCCAGCTGCCAGCAATCCCGTGTGGGTAGATGAATCTCTTTCTCGTGGCTGACAGGGGTCATCAGCTTGCAGACCTTAGAAAGATGAAGCTGTAGATAGTTTCCCACACGGTGAAGTATTTGTTTTGCTTTGCATTCAATATCTTATAAATATAACCTGCTGTGTATATTGCAAACTGATATATTTTGTTTGATTAACGCGGACTTGAAAGCTACTAATTCGTCAAACATAAAAATTGGGGTTGGGGAAGAATTAACAACAATAAAAGTCTTCTTTGACCTCAGAAGTGCATTTCTGGTGTGTTATGTTAGTGCTTAGAAACTAAATAAGAGGAAAGCACTACAGCTCCCTGATGTGATCTCTGATGTTTACACTCATCAGAGATGTCTGTTGGACCATGAGGAAGCCCCAGTCGAGGGACTTCAGTGACACCCCAGACCTCCCACCAGATCGCCCATGACATCCTGCAAGGCCCATGGAAGAAGATTTAGCTCCAGCTCCAAAGGGTCCCTTTGCGCACAGCATCCAAGACCTTCAAATCGCCCTGCACCCAGCCGTCCTGAGCCGTGCATTGCGGGATCCGCTGTGTGCCCCGGTTTCCCAACCCCTTGCGACCTCAACAGCCCAAGGGGACCCCCAGGCTCAATCTTTAAATCTGCAAACAGCTAATTTTCCAAGTGGCCCCTCCAGGGGGCCCTGTCCCTGTGCCAAGAGACTTTCCAATGCTGCTCCCGCCGGACCCGGGAGCCACGCAAGGCTCTCCAGCTGGCACAGTGTGCCCATCGACTACTCCGGCCACCCTGCAAGAGAAGAAACTGGTAACTCAACTGTACAAATTTTAATGCATTTCTAAAAGTGACTGCCTATTGATTCCTATGGTGCGTAATCACGCACAGAAAGACTAACTTTATTAAAAATGTGAAAAGTCATATCTCAAAAAGTACTTAATGTATCTTAAAGAGCTTGGTCTTAAAATTTATATAAAAGTCTGAAGTATTGTTATAAATTCTGATCTCCAGCTATTCATTGAGTGTATGTGGTGCATGATTGGATTTGTGAGTACAGCAAATACTTAGCACATCTCCTGGATTAGCCTAACTGCTTGACCAACTACCTTAAAATTGGAGCATTTAGGTGGTCCAATTTTTACCTCTGGAAACCAATGTGTGGTTGCCTGGACCCCCTGCACACTGCGTCTAGTTTTGCACACTACATAGAGGGCCAGCCTCCCATAGCAAAAATATATTTTATTATGCTATTTCTAGAACCACAAGATTCAGGTTGCAGGTAAGTACATTTGCAAGTAAGTATCCAACATATGTATCAATACCGATTGGTTTCAATTTGGCGAGTTATACGGTTTTTTAATAAATAGCAAATATCTGTTTTAGAAGTTGACACAGTGCAATTTTCAGAAACAGTTCTATGGGGGAAGAAAAGTTAGCACAGTTTCAAGGTAAGTACAAGACTTACAGTTCCAGTCTCTGGAGATTAGGATGTCTACAGGTTAGGGTTCAAGTTAACCCCAAACACCCACCACCAGCCACACAGGGCCAGCCGGGTGCACAGGTCAAACTAGAGGACGATTTAACATGTGCTCCTATGGAGACTCGGGGTACTCAGAATCAGGCCTGCTTGCAGGTAAGTATCCGTGTCTTGTGAGGGCAGATGTGGGGGGTTCAGAGGAGGACCGGGGGAGCTACAGGTCAGCACCAAACACACACCATCAGCAGTGCAGGGGCGGCCAGGTGCAGGGGGCAAACACAGCGTCGGGCGCCCAATGCTTTCCTATAGGGGGACCCTGGGGCTCACACAGATGCTGTAGGTGAAGTCCAGGGGGTCAATTCCGGGAAACCATAGGCTGGACAAGGAGGGTGGGTGCCTGCTGGACATTGCAGCAGCAAATGTCGGATTCCCCAAGGCCAAGGGGCTGTGGGTGCAGGGGTACCTTTTGGCATCGGCAATCTTCATCCAGTTCTGTTGCGGTCAGGGGTGTCCTTCGGATTCAGGGTGCAAGAATCGTCGTGTTGGGACAGGAGGGGTCAACCCAGGGTGGGCACTTGCTCAGTATCACATGGGACCAGCTCTAGTCAGTTGGGCCACCTAGATACAGACAATGGGCGTTGGGTGCAGAGTGGACAGGACTCCCAGATCTGGGGCAGTTCTGGAGTCCTTACATGGAGTTTCTTCTTGGACAGGGCCGCTGTCCACAGGAGTTCTTGGTCTTCTGGGGTGCAGGCAGTCCTCTTGAGGCTTTTAAGAGGTGGCTGGTTCTGCAGGATGCGCCACCTTCTTTTTAGCAGGGCTTTGAAGCTGGAGACAGGCCAGCAGGGGTGGGGCAAAGTAAGTATGTGTCTTCATCCTTCTCTGCTGGGCATCAGCTTAGCAGTCCTTCTTCTTCCTTCTTGTAAGGTCGCCAGGAATCTGACGAGGGGTCAGAGGGCAGTAGCCAATGGCTAATATCCCTGAGGGTGGCTACACCCTTCCTGTGTCCACTCCCTTTGGGAAGGGGAACACAGACCTAACCCTATTGTTCCCTGTCCTCCAACCCATGATGAAGCCTTTTGCAAGGAGGGGGTCACCTCAGCTCTGGATGCCTTAGGGGTGGTCCCAGCTGAGGTGGTCACTCCTCCTTTTTTTCCCACTGGACTTGCCACCAAAAGTGGGGCTTTGTCCGGGGGGGCATCTCCACCAGCTGGAGTGCCCTGGGACACTGTAACAGGAGGCTGGAGCCTTTGAGGCTCACTGCCAGCTATTACAGTTCCTGCACGGGGAAGGTGTGAAGCACCTCCACCAGGGGCAGGATTTGTTTCTGGCCACAGAGAGCACAAAGGCTCTCACCCCATGTGGTCAGAAACCCATCTGAAAGTGGCAGGCTGGTACAGACTGGTCAGTCCTGCACTAGCAGTTTGGCTTACATACAGGGGGCATCTCTAAGATACCCTCTGGGTGTTTTTTTCAGTAAATCCAACACTGGCATCGGTGTGGCTTTATTGTGCTGAGAAGTTTGATACCAAACTTCCCAGTATTCAGTGAACCTGTTATGGAGCTGTGGAGTTCGTAATGACCATTTAACCACTATGGCCACACTGCACTTACAATGTCTAAGAATGGACTTAGACACTGAAGGAGCATATTGCTCATGCAGCTATGCCCTCACCTGGGGTATAGTGCACCCCGCCTTATGGCAGTAAGGCCTACTAGAGGGGTGACTTACCTAGTCAGTGGTTGGTGGGCATGGCACTCTGGAAGGGGTGCCATGTCGACTATGTCTTTTTCTCCCCACCAGCACACACAAGCTGCAATGACAGTGTGCATATGCTTGGTGAGGCGTCCTCCCAGGGTAGCATAATAAATGCAGCAGCCCTTAGGGATCTTCCCTGGCCACAGGGCCCTTGGCAGCATGGGTACCTTTTTACAAGGGACTTAACTGTGAGCCAGGAGTGTGCAAATTGTGGGAACAATGGTACAGTTTTTGGGAAAGAACACTGCTGCTGGAGCCTGGTCAGCAGGATCCCAGCACACTCTCAGTCAAGTAGGCATCACTATCAGGCAAAAGGTGGGGGGTAACCATGCCAACAAAGGCACTTTCTCACATTTATTTTTCCATCTTAGGCATACCGGTGCAAGCCAGGGGCGGTGACTACAGTTGGAGTCTCATCACATGGGAACTGAGAGAGAAAAGGAAAAAAAAACAGTGGTAAGTATACCAGGAAAAGGTATGGGCATTTCTCTTTCCCCAAGACACCAGAAGTGAATACCTTAGTGAGTTGAAGTGATCCTATAGTTTCATACAACAGATGAGAGTGGGGAAAAACTTACATAGTGGAAGAGGTGCTTGTGACATCCCTCAAAGAAACTTGACAAATAAAGGACTGTTCACTCACCTGCCCTCCTTAACAAACTATTCTCAAGGTGGGTAAGCCTTGTGGAGTGCTTCTCTTCACTTGAGGCATTTCAGTTTACACACTCATATGGAGGGAAAATGTACCAAATTTAATTCAGGCTGGCAGCCCCCCCCGCTGCTCTTTATCTGTACTATGCACAAAATACCTTCTTAAGATACTGCTCGCTTGTTTTCATGCACCCCCTTTCCAGCCCAGGTCACTCACCACAAGTGCCACGGTTCTCCAGAACTGTGGTGGGCACCTTGGCTTCTCCGGCGGAGTCCCAGGACTGTGCTTTGAACCACTCTTCTTGCTCCTCATCTTCTTCCTATCTGCACTGGCCGTCTGCTTCTTGTCCTGGCATCGCTCTCCTCTTGTCTGCTTCTCGTCCTCATTCTGCTCTTCCTTCAACTTCTTCTGATCTTTGCTTTTTCCTTCCTTGGTGTCTGGTTCCTCTTTTACCTTCTTCTGTCTCAAACATTTTTAATTCTTGCTTTTCTCTCCTAATGTATTCAGCTTCTCCTTCTTCTCCACCTTCTGCGCGCCACCCCCTTCTCTCCTGCCGGTCTTTATTGCTCTCTGTCTAACCTCTCTTTTCTTCTTCCAGGTCTTCCTTAGAGCTAACTCGTTCTGAAAAATAACATCCAGGGTCAGAGTGATGTTTCCTCTGATTTTTGTTTCATTTTGATCCGCAGATTTGGCGCCATGGGTCCCTCCGCCAAAGCCTCAGGTAAGGGTTCGGGATGGGTGGGGGTCACACCACATTGTGCTACACTTGGAAGTCCCCTGAGTAAAGCAAGTCTGCCACTTTGGACTTGGAGAGCAGTCGTACACTACTAGCCATATTTCGCCATTGAAAGCAACGGCAAAGCCACCGCGTCCCCTGTACATACAAGTAAGCCACCCCTATAGAAGACCTACCGAGTCCGAAAGGCAGGGTGCAACATATAACCCAGGAAGGACATGTACTTTACATGCCTTGAAAGTAAAAGACGCAAAACTGCAATTTTTACTGTGGAAAGACTTGGGCCCCTAATTGCCAAATACAGGGTCGGGGGCTGACCCCTCAGCTATCCTAACTCCTGCATGTGGGCACTTCAAGGTATGAAACAACTTGTTACATTAAGCCTGACATGTATATCAATCAAAGCAGTCTGCAGCTTTAAGAAAGCTGCCACTTTGTTGCCTTTAAAACTCCTGTGCTTTCCATGGCATACATATAGAATCTGATCCACTCAACACTATTCAGCCCTCCTGGAGAGAGGTGCCAAAGCCAACAACTCCCAGAAAGGAGAACAATGAGGGACTACAGGCCATGAGGGACTACAGGCCAGGGTAGTGCCATCTTCCCCCTACAGGAAGACAGCCTGAATTAGCCCCAGAAGTGAGGCTGCGAAGGTGAAGGTACCTTTGTAGGTCAGGTGGGGAGCCCCAGAGGGGAGGGCTGCCCCACTTTTGAGGTAGAGAACCTGGCATGGGGAACAGAGAGGGGAAACCAGTTGCTAAACCGTTTTCCCTATGGGTGTGTAGCTCTGAGGTAGCTACACCCTGGGGTGTGCTAAGGAGGTCTGAAACGTGAGATAGTGGTCTCACCATCTTGGGAGGGGGCAGAATAGTGCATACTGGGATAGCCCAATGCCACACTCCACAGGAAATGGTCACCAGGGTAGAAGGTGACTACCAACTGGATCCTGCCCTAAGGACACTTTTTGAGCATAAAGGGGGCACCCCTGGCATCCAGACCTCAACCGACTTGGAAGAAGGACTGAAGGTGCACTGCTCTCCTACACTGAGGGACCAGCAAAAAAAGGCAGCACTGCTGAATACTGCACCTGCTGCATCTAGTGGCTAGCGAAGAGAGGGACTGTGTCTGCTGTCTCCTGTTCAAAGAAGGGGTTCTCTTCAGAATCCAGTCAAGCCAAGGGACAGCAGACTGGCCTCCTGTTGACAGCACAGGGACACAACAGCTGAAGAAGCCTGCTGGGCAAGTTGGTAGTCCAAAGTCTTCAACCCGCTACTAACGATACCACAGAGCACAGAGTTGCACCTGAGTTGGCTGAACCTGGGAGGAGTGATGTTGGAGAGTTCCTGGGACTCCGAGAAGGTGAGCTATTGACACAGGATGGATTGGCCTGTGACCACAACAATGGGCAACTGGTAGTCCACTGATGACTGGACTTCAGCCAGACTGGGGAGGGCTTTGTGGGACATCAACCCTTCAAACAGGACCCCCACACTCTCTTCATGGACCGAGTAATCCCAGCAGGAAGACCCAGTCAACCACAATGCATCCATGGCACACTTAGAGCAGCTTCAGCCTCCTACATCCCATGGATCATGACCCCTCCATAAGAATCCATTGCAACACAGATAAAGGGCCTGATTTAGATCTCGGCGGAGAGGAATACTTTGTCACGAACATGACGGATATTCCCTCCACCAAATTACAATCTCATTGTATCCTCTGGGGATCGTAATACAGTGGACGAGATCTGCGTCACATTTGTGATGGACTATTCCCTCTGCCAAGATCTAAATCAGACCCAAAGGGCCTGGAAATGCTGAAGGACTGCATCACCTGCAAAATTAACTGTTCTTGAGGACCTTGTTGGTCTCCTGGACTAGCTTCCTGTTGGAGGTGGTCGACCCCAAGTACTTCTAACTGCTCGCATTAACACTTAGCTACATTTTCTTTGAAAATGTTTCTAAGGTCCCTCATTACAACCCCAGCGGTAAATGCCACCTACCGCTGTACTGACAGCCGCCAATATACCGTGACCGCAGCGGTATTCCGCTGTGGGTAATATGACCCACACTGAGAAATCCACCACTATACAGACACCCACACAAGTCCGCCAGACCAAAGGTCAGTGATAAATTGGCAATAGCGAACTCCACACCGTTACGCCAACAGGCATAAGCCCACAGTATCACGGCCCATGAATCACCGCAGCGGCCTTTCAACTGCGGTAAACCATTGGTGGTACACACCGCCGTGCTCAAAAAACACACACACTTACAAAACAACACCACATTGGACAATTCAACTACACACACCTGACACACATACTCACACCACACCCACACACTCAACCCAATATAAAGCACCCACACAAAACATCATCACCCATACACCATCCACACACCTCACACACCCTCACACATATCACTCACACCACATCCATGGCACCCCAAAGACACCCCAGGTTGTCAGAGGAGGAGCTAAGGGTCATGGTGGAGGAAATCATCCGGGTAGAGCCACAGCTATTAGGATCACAGGTGCAGCAGACGTCCATTGCAAGAAAGATGGAACTATGGCGGAGAGTCGTGGACAGGATCAACGCCGTGGGACAGCACCCCAGAACAAGGGATGACATCAGGAAGAGGTGGAACGACCTACGGGGGAAAGTACGTTCCGTGGTTGCAAGACACCAGGTAGCCGTACAGAGGACTGGCGGTGGACCCCCACCTCCTCCCCCACAACTAACAACATGGGAGGAGCAAGTCTTGGCGATCATGCATCCTAAGGGCCTTGCAGGAGTAGCAGGAGGACTGGACTCTGGTAAGTGAAATCTTTACTACTATCACCCCCCCAACCTGCATGCCATCACATACTCCCACTGTAAGGAAATGGCTCCCTGTTGCAGTTACCCCCCACTTTTTGCCTGATACTGATGCTGACTTGACTGAGAAGCGTGCTGGGACCCTGCTAACCAGGCCCCAGCACCAGTGTTCTTTCACCTAAAATGTACCATTGTTTCCACAATTGGCACACCCCTGGCACACAAATAAGTCCCTTGTAAAAGGTACCAGTGGTACCAAGGGCCCTGTGACCAGGGAAGGTCCCTAAGGGCTGCAGCATATGTTATGCCACACTAAGGGACCCCTCACCTAACACATGCACACTGCCATTGCAGATTGTGTGTGTTGGTGGGGAGAAAAAGGAAAAGTCGGCATGGCATCCCCCTCAGTATGCCGTGCACACAAAATGCTGCCTATGGCATAGGAAAGTCACCCCTCTAGCAGGCCTTACAGCCCTAAGCCAGGGTGCACTATACCACAGGTGAGGGCATAGCTGCATGAGCAATATGCCCCTACAGTGTCTAAGTCTATTCTTAAACATTGTAAGTACAGTTATGGCCATATTAAGTATATGGTCTGGGAGTTTGTCAAAAATGAACTCCACAGCTCCATAAGGGCTACACTGAATACTGGGAAGTTTGGTATCAAACTTCTCAGAATAATAAACCCACACTGATGCCAGTGTTGGATTTATTTTAAAAAATGCACACAGAGGGCTTCTTAGAGATGCCCCCTGTATTTTACCCAATTGTTCAGTGCAGGACTGACTGGTCTGTGCCAGCCTGCTGCTGAGAGACGAGTTTCTGACCCCATGTGGTGAGGGCCTTTGTGCTCTCTGAGGACAGAAACAAAAGCCTGCTCTGGGTGGAGGTGCTTCACACCGCCCCCCTGCAGGTACTGTAACACCTAGCAGTGAGCCTCAAAGGCTCAGGCTTTGTGTTACAATGCCCCAGGGCACTCCAGCTAGTGGAGATGCCTGCCCCCTGGACACAGCCCCCACTTTTGGCGGCAAGTCCAGGGGAGATAATGAGAAAAACAAGGAGGAGTCACCCACCAGTCAGGACATCCCCTAAGGTGTCCTGAGCTGAGGTGACCCCTGCCTTTAGAAATCCTCCATCTTGATTTTGGAGGATTCCCCCAGGACCTGAAGGAACCAAACTCCAGTGCAGGAGCGACCCCCAGGCAACCCTCTGCCTAGCCCAGGTCGTGGCTACTGTGAGGAGCCCCCCGTGTGCCTGCCGGCATCGTTGAAGAGACCCCCGGGTCTCACCATTGATTCCTATCAGAAACCCGATGCCTGTTTGCACTCTGCACCCGGCCGCCCCTGTGCCGCTGATGGTGTACTTTCTGTGCCTGCTTGTGTCCCCCCCGGTGACCTACAAAACCCCCCTGGTCTGCCCTCCGAGAACGCAGGTACTTACCTGCTGGCAGACTGGAACCGGGGCACCCCTATTTCAATTGAAGCCTATGTGTTTTGGGCACCAATTTGACCCCTGCACCTGACCGGCCCTGAGCTGCTGGTGTGGTAACTTTGGGGTTGCCTTGAACCCCCAATGGTGGGCTACCTTTGACCCAACTTTGAACCCTGTAAGTGTTTTACTTACCTGTGAACTTTACTTACCTCCCCCAGGAACTGTTGATTTTTGCACAGTGTCCACTTTTAAAAATAGCTTATTGCCATTTTTGTCAAAACTGTACATGCTATTGTGATTATTCAAAGTTCCTAGAATACCTGAGTGAAATACCTTTCATTTGAAGTATTACTTGTAAATCTTGAACCCGTGGTTCTTAAAATAAACTAAGAAAATATATTTTTCTATATAAAAACTTATTGGCTCGGAGTAAGTATTTGAGTGTGTGTTCCTCAATTATTGCCTGTGTGGGTACAACAAATGCTTAACACTACCCTCTGATAAGCCTACTGCTCGACCACACTACCACAAAATAGAGCATTAGAATTATCTCTTTTTGCCACTATTTTACCTCTAAGGGGAACCCTTGGACACTGTACACACTATGGGGGTCATTCTGACTCCCGCCGGGCGCGGTCACCGCGCGCCCGGCGGGAGCCGCCAAAATACCGTACCGCGGTCGGAAGACCGCGGCGGGTATTTTGAGTTTTCCCCTGGGCTGGCGGGCGGCCTTCAAAAGGCCGCCCGCCAGCCCAGGGGAAAACGACCTTCCCACCATGAAGCCGGCTCGTAATCGAGCCGGCGGAGTGGGAAGGTGCGACGGGTGCTACTGCACCCGTCGCGTATTTCACTGTCTGCTATGCAGACAGTGAAATACAAGCGGGGCCCTCTTACGGGAGTCCCTGCAGTGCCCATGCCATTGGCATGGGCACTGCAGGGGGCCCCCAGGGGCCCGCGACACCCCCTACCGCCATCCTGTTCCTGGCGGGCGAACCGCCAGGAACAGGATGGCGGTAGGGGGTGTCAGAATCCCCAAGGCGGCGCAGCATGCTGCGCCGCCTTGGAGGATTCTGACGGGCAGCGGAAAACCGGCGGGAGACCGACGGTTTTCCTGCACTGACCGCGGCCAAAGCGCCGCGGTCAGAATGCCCTGCGGGGCACCGCCGGTCTGTCGGCGGTGCTCCCACCGACCCTGGCCCCGGCGGTCTGAGACCGCCGGGGTCAGAATGACCCCCTATTTCTTATTTTGAAATAGTATATACAGAGCCACCTTCCTACACCCACCCTCACTCCCATCACTCCACCACCTCACACATACCCCACTATCGCAACCCACCCATCCCAATACCAAGCCCTGCATGCCACAACAATCCATGGACCCCCATCACAGACCTGCATGGACACCCATCTCCCCAGCATGCCCAGTAGAGAGAATCACCCAGCCCACAAGGCAAAGCTGACAGGGAAATCACAACCATACAGGGAAACACACCCATGCACAAGATGGCACACGCAGATACAATAACACTGCTTTTGCATCCCCACAAGACCCCTACTCAACGTCAACGGAGAGGACTTGCCAGCTACATCCAGTCCCCCTCCCAGAAGAGGCCCACAGTGACAACAGCAGCTCTGCAAGCCTTGATCACGATGACCAACCTGGCCCATCAGGGACCTCTGGACAGTCGGTTACTCTGCCACAGCCTCAACCCACCACAGAGGAAACACCAGCACAGCACCCACCTATCGGGCCCATTCCACTGTACCCAGGACACGTCAATCAGCAGTGTGTTCACAACTACAGGGACCCCAGGCAACCCCACAAACCCAGGACAATCAGGGACCTGGGGCCAGTGGCAGTGGGCACACGGTTCAGGGGACGGAGGCACAGGACAACAGGGAAGCTGGGAGGACTGCTGTGCGACAGGGGGAGGACAGGCCCAGGGAACCCACTCTCCTGGAGGCACTCACCAACATCCTGGGAGCATACCACCATTCCCAGGAGATGATGGGCCAGATACTGGCCAAGTTGCAGGAAACCCAGCAGCTGCAGGAGGGACAGTACCTGGGGATCAGGGAGGACCTCAAACACATCTACACCATCCTGGTCACCATTGCAGGGGTACTGGCTGACATGGCCAACATCCTGAGGGAGGCAGTGGCACACCACCGGGCCCCTGACACTAACCACACCGAAGAACAGCCCTCCACCTCCACCGGTGCTATTGGACAGGAGGCCCCGCCACAGGAACAACAGGCCACCAGCACCCCACCCCCTGCAGAAGGAGAACCACCCCGCAAACGGTCCCTGCGATCCAGGCAGAAGCCAAAGAACATTGCCAAGACCCCCACCAGGAAATAAGACTCTCCTGATTGTCACCCTTGTGTCCCACTCTGTCACCCTGTCCACCTTGAACTGCCATTGCCCCCCTTCCTATGCCCCCTTGGACAATCCACCTGTGATACCATGTAGGAGGGTGGGATTCTAGCGTGGAATGATGATCCAGAAAACAAAATGCTCGGAGACCAAGATACGGTGCTCAATTGTGATTTATTTTTCTTATATGTTTTGGTCCTTTCTCCCGTCACTGGGAGTGAGTCTCCTGTTTTTCTTCTTGGGTGTTCTTTGAGGTTCTTTTGTTGATTCCTGGAAGTTGTTGGTCCACGTAATCTCAACTTAGTCTTCTCTTCTTTTTTTGTAGATATTTCATCCGGCGAGGTTTATCCGCACTTCGGCAGACCCAGCGGTAGCAGCGGCGTGGAAGGATGGAAGTGCCGGAAAGAAGGGAAAAGAGAAGGTAAGTGTGGGTTTGGGGGCTTATGGGAATGGTTAGTAAGCGGGTGTAGTGAGGTAGATGGGGTACCGGGTTTTCCCTTTCACCAACTCCCCAAACAAGTGCCTCTGTGTGGAAAGAAAGTTCTTGGTTTTTCCCTGTCCTTTCGTGAAGCCTATAGGCGTACTCTAGAAGGTAGTTACTCTCACAGACCTTCCCAGTGGTGTTAGTAGCGTATTTAGCTATTTATAGCTAGAACAAGCAAAAAGAGACAAATTAACTCTAATGAAACAGAGAGAAAGAAAAAAATAATAAACATGTGTCAGCCGTCTCTCTCTCTCTTTCTCTCTCTCCCTCCCTGTCGAGCCTTCTTAATAATGCCCGTTAGGTAGGGGGCGTTTCCCCGAGAGAATCAGGCGTCCTGTTCCCCAGCAACCCCTCTCTCACTTCTCTCCCAAACAAGGCGGGGTAGTGGACACGAAGGCAGGAACGTACCTGCCTCAGGAACATACCTGCCTCAGCCACGTCCCTCCAGGGACGTGGCGGGAAAGTGGGCTTGTCTGTTGCGGCACGCTCTGCGCTGTTGATATCGAAGTTCGGACGTCTTCGGTTCGTCCCTGTAGTGGTTTACGTCTCTCCTCTCCTCCTTCGGTTTTTGTCTTCTCGCGCGCAGCGCACGTGAACCACACCCCTTTTAATGGTGTCCCCTCCCAGATTTCCTCTTACAGGTCGCTCTGCCGGCTCGTTGTGTTCTTCAGTGCCCCCGGGGTACTTCCAGCTAGAGCTGGAATCCGTTTCTGTGGCCTGGAAACTCCCAACCCGGTTACCTAACAATAGACTGGACTCTAACTGGACATTCCTCCACCATCACCCCAGCCCATTGCCCCTCCCCCTCTACTTATGAGCACTTAAATAAACACCCTTGGAACAAAGACAAATCTGGAGTCTGTCAAATGATTCAAATATGTATTAGTATGACATTATCAAAGCATTGCAAGTCATATGTACAGTTACATTTACTTTGGAATGACCTTTAGTGGGCAGCAGTAAACATACCAGGAGCCAGAGTGGGCCACAGAGTTCTGCAAATAGAGATGCCAAAGGGTACACTAAGTGACCATAGACATAGGGAAATCAGGCTGCCATGTACAATGTCCAACAGGAAACTTAAAAGTAAAGTGAAGTTACAGTGTCTACCTGTGTGTCACTGGAAGTACTGCTGTATTATATTACTTCTGTCAACATCTTCTTCCTCTGCCTCCTCTTCCTCAATGTCCACAGGTTTCACCGCTGCCACAAGACCATCTCCAGGCTAATCCTCCTGCAGAAAAGGCACCTGGCGTCTCAAGGCCAGGTTGTGCAACATGCAACGATGATCTGGCACACCTTCTTGGGTGCGTAGTACAGGGTTCCACCTGTCAGATGGAGGCACCAGAACCTGGCCTTCAGGAGGCCAAAGGTTCTTTCAATTATCCTCCTTGTTTGCCCATGTGCCTCATTGTAACGTTCCTCTGTCCTTGTCCTGGCATTCCTCACTGGGGTCAGTAGCCATGAGTGGTTGGGGTAACCAGAGTCACCTGCAAATATCACGGGACAACTGTTAGACACACACTAACCTATAGGTACAAACCCATACCCACACACCAACATTTACTGGGTGGGGACCTTCGGCTCACCTATTAGCCACACCCGGTGCCTCTGGAGTTGCCCATCACATATGGGATGCTGCTATTCCTCAAGATAAAGGCGTCATGCACAGAGCCAGGATACTTGGCATTCACATGGGATATGTACTGGTCCGCCAAACACACCATCTGCACTTTCATAGAGTGATAGCTTTTTCTATTCCTGAACACTTGTTCATTTCTCGGAGGAGGGACAAATGCTACATGTATACCATCTATGGCACCAATGTTGTTGGGGAGATGTCCCTGGGCATTAAAGTCAGCTTTCACTGTGGCCAGATCCTCCACCTGGAGGAATACAATGTAGCTGCACATGTGTTTAAGCAGGGCTGACAACACTCTGGTTAACACGTTTGAGAACATAGGCTGAGACATCCCTGATGCCATGGCCACTGTTGTTTGGAAGGAACTACTTGCCAGGAAATTGAGCACTGACAGGACCTGCTCTAGAGGGGCGATACCTATGGACTGGTGGATAGCTGACATCAGGTCTGCCTCCAATTGGGCACACAGTTCTTGGATTGTGGCCTGATCAAGTCTGTATGTAATGATAATGTCCTCCATTGTCGCAAGGTCCACCAGGGGTCTGTACACCGGAGGATGTCACCATCTCATATTTATCCTCAGCGGTTGAAGCCTATGGAAGAAAACAGTGAGCAAAGGGTCATATTCACACATCTATTGCAACAATGATGCATCTTTCCTTTACAGAAACAGTATGTGAATCCGAGAGTCAGTTGCTGTGCCAATGTCTGCTGTGACGCAGTTAGATGCCATGCCCTGTGCCCCCCTGAAATGGTGTCTGCCTGACCTGTGTGGAGGGACAAGTGGAAATGAGGTAATTCCGCTGGCGTTGTGCGCCGTTGCGGTAGGCGGTCGACGATCGCGCACAACTTCGCATTGGTTATCATTGGGTCCTATGGGTTCCAGGAGCCAATGGCGATGTACGCCGGCGGTGACGGTACGCACCGCCGCGGACGTGACCGCCATTTTCTATCTGTTCACTCACTTGCTACCTGACCTTCAACAAGAGAGGACCTACACTGCAAGTGCTGCTGTGACCTGTGTCTGAAAGCGACAATGGCTCATGTGTCTGGGGAAGGGGCCCCTACCTTCACTGCAGAGGAGTTGGAGAAACTGGTGGATAGGGTCCTACCCAGTACACGTTACTCTACGGTCCTCCAGGCAAACACGTGAGTACACTGTGAGCATGATGCGTGGGCCATGAATGTATGAATTGCTGTGTGTGTAAGCCACATGTAGGGGGGGCTGAGGCATCCTAACCAGAGTGCTGCATGTATGATGGCCAATGTAAGTGCGTCAGGGGATGGGAGGGATCTGGTGGGCCATGAGTGTGACGGTCCGGACGGTTGACTAATTCCCTTTTCTGCTGTCTTTTCCATGCAGGTCAGCGCCCACCAGAAAAAGGGTATTTGGTGTGCCATCGCCAAGGAGGTGCAGACCCTGGTGGTCTTTGACAGGCAGAGCACCCACTGCCGCAAATGATGGGAGGACCTACACCGCTGGGCAAGGAAGACGGCAGAGGCCCAGCTGGGACTGGCCTCCCAACGAGGAAGGGGTGCCCGTCATACCCTGACCTCCCTGATGTTCTGCATCCTGGCAGTGGCCTATCCGGAATTGGAAGGGTGCTTGAAGGCATCACAGCAGCCACAAGGGGATTCAGAATCATGACTGTACGCGCGTTAAGGTTTACCTGGGTGGGGGATGTGGGCAATGGATGCCCCTAGGCCGGGGCAAACATGGCAGGGTAGGTTGCTTGTTGGGCAAGCTCTGAAGCACTCCTACCCCAATAGTGTTAGTGGGCATCTACTACTGGGCAGGGTCCTGTGGGTTTCAGGTGTGTAGCTAATGGTGGCAGGCATTGTACCCCATGGGCTGGTGACTATCTTAGTAACTGGTAGGGCATGGCCTAGTACATAGGGCTGCTTCCTGTGTGTTGTGTATGCCAACGGTAGTGGTGTTGCTGGCATTGACCAAGTGTATCCTCTGTCTCTCCTCCCCTTTTGTTTTGTCACCCTGTCCTTGTGTGCATTAGCATCATCTTGCGGAGGAGCAGAGGCACCGGCGACGGAGGGAGGTGCATCCCACATGGGCCTGGAGGCAGAATCCACCGACGGTGAGTGCACCAGTGGGACAGAGGGTGAGGGGAGCACCATGACGGGGACAGGAGGGGACACCACAGACAGCAACTCCTCCGATGGAAGCTCCCTTGCGGTGGCGGACACTTCTGTGCCCACCCCAACAACAGGTACAGCTGCCACCCCCCTACCAGCACCGCCGTCCCAGCAGCCCCTCAGCGTGTTTCCGGTGTCCGCTCACCCAGGAGGGTGGGTATCTCCTTTCCCCCAGGCACCTCAGACCCTGCCCCAGTCAGCCCTGCTGCCCTCAGTGAGGAGGCTATTGGCCTACTGAGATCCCTCACTGTTGGGCAGTCAACCATTCTGAATGCCATCCAGGGTGTCGAGAGGCATTTGCAACAAACAAATGCATACCTGGAGGGCATTCACTCTGGCGTGGCGGCCCAACAGAGAGCATTTCAGACTCTGGCCTCCACACTGATGGCAGCCCTCATCCCTGTCTCTAGCCTCCCCTTCCAACTTCCTCTACCCAGTCCCAAACCCCTCAACCCTAGCCTATCCCAAGCACACCTTCAGACCAGCATTCACCCAAATCAACACACTGAAGTGGCTCAGGCAAACACAAGCACCACACTTCATCTCACAGGCACTCGCACAAGCACCATCCCCATGCAGACACACCAACATCCACTGCCTCCACTGTGTCCCCCTCCTCCCTGTCATCCACCTCCCTCCCAGTAGCATCTCCACTCACACCTGCATGCACTACATCCTCATCGACTACCTCCATCACCAGCACGCCCATCACAACACACCCCTCACTGGCAGTCACCACCCCCACATCTATGCACACGTCCCCTGTGTCATCTCCCACTGTGTCTGTGACCCCCTCCTCCCAGAGTACACAAATGCAAGCACCCACCCACCCAACAGCCATCTACCTCACAACAGCATCCAGCCCATACACCTGCACCCAAACTCAGCAGACACCTCCTACAACCACTCCCTCTTCCTCCACTCCCAAACCCTCTCCCTCTTCCCACCCCAGTGTCTCTAAGAAGCTTTTCCTGGCAAACATTTACCTCTTCCTTACCCCTTACCCCCCGTCCTTCCCCTCGGGCCAGGGTGGCCAGATCCCAGGCCAGCACCTCAGCCACAAAGTCGACGTCAGCTGTGGTTCATGCAGCTATCAGAGGCTCAAAGGGGGCACCCGTCAGCCCACCCAGTGTGCCACCAACTACTGCCAAGGGCAAAACCATTCCACCACCTGCCAAGGTAAAGAGGGGGACAGCATCCAGCAAGGGGAAGGAGCCACAACCACCCAGCAAGGCCACCTCAAAGACTCCAGCTGCCAGACCCAAGGTCACACCACCATCTGCCAAGGTGAGGAAGGGGCATAAAACACCAGGCAAGGCACTTCAGCCATCCGAGGCTGCAGGTGAAGGCCTGGTGGCTACCAGCACAACCGCCAGCACCGCCACCTGCACCGCGGCCAGCACCGCCAGCAGCCTTGCCACTAGCACCGCTGCCTGCACCGCTGCAAGCACCACTAGTGTCAGCAGCAGCAGCCCCAGGGGGCAGACATCTGAGGCTGCAGGAGAAGGGCTCAGGCCTCCTACCACCACTGGCAGCACCAGCACCTGCACCACGGCCATAACCGCCACCTGCACCGCCGCTAGCACTGCCGCAGGCACCGCCACCTGCACCGCTGACAGTAGCACTACTACCAGCAGCAGCAGCCCCAGTGGGCAGCAGTCTGAGGCTGAAGGAGAAGGGCTGGAGCCTCCCACCACCACTGGCAGCACCCCCACCAGCACCGGCACTACCAATAGTTTGCAGCCTTAGCCGCTGCAGGATGGAGTCTAGCCCTGTGTCCATGTACTATCATGCAACCTGGTCCCTGCAAATCTCGTGCCTCAGACACCCAGGTGAGGGACTGTGAACTGCCACACCCCAAGTGTTGCATCACTGGGCACAATGGCCCCTTCCAGAACCAGTGGAGATATGCATCCACTCACCCTATCCTTGGCAGGATGAAGCACACTGGGCACAAGGCCCCCTCCAGAACCAGTGGAGATATGCATCCACTCATCCTATCCTTGGCAGAATGAAGCACACTGGGCACAAGGCCTGTAGTGCTTTCCTCTTATTTAGTTTCTAAGCACTAACATAACACAACAGAAATGCACTTCTGAGGTCAAAGAAGACTTTTATTGTTGTTATATGAATGACGAATTAGTAGCTTTCAAGTCCGCGTTAATCAAACAAAATATATCAGTTTGCAATATACACAGCAGGTTATATTTATAAGATATTGAATGCAAAGCAAAACAAATACTTCACCGTGTAGGAACTATTTACAGCTACATCTTTCTAAGGTCTGCAAGCTGATGACCCCTGTCAGCCGCGAGAAAGAGTGTCATCTACCCACACGGGATGCTGGCAGCTGGCGCCAAGCTCCAGCACGAGGTCCGGCAGATTCGAATCTGACTCTCTGCAGCCTGTTACATTCGTTACAAAGGTGTGCCCCCTCCTCTCAGACCTGGGAAACTGAGCAAGCCTTTTGGAGACTGGCCAGGTCTCCAAGACTACTCCTGTTCCCAAGCTCAAGGGAAGAGAAACGACGCCCATGTACTCTCTCTTATCAGGTCTAGTCTACTGTGAGAGCAAAACATCTTGGTTCTCTGGTGCAAAAACACAGCTTGGAAAAATACAGCTTAGATTCTCAACTGCCATGTCTAACTCCACGTTAAAGGCAATGGGCAGCTAACCTAAATATCAAATGCAATGTCATGTTAAAGGCAATAGGCAGCTAACCTAAATATCAAATGCAATGTCTAGTGTCATGTCAAAGCCAATAGGCATCTAAGCTGAATACAAAATGCAATGTCTTATATCATGTCAAAGCCCATAGGCAGCTGAGCTGAATACAAAATGCAATGTATAATATCATGTCAAAGCCAATAGGCAGCTGAGCTGAATACAAAATGCAATGTATAATATCATGTCAAAGCCAATAGGCAGTTAAGCTGAATATCATGTCAAAGCCACTAGGCAGTTAAGCTGAATACAAAATGCAATATATAATATCATGTCAAAGCCCATAGGCAGAATATCTAATAGCATGTCAAAGTCAATAGGCAGCTAAATTGAATACATCATGTCAAAGTCAATAGGCATGCAATGTCAAAGCCAATAGGCG
Source organism: Pleurodeles waltl (assembly GCF_031143425.1). Classification (NCBI taxonomy): domain Eukaryota; kingdom Metazoa; phylum Chordata; class Amphibia; order Caudata; family Salamandridae; genus Pleurodeles; species Pleurodeles waltl. Next base: position 66,688,204 of record NC_090451.1, on the reverse strand, counting down.
GCTAGACTGGATACAGCATGTCAAAGCCAATAGGCAGAATACAGAATGTAATGGCTAATGCAATGTCAAAGCCCATAGGCGGCTAAACTGAATACAGAAAGCAATGGCTAATGCCATGTCAAAGCCAATAGGCACAATACAGAATGTAATGACTAATGCAATGTCAAAGCCCATAGGCGGCTAAACTGAACAAAACATACCATGTGCTACTGGTGAACATTGAGCAACTAATATGCGCAGTGGTGAAACACAAAGTCATTGGTCAAAACAAAACTTATCAAATGGCAGGACAAGGCCCCCTCCAGAACCATTGGAGAAAGGCATCCACTCACCCTATCCTTGGCAGGATGAAGCACACTGGGCACAAGGCCCCCTCCAGAACCAGTAGAGATATGCATCCACTCACCCTATCCTTGGCAGGATGAAGCAAACTGGGCACAAGGCCTACTCCAGAACCAGTGGGCAGACCACCCACTTGAGACTGTGGCTTTGCACTCCCCAGGAGCAAGCAGTGGACAAACCACCCACTTGAGAGACTGTGGCCTTGCACTCCCCAGGACCAAGCAGTGGGCAAACCACCCACTTGAGAGACTGTGGCTTTGCACTCCCCAGGAGCAAGCAGTGGGCAGACAACGCACTTGAGAGACTTGAGAGACTGTGGCCTTGCACTCCCCAGGACATCGCTGTGGGCATGGAGCCCCCTCCAGGAGAAGTAGCGTTATTCCATCTTCCGGATGAGGTTCCCCCCCTTCCCCGCCCCCCTAAGGTGCCTGTGTGTTTTCGACCTGATGCCCCTGCAGTGTTCTCTCCGTATTGAGGCAGGAGTCAAGTGTGGGCTTGGCCCATGAGTTTTGGCCCAGTGGCCCACAGACATTTGAATGGACAATGTACCGCCTTATATAAATATTGTATATTTTTGTAAATACTGTTTTTCAATTTATTATGTAATTCTGACTATTTCTAAAATATCACTGATTTGACTCAATTCATTTTGTCCTTGCGTTCTTCCAGGGGGTTACGGGGTGTAAATGTAATGTTGATGCATGTGTTTGTGTGTATAGTGTTGTGGGTGAGGGTGTGGGTGGGGGTGTTGCGTATTGCGTGTATGTGTAACTCTCTTTTTCCTCACCCCACCCCCGTGTACTAGGTGCAGTACTCACCATGGTTGTCGCCACCGCCGTTCGTACTCTTGGTAGATGAGGAGGTAGACCAGCATGGGCAGGACCTGCAGCTCAGGCTCCATGGTATCCTGGTTCTTCGTTGGTGTTGAGAGGTGAGTGGTTTCCCTTCAAAGTACTGTTTCCACCGTGCTTTTGATGGCGTTGGTACCGCCCCGGAAAAGCTGGCGGATGGGCGGGTTCTGATGAGCAGTACATTGACTTCCGGCTGTCTGTTGGCAGTTAACGCCACGGTCTTTGTTGCTACCGCCATGGTGGTCGGAGTGTTACAGTGGCTGGCTGTGTTGGCGGTTTCCGCCGTGGTCGTGATCCCATTTGTTTTACCGCTGGCCTGTTGGCGGTATTACCGCCGCTTTAACACCGACCGCCAGGGTTGTAATAAGGGCCAAAGTTTCCAATTCATTGACTTTGCCAAGGCTTGTTTACAGTTGAGTGAAATAGCTTTGATTTATTATAGCTTGGAAAATCAATATCTCCGGAACCCTCCAGTGGATCTTCTTCATTCTAGTGCAGTAATTCGTATAAAAATACAAGACCTTATTACGAGTCAGTGGTCCAAGGACTGCCAGACTCGAGGTGGCGGTCGGACCACGGCACTCCAGGAGATCCTGGTGGTTGGACCACCGTCACTGCTGGGAACATGGTTTGTGATGGGCTGATGGTGGTCGGACTCGTCGTCAACCATAGCAGCGCTGAACTCCGCGCGCTGTGCTGTTCACAACCCACCATGGAAAGAATGGCGGAAAACCAGTGCTGAGGGCCACAGGTGGGCTCTTACACTGCCCATCCCTGTGGCATGGGCAGTGCAGAGGCCCACTGGCCCAGCACCCTCGGAATGCGCATTTTGAGGGTACTGGTGTGCTACAGTATTGGCCTCAGGTCCCTTAAGGATGCCAAGACCAATACTGTAGCACTGTTCCTGCCAGGCTGACCGATGGGAACGTCGTAATACGATGTTCCAGCCGGTCAGACTGGTGGGAACATCATAATACAGCAGGGGTGAGGCAGCTGGATAGAGGGTTGCCTCATACTTGCGAGTTTGGCAGTCAGACTTGTGATCAGCCATGGCGACACTGAACTCAGCGTTGCCGTGCTGATCACAACCCGCCATGGAAAGGCTGGCGGAAACCCAGTGCTGGGGGCCACAGATGGGCCCCTGCACTGCTCATGCTCGTGGCAGGGGCCCCCAAGCCCAGCACACTCAGAATGCGCACAGTCTGGTTTGCAGACAGTGCACATTCCGAGGGTGCTGGTGTGCTACAGTATTGGCCTCGGGTCCCTTAAGGGAGCCGAAACCAATACCGCAGCACTGCTCCCACCGGGCTGACTGGCAGGAATGTCGTAATACAATGTTCCTGCCGATCAGCCCGGCGGAAACATCGTAATACGACGGGGTTGAGGCAGCTGGGTTGACTGCCGCCTCATCCCCACAAGTTTGCAGTCGGCCTTCAGCCAAAGGGTAGGGTGCATGTCCCTAAGTGTGAGGGTACCCTTGCATGAGCAGGGTACCCCTACAAACCCCACACTCCATTCCCTGAGGTTTGTAAGTGTGGGGCAGCCATCTTAAGGTATGTAGTGGACCCTGGTCAGCACAAGTGGTCCAACTACATAATGGCTTCTGCAAACCTAAGCATGTTTGGTATCAAACATGTTAAAATTATGCAACTACAGTAATTCCAGTGATAGATGCATGATCCCCTGTGCTCTAGGGGTTCCTTAGAAGATCCCCCAGTTCTGCCTGTGCAGCCTTATGGGGTGTGGCTGCCAGCCCACGCTGCTGCCGACCCCAGACACTGTTAAGCCCCTCTGCTGGGAAGCCTGGCTTAGGCAGAGGAAGGCAGAACAAAGGAATTCCTGCAAGGGAGAGGTGTGAGCACCTCCCCCTGTGTATTAGGTGTCTAAGGGCTGGGGTGGGGTGGCCTCTGAGCACCACCAGACTGCTTTAAAGGGCACAATTGGGGCCATCCTTGCATAATCTGGTTTGCACCAGTTCAGGACCCCCCGGTTCCTGCTCTGGTGCAAAACTTCACAAATGACAGGGGAGTGACCACCCCCCTGTCCAGCTCCTCCGCTAGGGAGGTGCACAGGCATCTGCCAAGTGGTCACTTGATTGTGCCATTTTGAAAACAAGATGGGCAGAGGCCCCTGGGAGCACCTGACAGGGTAGGCTAGGTTGATGATGTTCTTGACTCCCTCTGATAGGTGGGTCACTTCAGAGAGTGACCAATCCCGTTTTTGGGTTACTTACAGGCTGCCCCGAGGGTGGATCCTTAGATTCATCGAGCAAGACTCTATAAGGAACCCTCTGCAAGACATCTTCTGCTCCTGGCCTCTTGAACCGCTGCTGGTCTGATTTGGAACAAAATAAGTCTGCTTCTGGTGGGAAGGCTCCCATTGCAATATTGTTTCTCTGGATCTTGTAAGAATTTTGCAATATCCAAGGCTGTGCATCCTCGTGGGTCACAAGGACTTTGTTTGCACCTGGAAACACGAAGGAATCTTCCTTGGAGTGAAGGAGTCACTCCCCTGCATCCGCAGGCACCTCAAGACAACGTCGACCAGCTGGTGGGGTCTGCTGTCCCCTGGACAGCAAAAGGCTCTGCATCACAGGTGGTGGATCAGTGGCCTCCTCTGGGTCCTGCTTGTCTTCTGACCAACTTGGGAGACTGTGGGCCCCTGCTCCTGCTACTGTATCAGAACCCCTGTGCACTGCAACTGTTGCTCTTGCCAAGGCTTGTTGACTCTTCCTCCAGGAGGTCTTCCGGTGCCAAGAAGCCCCGGCCTCCAGCACCCTGCAACTCAAAGATCATTCCCTGTTCTGCAACTCCGGTAACATGGGACTTCTGTTTTGTTGTGCTGCTGAGGCCTGCTTGTGACTCCCTGTGTCCATTGCCTGTGGGTCACTTGTGGGGGCTCCAATTACTTTTGTAGGCTTTCCTGCATGCCGAGGACCAGCCTTGACTGCCCCTTAAGGGTAGAGTCTCCTGGACCTTGCGGGTTCCCAAAACTCTGCAAATACATCTTCAGCTCCTGCTTGCATTTGCCAGAGCTTGTTGGTGACCTGGCTGGTCACTGACCCTTCTGCAATCCAGCAACCATCAAGGGACAGCTCACAGGTACTCCTAGGAAATTCTTCAGCTCCTGGACCCCACAACTGGCCTTCTTCCTCCACAGACTTGCAGCAATTTCACCTCTAGGAGGATGGGAATTACCACCTGCACCACCTGGGCACCTCCAAGGGTGCTGGACTCTGTCCCCTTCCTTTTCAGGTCCTTCACATCTGGGATCCATCCCTGGGTTTCACCGGCCTGGCCCATGGGTCGCGAAAGCAGGTGAACAATCCGAGGCTTTCGTTGACTTCAGTGAGAGTCCCTTCGCCCCTATGCATCCGTGTCCCCTTGTGTAGGTACTACTGCCTTCTGGGTATCCTTGGGGCCCTCTCCATCCTTCCTCTTGTCTGTTGGTTTCCTCTGGGTCCGCTGGGAAGGGTCTTGAAACACACAAATTCCAATTACTACTTCCCTGTGGTAGTCTACGGGATGACTGGGTAGGTAACCACTCTGCACCAGGTCGCTGAGACACCTAGCGTCCTTACCTCTGTTGTTTTCATCTACCCCTAGCTAACTACCACACGTACCTTGGTTAGGTTCACTATTTCGCATTCCACTTACTTAGCATATGGTTTGCCCCCTCACATAGGGCCCTGTGTATTTTAAAGTGTTTCTGCTGGTTGTTTTGTGTATGTATTGTGTGTAGATATCTCCAAAGGGAGATATGCCAGTGCTAGTCTAGTAGTTAGTGCTGTCACAAAGAATCCTTTACATTTGCAAACCTTGTGTGGTTCTTTTTTGTGAATGAGTTACTGTCTGGCTACTGTGGTATTGCAAAAGCTTACATTCCTCCTTGATAAGCTTTAGCTGCTTGCCTCAGCTACCCCTGGATAGCTTTTGCTATCTGGACACCTATTCACTATCATTAACGGTTGCCTGGACTCAGTACATGGTGCCACACAATAGGTGCACACTGTAACTCAAGCCAGCCTCCTACTATAACCATTCCACCTTTATCAGGACCAAGAAGTATCATTCAAAGGTGAAGTGATAGAAAATCATAAATCACCAATGGATGACAAAAAAGAACAGAACTAAAAAGATATCCAACATTCATAAGGGACACAAGTGGACTAAAGACCAAAAGTGGCAGTAAATGGCTTTACTGATCAACAGCATATCGAAATGGAACTCTCAGGGGTAAGAAACCATAAATGAGGGGCAGGTTCTAGGGGTTTTCTAGGAAGATAAACTCAGAAAACTGGAACAATCATGTTTGGGAGGACAAGCAGAACAATAACAGTTTACCTTCAGTCCCTGGATGTTCCACAAGAGAATTGCAACAAGGCACACCTTTTCTAATTGCCCACTCTTGTTTGCCTTCAAAGGAAGAATCAAGAATGTGATTGACACTTTCTATGCTATTGGGACTTGTGCTGCAGCAAGAAACTTGTTTGTAACAACTGATGGACTTTTTGGGTGATTTGCAACTATTATTTTGGGGATTTATTTTGATTATATTCACAATCCTTATAAAAACCTTTGTACATCAAATAGAATGCATTGATTAAAATAATTTTGTACTGCCGCATTTGAGTAGACAAATATGTTTTTTTGACACATTTGACAGCATATTGGTCAGACAGTGAGGCAGGGCCAATTATTATGACTTTGGTTCTCTTTAACTTTACTTTATTTGCATGATTAATAAAGCTCATTGTAATCAACTACTAAAAATAAGTTAAAAAGCATAATCAGCACAATTAGTTACTTCATGCATTGCAACAGTAGAGAAAAAGAAAAGTTACAAGAGGTTAAGAATATCATAGTAGGATAATAGGTCCTCACACGTTATAGGAGATAGAAGAGTTTAGTGTGTTGTGTGAGCACAGTGATATCACACCATATCATATTTGTTGGATCCCTCCGTGCAACGTTCTATCTGAAGTGTCCATTGCATCTTGTATACTTGCGAATGTGATTGGCGACGTGCCGTCTTGAGCAAGGTGTTAACCAAATCCATAGCATTTCTCCAGTGTACTGGATGTGTGTGCAGTGCGCTGTGTAAAGCATCTAGTGAGAGGATGTCAAACAACCCACCTGTAGAGCAGCATAGAGCACATATAGATGGAGCAATAGCTGTGAACTGAAATCTAAAGGCAACAAGCACATCATATACTAACTTCCCAGCACCACATCTTATCAATTTTGGGTTTAACCTAACCTGAGTGTTGCAGGTGAGAGTTCTGCTACAATAACTTTACACTACACCATAAATTACATTCACATTTGTAGTTATATTATTGAGATGTACAGTGAACAAATAAGGATGACAATAAAGGGAAAAACCCTGCAGCAAGATGTTGCACCACAATCCCTAAAAACTCTGTTTAGACCACGAGATTTCCAGGTATGTTCTGATTACTTACTGTAATCTTCATTATACAGAGCAGTATTCTGATCACCAGCTTACACATTATTAGAACTATAATGAGAAACAGAATAAAATAATAGTGGTCTCTTTATTTACTGGTTATTTTCCTTTCACCAAGCCCTACTCTCCCTCACCACAATATAACATTACGAGGCCTGTGGCACTCCAAAAGTATCAGTTGCTCGAGCAAAGGGACTTCAAATGTTTTCAAGCTGCGCACCTAACCTGAAGTATAAAAAAATGATGCTTAAAGGTGGTTCCTCCAAAAAACATACAAAGACAAAAATAATATTAGCAGGACATCCCAGTATATCCATTGCTTTAAATGGGTAGCGACTGTCCAGTACTTAGTTCCTGCACGTCTTTAATTTGAAAGGGAGAGCACAGCATTTCTCATCACTGCTGCACTACATTTAACGGGACACTACCAATACTTACATATTTCCATTTAAAGTACTGTGTATATTGCAACAGGTTATGTAAAACGCTGCAAGCATAACAAAAATTTCATGACAAAAAAAAGGAAGACGAGGGAGGTGCAAACATCCTGAGAAAAAATAAAAACTGATGTTTTGTGCTTTTTTTAAATTATGGATGAAGTATAACGTTAGACCTTTTTTTAATAAGGAAAAGAGCTACACCAGCTAAAGGATCTTGCAAAGGTGGAGAGAATTCATTGTTTAAGACGTTTTCACAGAAATTGATGGCCACCATTACTTAGTTTGCAACGTTAACCCAGTTAACATTTTCAAAAATGCAATAATGTCCCCTTTTTAGGACGAGCCTAGGCACCGCTCATGTGCTGTCTGCAAGACATGCTGTATTCAGTCTATGGGCTTTAACCACGCCCACTATTGCCATTCATTTTTTGCTGTGCTTGTCCCAAATGCTTCCTTTTTATTGGTGTATTTTTCTAAATCTCCCTCCTTTAGTGTGCTTTGTTCCCTCCCAGGCGATTTCACTAAGAGAACATTTTTGTTAGCCAACACACCAAGTTCACGCTTCCTCCTGTTACAGCATGTGATGGCCCCTCCTCCCATCTGGGCCTTGCATCCTTCGTGTTCTTTTGGTTGTCCATAACAATGTGTTCACACCACACTAGTGAAAACACTGTTTAGAAAGGCACCAAAGGTTTCAAATTTCGCTTGTTTTTGTGCCTCTGCTCCGGTATATTTAATTGATGTTTTCCAAGTCACTTTTCCCACCACTACTGTTTTAGAAATAATAGTCTGTGTGCGTGTTTTGCATCCTTCGGCACACTCACCCACTTTCAGTCTTCTTCGTTCTAAAGTCCTCTAAACAATGCTGCAGCTGATTCTCTGGTCACAGTGGTAAATCCTCATTATTAATCCTATAGGCAGTGGGCTAGATGGTTCTGTGGTCACATTGGTAATTCCTTATTCTAAGACCTCTAGACAGTGCTGCTAGCTGCTTCTCTGCTCCCAGTGGCAATACCTCATTCTTAGTCCTGAAGAAAATGCTGCAGCTTCTTCTCTGGTTCCAGTGGTAATTCCTCATTCTAAGTCCTGTAGACAGTGCTGCAGCTGCTTCACTGGTCCCAGTGATAAATCCTCATTCTAAGTTCTGCAGACAGTGCTGGTAGCTGCTTCTCTAGTACCAGTGGTAATTCCTCATTCTTAGTCCTGTGGACAATGCTGCAGCTGCTTCTCTGGTCTCAGCAGTAATTCTTCATTCTAAGTCCTCTAGACAGTGCTGCAGCCGCTTCCCTGGGCCCAGTGGTGATTCCTCATTCTAAGTCCTGTAGACAGTGCTGCAGCTGCTCTCTGTTCCCAGTGATAATTCCTCATTCTTAGCCCTCTAGATAGTGCTGCTAGCAGCTTCTTTAGTCCCCTCTGTAATTCCTTATTCTAAGTTCTCTAGACAATGCTGCACACTGCTTCTCTGCTCTGTCTGGAATTCCTCATTCTAAGTCCTTTGGGCAGTGCTGCTAGCTGCTCCTCTTGTCTTAGTTGTAATTCTTCATTCTAAGCCCTCTAGACAGTGCGGATAGCTGCTTCTCTGGTCCCAGTGGTACTTCCTTCTTCATACTCTTGTGGACAATGCTGCAGCTCCATCGCTGGTCCCAGTGGTAATTCCTCATTCTAAATCCTCCAGACAGTGCTGCAGCTGCTTCCCTGATCCTAGTGGTAATTCCTCATATTCAGGCCTCTAGGAAGTGCTGCTAGCTGCTTCCCTGGTCTCGCAGTAATTCCTCATTCTAAGTCCTCTAGACAATGTTGCAAGCGGCGTCTCTGATCAGTAATTCCTCATTCTAAGTCCTCTAGGCAGTGCTGCTAGCTGCTTCTCTGGTCTCAGTGGCAATCCCTCATTCTGTGTCCTGTAGACAATGCTGCTAGCTGCTTCTCCGGACCCATCAGTAATTCCTCATTCTAAAACCTCTAGGAAGTACTCATAGCTACTTCTCTGGTCCCAGTGGTAATTCCTCATCTTAACTCCTCTAGGCAGTGCTATTAGCTGCTTCTCTTGTTCCAGTGGTAATTCCTCATTCTTAGAGCTGTAAACAATGCTGCAGCTGTTTCTCTGGTCCCAGTGGTAATTCCTCATTCTAAGTCCTCTAGAAAGTGCTGCTAGCTGCTACTCTGGTCCCACAAGTTATTCCTCATTCTACGTTCTCTAGACAATGCTGCAAGATGCTTCTCTAGCCCCATTGGTAATTCCTCATTCTAAGTCTTATAGGTCAGTGTTGTCCAACCTTTTTATCGCCGCGGACCGGTAAATGTTTGATAATTTTTCCGTGGCCCGCTTGTCCCATTGTGTGACAAGCGGGCCACGGAAAAATTATCAAACGTTTACCGCCCGCCACAGTGGGGCGGCCCGGTGCCGATTGATCCACGGACCGGCACCGGTCCGCGGCCCGGGGGTTGGGGAACACTGTTCTAGGTAGTACTGCTAGCTGCTTCTCTGGCCCCATCAGAAATTCCTCATTCTAAGTCCTATAGACAGTGCTGCAGCTGCTTCTCTGGTCCCAGTGGTAATTCCTCATTCTACGTCCTCTAGACAGTGCTGCAGCTGCTTCACTGGTCCCAGTAATAATTCCTTTTTCTTAGTGCTCTAGGAAGTGCTGCTAGCTGCTTTGATGGTCCTGTCGGTAATTCCTCATTCTAAGTCAAATAAACAATGCTGCAAGCTGCTTCTCTGGTCCCAGGGGTAATTCCTCATTCTTAGTCCTCTAGGAAGTGCTGCTAGGTGCTTCTCCGGTCCAGTTGGTAATTCCTCATTCTAAGTGCTCTAGACAATGCTGCTCCTCTGGTCCCATCAGTAATTCCTCCTCCTGAGTCCTCCAGGCCTGCTAGCTGCTTCTCTGTTCCCAGTCAATAATTCCCCATTCTAAGTCCTCTAGGCAGTGCTGCTAGGTGCTTCTCTGGTCCCAGTAGTAATTCCTCATTTTAGTCCTCATTCTACATCCTCTAGACAGTGCTTCTGGCTGCTTCTCAGGTCCAGTCGGTAATTCCTCATTCTCAGCCCTCTAGGCTGTACCGCTAGCTGCTTCTCTGGTCCCAGTGGTAATTCCTTATTCTAAATCCTCTAGACAGTGCTGCTAGCTGCTTCTCTGGTCCCAGTGATAATTCCTCATTCTAAGTCCTGTAGAAAGTGCTGCAGCTGTTTCTCTGGTCCTGTCGGTAATTCCTCATCCTCAGTGCTCTAGACAATGCTGCAGGCTGCTTCTTTGGTCCCAGTGGTAATTCCTCATTCTTAGTCCTGTAGACAATGCTGCAGCTGCTTCTCTGGCCCCAGTGGTAATTCCTCATTCTAAACCCTCTAGACAGTGCTGCTAGCTGCTTCTCTGGTCCCAGTGATAATTCCTCATTCCTAGTCCTCTAGGAAGTGCTGCTAGCTGCTTCTTTCTTCCCCTCTGTAATTCCTCATTGTAAGTCCTCTAGAAAGTGCTGCTAGCTGCTTCTCTGGTCCCAGTAGGAATTCCTCATTCTACGTCCTCCAGGCACTGCTGCTACATGCTTCGCTGGTTCCGTCAGTAGCTCCTCCCTTTTAAATCCCCTAGGTAGTGCTGTAGCTGTCTCTCTGTTCCCAGTGGTAATTCCACATTATTAGCCCTCTAGACAGTGCTGCTAGCTGCTTCTCTGGTCCTGTCAGTAATTCTACCATTCTAAGTGCTCTAAGCAGCGCTGCAGCTGTGTCTCTGGTCACAGTGGAAAATCCTCATTCTAAGTCCTCTAGGCAATGTTGCAGCTACTTCTCTGTTCCCCTCAGTAACTACCCCATTCTAAGTCCCCAGGCAGTGCTGCAGCTGCTTCTCTGGCCCCAGTGGTAATTCCTCATTCTACGTCCTCTAGACAATGCTGAAAGCTGCTTCTCTGGTCCCGTTGGTAACTCCTCAAAGTCTGCTAGACAGCGCTGCTAGCTGCTTCTCTGGTCCCAGTGGTAATTCCTCATTTTAAGTCCTCTAAACAATGCTGCAAGCTGCTTCTCTGGTCCCTTCAGTAAATTAACCATTCAAAGCCCCCAAACAGCGCTGCAGCTGTGTCTCTGGTCAGTGAGAAAAATCTTCATTCTAAGTCCTCTAGACAGTTATTCAGCTGTTTCTCTGTTCCTGTCAGTAACCCCCATTGAAGGGCCTCTAGACAGTGCTGCAGCTGTGTTTCTGTTCCCAGAGAATTGACAATTCTTAGTCCAGTAGACATTGCTGCAGCTGCGTCTCTGGTCCTATATCCACTACACTCCAAACTAAAACACACAGGTAAAAGACGTTATCATTCACAACGCCAATAGGTCCTACTCTCAAGAATCCGAGACCTATTGCATTGCAAATGCTTGTTCCTTTTCAAAGCCACCCCTAGCTATGTAGGCGCTGTTTGTTTTGAGGCACATGTAGTGTCTAGGATAGCCTTTCGCCTCATTGCAATAACCAAGGCCCCAGCCAAGCATTCTATGAGTGGCCAGGAGATGAAGGGGGTCTGCGCTGTGAGTGTGTGGTGGGGGGGCTACGGAGTCTGCAAGTGCAACCTACTTTGAAAAAACATTACTATGATGGAACCGACTACTTTATTTACAGTGCTGTGAGGCAACATGGTGAAGAGCCAGAACAATTAAAAATTGCCATTAAGGTGCTTTGCCCATTTCATACAATAGTTTCTTATTGCTAGGCGTGACGAGAAGTCATCCGTGAAATGTACTTTATTTAAAACATCAAGGCAGCAGGCTTCTCTCGTGCACAGATCGTCTGTCGGAGCCCAGGGACCTGGAAGGGAGGGCAGAAGGGATAGATCTTTCTAGATGGCTCGGCTGGGGAGCCAGAAACATAAATTATTAACGTCTGCACGATAAATAAGGAAGTGCTCGTGGCAGCATGGGTGACCACGGGCGAGAAACCGAGTGTGCTGGAGGGCAACATTGTCGCCAAGGTCCGGTGGGTCGAACAAGGCGCTCGAGCGGCACCTGCCGGTTCGGAGGAGTAACTTCAAGCAAAGAGTCATGTTTCATCTCAATCACATTTATTGTGACTGTAGTTACTGTTTATCTGAGGCAGGTACCCAGACACATGTATTCTTTGTTTAAGTGCTTTAGTGCCCAAACCGCAGGTACCTAAATTGGGTCAACTCCATGCAGGTAAAGATTTCTGCTGCATGAAGGTGTCTAGGGCATGATTATTTATTTATGATCTAGACCAGTGTTCCCAACCTCCCTGGGGTCCCCTGGGGGTTCGCAGAGCCTCTTCAGGTGGTCCACGGCTACTTAGAAAATTACATAATATTAAAAGATTAATAAGGTGTATATAAATAAAGAAGCTAAATGTACAATTGAACATTTTAAAACGTACTGTAAATGTGAAGGGATAAAAACTAGGAGGCTAAAAACCTAAATTTGTATCCTCAGATTGATTCATGGGAGCAGTGTAGGTGCATCCAACAGAATATAGAATAGGCGAGGAGTGGCCAAAATTGAATTTAGAAAAGCTCTAACCTGTCTATTAAAAGTACATTCTTCTTTTCTATTTATATGTGCTTGCAAATTAAATGTGTCATCATTTGTGCATTTGTTTGCTGAATGTTATTTTCTGAATTTGTTGTGTATTGTTTTGTGGTTCAAATCATTGGCAATGCTTAGGCCTGGGTCACCGGCTCCCAGTATTGACTCCTGGGGGTCCCCGGATTCCAATAATGATTCAGTGGGGGTCTCCGGGTTCCAGTAATGATCCAGTAATGATTAAGTGGGGTCCCTAGAAGTCAAAAGGCTGGGAACCACTGATCTAGACCTCTTGACCTCTGTCTCAAGACATTGCTTCTGTTGTTGTAGGTTTAGCAAAGGCAGAGTCTAACCAAACATTAAATGAATCCCCAGGGCATGCCTGGCCAAGTCCAGACAGCTCTCTGATCTGCTTCACCCTCTCACAGGGTGCCCGTTTCACTCCTGGTGATTCCAGACACTGGCCCTCACTACAACCCTGGCGGGCGGTGTTAAAGCGGCGGTAATACCGCCAACAGGCTGGCGGAAAAAAAAAATGGAATCACGACCGTGTCGGAAACCGCCAACATAGACAGCCACTTTAACACTCCGACCGCCACAGCGGTACAAACAAACAGCGCAGCGGTCACTGCCAACAGACAGGCGGAAGACAATGTACCGCCCACACTATTATGAGAGGCCAATTTGCCACCTTTTCCGGGGCGGAACCAACGCGAACAAAAACACGGCGGAAACAGGACTTGGAAGGGAAAACACTCACCACTCCACACCCCACGAGGAACCAGGACGCCATGGAGCCAGAACTCCAAATACTCCCTGCAATGGTATTCCTGCTCCTCTATCAGGAGCACCAAAGACGGCGGTGACGACCACGGTGAGTACTGCACCTACAACACAGGGGAGGGGGGAGGGAAAAGAGAGTGACACACACACACAACACGTAAAACCCCCACCGTCACCCACAACATACACACAAATACATGCTGCAACATCACATTTACACCCCCCATCCCCACTGGAAGAATGCAAGGACAAAAGGAAATGAGTTGAACGATTGTAATCATGAAAAATCCAAAATTCGAAATACAGCATATACAATTATGTACACCAACTACACAAGTCCGGATAGTGCACCAATTATTGTCCGTGGACCACTGGGCCCAAAATGCATGGGCGAGGCCCACACTCGATACCAGACTCCAAAAGGAGAGAACACTGCAGGGGCATCAGATCGAAATGAAACAGGCACCTCAGGGGGAAGGGAAGGGGGGCACCTCAGCCGGATGAGTGCACAACACCACTGCTCAACAAGGAGGCATGCCCACTGATGTATCCTGGGGAGTGCAAAGCCACAGTCTCTCAAGTCTTTCCAGTGGGTGGTTTGCCCACTGCTGTATCCTGGGGAGTGCAAAGCCACTGTCTCTCAAGTCTGTCCAGTGGGTGGTTTGCCCACTGCTGGATCCTGGGGAGTGCAAAGCCACAGTCTCTCAAGTCTGTCCAGTGGGTGGTTTGCCCACTGCTTTATCCTGGGGAGTGCAAAGCCACAGCCTCTCAAGTCTTTACAGTGGGTGGTTTGCCCACTGCTTTATCCTGGGGAGTGCAAAACCACAGTCTCTCAAGTCTTTACAGTGGGTGGTTTGCCCACTGCTTCATCCTGGGGAGTGCAAAGCCACAGTCTCTCAAGTCTTTACAGTGGGTGGTTTGCCCACTGCTTTATCCTGGGGAGTGCAAAGCCACAGTCTCTCAGGTGGATGCCTTTCTCCACTGTTTCTGGAGGGGGCATTGTGCCCAGAGTGCTTCATTCTGCCAAGGACTGAGGTAGTTGATGCCTTTCTCCACTGGTTCTGGAGCGGGCTTTGTGCCCAGAGTGCTTCATCCTGCCAAGGACTGAGGTAGTGGATGTATCTCTCCACTGGTTCTGGAGTGGGCTTTGTGCCCAGAGTGCTTCATCCTGCCAAGGAATAAGGTAGTGGATGCCTTTCTCCACTGGTTCTGGAGGGGGCTTTGTGCCCAGAGTGCTTCATCCTGCCAGGGACTGAGGTAGTGTATGTATCTCTCCACTGGTTCTGGAGGGGGCTTTGTGCCCATAGTGCTTCGTCCTGCCAAGGACTGAGGTAGTGAATGCCTTTCTCCACTGGTTCTGGAGGGGGCTTTGTGCCCAGAGTGCTTCATCCTTCCAAAGACTGAGGTAGTGGATGCCTTTCTCCACAGAAAGTCGTGCATCATGGAAGCTGCCCAGGCTCCTGGAACTGACCACCAGCCTCGGACGACTGACCACTGGGGATGGCAGCCATGTCTGCGGTGGTGCCACAGGCTCAGGATGTTGCGGGCCGCTGGCGGTGCTTGCGGCGGGGTCATTCGCGGCGGTGCTGGCGGCGGCCTCTGTTACATCGGTGCTGGCGGCGGTGCTTGCGGCGGCCTCTGTGGCATCAGTGCTGGCGGCGGCCTCTGTGGCATCAGTGCTGGCGGCGGGCTCTGTGGCGGCGGTGCTTGCGGCGGCCTCTGTGGCATTGGTGCTGGCGGCGGCCTCTGTGGCGGCGGTGCTGTCGGCGGCCTCTGTGGCATCGGTGCTGGTGGCGGGCTTTGTGGCGGCGGTGCTGGTGGCGGGCTCAGTGACTGCGGTGCTGGTGGCGGGCTCAATGACAGCGGTGCAGGTGGCAGTGCAGGTGGCGGTCTTCTCCGCCATACAGGTTGGCGTGAGAAAATGTACATAAACTTAATCATACACCATAGCTGCTAGGCATCTGTTTATCTTTATTATGTTGCCATGTGCTTGACAAACCTCCTGAACTTTGATGATTGACCTTGTGCTCGCAGCCTTGGGCTGCAATCTGCTTATCGCTGTAATTTACTTGTTCTAACCGTAGTTCCTAGAATTTTTGTGCTTAATCAGTAACTGCCAGAACAGGTTCGTACAGGTCGTTGCCACCTCCTGCCAGCTGCATCTGTACCTTCTCCCACCACACGTGTATCCCTGAAATATTCTAGAGGCCGCAGAGGACCTTGAATACTCTAGGGGTGGAGTTGTCCTCTGACTAAGCAGTTTTGTGTGTATATAAGGTTGGATGCCCCAAGAGTGAAGGGGCAGCCTCCGTAGGATAGTCACTTGACTGTCCTGGGACTCTGTATTAGTTCGAGCTATAATCCATGTAATAAACTTCTCTTTTTTCCTGCAGTTGGCGACTCCGCTTGATTTGTGTACTCTCTGCTAAACGGACCCTGGGACTAGGGTGTCCCTCCACCGCTGGGAAGGAGACCCCGGGTGGGAATTCTATCTTTCCTGGTTCCTCAGGCGTCCGCATGGACTGAAGGTGTGACACTGGTCCAATTGTCGGTGCTACCATGCCCTCTCCTGACCTGCCCTTTATTTTCTGGCCCTTCCCCACTTTGGATGGTGGCGCAGCTGTCTTGCCACCATCCCCTATCGTTTTCCCTGAGCCCTTGGTGGCAGCTGTTTTCTGCTTCTCCCTCTGGGATGTGGGAAACCTTTTGACTTTTGCAGATGGCGGAATGTCCTTGCCCTCGCTCCGTGGCACACTGGCAGCCCTGTTGGTTGGCGCACTCCAATAGCCCGCAGTTGCTGGCACCACTGTGCCTGGTGATGTGGTGGCTGAGGTGCTGGGTTGGGACCTGGAAAGCCTGGCCCTAGGGAAAAGATGGGGAGGAGGTGTAGGGAAGAGGTCAATATTAGCCAGGAAAAGTTTTTTAGACACACTGGGACGGGTAGATGGAGGGGGTTTGGGAGTGGAGGAAGAGGTAGTGGTTGTAGGAGGTGTACGTTTGCTGAATATGGGTGAAGGTGCATGGGCTAGAGGCTGTTGTGAGGTGGATGGCTGTTGGGTGGATGTGTGCATGCGTTTGTGTACTTTGGGAGGAGGGCTCACAGACACACTGGTAGAGGACACAGGGGATGTGTGAATGGTAGTGGGGGTGGTGAGTGCACGTGAGTGGTGTGTGGTGATGGGCGTGCTGGTGATGGAGGTAGTGGCTGAAGATGTAGTGCATGCAGGTGTGAGTGGAGACGAGACAGGGAGGGAGGAGGACGACGTGGATGAGGGGGACACAGTGGAGGCAGTGGATGTTGGTATGTCTGCATGGATATGATGCTTGTGTGAGTGCCTGTGGGATGTGTGGTGCTTATGTTTGCCTGAGCCACTTTTGTGTGTTGAGTTGTGTGCATGCTGGTTTGATGGTGTGCTTGGGACAGGCTGAGGTACAGGGGATTGGGTCTGGGTGGAGGAGGTTGGAGGGGGGAGGCTGGACACAGGGACAATGGCAACCATCAGTGCTGAGGCCGGAGCCTGAAATGCTCTCTGTTGGGCTGCCACGCCAGAATGAATGTCCTCCAGGTATGCATTTGTTTGTTGCAAATGCCTCTCGACACCCTGGATGGCATTCAGAATGGTTGATTGCCCAACAGTGAGGGATCTCTGGAGGTCAATAGCCTCCTCACTGAGGGCATCAGGGCTGAATGGGGCAGGGCCTGAGGTGCATGGGGTGAAGGAGATGCCCACCCTCCTGGGTGAGCGGCCACGGGAAACACGCTGAGGGGCTGCTGGGAGGGCGGTGCTGGTAGGGGGGGGTGGCGGCTGTACCTGTTGATGCGGGGGGCACAGAGGGGCCCGCCACCTCAAGGGAGCTCCCATCAGAGGAGGAGTCGCTGTTGCTGCTGTCACCTCCTGTCCCCGCCATGGAGCTCCCCTCGCCCTCCGTCCCACTGGTGGCTTCAGACTCTGTAATCTCGCCCTCCCAGGCCAAATGGGATGTAGCTCCCTCCTGCTCCAGTGCCACTTCTCCTCTGCCTGATGATGATATTGCGCACAAGAACAGGGAGACCACAAAAAGGGGGGGGGGGGAGACAGAAGAAGGACATGTTCAGTGCATGCAATACCACTACCATTGACGGACACTACAGACACAGCAGCCCTCTGCACTACGCCATGCACTTAGAGTTCCTATATTATTCACAGGGCCATGGGGTACAAGGCCTATGCCTGATTGCTGCACACATGGAAGTCACAGGAGCCTGACTAGGTGTAGATGGCTCTTCCCACTGGTGGGGTTGGGATGCCACATAGCCTTCCTCACAAAGGGACCTTGCCTACAATGCTCGCCATGCCTAGAGGAACCCACTGCCCACCTCCCCCACCCAGACACCTCGTAATGCGCGTAGAGTCAGATGGATGTGAATGTACTCACCCCCTTGTGGCTGCTGTGGTGCCCTCAAGCGCCCATCCAACACCGCCAGGATCCGGAACATCAGGGGGGGTCATGGTGCGACGGGCACCCCTCCCACGTTGGGAGGCCATCCCCAGCTGGGCCTCCGCTGTCTTCTTGCTCCAGCGCCGAATGTCCTCCCATCTCTTACGGCAGTGGGTGCTCTGTCTGTGGTGGACCCCCAGGGTCCTGACGTCCTTGGCGATGGCACGCCAAATATCCTTATTCTGGTTGGCGCTGACCTACAGGAATTGTACAGGGGAAAAAGGAAAGTTATTACCAACTGCACCGTCACAGTCATTGGACCCCATCCCTACCCTTGCCATGTGGCACATGCACTCACCGTCGTTTCATGCACACCTCAATCTCCCCCCCATCTTTCATCCACCCCACTCCACACAGGCATAGCCCATACAGCATGCTCCCAGTGTACTTACCTGTTTGTCTGGAGGACCGTAGAGTAGCGTGTACTGGGGGAGGACCCCATCCACGAGTTTCTCCAACTCCTCCGATGTGAAGGCAGGGGCCCTTTCCCCAGATGCACGAGCCATTGTCTCTTCCAGACCGAGGTCACAGCAGCACTTGCAGTGTAGGTCCTCTCCTGTCGAAGATCAGGTATCGAGTGATTGAACAGATAGAAAATGGCAGTCACGTCCTCGGCGGTGCGTACCGTCACCGCCGGCGTACATCGTCATTGGCTCCTGGGACCCATAGGGTCCAATGTTAACCAATGCAGAATTGCGCTGCGGTCTTCGACCGCCTACCGCGACGGTGTACAACGCCAGCGCAGTTACCTCACATCCCATTGTCCCACTTTACAGGTCAGGCAGCCGCCATTTCAGGGGCCCACATGGCTTAATTTTTAACTGCGTCACACATACCTAGGCCTTGCCTCAACACTCATACAGTGATTGTCGAGGCCAAATTTCGGATTATGATTCGTATTCTGTGTAAGCTGTGGGTACGTACCTCTGAGTTGGTTGACTCTGTGCTCGCTGTTGTTCTTCATAGGCACCGTCCGCTGAGACATGTGAGGAGATGGCGGCATCCTCCGGTGTACATACCGCTGGTGGACCTGTCGACAATGGAGGAAAGACATGTGATCATCACCTACAGGCTTGATCGTGCCACAATCCTGGAACTGTGGGGGTCATCCTGACCCCGGCGGGCGGCGGGAGCCGCCCGCCTGGAGGGAACAGCCAGAATACCGCTGCGCGGTCAAAAGACCGCCGCGGGTATTCTGGGTTTCCCACTGGGCTGGCGGGCGACCGCCAAAAGGCCGCCCGCCAGCCCAGTGGGAAACACCCCTCCATGAGGATGCCGGCTCCGAATGGAGCCGGCGGAGTGGAGGATGTGCGACGGGTGCAGTGGCACCCGTCGCGTATTTCAGTGTCTGCAAAGCAGACACTGAAATACAAAGTGGGGCCCTCTTACAGGGGCCCCTGCAGTGCCCATGCCATTGGCATGGGCAGTGCAGGGGCCCCCAGGGGCCCCAAGACACCCCTCACCGCCATCCTGTTCCTGGCGGTCGGAACTGCCAGGAACAGGATGGCGGTGAGGGGGTCGGAATCCCCCATGGCGGCGCAGCTTGGGGCAGCGGAAAACTGGCGGGACACCGCCGGTTTTCCTGTTCTGACCGCGGCCAAACCGCCGCGGTCAGAATGCCCTGCGGGGCACCGCCAGCCTGTTGGCAGTGCTCCCGCCGACCCCGGCGGTCCTTGACCGCCGGGGTCGGAATGACCCCCTGTGTGCCCAGCTGAAGCCAGACCTGATGTCAGCTATCTGCCATCCCACAGGAATCCCCCCTCTAGTGCAGGTGCTGTCAGTACTCCATTTCCTTGCAAGTGGGTCATTTCAAACAACAATGGCCATAGAATCAGGGATGTCCCAGCCTATGTTTTCCAAAGTGTTGTCCAGAGTGTTGTCTGCCCTGCTGAAACACATGCGGAGCTACATCGTTTTCCCTCAGGTGGAGGATTTGCCTACAGTGAAAGGTGATTTCTATGCCTTGGGACATATCCCCAACATCATAGGTGCCATTGATGGGACACATGTGGCTTTGGTACCCCCAGCAGGAGTGAACAGGTGTACAGAAACCAGAAGAGTTATCATTCCATGAATGTGCAGATGGTGTGTTTGGCAGACCAGTACATCTCCCATGTGAATGCCAAATTCCCTGGCTCAGTGCATGACGCTTACATCCTGCGGAATAGCAGCATCCCTTATGTGATGGGTCAACTCCAGAGGCACCGTGTGTGGCTATTAGGTGAGCACCTGGAAGCAAGTCAGTGGGAATGGTTGTCTGGGTCTGGGGATATCCCTACAGGTTAGTGTGTGTCTAACAGTTGCCCTCGCCATTTGCAGGTGACTCTGGTTACCCCAACCTGTCATGGCTACTGACCCCAGTGAGGAATCCCAGGACAAGGGCAGAGGAACGCAACAATGAGGCCCATGGGCGGACTCGGAGGATTATAGAGCGGACCTTCCGCCTCCTGAAGGCGAGGTTCAGGTGCCTCCATATGACAGGTGGATCCCTATTCTACTCACCAAAGAAGGTGTGCCAGATCATCGTGGCCTGCTGTATGCTTCACAACTTAGCTTTGCGATGACAGGTGCCTTTTCTGCAGGAGGACGGTCCAGATGGCGGTGTTGTGGCAGCTTTGGAGCCTGTGGACAGTGAAGACGAGGAAGCAGAAGAAGAGGACATTGACAACAGGAACTCGGTTATCCTGCAATACTTCCAGTGAGACACAGGTAAGAATATAAACCTGCCCACTACATGTACTTTAACACTACTACCTCTCTACTGTCTGTCGTTTTCAGCCAGTGTATGGTCACTGAGTTGTCACTTTCCCTTACGATTTCACAGATGTGGGTCCCACTGTGTGACATCTGCTTTGTTTCCTCGTGGACTAGAGCTGTGTGACATAGGTATGTTGACATTACAATTGAAAGAGCATTTTGTCACTGTAATTGATAATACACTATTTCGAAATCACAGACAGACTCCAGATAGTTTTGTGCTTTAAGGATGTTTATTTCAGTGCTCAATATTGGAGGGTGTTGTAAAATGGTGAGGGGTGATGGTGGAGGAATGTCCATGGCAGAGTCCAGTCTATTAGTCTCACAGGTGCATTGCCCAAATGGGCACAGGAAGTGGAGCTGGGGCAGTTTGAGAATGGACAGGGTGACAAGGTGGGACAGAAGGATGACATTCAGGGTGGTCTCATTTCTTGGTGGGGGTCTTGGCATCGTTCTCTGTCTTTGTCCTGGATCTCAGGGACCGTTTGCGGGGTGGTTCTCCCTCTGCAGGGGGTGGGGTGCTGGTGTGGTGGTCCTGTGGTGGTGCCTCTTGTCCACTAGCGCCGGCGGAGGTGGTGGGCAGTTCATCGTCCAGGCTAGTGTCAGGGGCCTCTTGTTGTGCCACAGTGTCCCTCCTGGTGTTGAGGACTTCCTTCAGCACCCCTACGATGGTGCCCAGGGTGGAATTGATGGATCTGAGTTCCTCCCTGAAGCCCAAATACTGTTCCTCCTGCAGGCGCTGGGTCTCCTTAAACTTGGCCAGTACCGTTGCCATCGTCTCCTGGGAATGGTGGTAGGCTCCCATGATGCTGGAGAGGGCCTCGTGGAGAGTGGGTTCCCTTGGCCTGTCCTCCCCCTGTCGCACAGCAGCCCTTCCAATTCCCCTGTGTTCCTGGGCCTCCGTCCCCTGGACCGTGTGCCCACTGCCACTGCCCCCAGGTCCCTGTTGTTGTTGGGGTGGTGGGTTAGCCTGGGTTCCCTGTAGTGGTGGACACACTGCTGCTTGACGTGTCCTGGGGACAGAGGTATGGGCCCGCTGGGTGGGTGCTGTGCTGGTGTTTCCAGAGGGGGGAAGCTCTGTGGTGGCCTGTGACTGTGTCAGGGGAACCGACTGTCCAGAGGTCCCAGATGGGCCGGGCTGGTCATCTAGATCCAGTTGGACAGAGCTGCTGTCATCACTGTGGGCCTCTTCTGTTGGTGGTGTGGACATGTGTGGACCCTCCTGTCCGGTGACGTTGGGTAGGGGTCCTGCAGGGGTATAAAAGGATGTTTATTACATCTGTGTGTGCCATGGTGTGCAATGGGTGGGTGACCCTGTACCCCAGTGCTTGCATTCCTGTGTGGGTCCTTGTGTGATGGTGGTTTAGGGGGTTGTATGGGTATGTGCAGTGGCCATGCTTTGGTGATGGGTGTCCATGCTTTGTTGTTGCATGCAGGGCTTGGTGTTAGGATGTGTGGTTTGTGATGTTGGGACATTTGTGAGGAGTTGGAGTGATGGGGGTGAGGGTGAGGTTGGGGGTATGTGATAGCATGCACGTAGGGTGGGGGATGAAGTAATGAAAGAGTTGACTTACCAGAGTCCATTCCTCCATCTACTCCTGCGAGGCCCTCAGGATGCAGAATCGCCAAGACTTTCTCCTCCCATGTTGTTAGTTGTGGGGGAGGAGGTGGGGGTCCGCCGCCAGTCCTCTGTACCGCGATGTGGTGTCTTGAGACCACGGAACGCACCTTCCCCCGTAGGTCGCTCCACCTCTTCCTGATGTCATCCCTATTTCTTGGGTGCTGTCCCACTGCGTTGACCCTGTCCACTATTCTGCGCCATAGCTCCATCTTCCTAGCTATGGAGGTGTGCTGCACCTGTGATCCGAATAGCTGTGGCTCTACCCGGACGATTTCCTCCACCATGACCCTGAGCTCCTCCTCAGAGAACCTGGGGTGTCTTTGCCGTGCCATAGTGTGATGTGGGTGATGTGTGGGGTGGTGTGTGTAGTGATAAGTGGGGTGATATTTAGTGGTGTGTTGTGTGAGGTGCGTGGAAGTTATGTGGGTGATGGTATTGTGTGCCTGTGGATGCTTGGTAGTTGTTTGTAGTGTCTCTCTCTGGCCTTCTCTCAGTAAGTTTGTCGTAGGGGTTTGTGGGTCAGTGTTTTATATTGTAATGGGTGTGTGGGAGTGGTGTGTGTATGTGTATCAGGTGTGTGTATTTCGAATTGTCCAATGTGGTAGTGTTTTGAAAATGTGTGTGTATTTTGAGCGCGGCGGTGTGTACCGCCAATGGAATACCGCAGTTGAATGACCGCCGCGTGGATTCGTGTGTTGTGATAGTGTGGGCGTATTTCTGTTGCCGTGACGGTGGAGGTTTTGTTTTGCCAGTTTATCACTGACCTTTGGTGTGGCGGACTTGTGTGGGTGTCTGAATTTTGGCAGATTCCCAGCAGTGGGTCATAATGACCGTGGCGGAATTCCGCTGCCGTGGCGGTGTGTTGGCAGTCTTCTGCACGGCGGTAAACGGCTTTTGCCGCCAATGTTGTAATGAGGGCCATAATCTGATAACCCCCCCTCCCACCTGCATGTTGTTGCTTGAAATAAAAGAAGACAATGTGCAGGAGCTGCTGAATGTGTCCCGGTGTCTGAAAATTACACCAGGACAAGCTCAACATATTTCTGTGGAGCCCAATTTCACTGCAGGGTAGACAAGTGTCTACCCTGTGAAGATAGTGTGGAAATCCATCTACCCACATGCACCCTGGACTTGTGCCCTGCTTCTGCTCATCGAATTGGTGAGCTGGGCACCCTCTTATGTACACTCCATTTTCTCAGAATTCTGGAGGATAACATCACTTTGAAACCTGACTCTGAATTTAATACTAACTTCACATCCATGGCTCAGAAGGATCTAAAATTATGGTTCAGTGTTTTGTCATTCTGCTTCCTTTCAGTAATAAATGATGCTTCTTTCATTAGATGTTGAAAGACCCGATTCGACATACTTTGATTGTTCCAACTCCTTTAAGAATTCATATCATCTTTTTGTCACCTTTTGTACAGGTCAAAGGTGGGAAGGATCCAATATCTCCATCAGCAGATTCACTCCAGGCACCACACACCGCTCTTCCTGAGATTACTCACAGCAGAAGTACTAGAGGAGGTGCAGCATCATAAGCAGAGGTTCACGGTGTCACTTTATTAGAAATTTGTAGAACTACTTGGGCCTCTCCGCACACTTTTATCAACCATGGCCATATTCAGGATTTGCGGTTGGAAAGCTGTTCAGATGTAATGGTTGGGACGAGGAGGAGGGACGAAGCAGATAATGGGGGTCATTCTGACCCTGACAGGCGGCGGAGGCCGCCCGCCAGAGTTCCCCCCTCCGAAATACCGCTCCGCGGTCGAAAGACTGCGGAGGGTATTCTAAGTTTTTCCCTGGGCTGGCGGGCGGTCACCAAAAGACCGCCCGCCAGCCCAGGGAAAAACTCCCTTCCCACGAGGATGCCGGCTCGTAATCGAGCCGGCGGAGTGGGAAGGTGTGACGGGTGCTGTTGCACCCGTCGCGTATTTCACTGTCTGCCAAGCAGACAGTGAAATACTTGTAGGGGCCCTCTTACGGGGGCCCCTGCAGTGCCCATGCCAGTGGCATGGGCACTGCAGGGGCCCCCAGGGGCCCCGCGACCCCCCCTACCGCCATCCGGTTCCCGTATTCCAGTGTTGCCGGTCCGACCGCAGCTTTACCGCCGCGGTCGGAATGCCCTGCGGGGCACCGCCAGCCTGTCGGCGGTGCTCCCGCCGACCCTGGCCCCGGCGGTCTTACAGAATGACCCCCAATGTCTTCATTCCTTACCAGTAGGTTTCACTATACTTAGACATACTTGTCACTGTCACAGTTATGATACAACCATTTAACTGAGACTGTCAGCCTTTGGCTGTGGTTGTTAAAGTCAGGAAGAATGCTAGGGAAGCTATACCTTTACAGTGCTCAGATGGTTGGGTGAAGTTCGCTCCCAAAAACCTCCAGGTTCTTAGCTCCCAGCCAGAGGGG
Source organism: Pleurodeles waltl (assembly GCF_031143425.1). NCBI lineage: Eukaryota > Metazoa > Chordata > Amphibia > Caudata > Salamandridae > Pleurodeles > Pleurodeles waltl. Next base: position 66,663,544 of record NC_090451.1, on the reverse strand, counting down.
AGATCACTTCAAAAAGTAATGACTATCCAGTCTGTCTTTCATGAAGAGACACTGAACACCCCCAGATCAGCAAATTAAAACTTCTGCTGCAGTCCTTTAATAAATCTAAGAAAGGTAGTGGTGCCAATAAGAGGATGCGGAGAGTGAAGCTCTGCAGCCATTCCGTGCTTCTACTCTTTTGCAGAGCAGAAAATATTACAATTAATTGTATTGTTTTTATGAATCCTATGTATGTCCAACTTTTCGAGCGATATTTACATTTGTTTTTTTTTTTACAGGACTTTTTGCCAAGAAGAACACTGACTCAGCTTTAACTTTATCGGACATGCTGACGTACATGCCCTCTTTGTTTCCTTCAACCTAAAGCAAGTGGCCCAAGAAGCATCTAAGGATCTCAGACTGGGCCTTGCAGTGTCCCAAGCAATTCTGTGTTGGGTTCATACTACCCTTGAAAACCTAGTTTACTGCTTGTTCTTATACTTCTGTCACTCAACTATTTGTGTGGTTTCTTTATTTGCACTGCACTGAGCCCTGTGTAATTTTCACCAAATTGTATTTTGTGTCGCATTATGTTAACCACACATTGTCTTAGTAAAGTCACTTTGAGTCCGTTTTTATTCACACAATATAACATTTCACTAATTACTCATTTCTGATAAATTCTTTTAGTGGATTCATTTTCAAAAGTGCTTAGTTGAATATGTGCTAAATATTATATTTTTGTACATTTGTAAATAAGTGGTAAAGATTATATTTCCCTGTGGAACTACTTTCTTCGATATGACATAGATACACTTAGGCTTCATCAATATTGGGACATCCTGTTTTTATAGACAGATTTTTTTAAGGTATCAAAAACACAGGCCTTTGAATTCACATGACATTCATGGCAACAAATTGATGAGCTCAAGATATAAACTGTACATTTAGGAAAGCTTAACTTCTTACACAATATCTGCAAGACTTAACTTAAGTTTAATTGCTTGGGAGGTATATAAGTTTGTTCAGTAGTTCATTATATGTAAATGACAGAAGGCCTGATTTAGATCTTGGCGGTCGCACCGCCAAGCAGTGTGGTCTGCAGACCCGAGAAAACCGTCAAGTCAACGGCCTTCTGCCCGCTGTATTTAGATGTTACAGCTCTGCAAGCAAATTGAATGGTGACAGATTGCTGATGGAGGGAGGTAGCGGAGGAACCCAATGGATTTTGTACAATGACAGGGGCTATAGAAGAGAGGTAAGTGACACACATACTGTCCCTTAGCCATAGGTGTACCCCTTCACCACACACTACACAACACACCACATTCACACAACAACCCATTGCCATTCTGACACAACACAACCCATACATGCCGAAAACACACATTGACATGCATCCATGCCACAAAATACACACACCATTGACACCAACACAACTACACATTCAGCTACACAAAGACAATTAAACACACACACAACTACACACATCACAACAATGTCTACCACACAACAACACTCACCTGAATGTGTCACACAGCAACACAACGTACACTACAACACCGGTCTCATATGCAAGTGACACACATACAGCCACAACCACATCACCAACTCCAGCTCCCTCCACCTCAACCAGCCAATCTCATGGCATACACACATACACATACTGACTCACACACACAACTCGCAGCACAACATGACTGGTACAGGTCCCCTGGCAATGTGCACACATGGACACAGTTGACATGTGCGAATGTACCAGCATTGCGGTGCCTGCATTCATTTGCCAATGAATATTGGCACCATAATGCCAGCTGTGTACGTCTGCGATATGTGTGGTGTACCAGTGTGTCCCCATCCGTGTCTGAGCCATTTGTGTCCCCAAAATATGTACCATCATTGCGGTGCCAGCATTCATTTGCCAATGAATACTGGCACCATAATGCAAGATGTGTATGTGTGTGATATGTGTGATGTACCAGTGTGTTCCCATTCGTGTATGACCCACTTCTGTTCCCAATTTATGCATGTCAGTGATTTGAAAAAATTACTGCAACATGTATATGCCTGCAGTGGTCCAACCAACATACCCTGGCAATCTGGTGTCTCTACCTTCGAGTCTGGTAAAAGGGGGTTTCTAAGTGGGCTTTCGTCTATGGGACCGCCAACATCTAAGTACGGCGGGCGGACCGTCACAGTGGTGGATGGGTTTCCAGTTGAAAAGTTGACGGCAGGACCATTACCACCAAGATCTAAATCATGTTTACAAATGCCGGCAGCAGAGGCCTGCCTCTGTCTCCGGCAGCAGAGGACTGGAGCAGGACCTGGATTAGACGCTCCAAAATGCACGTCACTTTGGCAGGCTGCTTTGCACCGGCCAAAGTGACATGCGCACTTGAAGATCTCCACTCAGCTGTCTTAAGACAGCTGGGTGGAGACCAGGCACAGGCCTCCAGGGCCTGAAGGGGCATCCAGCCAGGATACTCCATCCAATCCAGGTGCTTCTCTATTGCTGGTTAACAGCATGAGAGCAGTGTCTGGATTGGTTAGGGGAGCTCTTCCTCTATCAGAGAGCAGAAGAACTCGGAGGAGGAAGCGCGCCCATGGGTAAGTGACTTTAAAAAACAATTGTAATCCATGTGTGTAATGTATGTAAGTGATTAGTGCCTGTAAGTGTAGTGGGTGTGTTTATGTTATACTTAGTGTTATTTGGGCTTTTGGGGGAGGTGTGGTCTACTTTAAAAAAAAGAAATTGGGTTAAGTTTTTCATTATACAACCACTTCACCTCGGTAAACACTTATGAGAGATAAGTATAACAAGAGAGATAAGGGTCAACAGCAATGCAGGAGACTGTAGTCGTGTTATCATGTAACAAGCTAGCGTACACTGCCTTTTGCTGTCTATGCAGATTGTGATGATGTCTGTGTCTCGTAAAGCTTGAAAGAGGCAAGTGAGGGTGGGGTACTATTCTAGGAATGTGGGGGGCCATATGAATGTGGAGCTGAAGGCGGACAATGTATCTGTATCTCATCGAGTGAAGCATCGGGCGATCGCTAGGGTGGACAGTAAGGGGGGATGTAAGGACTATCTCAGCAATGTGGAGGGGTTCCTTGGTTTGAGGGGGCAGAGAGGCTCTGAGGGTATGTAGGAAGCTGGCCTGGTGTGTGGTGGAAACCTGAGGTACTTACACCTTATACCAGGTCTAGGTATCCCCTATTAGTGTAGTGTAGGCAGTGTCTAAAAGCCAGGGTCTCCAGAGGTAGCTGTGGATAAACTGTAAACTTTGCACTTGTATAGCGCACTACTCACCCGCTAGGTAGCTGTGGATGAGCAGCCAAGGCTTATCTAGGAGACATGCAAAGCTCATGCAATACCACTGTAGTCACACAGCACTTAAACACATGAAAGAAAACACTCAGCGTTACAAAAATAAAGGTACACTATTTTAGTGACATAAATACCAAAAAGTACTAGAGAGGTATACCTCCAATTGGAGGCAAGTATCACGTTAGATATGCACACTAGTAATCAGCAATAGCCATAGAAAGTGTTAGAAAACAGTGCAAATAGCAATAGACAATAGTGACCCTAGGGGGAGCCCACCCCATATACTAAAAAAATGGAATGCGAACACATGACCCCCACCTAGGTAAGTGGAAAGAGTAGAGGGGAGCTGGTGGTACTAGGATACCCCAACGGTAAGTACCACAGTGCCCCTTAGCGACCAGAAGGAAAGGAGTAAATTACTAGATACCCACCAAAAGGACTTCAGAGAAGGATATTGCAAGACCCAGACAAGACTACAAGAAGCCAAAGGTCGATCCTGGAAGAAGAAGACCTGGAAAAGAAGAGGACCAAGTCCAGTTCACACTGGAGTGTCTGGTGGTGGCAGGAGTCACTACCCATCCGTCTGTGGATGCAGGATCTGGTCGACGGTGAGACGAAGACGGTCAGCAATGCAGCCCCGGAGCAGCTGAAGACTTCCTGAGTGATGCAGTCGACGTCCCACCCTAGATGAAGAATTGCAGTCGGTCTGTGGTGTGGAAAAAACACCAACAAGCCTTGGCAAAGGCAAATGTCGCAAATAAAGAAAAGTGAAGCTGCTGGGGACCAGCAACGTCCAGGTGAACTCAACCTATGAAAGGGAATCCTGGGCGACCCTCAGTGTCCAGGAGAGTCAGAAGTAGAGGAGGCAGCCCCCACAGATGACCCACAGGCAGCAAGCACAGGAGGCGCAGTGAGGCCCACGCAGCAGACTTGGAAAGGAGTCCCACGTCGCTGAAGAAGCATGCAGAGGGCTGTGCATCGCAGGGAAGAGTGCTCGGGCCTGGGCTCCATGGAGCCTGAAGATCCCTTGGAGGAGATGCCAACAAGCCTTGGTAGCTGCAAGAGACGCTGTGTCCTTATGTAAAAAGGACCAATATTGAACCTCAGCCAACCAGAGAGCACCACCCTCTAGAACCCTCCTGAGAGAAGCTCCAGCACCTCAGATTTTCTAAGCACTAGTGCGCAAGTCAACGGTTGAACAAGAGGTATTGAAGGTGAGCTTTCCCCGGGAGGCGGGCGTATCGTGTGTGAATCTATGAAAGATTCCAATACTGGAGAACTATAGTTACAGGTAAGTAACTTATTTTCTTACTCCAGTATTGGAACTTTCATAGATTCACATGCTTGAATCAGACAATAAAGCAGTATTCAGAGCACATTGCATTGATTCTACATCATTCAAATTAATCAGAGATTACTGAGCTGTTCTTAATAGCATAAAAAACATTACCTTTCATACATATAATATCATTAATTTCTACACATACTTATATGTTATGAAAAAAGCATATGCAAATGAAACATAGAAAACTTAAACCATGCAATGTGCGTAATAGAAAAGAAGGATGGAGGGAGGCAATGTGAGCTCACCGTTACTGGAACAGATGTCACTGTACTGCCTGACCAACCGCTACATTTCCCTTAGGAATGGCATCCAGACAATTGTGCTTTGTAAACGTGTGAGTAGTCTTCCAGGTGGCTGCTCTGCAAATGTCCTGCATGGGTACACCCGCAAACAGTGCCATGGACGCTGAGACAGTCCTCATAGAATGTGCCCTTACTGAGGATTGTAAAGGCTTTCCAGCTGCTTGGTGGTAAAAGTTTATAGCAGCTACTATTCACCTGGCTATACTCCTCTTGGAAAGGGCCTATCCCGTCCTAGGGGCACCATATGCAACAAATAATTGAGTAGTCTTTCTAAAATTGTGGTTCTTTCCCAGTACAATTTGAGATTTCTTTTGATGTCCAACGAGTGCAGTGCTGTCTCTGCCGGGATGTTGGGTTCGTAAAGAAAGATTTCAAAACTACCGGTTGGTTAATATGAAAGTCTGATGGCACCTTTGGAACAAACTCGGGGTTCGTACGAAGAATCACTCTATCCTTTTCAAATTGGAGGAAAGGCTCTTAAATGGTCAATGCCTGGATCTCATTGACCCGTCTAGAAAAAGTAAGGGCTAGCAACAGAGCCACTTTCCATGATAAATGCTTCAGATCCTCTCTGTTTATCAGTTCAAATGGGTGTTTCATAAGCTGAGAGAGAACCGTGTTGAGTTGCCAAGACGGTGGAGGAGGCCATACTGGCAGAAAAACTCAAAAGAGTCCTTTGAGAAATTGTTTGATTAATCTAGAAGACCACAGAGATGGTGATGTCGGCGAACGTCTGAAGCGAGATAGCGCTGCCATGTGCACCCTAATGGATGCATGCGCCAAGCCAGTAGACCCCAGATGGAGGAGATAGGGCAATATTCGCTCCGGCGGTGATAGTAGTGGATCAAGCTGCTCCTTCTGACACCACAAACAAAATCTCCTCCATTTTAAAGAGTACGATTTGTTGGTGCAATCTGCTCTGGCTTTTGCCAAATTATCCCGACACTCAGGGCGAATGTTTAAATGGGCGAACTCATTGTGTTCAGGAGCCAGGCTGAAAATTTGAGTGATTTGGGGTCTGGATGTAAAATCTGGCCCCTGTTCTTCGTCAAGAGGTGTGGTGAAACTTTCATCGGAATGTGAGTCGCCTCCGAGAACAGCAGGAGTTTCGAGAACCAATGTTGGCGAGGCCAAAACGTAGCTATCAGGATGAGCTTGCAATGCTCCAGTTTGATTTTTGCAAGTACTCTTGAGATTAGAAGAATGGGTGGAAAAGCGTATCCAAATATTCCGCACCATGCCATCGAAAACAAATTCCCTCAAGTGCCCGGATGGTGAACCCAACTTGCATAATAGCGGCATTTGGTGTTCTGAGGGGTTGCAAAAAGATCCAGTTTGGGTTTCCCCCACCTCCTGAAGATCTGGTTGAGCACCTCTTGGTTCAGCTCCCATTCATGACAGGAGGAAGCCAGTCTGCTGAAAGTGTCTGCTGTCTCGTTCTGCCTTCCTGGTAGATGTTCTGCTCGTAGACTGATGCCATTGCAAATGACCCAATCCCAAATAGTCTGCAATTTCCGAGATAGGAGGAGAGACTTCGTTCCCGCCTTGCTTGTTTAAATAATGCATTGCTGGAGTATTGTCCGTTCTTATGAGAACTCCTAAGTGCTTTATTCTCGGGAGGAAAGCCTGCAGGGCCAGGGAGACCGCTCTCAACTCCAGGAAGTTGATGTGATATTTTCGGAAGGAGTTTCTCCACTTTCCACTGATCTGAAGATCTTGAAGATGCGCTCCCCACCCCTCTAGGGAAGCATCCGTGGTGATGACTAACGGAGGCCGAGGCGGTAGGAAAGGAAGACCGACTACGATGTTTTCCTGGTCTTTCCACCAGTGGAGTGCCTGAACCATCCAAGGAGTTACTGTGATTAAGCTGTCGAATGAGCTCTCTCTCTGTATCCACTGAAGATCTAGTTCTTCCTGCAGGGGACGCATTCTTAGTCGACAAAAGGGGACTGTGATGGGCCTCTCCGATCCGACCCACACTCTCCCCGGACTTGTGCTGACACTGCCTCTTCCGCACCGGAAGTAGCCCAGGATGGCGGCGCTAGCATTGGTTACCTAACAACAACGCGGGACTTGGCGGGATTCAAAAGACGGCTTCCTCTCCTTTCCAAGGGGAGCGCCGGGAATAGGAGCTGGAAGAACCTGGAGTATGAGGACACAGAAGAACGGACGGACCAAGAGGACGCCGACACCAAAGACGAAGACGCCGCTCTTTGGAGGAGCGGAACACCGCCGGAGTCGGAGCCAATGGAAATCCTTGAAGAAGACCGCTGACCCCGGGGAGCTTTGCGAAAGAGCCGCCACGCTTCAGGAGAAGCGTGGCCGCTCCAGGTACGGGGTGCGGAACAAGGGGAAGCGGGCGGGAGGCGGGAGGTAAAAGAGAGGGCGGGGAAGGGAAAACAAAGGGGCACTGCACGGGGAGCACGCAGAGAAAAGGGGGAGAGATTGTGGGGAGAGACCCAAGACGTAAGAAGACATAGAAGAAAAGGGAGAGAGAGAAAGACAGCGGAAAGACCTATATATGCATACTAATAGATAACATTAATCAAAAGAGATGAAAGGGAAAAAACAGGAAAGGAAGGAAGACTGTAGTATACGAACAACAGGAAAAGAAGAAAAAAAAAACAGAGAGAAAGAAAAGACTGCGAGGAAAGAAATAGAACAGACCCCAGAGAGAACCAGGGAAGAATAAGAAAAGTAAAGAAGAAAAGACAGGAGAAAGGTAAATAGAGAAGAGAAGAGAGAGAAGAAAGAAAAATTAAACCACAACCCCGCACTTACCAGATCTATTTTCTTCTTTTTCCCGCACACTTCCCGCGAGGTCCTGAGAGGGAGAAAAGAAGAAGAAGACGCGAGTTCATATCCAGAAGGAGAAGACGCCACAACCTACCATAACATAACAACTATCTATGTCTGGTCCCTATATACTGCCTATCAAACCAATAAATCAGACCTACTAAAACAAAAACCTGCGCAGTCTGGTGTCTAGAACAGCCATCCTCGTACAAAGTGGTGTCAGAAGTGGGATACTTGCCGATACGTTAAAGAGAAGATGGAGGAAAACCTACCATGGCGGATGTCATCGCACAACTCGCAGAAGGACAACAACATCTTCAGTTGATGTGGGAGCAACAAATGAAGGAGGCTAAAGAGGAGAGAGACGCATTGCAAACCGCGCTTAAAAGTCAGGCTACAATTATGGCCAACAACCAACTCGTCCACGAAACTGCCCTGAGTAAGTTAACAGAAACCATTGCTCACACAAAGGTACATCCTAATGTACCCAGCAGCGTGCTCCAAAAATATCAAGACCAGGAGGATCCTGACTCCTTCTTTCTTAATTTTGAGAGGGTGGCCAGCTCAGCCAACTGGCCCGAAGATAAATGGGGTCAATATATTGCTCCGCTATTGACCGGACAATTACAGGTGACCTATCAGGCCATAAATCCTACAGGTACCCTACTGTATAAAGACATCAAAAAGACCATCCTGGAACGAGTGGGCCTGGACAGCGAAAGTTATTGAAATAAATTTAGACACATGAAATGGATGGTACAGGAAAGCCCCCGCACTTTATATTACCGGGTTCAACACGCTGCTGGGCGATGGCTGCGACCCACAGAAAAAACTCGGGAAGAGATGTTTGATGTCGTAGTACTGGAACAATTCCTGGATGCCCTACCTCCTTCCACAAGGAACTGGGTTCGCCAACATCCCGGGTTAAGCAATGAAACGGCCTTTGAGTTAGCATGTGCCTTTCACAGGAGCCCGGATTTTAAAGCCAGTCGCAGCAGGAACCCTGTACCAACCTCTATGCGTCCAGGCATGGGAAAGGGACTACCTCCTCGACCTCCGACTTCCCACGAACCAGAACGAATTTGTATACCCCATCCAAATCCAGCCTTATATCCCACAAATGGCCCTCAATGTTATCATTGTTCGGAATGGGGTCACATCGCACGATTCTGTCCACAAAAAAGAGATGTAGAAGAGCCAATGGAAATCGGTGTCACGAAAGGAAGGGTATTCTGGGCAGGGGAGACCAAACCCACATATACTCTACCCATACTTCTGAACGGGCAGGAGAAAGTAGCTCTGGTTGATTCGGGGTGCAGTCAGAGCGTGATAAGACAAGATCTGGTGAGCCCAAGACAAACTGTGCCCCAAGCCCATGTGTTAATCGCCTGTGTCCATAGAGACCAATCCTATTATCCTGTCGCTATGATCAAGTTTCAGTGGAGGGGTGAGGAGGAACCTCTCAGGGTGGGAGTGTTTCCACATCTCGAAGAAGACATTATCATTGGGACTGATTATACAGCCTTCACACGGTTGTTGAGTAAAGCTGGGGAGGAGCACATAATGAAGAAATGGTGGGAAGAAATACCCTATGATACAGAGATAGCCAAAACTCGTCCTATCAAACCCCACTTAAGTAGAAGACAGAAAAGAAATCAGAGACAATTGCATTGGGAAGAGAACTGTGGGAACATTGATCTACCAGAAGTCACGAGAAAGGTATATACCGTAGCGAGTGACTTTAGACAAAGTCAGAGAGAGGATCCCTCATTGAAAAATGCATGGGAAAAAGCACTTAGTAACGAGAGTGCAGGAGCAGGACCCTCATTTCACATCCATAATAATATGTTATATAGGATACCCCAGTCGGGAGACAATCCACAGCGACAATTAGTAGTCCCTAACAGCTATCGAATGCAGGTGCTGCAGGTAGCACATGGGGGAGCAGGGGAAGGGCATCTCGGACGGGATAAGACCGAGGAGGCGATACTTAAACGATTTTACTGGCCCGGGATATACGGGGAGATACGTAGGTTCTGCCAAAATTGTCAGAAATGCCAGCTATATAATCCAGTCACGCAATCCCCAGCCCCGTTACAGCCCCTCCCAATAATAGAAACTCCTTTCTCTCGGGTGGGAATGGACCTTATTGGTCCCCTCACTCCATCTACTCGGGGAGACAATATGTCCTGGTGCTGGTTGACTATGCCACTCGATATCCTGAGGCAATACCCCTCCCGAGTATGCACACAAAGGTAGTAGCTCAGGCTATGATTGAGTTCTTTTCACAGGTCGGTTTCCCAAAGAGATCTTGACTGATCAAGGCACCCCATTCATGTCCCGACTTATGGGAGAGGTCTGTAAAACATTGGGAATAAAACAAATTAGGACCTCCGTATACCAACCCCAAACCGACGGACTAGTGGAACGCTATAGTCGGACTATTAAGCCATTACTTAGGAAAAGTATTGCGGAAGACGGGAAGGATTGGGAAAAAAAGTTACCCCTTGTACTATACGCAATACGTACACACACTCAATCATCCCTTGGACATAGCCCCTATTAACTATTATTTGGCCGAACCCCTCGCACTCTCCTAGACATGTTAGTAGAACAGTGGGAAGAGACAGATGAGGAAACGAAGGATCTCCTGACTTACACTAAAGAATTAAGAGAGAATCTGCAGTCAGTTTGGGATAGGGCACATGATAACCTACTAGAAGCTCAAGAAAGACAGAAGAAATATCACGATACTAGAAGTGTACTACGTACTCTTAATGTTGTGGACAAGGCACTGATCCTCCTCCCCAGTAGCGAGAATAAATTATTGGCCAGATGGCAAGGACCTTATGAAGTATTAGAATGGATTAACCCCACAACATATAGGTTGGCCCTTCCCCACAGACTCCATCGAGACCAGATCTATCACATAAACCTGTTAAAAAAATGGCAGACGACATACATAAAATTCAACATATCACAACCGATCATAGAGACGACATACCATATCTCGCCTTTTTCCCCTCCCAAAACCCAGAGGACAGTATACCTCAAATCAACTCCAACCTGTTGGACCCATATAAAAAGTCCCTCTCAGAGATGATTAAATCCTATGCAGATGTTTTTTCCCAACAACCCGGTCACACTACCTTAACTGAACATAGCATCCGCATGAAAAGTGAGGCAATAGCAAGACAAAGACCCTACAGAATCCCCGAGGCCAAGAAAGCGGTAATGGAACAAGAAGTTCAAAAGATGTTACGGACAGGTATTATAGAACCGTCCAATAGTCCCTGGTGTTCTCCGGTGGTGTTGGTACCTAAGCCGGATGGGACTACCAGATTTTGAGTAGACTACTGAAGGGTCAACGAGCTTACTTATTTCGACGCATATCCTATGCCACGCATAGACGAATTATTGGAGAAGATAGGTCACGCCAAGTTCATGTCTACCCTAGATCTAACAAAAGGGTATTGGCAGATCCCTCTAACCAAAACAGACTGAGAAAAAACTGCCTTTGCAACACCTTCCGGGTTGTATCAATTTACCATCTTGCCTTTTGGGCTACATGGAGCTCCCGCCACCTTTCAGAGATTAATGGATATAGTCTTACGACCCCATTACCTGTATGCAGCAGCATACTTAGATGACATCGTGATATTTAGTGAAACATGGTCTGACCACCTTCAACACTTAGCAGCGGTATTACAGGCATTAAGGGAAGCCCACTTGACCGCCAATCCAGAAAAGTGCAAACTGGGATGTACGTCTATAAGATATTTAGGCTACATCTTAGGACAGGGGCAGGTCCGCCCTCAAATAGAGAAAGTGGAAGCTATCCAAAATATCCCAATTCCAACGTCAAAAAAAGACGTACGTGCCTTTCTAGGTCTCGTCGGGTACTACAGACGGTTTATACCCGGGTTTTCTACCATTGCCGAGCCCCTTACTAACTTACTGAAAAACACGTCCCCAAAAACCTTCACTTCGTTGTCCGAAGCTAGTATGCGTAGCTTTCTCCAGCTCAAGACTGCCCTATCTACTGATCCTGTTTTATGTTGTCCTGACTTCAATAGCCCATTCTGCTTACAAACTGATGCTTCCGGAGTGGGGCTAGGGGCTGTATTGTCTCAACCTCAACCTGATGGTACTACCCGGCCCATCTTATACATTAGTAGGAAGCTACTCCCACGAGAACAGCACTATCCGACCATTGAGAAAGAGTGTCTGGCCATTAAGTGGGCCATTGAGTCCCTCCGTTATTATCTCAGTGGCCGTCCCTTTACCCTCTTGACTGACCACGCTCCTCTCACCTGGCTAGCTCGCAATAAGGATACCAACCCTAGAATCCTGAGATGGTTTCTTTCTCTGCAACCTTTTTCTTTCCAGGTGCTTCATTCTCCAGGCCGGGCCATGGTCAATGCGGATTTTCTCTCCCGGCATCCCGTTACAGAGCGTCATCGACAGACGCTCTCTAGGGGGAGTGTTTGTGATGGGTCTCTCCGATCCGACCCACACTCTCCCCGGACTTGTGCTGACACTGCCTCTTCCGCACCGGAAGAAGCCCAGGATGGCGGCGCTAGCATTGGTTACCTGACAACAACGCGGGACTTGACGGGATTCAAAAGACAGCTTCCTCTCCTTTCCAAGGGGAGCGCCGGGAATAGGAGCTGGAAGAACCCGTAGTATGAGGACACAGAAGAACGGACGGACCAAGAGGACGCCGACACCGAAGACGAAGACGCCGCTCTTTGGAGGAGTGGAACACCGCCGGAGTCGGAGCCGACGGAAATCCTTGAAGAAGACCGCTGACCCCGGGGAGCTTTGCGAAAGAGCCGCCACGCTTCAGGAGAAGCGTGGCCACTCCAGGTACGGGGTGCGGAACAAGGGGAAGCGGGCGGGAGGCGGGAGGTAAAAGAGAGGGCGGGGAAGGGAAAACAAAGGGGCACTGCACGGGGAGCACGGAGATTGTGGGGAGAAACCCAAGACGTAAGAAGACATAGAAGAAAAGGGAGAGAGAGAAAGACAGCGGAAAGACCTATATATGCATACTAATATATAACATTAATCAAAAGAGACGAAAGGGAAAAAACAGGAAAGGAAGGAAGACTGTAGTATACGAACAACAGGAAAAGAAGAAAAAAAAAACAGAGAGAAAGAAAAGACTGCGAGGAAAGAAATAGAACAGACCCCAGAGAGAACCAGGGAAGAATAAGAAAAGTAAAGAAGAAAAGACAGGAGAAAGGTAAATAGAGAAGAGAAGAGAGAGAAGAAAGAAAAATTAAACCACCACCCGCACTTACCAGATCTATTTTCTTCTTTTTCCCGCACGCTTCCCGCGAGGTCCTGAGAGGGAGAAAAGAAGAAGAAGACGCGAGTTCATATCTAGAAGGAGAAGACGCCACAACCTACCATAACATAACAAATATCTATGTCTGGTCCCTATATACTGCCTATCAAACCAATAAATCAAACCTACTAAAACAAAAACCCGCGCAGTCTGGTGTCTAGAACAGCCATCCTCGTACAGGGACTAACTGTATGCAAGAAGACATCATCCCCAGAAGCAATTTGTAGGTGCGTACAAAAAGAGATTTTTTTCATTGTACTCTGCTTGCTAGGCAAACAAGTTTTGCTTGTCTCTCCATTGACAAGACAGCTCTGTCTTTGATGGTGTCGATTTTTGCTCCTAAAAAGGTCGTCACTCTTGCTGGCAAGATGTTTGACTTGTTCTGATTCAGAGTGAGCCCCAGCTTGTTGAATAATGCTATGCAAGCCGTTATTGAGTCGTGAGCTGCTTGAGACGACTGCGCCTTTATTAGCCAATAGTCTAAGTAAGGAAAATTTTGCAATTTTTTCTTTCTCAAGAAAGCCGCTACCGGAGCTAGGCACTTTGTAAAGATTCTGGGTGCGGACTTCAGGCCAAATGGAAGAACTTTGAATTGGAAATGGCTGCCTGCTACCACGAAACTGAGATATTTTCTGTGGGCAGGTGAAATCGGAATATGAAAGTAAGAGTCCTGTAGATCCAGAGACGTCATATAATCTCCGTGGTTCATGCGGAGAAGAATATCTTGCATTGCAACCATGCAAAAGGTTTGGCGTTTGAGGTACTTGTTTAGGTCCCTGAGATCTAGAATGGGACATCAAGATTCCCAGTTTTTGCGCACCAGAAAGAAACAGGAGTAAAAACCTTTGCCTTTCTCTGAAGAAGGAACCCTCTCTATTGCTCACCTTCTGAGCATGGTCACGACCTCCAGCCGGAGTTGTTTTAGATGCTTCTGCAAGAAAGTATGAGGAGGACAAGAAGGTAGGCATTAAATGAACTCTAAAGTATGGCCAAATCGAACAATCTTTCAAACCCACTGATCTGATGTTATGTGTTCCCACTTCTGATAGAAGTGTGATATCCTACCCCTTATCTTCCTGCTTTGTGGTAAGGTTGTAGCCGGAGCCTGAAACATGTCATTGACGTCTGGCCACCTCTTTGCCCCAGCGCGGTCTTCCCCTAGGAGGGGGTCTGGAATAGGACGCTTCTGGTGGTTACCTATGGGTGTATTGAGGCCAAAACTGCTGTGTAGCATAGGATGGGTAACAAAAACTCTGGTAACCCCCTTGATATGTTGAGACTCCTCGACCTCTGGAGGCACGAAAAGGCATCCTCTTAAACTTAAGTGTCCCTGAGGACCTTGCAGTGTCTGTGTCTGATTTGATGGCTTGCAAGGCCTCATCCACATGCTTGCCGAACAAAGCCTTGCCATCAAAAGAAAGGTCCAACACCTTATTCTGAACCTCTGGATTAAAGGAAGTTGCCCTAAGCCAGCCCTGACGCTGCAGCACTGCTCCACCAGCTAGCCGCCGAAAGGCTGTTGTTGCAATATCCATAGCGCAGTCTATCACCTCAGCCGAGGTGCACTCTCCCTCCAAGAGGATTTTCTTCACCTCTGTCTTAGAGTCCTCTGAGAGGTGGTTCAGATACGGGGCAATATCAGCCCACAGCTGTCTGTCATACCTCCCCAGGATTGCCAATGAATTTGCTGCCCTCACTATTAGACCAGACATGGAAGAGAAATGCTTCCCGATGTTGTCCAGTCTTCTCCCCTCTTTGTCTGAAGGAGCTGAAAGTGGCGTTGATGGATTTTTGGAACGCCTCTGTGCTGCCTGGGTTTTAACAGAGTCTGGCTTCGGGTGACTAATACTTAATACTTTTTGTCCAACCTAGCCAAGACTGCTGTCACCGTAGATGGATTTCTCATCACTTTGAGACCTTCCTCCCAGATGTAGCCTACTATCGGTATGGAACGGACACTCTTTTGATACGGCTCCTTGAAGTCATATAAAAAACAATCCATCTGTTTGGATGGCATGGGTATTGCAAATCTCTTTGCCGCCCTCTCAAGCAGATTATGGAAACCCCCAATATCTCCTGGGGGTGATTCCACCAGAGTATGCGATGGAGATGAGGGTGTCGGCAATATATTGTTGTCCCAATCCGAGTTGACATCCTGCAATTCTCTTTCTTCCCTCTCTTCATCCGAAGAGTCAGTAACCTGCATGAAAGACCTTTGCGGGGTACTTCTGGCCGATCTAAGAGATGATCTAGGTTGTGGCACTGGAGTGGCAGGCATCGATGGAGGAGGCGCCATTTGAATGTCTGATTGTGGCGCTGATGGAAACCTCCTTTTGTAATCTGATAACATAAACTGTAGATCAGATATAAGGGAACTCGGGGCACAAACCATGTCCTCTGGTACATATGTCTGCTGTCGCTGAGGAGAATAATACTGTTGATAATATTCCTCTTCATCCTCTTGACACTTAACATGAAGTTGTGAAGGGCTATGGGCTGCCCCAAACGGCCCATCTTCATCCGAATCTTCCTCCAGAAGATGAGTTGGGATTAATGGTGTAACCTTGCTTGGGGATATAGCTCTTGGAGTGATATCTCCCCTCCCAGAAACAGACTGTGTTTTTCTCCTCATCAACGGTGTCGACAATGGTACCATTGACGAGGTTGTCGACGGTGTCGCTGACGACAGCGTAGACGTAGGAATCCTCACCATCGATGGTGTCGTCGACAGTCGTCGTCGAAGTCATCGTCGACGACGTCTTGATCTTCAACGTCGACGGCCTAGATTTTGTTTCCATCGTTGTGGATGTCATCGACGAGGAAGAAGTCACCATCGATAGACTGGTTACCGTCGTCATCGCCGCTGTTGATGCAGCCGCCGTGTACATTCTCGTCGACGACGGTGTCAACGACGATGACCTCATCGACGGTGGAATCGTTATCGACGCTCTGTCTTCAGAAGCTGAAGAAGGCTTTCTGAACACCGTCAACACCTTTGGAGGGGGTGTAGAAGGCTCTGAGGAAGATTTTGGTACCTCTTTTGATGTTGAAGGTCGAGGCCTGGACTTAGAGGAGAATCTTTTTTCCTGAGGTGAGGATGAGAGACTGCGGCCTTCACCAGACCCCTGTGAGGTCTTTTTGAAAGTCTTTGAGGGTTGTTTTGAACCCTTTTCAGAATGAGTGATCTTTATCTCTTTTGTGACTTCCTAGAAGATCATGAAGACTTCTCACTGTCAGAGTCCGAGACATGTTTTTTTTCTTGATTTAAGCTTCTGGAGCCATATCAACAATCTCCCCTCTCTATCCTTCAAAGTATTCGATGAAAAGGTACAACATACCTTACTGTCAGTAGCAGAGTGTTCAGGATAGAGGCAATATATACAATCTGTATGAGGGTCTTCTGAATGGAGCCTTTTATTCCCACAAGTGCTGCAGGCTCTAAAGGGACTTTTTCTCTCTCTGTCTGACATCCTGCTGGTACAAACGGCTCCAGAAAGTATGAGTGTAAGTCAGGAACACTCAATGAGAAAATAGAAATTCAGATATAGTAATAAAATCTTTTTCCACTAGAACAAACTGAGCAGAGCTCAGAGGAGACTCCCTAGCACGACGTGCAGTAGAAAATCTGAGGTGTTGAAGCTTTTCTCAGGAGGGTTCTAGAGGGTGGTGCTCTCTAATTGGCTGAGGTTCAAGTTTGGTCCTTTTTACATAAGGACTTGGATAGATCGCTAAAATGTAGAGTTTTTATGTTATACATGTTATGTCTTTCGGACATTGTCTTTTCTAAGGTACCAGGGACTCCCATCTCAACGACGGGGAATGATTCAAGCATGTGAATCTATGAAAGCTCCAATACTGGAGTAAACAATGTTGTAGAGCAGAGTCATCACTGTAGCTGCAGATTGTAGGTTCCTGTGGAGTCCAGTTGTGGTTCCAGTGGCCAGAAGTCGAAGTAAAGATTGCAAAGGGGTCCTGCAGGAGTCTTGCATGTTGAATCTGAGGATCTACCCAAAAGGGAGATCTTAAATAGCCCTGGAAGGGGGACTGGTCACCTAGCCAGGTTACTACCTATCAAGAAAGACATGTGACGTCACCTGCCTGATCTGGCCACTCAGATGCTCCCAGGGCCACTGCCCACCTTGGCTTCAAGATGGCAGACTCAAGTGGCCACCTGGAGGAGCTCTGGGCACCACCCCTGGGGTGTCAAACAACTCAGAATGATAAATCCAAACTGGTACCAGTATTGGATTTACCCCTAAATGTACCCAGAGGTCACCTTATAGGTGCCCCCTGAAAAAGCTACCCTAACTGGCATGGTTGCTGACTTGTTCCATCCAGCATGCCACCTCCAGACAGCCAATATACAAACCTTGGGGGACAGCCCTGTCTCTGGTTTGTAAGACAATGCCCTTCCTGGGTGGAGGAGCTAACACCCCCCTCCCTCAGGAATGTGCATTACCCTGGTGGTGAGCTTCAAAGGGCTTTCAAGTTTGGTCCTTTTTACATAAGGACTTGGATAGATCGCTAAAATGTAGAGTTTTTATGTTATACATGTTATGTCTTTCGGACATTGTCTTTTCTAAGGTACCAGGGACTCCCATCTCAACGACGGGGAATGATTCAAGCATGTGAATCTATGAAAGCTCCAATACTGGAGTAAACAATGTTGTAGAGCAGAGTCATCACTGTAGCTGCAGATTGTAGGTTCCTGTGGAGTCCAGTTGTGGTTCCAGTGGCCAGAAGTCGAAGTAAAGATTGCAAAGGGGTCCTGCAGGAGTCTTGCATGTTGAATCTGAGGATCTACCCAAAAGGGAGATCTTAAATAGCCCTGGAAGGGGGACTGGTCACCTAGCCAGGTTACTACCTATCAAGAAAGACATGTGACGTCACCTGCCTGATCTGGCCACTCAGATGCTCCCAGGGCCACTGCCCACCTTGGCTTCAAGATGGCAGACTCAAGTGGCCACCTGGAGGAGCTCTGGGCACCACCCCTGGGGTGGTGATGGACAGGGGAATGGTTAATCCTCTTTCCATTGTCCGGTTTCATGCCAGAGCAGGGACTGGAGGTCCCTGAACCGGTGCAGATTGGTTTATGCAAGAAGAGCACCAAATGTGCCCTTCAAAGTATACCAGTGTTTTAGGGAGGCTACCCCTCCCAAGCTGGGTAACACCTATTTCCAAAGGGAGAGGGTGTTACCGCCTTCTCCGAGAGGAAATCCTTTGTTCTGCCTTCCTGGGCTTGAGCTGGTCAAGCAGCAGGAGGGCAGAAACTCATTTGAGGGGTGGCAGCAGCGTGGGCTGCCCAGAAAACCCCAGAAAGCTGGTAGGAGCAATGCTGGGGGTCCTCTAATGAGCCCCCAGAATGCATGGAATCCTACAACGAATACTGGCAACAGCATAGGGGTATGATTGCGACAGGTTTGATACCAAACATGCCCAGGTTCGGAGTTACCAATACGTAGGGACCTATGTCCAATACACAGCTAAAATGGCTTACCCGCACTCACGAAGTCCAGACGTTCGTGGGGTTCCCTCTGCTCATGCAGGGGGCCCCTCAGACAGACGTACCTGCACCCATGCCCCTTGGCTAGGAGGGCCTACCATTGGGGTGACTTATAGTGACCGAGTGCAGTGACCTGAAGTGAAAGGGTGCATGCACCTTTTCACGCAGGCTACAATGGCAGGCCTACAAACACATTTTACATGGGCTCCCATGGGTGGCATAATACATGCTGCAGCCCATGGGGAACCCCTGGTGCTCCAATGCCGTGGGTAGCTGGGTACCATATACTAGGGACTTATATGGGGCACCAGTATGCCAAATGTGGGGTGTGTGAAGTCCCAGCAACTGAATTTAGAGGGAGAGAGCACAGTCACTGGGGTCGTGGTTAGCAGGATCCTAGTGAACACAGTCAAAACATACTGCCCTAGGAAAAATGTGGGGGTAACCATGCCAAAAAGAGGGTACTTTCCTACATGTGGTAGTTAGCTAGGGGCTGGGGGCAGATAGAAACACCAGAGTGTGAGAAGAGGCCTCTTTTTGCATGGTTAGCCCCCCACTTTGTGCCTGATGTTAATGTGTCATAGAAGTTGTAGTGCCCAAGGCCCCTGCTAACCAGGTTCCCTGGGCCAGAGCTCTTTCCCTAAATCTGTTGTGATGCTTGGCACAATTGTAAACACTCTTAAATATCACTGTAAGTCCCTAGTAAATGGGTATACCTGTACCAAGGGCATGAGATATTAGGGGTAGGCCCCTGAGGGCAGCAGCACTGATTGTGCCACCCTTTAGGGCCCTGCACCCAGATGCACCCAGCAATGCCATTGCAGGCTGAGTATTCTGGGGCAAATCTAAAAATACCAATTCAACATGGCACACTCCCTGTGTGCCCTGTCCGCCCTATATTGCATATATGTTATGGATACGTCACCCCTCTGGCAGGCCTTTCGGCCCTAAGGCAGGGTGCACCATGCTATATGTGAGAGCATAGTTGCATGAGCAATATGCCCCCACTGTGACCTTGCCAAACCTGACACAGTGAGTGAACAGAGCAGCCATTTTAAGTACATGTACTGGACACTGGTCAAGCACAAGTTCCCCAGCTCCATGATGGCTACTCTGCACCATGGGTTGTTTGGTATCAAACAACTCAGAATGATAAATCCAAACTGGTACCAGTATTGGATTTACCCCTAAATGTACCCAGAGGTCACCTTATAGGTGCCCCCTGAAAAAGCTACCCTAACTGGCATGGTTGCTGACTTGTTCCATCCAGCATGCCACCTCCAGACAGCCAATATACAAACCTTGGGGGACAGCCCTGTCTCTGGTTTGTAAGACAATGCCCTTCCTGGGTGGAGGAGCTAACACCCCCCTCCCTCAGGAATGTGCATTACCCTGGTGGTGAGCTTCAAAGGGCTTTTGCCCTTGAAACTCGAGCCTCCAGGCCTGCTGCTAGCAGCAGAAGGCTTCCCCCTTAGTCAACCCCCACGTTTGGTGGGAGCAAAGGCAGGAAACCAGACAAAGGGTAGGAGGAGGGATCACACTGAGCATGCACCACCCCTAGGGGCTTGCAAGCAAAATGGACCCTCCATTTTATTTTCCTCCATGTTGGATGGCAGGAAAATAGCCGATGAGGTTTAGGGTAGTGACCCTTCCCACAGGAAGAGGTCATTGTAGTGGGTGTAGCCACTCCAGGGTAAGCGTCCCAATTGAATACTACCAGGTTCACCCTAAATCGCCCATTAAATTCAGTATTTAATGGGCTCCCCTAGACCAAGAAAGCAGATTCATCACGAAGAAAAGACAGCACCAAATAACTTGACAGCACAAGAACAGAGGACCTGCTGCACCAGAAGAGGCGCCAAGACCCCTGTTTGCTGCAGCAGAGTCCCGACAATTGCCGCTGCGGAGGAGCTGACCACTGGACTGACCTTAAAAGACCCAGAGGGCCTCCAGGCTTCGCAAATAGCCAAAATCTCCCTCCTGATTTGAGATACCTCTCTAGAACCACAAAAAACCTGCAAAGCACCAGCAAACCGGTGAGGGTCACTACACCGACCGGCCAATATCTCCGCAACCGGAATTCGTAGCCGGACCCGACGACACACTAACTGCAGCCCGGATGAGACCTACAAGTGTGCTAACTATGGTGGCACTGTGCCCTCCCGTGGCCGAGTTGTGCCAATACCACAGGTACTGGTCAGTGCACGTTGAACTACAGCAAAAACAGCTCCCCCAGAGCTGCAACTGGACCAGGAGGAAGCCCCAGTCGAGGGACTTCAGGAACACCCTGGACCTCATACCAGAGTGTCCTCCTCGTCCTGCAAGGCCACCGGAAGAAGACTTACCTCCAGCTCCAAAGGGTTCCATTGCGCACAGCCTCCAAGACCTCCAACTCGCCCTGCATCCGGCTGCCCTGCATCACGGAACCAGCTGTGCGCCATGGGTCCCTAACCCCATGTGACATCAACAGCCCAAGGAGACCCTGAAGCACCACCTTTAATTCTGCAAACCAGCTCCCTTTCCAGGTTCCCCCACCCCCCAAATGGCCATGTGCCTGTGCCAAGAGACTTTCCAGCTCTGCTCCCACCGGAACGGGGAGCCGCCTGAGGCTCTCCACCAACCTCATCGACCATCTTGCAAAAGAAGAGACTGGTAACTCAACTGTGTGATTTTATATGCACTTTTACAGGTGGCCTTCCATTGATTCCTATGGTGCGTAATTACGCACAGAAAGACTAACTTTATTAAAACTTTGAAAAATCATAACTAAAAAAAAAGTACTTAACGTATCTTAACCATTTTGGCCTTCAAAATTATATAAAAATCTGAAGTACTTTTATAAATTCTAGTCTCGAGTTACTGATTGAGTGTGTGTGGTGCATGACTGATATTGTGAGTACTTCAAATGCTTAGCACATCTCCTGGATTGGCCTGACTGCTCGACCAGCTACCTCAAAAATTGGAACATTAGGTGATCTGATTTTTACCTCTGGAAACCAACGTGAGTTTGCCTGGACCCCCTACACAGTGTGCCTAGCTTTGCACACTACATAGAGGGCCAGCCTCCTACATTTGGTGTATCAGTGGTGGGATAAAGACTTTGCGTTTGCTGATACCAGTTTGTCAATTGTTTGAACACACAAATAACTCTCTAAATTGTCTTTAGATGATTATTTTTGATTTTCTAATTGACTAACAATTATTTTACACATTTTTTAAATAATTGTTAGGGCCCTGGTTAGGTCCCTACAACTCTAGAGAAAGTTTTAAAAGTCCTTGCTTTAGTTGGTTATCCAAAAAGGGATTCTAAATTCTAAAAAGGTCCCAACTTTAGTAAGATAACCAAAATGTCAGAAACAAAGTCCAGAAACCAGAGGTAAGTACAGTAAATGTCCACAGCAACCATGTACAAGGTAGTTACCCACCCAGTTGTTGCATAGGCTAACACAGAGAGTAGTGGTTGGAGGTTGTGGAATTCAGGACCCTTCCCAGTGGACCCCGAAGAAACCAGCATACAAGAGGAAGGATGGAGAGTGCCCTTACGCCAGGAGACCCAGAAAACAGGAGTACCTACATCAGGGACCCAGATGCAGAGGGCAGAAGGGACTCTCTCTGAAGTCAGTGGCAGCCTCAGATTGTCCAGCTGCTGTCATGACCCATGGACCAGGCCGGTGGAACCCATTGACGGATTCGACACGCAGAGGACCTGCAGAGGAAGGGGACAGAATCCAGCACCCTTGGAGGTGCCCAGTGGTGCAGGAGGCAATGCCCACCCACCTGAAAGTGAAGTTCCTGCAAGTCGGTGGAAGAAGAAGTCCAGCTGCGGGGTCCAGGAGCTGTAGAGGATCCCAGGAGTCACCTACGAGCTGTCCCTCAACTCAACGGTCGCTGGATTGCTGGAGGGTCAGTGACCAGCCAGGTTACCAACAAGCATGGGCAAATGCAAGCAGGAGCTGAAAAAGTATTTGCAAAGTTCTGGAGACCAGCAAGGTGCAGGAGACTCTACCCAAGGGGGGAGTCAAGTCTGGCCTTCAGCACACAGGAAGGCCAGCAAGAGTCAATTAAGCCCCACGAGTGACTCACAGGCGATGGACAGAGGTAGTCACAAGGATGCCTCAGCAGCACGACAACACAGAAGTCCAATGACAGAGGAGTTTCAAGACAAGGGCTGATCTTTGAGTTGCAGAGTGGTGGAAGTCGGGGCTTCCTGGTGGCCAAAGATCTCTTGGAGAAAGAGTCAACAAGCCTTGGCAAGTGCAACAGTTGCGGTGCATAGGGGTTCCAGTCCAGTGGCAGAAGCAGGGGTCCACAGACTCCCAAGTTTGTTAGAAGACAAGCAGGACCTAGAGGAGGCCACAGACTCACCACCTGTGTTGCAGAGTCTTGGGATGTTTGTGGGACAGCAGACTCCACCAGCCGGTCGACATTGTATTGAGGTGCCTGCAGATGCAGGGGAGCAGCTCCTTCACTCCAAGGGAGATTCCTTCGTGCTTCCAGGTGCAAACAGAGTCCATGTGACCCTGGAGGATGCACAGCCTTGGATGTTGCAGAATTCTTGCAGGATCTGGAGAAACAATGTTGCAGTGTGAGGCTTACCACCAGGAGCAGACGTGTATTAGTTCTAAAGAAGAGCAGCAGGCGGTTCCAGAGGCCAGGAGCAGAAGATGTCTTACACAGAGTTCCTTGTAGAGTCTTGCTCGAGGAATCTGATGACCCACCCATGGGGGAGGCCTTACGTGACTGTAAAAGAGGATTGGTTCTTCTCTGAAGTGACCCACATATCAGAGGGGGTCAGGGACGTCATCTTTCTGGCCTAACCAGTCATATGCTCCCATGGACCTCTGCCCACCATGTTTCCAAGATGCCAGAATGAAGTGGCCACCTGGCAAAGCTCTGTGTGCCTCCCTGACGGAGGGGATGGTCAGGGGGATGGTCACCCCCCTGTACTTTGTGTAGTTTCATACCAGAGCAGGACCCGGGGTTCCTGAACTGATGCAAACCGTATTATGCAAGGAGGGCACCAAATGTGCCCATCAAAGGAGTCTGGTGGCACTCAGAGGCCACCCCACCCTAGCTCTTAGACAACTAATAAACACATGGGGAGGTTCTCGCCCCTCTCCCTTGCAGGAAATTCCTTTGTTTTGCTTCTGTGGGATAAGCCTGGCTCACCATGAGAGCTGAATAGTGTCTGGGGTCAGCAGCAGCGTGGGCTGGCAGCTAGACCCAGTAAGGCACACAGGCAGAACTGGGGGATCCTCTAAGTAACCCCCAGAGTACATGGTACCATGCAACTAACACTGGAATTGGTCTAGTTGTATGATTCCAAAATGCTTGATACCAAACATGCCTAGGTTTGGAGAAGCCATTATGTAGTTGGACCACTCGTGTTGGCCAGTGTCCACTACATTCCTTAAGATGGCTTCCCCGCACTTACAGAGTCCAGGAATCGGCCTGAAGTCTGTAGGGGCACCCTGCTTGTGCAGGTGTACCCTCACACTTTGGGATATGCACCCTGCCATTGGGCTGAAGGGCCTACCAGAAGGGTGACTTATAGTGTCTAAGTGCAATGGTCAGATTCGGTGGTGAAAGGGTGCATGTACCATTTCACGCAGGCGGCAATGATAGGTCTGCAGACACCATTAGCATGGGCTCCCATGGGTGGCACAATACATGCTACAGCCCGTGGGGTACCCTGGTGTATCAATGCCCAGGATACCTAGGGTACCATATACTAGGGACTTACATAGGTGAACCAGTATTCCACTTGTGGGTGTAAAATGTTTAACAGCAATCAAATATAGGGTAGAGAGCCCAGTCACTGGGGTCCTGATTATCAGGAACCCAGTGAACTACAGTCTAAACACAATGACACCAGGAAAAAAGTGGGGGTAACTATGTGTAGTGAAAATAAGTATGTTTGGCCACTGACTTTGTGTTTCACCACTGTGCATATTAGTTGTTCTATGTTCAACAGTTGCAGATTACATTTTGTATTCAGTTTAGCTGCCTATTGGCTTTATCGTGGCGTTAGACATTAAAGGCCAGATGTATGAAAAAAGCCTTTTGCAATTCGGAAATAGTGATTTTTAAGGAATCGCTATTTCTGATTCGCAAAATGCAATGTATCATATTTGCGATTCGGTAATAGCGATTTCTTAAAAATCGCAAATGCTATTACAGAATCGCAAATTGCGATACAGTCCTTATTCGCATGTATGGGCCTGTCGGCCCATATTTGCGAATATTTTGCATGTCCCAAATTGCGAATTCCTAACTGGAATTCGCAATTTTGGGAAATGCAAAGTCCAGGGTGCTGGGGGCCTAAGGGCCCCTCTGCTGCACCCCAAAACATTTTTTAACAACATGTGAGGTGCACACATGCCAAAAGGGCATGTGTGCTTTACATGTAATTTTTTAAAATGCATTTTAAATGCATTTTTTAAATTTGCACATGGTTACCACCAAGTTCAACTTGGTGGTAATAGCGATTCCTTAATGCCCAATTCGCATTAAGGAATTGCTTCATACGTGTGCTTTAGAAATCGCAAATAAGGATTCCTTATTTGCGATTTCTTATTTAGAGAGTCGCAATTTGTGACTCTCTAAACAGGGTCGCAATTTTAAGGAATCGCTATTTTAGCGATTCCTTAAAATTGCATTCAGAATGCCTTTGATACATTCTGAAAGGGCTTTTTACATTCGCAAACGGGCATTCGCACCGTTTGCGAATGCAAAAAGCTTTGATACATCTGGCCCTACATTTTGTATTCAGTTTAGCTGCCTATTGGCTTTATCATGGCGTTAGACATTGCAGTTGAGACATTGCAGATGAGCTGTGTTTTTCCACATGGTAAACTAAGCTTGTGTTTTTCGTATTTTCTCTTACCGAACACAATGGCATGATAAGGAAGCGCATATTTTGTGTTTTTCTTTAGTGCAGAAAACAGACTGCCCTTGAAAGGCTTGTCTTGAAACGGTGGCCAGCTTTCAACACATTCCTGTCAAGGTTTACCTAAACAAGCCAGCATTTTTTAATAATTCACATCTGAGAGGGAAGGGCCTTTCAGAAGGCTTTTTCCCATGATTATTTAATCTATAAAAGCTGTCCCTGGGAGCATTGAGGGGAATTTTCTGAGACTTCAGTCAGGATTGGACATGAAATGCCTGACCTCCCCTGAGGGTGGAAAACTCTTTCTCACAGTTGAACAGGGGTCATCAACTTGCTGGCATGAGAAAGATGAAGAGCAGTGACAGGGCCTACGGTGATGAATTTTGACTTTATTCTTTGCTTTGCAGTAATGCTATAATATAATCACATATATTTGCTGTGTACATTGCAGTTGAGAATCACTTTGATATATTTTCCTTTCATTGCTGTGACTATTTTTAAATATGTGCCTCCAACCTACTAATCTCCTCTCTCAGGAACCTCGTGGTGAAGTAATAATAAATGTCTTCTTTAAACTAAGAAGTGCATTCCAGAGATTTTTTGTCAGCTCGGTCAAGAGTGAAAGCAAAACATTGTGCCGAAGTCATCAGTCTGGGAGTAGAATTGGAGATTGGAAGTGCACCATTTAAAAGTGTAATTTTTTGTTGTTTAGAGAATTAAAGGAAGCACTGCAAACTAGGTTTGAAAATGCATGTGAAGTTAAACTGCCTTATGGTGCTGTGACAAACATGTTTTCAGGACTTTCTAAGTTTTGGGATGAGTGCTTGGATAAAACTAAAGTGTTTTCATATTTAGAAAAGGTGCTTTTTGAAAGGAGTGATGTCCCTGACAGGAGGGTTTTGATACTTTTGTCTGCTTACAGAAAAATACATGAGAGATGTAAACAGTTAGAACATGAAAATAAGAATTTATGTGAGCAAAGTAGTCAGAACAAATTATTGCAAGATAAAGCTGAAATTGACAAAGCTGTTCCAGGAGAATCTGGCTTTTCCCATTCCAGTAATGAGGAGGTTAAAAAAGGTGGGGGCCAGTGTGAGCCTCATGAGCAGAGCGTAGTTCTCTGTGCGCAGAGCAGCCCACAGTTTTTGGCAGGAGTTGAAGGGCATTCTTTAAAAGATTACACTGAACAAGAAGTTGAAGATGTTACCGGTATATTCAGACCACTTTTGCAGAGTACGATGTGTACAATTAATTCAGACAAGACAGAGGTACTGTCGCAAAATGTGCAGTTTCTGAGAATTCAGTGGAATCCAGAACATAGACAGATGTTGTTACAAGTAAAACAAAAGATTTTGGAGTTTGCTACTATTTACACTAAGCAAGAGACACCGAGTTTCATGAGATTTGATTTTTGGAAACAGTATAGCCCTCATCTGAGTAAAATCGTAACGCTTTGGTACAAAGTAACTAGGAAAAAACATGAGTTTGAATGGAGTGAGGAGCAGCTGTGTACTTTTGATTTGGCAAATGAAATAATTCAACAGACTTTAGATTTGTGCGCAGTGCAAGAGGGAAACACTGATTTACACGTAAATCAGTGACAATGTGCCAACTTGAGTATGTGGCAGAAACAGGGGAGGACAAGAGTACCCCGGGGCTTTGGACTAGAAAACTACTTGACTCTGAGGAGCGCTGTACTCCTTCTGAAAAACAGCTTTTGACTTTTTATTGGGCTCTAGTGAGTACTGAGCAAATTACATTAAATTATAATGTAATTCTGAAATCTGAACTACCAATCATGCAGTGGGTGATGAGTTCACCTAAATCTCACCGTATAGGACATGCACAAGAGGCTAGTATCAGACACTGGATCTGGTACATACAAGACAGGGCTTGAGTAGGACCGACAGGCACTGCAGCCCCACATGAACAGGTGTCACAACCCCTGTACAAGTTGAGGAGAGGGTGCAGGGAGTACCACAGGTAAAAGAGTCACCAGTGAAATGGAGTGCACCATTTGAATTCTTGTCCCCTGAGGATAGAAAGCGTGTTTGTTCTACTAATGATTCATTGAAATACGTGGGTACAAAAAGACATTGGAAAGCAGTGTTATACAATCCAGTTACTGAAAAGTTGTTGTCTATCACAGGAGAAGGAAAAAGTAGCCAATATACAGAGTTGTACAATGTGTGTCAGACTTTAAAGCAAGAGCTGCCTGAGACGTGTCATTTTTACACTGATTCGTGGTTCACTGCCAATGGATTAGCCGTTTGGCTTTCCACATGGCTTGCGCATAACTGGTTAATTCATTCAATGGAGATGTGGAGCAAAGAGTTGTGGCAGGAAATTTGGGAAAGGTTAGAACAGAGTAAAGTCATAGATGCTCATTGCCCCATTGACTCATTAGAATGCTGGTTCAATTCCCTTGCAGATGTTAAAGACAAAAGTGCAGAGACAGAAGTGGCAACCCAGAATTCTGACTTGGTGGGGATGGCTAAGTGGGTGCACCAGAAATGTGGACATCCCAGAGAAAAAGCCACTTACAGGTGGGCAGAGATTAGAGAGATGCACATTCCCCTAGATTTGATTAAAATTGTGACATTGCAATGTCCTATTTGTCAGCAGGTTTTAAGGGGAGTGATTGATGCAGATTACCAAGGAGAAATCAAAGCTATTCTGTTAAATAGTGCAGGAGCTGATTTATTCATACAGATTGGAGACAGAATTGCCCAACTTGTCATAAGTGCAGTGAAGTGAGGTTTGGTAAGGAAGGAGTCTTCCCCAGCCCTTCTGACAGTGCAAGGAAAGGGAAGCTGTGGTGCAGCAGATAAAAACCTCAGTGCTAAGGTGTGGGCTGAATCCCCAAATGGCCCTATAGAACCTGCAGAAATCATAACAAAGTACCCCAATAACGTCCTGCTGTTTATAAAACAAGGAAAGGAAAAAGGAGAGCACATTTCAGATGATAAATGTTATTTGCAAGAAAAGTCAGACTTGTTTCTTTTGCAGATCCTACTACGACTCGCCACTGACCATGAGTGTGCTGTGTGGTCTCCCTTCGGGTGTTTGCGTGTGGGATCGGGGGAGGGACCGCACCCCCAACCTGAACCTGATTGATAATCTTCGTGCAACATTCCTGCTGCTTTTAAAATACAAAACCTATGGATCCATTTTGCGCAACTTGCGCCTCCGTCCAACGTTCTACATGGGATCAATATAGAGTACCATGGATGTTCTGTCAACTTGTTTGATTACATTCTTCCACTGGAACTAACTCATGGCTTATTATCTGATGACTGTGAAAACCTGACTTTCACTTACATTCCAGCAAACCTTTCAGGTGGACCGTGTACCTTTTCATGATTGAAACTCATGATGTTTCCATCTAATTCTACACCAACTTAGATACACTATTCAATCAGTTATTATCCCAATTAGAATATATATAAGCTTCAGTCTTTCATTGTAGGTGTATCTGATTTGAAAGGTTATGAGATCAATACGTTAATCCACTTCCATTGCTTTACAGTGATTGCTTTTATCATTACATTATGTTGCTGTATGCAATGCAAACCTGATTTGCTTATAATGTTTTTGTTTTTTCTTTGAAATAAGAGAAAAGTAAACAAAAGTCATTGGTCAGAGGGTGGAGATGTAGTGAAAATAAGTATGTTGGACCACTGACTTTTTGTTTCACCACTGTGCATATTAGTTGTTCAATGTTCACCAGTTGCAGATTACATTTTGTATTCAGTTTAACTGCCTATTGGCTTTATCGTGGCGTTAGACATTATGGGGGTCATTACAACCCTGGCGGATGGTGTTAAAGCTGCGGTAATACCGCAAACAGTCCGGCGGACAAAAAAAAGGGAATTATGACCGTGGCGGAAACCGCCAACATAGACAGCCACTTTAACACTCCGACCGCCACGGCGGTACAGACAAGCAGCGCAGCGGTCACCGCCAACAGACAGGCGGAAGACAATGTACCGCCCACAGTATCATTACCCGCCAATCCGCCACCTTTTCCGGGGCGGATACACCATGGATAAAAACACAGCGGAAACAGCTTTTGCAATGGGGAAAATGCTCACCTGAACACACTCCACGAGGAAGGAGGCCACCATGGAGCCCGAATTACAAATACTCCCTGCGCTTGTCTTTCTACTCCTCTACGATCACCATCTATGTAGGCGCCGAAGACAACGGTGAGTACTGCACCTATGACATAGGGGAGGGGGGAGGCAAAAGTCAGGGGGAAACACACGCAACACCCCCACCCCCACCCCCACCCTCACCCACTACAACACACACACCAATGCATGTCCAAACAGCACAGTAACAACCCCAAACCCCCCCGGAAGAATGCAAAGACAAAACGAAATCAGTTCAAACTTTGTAATGTAGCAAAATACAGTAAGCTAATATATACAGATATATATACACATTCCAGAATTGATACATAACGATTAGTAGTGCAGGTATGCACATATCAATATCCGTGCACCACTGGGCCCAAAATGCATGGGCGAGGCCCACACTAGATACCTGTCCACAAACGGAGAGAACACTGCAGGGGCATCAGATAGAAATACAACAGGCACCTCAGGGGGAAGGGAAGGGGGGGGGGGGGGGAACCTCAGCCGGATTACAGCAACCCGCCAGATCCACGACGGGGCTCCATGCCCATTGATGTATCCTGGGGAGTGCAAAGCCACAGTCTCTCAAGTCTCTACAGTGGGTGGGTTGCCCACTGTACCATCCTGGGGAGTGCAAAGCCACAGTCTCTCAACTCGATAACAGTGGGTGGGTTGCCCACTGTACCATCCTGGGGAGTGCAAAGCCACAGTCTCTCAACTCGATAACAGTGGGTGGCTTACCCACTGTACCATCCTGGGGAGTGCAAAGCCACAGTCTCTCAAGTCTCTACAGTGGGTGGGTTGCCCACTGTACCATCCTGGGGAGTGCAAAACCACAGTCTCTCAAGTCTCTACAGTGGGTGGGTTGCCCACTGTAGCATCCTGGGGAGTGCAAAGCCACAGTCTCTCAAGTGGATAACAGTCTCCACTGGTTCTGGAGGGGGACTGGTGCCCAGACTGCATCAGGCTCCCCGTGACAGTTCCTGTTCCGTCACTGTCCCAGCTGCACATGGGCTAACAATGCTTGATTTGGCGGTCTTTTCCCTGTTCAGCGGTGCTTTGCCATGGCGGTCTGTGCCCTGTTCAGCGGTACTTGACTTTGCAGTTTCTGACCTGTTCAGCGGTACCTTGCCCTGTTCAGCGGTCTTCACCGTGACGGTCTCTTCCCTGTTCAGCGGAGCTTTGCCATGGCGGTCTGTGCCCTGTTCAGCGGTGCTTGACTTTGCAGTTTCTGACCTGTTCAGCGGTCTTCACCATGGCGGTCTTTTCCCTGTTCAGCGGTGCTTTGCCATGGCGGTCTGTGCCCTGTTCAGCGGTGCTTGACTTTGCAGTTTCTGACCTGTGCATTGGTGTGTGGCATGACGGTCCCTCATTGCCCAGCGGGGCTGTGGCTGCCGGGGCCCTCCAGGGCACTGACGCTGGCGGTGGTCTCCGGACCAGTGACAACAGTGCTGCCCTCCTGGGCACTGACTCTGGCGGTGGTCTCCGGACCAGTGACGATTGTGCTGCCCTCCTGGGCACTGACTCTGGCGGTGGTCTCCGGACCAGTGACGACTGTGCTGCCCTCCTGGGCACTGACTCTGGCGGTGGTCTCCGGGCCAGTGACGACTGTGCTGCCCTCCTGGGCACTGACTCTGGCGGTGGTCTCCGGACCAGTGACGACTGTGCTGCCCTTCTGGGCACTGACTCTGGCGGTGGTCTCCGGACCAGTGACGACAGTGCTGGCGGTGGCGTCCCGGCCGCCGGGGAGGATGGCGCCCTTGTCCACCGTGCTGCTCTTCCCAGACTGTGCAGACTTCTTCTGGCCCTTCACCACCTTTGGAGGAGTCACAGCTGACTCGGCACTCCCCCTGGGACCTGAGTCTTCACCCTGTCCCGTCGGCCACTTTCCAACTTTAGGTGCTTTACAGGGGGTGGACTGGCAGTGCTTTGGCTCCGTGTCACACTGGCTGCCCTGGTGGCCGGTGCACTCCACACACCTTGAACACGCACCACTGATACTGGACTTTTTTTGGCTGAGGTACTACTACGAGACCTATGAATTGGAGGGGTGGGGGTGGTGGCAAAGAGGTCAACGTTGCTGAGGAAGAGTTGCTGACGAAGACTGGGATGGGTAGCTGGAGGGGGTCTGGGAGTGGAGGAAGAGGAGGTGGTTGTAGGAGGGGTAACTTTAGGTGATTTGGGTGCAGGTGCAGGTACTGGAGGCTGTCGTGAGGTGGATGGATGTTGGGTGTGTGGGTGCCCGCGTTTGTGTACTTTGGGAGGGGGTGTCACAGACACACTGGGAGTGGACACAAATTGTAGTGGCGGTGGTGAGTGCAGGTGAGCGGGGTGTGGTGCTGGGTGTTCTGGTGCGAGTCCTAGTGCCTGTAGATGTAGTGCATGCAGGTGAGAGTGTAGACGACACTAGGAGGGAGGAGGGAGACGACGAGGAGGGGGACACAGTGGAGGCAGTGGATGTTGTTGTGTCTGTATGTGGGTGATGCTTGTTTGAGTGCCTGTGGGTTGTGTGGTGCTTATGTTTGCCTGAGCTACTTTTGTGTGTTGAGGTGTATGCATGCATGTCTGATGGTGTGCTTGGGATAGGCTGGGGTACAGGGGACTGGGTCTGGGTGGAGGGAGTTGGAGGGGGGAGGCTAGACACAGGGACAATGGCTGCCATCAGTGCTGAGGCCAGAGATTGCAGGGTTCGATGAAGGGCAGCCTGACCAGAATGAATGCCCTCCAGGAATGCATTACCGTGTTGCAACTCCCTTTCTACACCCTGGATGGCATTCACAATGGTAGACTGCCCAACAGTGAGTGACCTGAGGAGGTCAATGGCCTCCTCACTGAGGGCAGCAGGGGTGACAGGGGCAGGGGCTGAGGTGCCTGGGGCGAAGGTGATGCCCACCCTCCTGGGTGAGCGGGCACGGAGCGAAGGCTGAGGGGCTGCTGGGAGGGCGGTGCTGGTAGGGGGGGGTGGCGGCTGTACCTGTAGAAGTGGGGGGCGCAGATGGTGCCGCCACCACAAGGGAGCTCCCATCGGCGGACGAGTCCGTGTCGCTGTTTGGTAATCCAGTGACCGACGTGAAGCTCCCCTCGCCCTCCGTCCCACTGGTGTATTCAGAGTCTGTAATGTGGCCCTCCATGGCCATGTGGGATGCAGCTACCTCGTGCTCCGGTGCCACTGTACCTCCGCCTGATGATGCTGATGCACACAAGAACAGGGAGAGCACAAAAAGGGGGGGGGGGACGACAGAAGAAAAACAGGTTGAGTGCATGGCTTACCGCTACCGTTGGCGGACAATACAGACACAGCAGCCCCCTGCACTACGCCGTGTTCTTGGCCTATACAGATGCAATTCCTGGGATCTGCCCTACATGGCTATGGTGGTCATCTGCACACATAGATGACACACGGGCATGTATAACTGTACTTGGCACTCTACAGAGGTGGGGTGGAGTGCCACATGGCCTGCATTACGGAGGGGCCTAGCCTACGGAACTCGCCCTGGCCTAGGGAAACCCACAGCCCTCCTCCCCCTCCCAGACCCCTCCACTGCGCGCAAAGTCCGCAGAATGAGAGTGTACTCACCCCCTTGTGTCTGCTGTGATGCCCTCAAGCGCCCATCCAACTCAGGGTAGGCCACTGCCAGGATCCGGAACATCAGGGGGGTCATGGTTCAACAGGCACCCCTCCCACGTTGGGAGGCCATCCCCAGCTGAGCCTCCGCCGTCTTCTTGCTCCAGCGGCGAATGTCCTCCCATCTTTTCCGGCAGTGGGTGCCCCGTCTCTGGTGGACCCCCAGGGTCCGGACGTCCTTGGCGATGGCACGCCAAATGTCCTTCTTCTGGTGGGCGCTGACCTACATGACATGTACAGGGGAAGAAGAGAAGTCATTAACAACAGCACCGTCGAAGTGGGTGGCCCCCATCCCTACCCTTGCCATGTGGCACATGCATTCACAGTCTTTCATGTTCCCTGACCTCTGCCCCCTTCCTACTGACATCCAGCCCTCTCCACCCAGGCATAGCCCATACAACGTGCTCCCTGTGTACTTACCTGTTGGTCTGGAGGACCGTAGAGTAGCGTTTACTAGGGGAGGACCCCGTCCACGAGCTTCTCCAACTCCTGAGCAGTGAAGGCAGGGGCCCTTTCCCCAGACACAGCAGCCATTGTCCCTTCCAGACCGAGGTCACAGCAGCACTTGCATTGTAGGTCCCTCTCCTGTCGAAGATCAGGTATCGAGTGATTGAACAGATAGAAAATGGCGGTCACGTCCGCGTCGGTGACGTCCGCGGCGGTGCGTATTATCACCGCCGGCGCACTTCATCATTGGCTCCTGGGACCCATAGGGTCCAATGTTAACCAATGCAGCATTGCGCTGCGGTCTACGACCGCCTACCGCGACGGTGTACAATGCCAGCGCAGTTACCTCACATCCCATTGTCCCAGTTTAGAGGTCAGGCAGCCACCATTTCAGGGGCCCACATGGCTTCATTTACTACTGCGTCACACATACCTAGGCCTACACTCAACACACATACAGGAAGAGTTTTGTATTTGGTGTCGTGTTCTGTGTAGCTGTGGGTACATACCTATGAATTTGTTGACTCTGTGGTCGCTGTTGTCCTTCCTAGGCACCGTCAGCTGGGACATGTGAGGAGATGGCGGAATACTCCGGTGTACCGACCGCTGGTGGACCTGTTGACAATGGAGGAGCGACATTTAATCATCACCTACAGGTTTGACCGTGCCACTATCCTGGAACTGTGTACCCAGTTGGAGCCAGACCTGATCTCACCAGTCCGGCATCCCACAGGAATCCCCCCTGAAGTGCAGGTGCTATCAGTGTTCCATTTCCTTGCAAGTGGGTCTTTTCAGACAACAGTGGCCATGGCATCAGGGATGTCCCAGCCTATGTTTTCTAACGTATTGTCCAGAGTGTTGTCTGCCCTGCTGAAACACGTAAGGAGCTACATTGTTTTCCCTCAGGTGGAGGATTTGGCTACAGTTAAAGGTGACTTCTATGCCCTGGGACATATCCCCAACATCATAGGTGCTATTGATGGGACCCATGTAGCTCTGGTCCCCCCCCCACCGGAGTGAACAGGTGTACAGGAACCGGAAGAGTTATCATTCCATGGATGTACAAATGGTATGTTTGGCAGACCAGTACATCTCCCAGGTAAATGCTATGTTCCCTGGCTCAGTGCATGATGCCTACATCCTGCGGAATAGCAGTATCCCGTATGTGATGGGTCAACTCCAGAGGCACTGGGTGTGGCTATTAGGGGACTCTGGTTACCCCAACCTGTCCTGGCTATTGACCCCAGTGAGGAATCCCAGGACCAGGGCAGATGAATGCTACAATGAGGCCCATGGGCAGACTAGGAGGGTGATTGAACGCACCTTCGGCCTCTTGAAGGCCAGGTTCAGGTGCCTCCATATGACAGGTGGTTCCCTATTCTACTCACCAAAGAAGGTGTGCCAGATCATCATCGCCTGCTCGATGCTTCACAATCTTGCTTTGCGACGCCAGGTGCCTTTTCTGCAGGAGGATGGTCCAGATGGCGGTGTTGTGACAGCTGTAGAGCCTGTGGAGCCTGTGGACAGTGATGAGGAGGAAGCTGGGGAAGAAGACATAGACAACAGGGAGTTAGTCATACAGCAATATTTCCAGTGACACACAGGTGAGAATTTTTTTTTTCACTATTACATTCACTTTCATACTTCTACCTCTATCCTGTCTCTCATTTAGTAGCAGTATTTGGTAACTGAGTTGTACCTTTCCATTACGGTTTCACAGGTGTGGTTACCAACGTGTGTCATCTGCTTGCTTTCTTCACGGACTTGTGATGTGTGACATACGTATGTTGGCATTACAATAGAAAACGCTTTTTGACACTGTCATTGATAATACAAATTTACCAAATCACAGACTGACTCCAGATTGTTTTGTGCTTCAAGGGTGTTTATTTAAGTGCTCATAAATGGTGGGGGGGTTGTAAAATGGTGATGTGGGATGGTGAAGGAATGTCCATGGCAGAGTCCAGTTTATTAGTCTCACAGGTGCTATGCCCATATGGGCATAGGAAGTGGAGGTGGGGCAGTTCCAATCTGGACAGGGTAACAAAGTGGGACAGTGGGAGGACAATCAGGGTGGTCTCATTTCCTGGCGGGGGTCTTGCCATCTTGCTCTGTCCTGTTCCTGGATCTCAGGGACCGCTTGCGGGGTGGTTCTCCGTCTGCAGGGGGTGGGGTGCTGGTGTGGTGGTCCTGTGGCGGGGCGTCCTGTCCACTAGCGGAGGTGGTGGGCAGTTCATCGTCCATGCTAGTGTCAGGTGCCCCTTGGAGTGCCACGGTGTCCCTCATGGTCTTTTGTATGTCCTTCAGCACCCCTACGATGGTGCCCAGGGTGGAGCTGATGGTTCTGAGCTCCTCCCTGAACCCCAAATACTGCTCCTCCTGCATGCGCTGGGTCTCCTGAAACTTGGCCAGGACCGTCGCCATCGTCTCCTGGGAGTGGTGGTATGCTCCCATGATGGAGGAGAGGGCCTAGTGGAGGGTGGGTTCCCTTGGCCTGCCTGCCCCCTGTCGCACAGCAGCCCTCCCAGTTCCCCTGTGTTCCTGTGCCTCCGTCCCCTGGACCGTGTGCCCACTACCACTGCCCCCAGGTCCCTGTTGTTGTTGGGGTGGTGGGTTATCCTGGGTTCCCTGTAGTGGTGGACACACAGCTGATTGACGTGTCCTGGGGACGGAGGTATGGGCCCGCTGGGTGGGTGCTGTGCTGGTGTTACCAGAGGGTGGAAGGTCATTGTTGGCCTGTGCCTGTGCGAGGGGAACCGACTGTCCCGCGGCCTACAATGGTCCAGGCTGGTCATCTGGATCCAGTTGGCCAGAGCTGCTGTCGTCACTGTGGGCCTCTTCTGTGGGTGGAGTGGAGATGTCTGGACCCTCCTGTGTGGTGACGTTCCGTAGTGGTCCTGCAGGGGTATAAGAGCATGATTATTGCATGTGTGTGTGTCATGGTGTGCAATGGGTGGGTGAGCGTGTACCCCAGTGCAAGCATTCCTGTGTGGGGGTTTGTGTCATGATGGTTAGGGGGTTGTTATGGGTATGTGCAGTGAGCACGCTTAGTTGTGTCATGCAGGGCTTGGTGTTGGGATGGGTGGTTTGTGTTATTAGTACATTAGTGAGGAGTTGGAGTGATAGGGAAGGGGGTGAGGGTGGGGGTGTGTGATAGCATGCAGGTAGGGTGGGGGATATGATAGTTAAGATTTGACTTACCAGTGTCCATTCCTCCACCGACTCCTCCGAGGCCCTCTGGATGCATGATGGTCAAGACTTGCTCCTCCCAGGTTGTTAGTTGTGGGGGAGGAGGTGGGGGTCCGCCGCCAGTCCGCTGTACCGCGATGTTGTGCCTGGAGACCACAGAACGCACCTTCCCCCGTAGGTCGTTCCACCTCTTCCTGATGTCCTCCCGATTTCTTGGATGCTGTCCCACAGCGTTGACCCTGTCCACGATTCTGCGCCATAGCTCCATCTTCCTGGCTATGGAGGTGTGCTGCACCTGTGAGCCAAATAGCTGTGGCTCTACCCGGAGGATTTCCTCCACCATAACCCTGAGATCCTCCTCGGAAAAGCTGGGGTGTCTTTGGCGTGACATGGGCTGATGTGGGTGATGTGTGGGGTTGTGTATGTGTTGATGTGTGTGGTGCTGTGTAGTGGTGTGTGGTGTTTTGTGCGTGGACCGTTGTATGGGTGATGGTGTTGTGTGCCTCTGTGTGGTGGGGTTTTCAATTGCTGTGCTCTCTGTCTCTCGGCTTCCTCATAATTTCTGGTCTTTGGGGTTTGTGGGTGATGTGGGTGTGTGTTTTATATTGTGTTGGGTGTGTGGGAGTGGTGTTTGTATGTGTATCAGGTGTGTGTATTTTGAATTGTCCAATGTGGCGGTGTTTAGTAGAAGTGTGTGTATTTTGAGCGCGGCGGTGTGTACCGCCAATGGAATACCGCGGTTGAAAGACCGCCGCATGGATTCGTGTGTCGTGATAGCATGGGCGTGTTTCTGTTGGCGTGACGGTGGAGGATTTGTTTTTGCCAGTTTATCACTGACCTTTGGTGTGGCGGACTTGTGTGGGTGTCTGTGTTTCGGCGGATTCCGAGATGTGTGTCATAATAGCTGTGGCGGAATTCCGTGGCCGCGGGGGTGTATTGGCGGTCTTCTGCACAGCAGTAAGCGGCTTTTACCGCCAATGTTGTAATGACCCCCAACATTTTGAATTCAGTTTAGCTGCCTATTGGCTTTATCGTGGCGTTAGACATTGCAGTTGAGACATTGCAGATGAGCTGTGTTTTTCCACATGGTAAACTAAGTTTGTGTTTTTCGTATTTTCTCTTACCGAACACAATAGCATGATAAGAAAGCGCATATTTTGTGTTTTTCTTTAGTGCAGAAAACAGATTGACCTTGAAAGGCGTGTCTCGAAACGGTGGCCAGCTTTCAACAAGGTTTACCTAAACAAGCCAGCATTTTTTAATAATTCACATCTGAGAGGGAAGGGCCTTTCAGAAGGCTTTTTCCCATGATTATTTAATCTATAAAAAGGTGTCCCTGGGAGCAGCGAGGGGAATTTTCCGAGACTTCAGTCAGGATAGGACATCAAATGCCTGACCTCCCATGAGGGTGGAAAACTCGTTCTCACAGTTGAACAGGGGTCATCAACTTGCTGCCATGAGAAATATGATAGCAGTACCAGGCCCTACGGTGATGAATTTTAACTTTATTCTTTGCTTTGCAGTAATGCTATAATATAATCACACATATTTGCAGGGAACATTGCAGTTGAAAATCACTTTGATATATTTTCCTTTCATTGCTGTGACTATTTTAAAATGTGTGCCTCCAACCTACTAATCTCCTCTCTCAGGAACCTCGTGGTGAAGTAATAATAAATGTCTTCTTTAAACTAAGAAGTGCATTCCAGAGATTTTTGTCAGCTCGGTCATGAGTGAAAGCAAAACACTATGCCAGAAAGATGGCCCTTTCCACCATAACTCCCTCTCAAACGAAAGCTAATGAGACTAGCCTTGGCCAGTTGAGTCTTCATTATCTAAGTGGAAATGGAACAAGTAGAACAATGAAGTGAGTGCCAAACTGGCATGGCCTCAACATCTTCAAGGTCCAGACCACAGCAAAATCCTCCCTCTCAATAGCTGACCAGTGCTTTTCTCTGGCGGTCAACCATTTCCTGATAAAAGCCACGGGTTGATCCTGGCCCTCTTCATTTAGATGTGATAGCACTACTCCTATTCCTATTTCAGAAGTATCTGCCTGGACAATGTATTGTTTGGAATAGTCTGGGCTTTTGAGAATTGGAGCTGAGCACATGGCCTTTTTCAGGGTATCAAAGGCCTCTTGACACCTAACTGTCCAGTTTAAA
This sequence comes from Pleurodeles waltl, assembly GCF_031143425.1. Lineage (NCBI taxonomy): Eukaryota > Metazoa > Chordata > Amphibia > Caudata > Salamandridae > Pleurodeles > Pleurodeles waltl. The sequence continues at coordinate 66,624,487 of NC_090451.1, read as the reverse complement.
TTTTTAGGCATCTTTTTAGAAGTGAAATCATTTAACGGGGCTACAATGGAGCCATACTCTTTTACAAAGCTCCTGTAGTACCCAGTCAGCCCCAGAAAAGCTCTGACCTGAGTCTGGGTAGTTGAAGCAACCCAATCCATGATGGTTTGGATTTTGCTTTGTAAGGGTTGAACTTGGCCTCCTCCTACCAAGTGGCCCAAGTAAACCACTTTACTCTGTCCTATCTGGCATTTTGTTATCTTGATAGTGAGGCCTGCCTTATTTAAGGCCTCAAGTACACTCCTGAGGTGGACAAGGTGACCCTGCCATGTGGAGCTAAAGACAGCAATATCATCTAGATATGCTGCACTAATGTCTGCTTGCCAGTACTTGATTCACCAACCCCTGGAATATGGCGGGTGCATTTTTCAGACCAAAGGGCGTCACTGTGAAGTGATAATGCCCACCAGGAGTGGGAAATGCTGTTTTAGGCTTGGCAGCATCAGTTAGATTGAACTGCCAATAGTTGCTGTCAGGTCAAAAGTCCTGAGGTACTTGGCTGAAGCTAGAGTATAAATCAGCTCATCTGCCCTAGGAATTGGATGGTCATCAGCCTTAGTGACGGGATTGAGGCCCTGTAGTCTACACAAAACATAGGCCATCAATACAACCCTGGCGGTTGGTGATAAAGTGGCGGTAATACTGCCAACAGGCTGGTGGTAAATACTGCCAAATTATGACCATGGCGGAAACAGTTCAGACAGACAGCCACTTTAACACACCAACCGCCAGGGCAGAATCAACAGGCACCACGGTGGTAACCGCCTACAGCCAGACGGAAGCCAATGTTCTGCCCACTGTATTAAGGCAGTCCAATCGGCCACCTCTTCCGGGGCAGTACCAACGACATCAAAAGCCTGGCGGAAACAGACCTCAGAAGTTAAAGGACTCTTCTGTGGAGACTCAGGGAAGAACCACGCTGCCATGGAGCCCGAGCTGCATGTCTTCCCCATGATCTTCTACGTGCTGCCCCACTACGAACACCAACGACGGCGAAGACGACGAAGGTGAGTATAGCCACCTAGCACACAGGGGAGGGGGGCACGAAAAAGAGAGTGACACACACACGCAACACCCCCACCCCCAACACCACACACACAAGCAAATGTAGCAACATAACATCCTTACCCCGTACCCCCCAGGAATAATGCAAGGACAAGTACAATAGATTAAAAAGAGTGTAATGAGATAAAATAGTAGCAATACCAGTATCCAAAAAAGTATATACATATTTACAAATGTAGGGACACTGCCCAGTCCTTAATGTTCGTGGGCCAAGGCCCCACTTTACTCCTGCAACAACATGGAGAGAACACTGCAGGGGCATCAGGTCGAAAATAGACAGGCACCTCAGGGGGACGGGGAACAGGAAGCACCTCAGCCGGAAGATGGTACAATGCCACTGGTTCTGGAGGGGGCAACATGCCCTGTGCTTGGTCCTGGGGAATGCAAGGCCACAGTCTCTCAAGTGGGTGACTTGCTCACTGGCTCTGGAGGGGCCAACATGCACTGTGCTTTGTCCAGGGGAGTGCAAGGCCACAGTCTCTCAAGTGGAAGGCATCTCCACTGGTTCTGGAGGGGGCATTGTGCCCAGTGAGCTTCATCCTGGGAAGCATGGGGTGAGTGGATGGCTTCTCCACTGGTTCTGGAAGGGGCATCGTGCCCTGTGCTTGGTCCTGGGAAGTGCAAGGTCACAGTCTCTCAGGTGGGTGTCATACCCACTGGATTTGCAGGGGGCAAGCCGCACCACAGCCCATGGACGCAGGTCTACAGACTGTCCGCCGGCGGTGACGGCTGTTCAGTGGTGGCAGTGGTGGTGCTGCTGCTGGTGGTGGTGAGGGGAAGCTCCAGCCCATCCCCTGCAGCATCGGACGGCTGACCACTGGTGCTGGTGGTTGTCGTGCAGAGAGGCTCCAGCCCATCCCCTGCAGCTTGGACGTCTGCCCACTGGTGGTGGTGCTGCTGCTGGTGACGGTGGTGGGGGGAAGCTCCAGCCCATCCCTTGCAGCCTCCGGTGGCTGCCCACCGGTGATGGTGGTGGTGCTGGTGGTGGGGGGAAGCTCTAGCCCATCGCCTGCAGCCTCGGACGGCTGCCCATCGGTGCTGGTGGTGGTGCTGGTGGCGGTGCTGCTGGCGGAGCTGGTGGTGGTCGTGGGGGGAAGCTCCAGCCCATCCCCTCCAGCCTCGGACAGCTGCCCACTGGTGCTGCTGCTGGCGGTGGGGGGAAGCTCCAGCCCATCCTCTGCAGCCTCGGATTGCTGCACCACCAAGGTTGGTGGTGGTGCTGGTGGCGGTGGGTCTCTTCAAATGAGTCCCAGCACCAGGCCCCTTGACCTTACTGCCTGCTGGTGCAGGCCCTTGCCCTTCCTTCCTTCAGTACTTGGGGCTGGCTCCTTGTCCTTCCTTCCTGCAGCACTTGGGGATGGCTCCTTGCCCTTCCTTCTTGCAGCACTTGAGGCCGTATGTGATAAGGCCGAAACGCGTCGACTATATCAAACAAAGGAGTGGCTCTTGGAATTCTGAATAAGACTGAACAATTTGGGGAATGGATTGAACTTTTATCTCAGTGAATTTTTGTCTTCATCACTTTGGATATGTCCTTCCCACAACAGCTACTACCTGGAATTATGACTGCTTACCAGTAGAAGGGCTAGCAGCTTCTCTTCTTCTTATGTTTCACAGTGCTTTTGTCTCTAGTTTTGTACTTGTTTTTACATGTCTTAAGGTTATGTACAGGTGTTATTTGGTCTTTTGGATTTAATTTATCTAATTTAAATAAAGAAATTATTCTTCGGCAAAAAATTAAGGTTTTTGCTTGGGCAATTAACATATACAACATCATGAGGGAGGCAATAGCACAGCAGTGGGCCCCTACCAGTAGCCATTCCATTGACCACCCCTCCACCTCCGCTGCAGATTGGTTGCAGGAGGCCCCGCCACAAGACCCACAGGCCACCAGCACCCCTTCCCCTGCAGAAGGTGAACCACCCCACAAACGTTCCCTGCAACCCAGACAGAAGCCAGAGACACTTGCCAAGACCACCACCAGGAAATGAGACTCACCAGATTGTCTCCCTTGTGTCCCACACAGTCATCTTGTCCACTTTGAACAGCCTTTGCTCCCCTTCCTATGGCTCCTTGGACACTGGACCTGTGCTACAAACAGCTTGGAACAATACCCTGGACGTTTCTCCATCATCACCCCATTCCGTTGAACTTTTCCCTTAACTTCATAGCACTACAATAAACACCCTTGAATCCCAACTTGACTTCTAGCATTTTTTTTGTTTTGAAAATGTGCATTTATGGAAACAGTCACATCTAGTGCAAATGATCTGAACACTGTGAGAGCATAGTAATAAGGGTCTGTAGTTGTCTGTAGTCATAACATCAGTACACAGTTGTTATATCACCAACATCTGTAAAGTGACAAGCCATGAGTGACAGTAAGTTGAGATACAAAGGAAGTTAATTCCATCATGCTAATGCCACACAGAATACATCAATAGTCAGAGGAATGGTCAGTTGCACTGTCTCACCTGTGTGTCATTGGAAGTATTGACGGATAACTGATGTTCTGTTGTCCTCATCCTCAGCCTACTCATCCTCACTGTCCTCAGGGTCCACTGCTGCCACAGGGGCATCTCCAGTCTCCTCCTCCTGCAGAAAGGGTACATGCCGCCTGAGGGCCAGGTTGTGCAATATGCAGCATGCCACTACTATATGGCAGACCTTCCCGGGTGAGTAGCACAGGGATCCACCTTTCAGATGGCGGCACCTGAACCTGGCCTTCAGGAGCCCGAAGGTCCTCTCGATGATCATTCTGGTTCGCCCATGTGCCTTATTATAACATTCCTCATCCCCTGTCTTGGCATTCCTCACAGGGGTCAGCAGCCACAATATGTTTGGGTAGCCAGAGTTACCTGCATGTATTGAGGGACAACATTTAGCCCCACACAATGCTATGGGGATGAAACCTGAAGGCATACACTAACATACAGTCAGTGGGGACCCTGGCTCACCTATTAGCCACACGCTGTTCCTCTGGAGTTGGGCCATCACATTTGGGATGGTGCTATTCCTCAGGACAAAGTCATCATGCACCGACCCAGGATACTTAGCACTGACGTGGGAGATGTACTTGTCCACCAGGCACACTATTTGAACATTCAGTGAGTGGAAACAGTTCAGATTCCTGAACACCTGTTCATTCTGGCGGGGGGGGACAAACACAATGAGGGTCATTCTGACCCTGGCGGCCACCGACCACGGGAGCACCGCCAACAGGCTGGCGGTGCTCCAACGGGCATTCTGACCGCGGCGGTTCAGCCGCGGTCAGAAGCGGAAAGTCAGCGGTCTCCCGCCGACTTTCCGCTGCTCGTGTGAATCCTCCATGGCTGCGGAGCGCGCTCCGCAGCCATGAGGATTCCGACCCCCCATACCGCCATCCTGTTCATGGCGGGAAAGCCACCATGAACAGGATGGCGGTAGGGGGGGGTCGCGGGGCCCCTGGGGGCCCCTGCCGTGCCCATGCCAATGGCATGGGCACGGCAGGGGCCCCCGTAAGAGGGCCCCGCAAAGTATTTCAGTGTCTGCCTTGCAGACACTGAAATACGCGACGGGTGCCACTGCACCCGTCGCACCTTCCCACTCCGCCGGCTCGATTACGAGCCGGCATCCTCGTGGGAAGGTCGTTTTCCCCTGGGCTGGCGGGCGGTTTTTCAGCAACCGCCCGCCAGCCCAGGGGAAAACTTGTAATACCCGCCGCGGTCTTTTGACCGCGGCGCGGTATTTCGGAGGGGGGAATTCTGGCGGGCGGCCTCCGCCGCCCGCCAACATTGGAATGAGGGCCAATATGTGTTCGGTCAATCGCCCCAATAATATTGGGTATATGTCCCATTGCATAGAATCTGGCCTTCACTGTGGCCAAATCTTCCACCTGAGGGAAAGCTATGTAGCTGCACATGTGTTCCACCAGGGCAGACAAAAGTCTTGCCAGCACGATTGAGAACTTTGGCTGTGACATTCCTGCTGCAAAGCCCACTGTCACTTGGAAAGAACTAGTTGCCAGGAAATGGAGCACTAATAGCACTTGCACAAGAGGGGGGATCCCAGTCGGATGACGGATATCAGATGTCAGGTCTGGCTCCAATTGGGCACACAGCTCAGTTATTGTGGCCCTATTCAGTCTATAGGTGAGTATAATGTGTCTGTCCTCCAGTGTAGCCAAGTCCACAAGGGGTCTGTACACAGTATCTTGTCTCCTCCTCCTATTTATCCACAGCAGAAGGTATCTAAGGGACACAAGAGTGAGTAGGCTGTCACAATTTGAACAATGGAACCACAACCTCAGTGTACATAGTGCATTTATGTGATGGGACAGTGGGAATGGAGAGGTATGTGCTAATCTAGGCTGTGACGCAGTTAAGGTTGATATGACTGTTGTCCGCCATGAAATGGCGACCGCCTGCCCCGTATGTAGGGACAGGTGGAAGTGAGGTAACTCTGCCGACGTTGGGCGTCGTGGTGGAAGACAGTCTTGCAACGCCGTGCAATTCCTCATTGGATAATATGGGGATCTATGGAGTACAGTGGCCAAAGGGGATCTGTGCCGGAGGTGATGGTGTACACCGCCGCGGATGTCACAGCCATTTTCTATCTGATTCCTCACTTGTTTCCTGACCTTCAACAGGAGAACACCTACACTGCGTGTGCTGCTGTGACCTGTTTCTGGAACCTATCATGGCCCGTGTGACCAGGGAAAGGGCCCCTGCCTTCACTTCGGAGGAGTTGGAGTGATTGGTGGATGGGGTCCTACCCCAGTACGGACTGCTGTATGGGCCTCCAGACCAACAGGTGAGTACACCTTGGGGAGGATGCATGTGTGAAGGATGCATGGAGATGTGTGTGCAAGCACTGTGTCATCGGGGGGGAATATCTTGTGGTGGTGTACATGGTGTGCACCTGCCCATGTGTGTGCCAATGATAACGGAAAGGGGATTGGTGGGCCATATGTGCGACAGGCTGGATTGTATGGTTAATGGTGTCCTCCTGTCTGTATTACTCTGCAGGTCAGCGCCCATCAAAAGGAGGGATTATGGCGTGCCATAGCCAAGGACGTGCAGACCCTGGGGGTTCATGGCAGGCAGAGCACCCACTGTCGGAAATGGTGGGAGGACCTAAGACGTTGGGCACGGAAGACCGCGTAGGCCCAGCTGGGGATGGCCTCCCGAGGAAGGGGTCCCAGTCAGAACCTGACCCCCCTGATGGCCCGCATACTGGCGGTGGCCTACCCAGAGCTGGATGGGCGCCTGAGGGAATCACAGCAGCCACAAGGGGGTGAGTACAGTGGGCATTATTACAATAATTGGCAGGTGGCATGGGATCCGGGTGGTGGATGTGAGTTAGTGGGTGCCCCTATAGCCAGGCAAGACATTCCAGCATGATTCAGCTCAAGGGTAATGGGTGTATGGCAAATGCAGGTAACCTAGCGTGTTAGCATTCCATGTCAGTCAAGGCTTTATGGGTACTAGGAGGGTTGCAGTTGGCGGTGTGTGGCCCTCATATTGCCGTGGCATCTAGCCAAATCACTGGCAGTGCAATGCATAGTGCTCAAGCCTGATCCTGTATATGACAGTGCTGTGTATGCCAACTGTGGTGTTGGTGCAGTAATTGACCCAGTGTTTCCTTTTTCTCTCTCCCTTCCTATTTTCTTCTGTCATCCTGTCCATGTGTGCATTAGTATCATCTGGCAGAGCAGCAGGGGCACCGGCAACAGAGAGAGCTGCATCCCACAGGACCCAGGAGGCAGAGTCCACCAACGCCGAGGGAACCAGTGGGACAGAGGGCGAGAGGAGCACCATGGCGGAGACAGGAGGTGACAACACAGACTCAGGTACCTTCTCTGATGGAAGCTCCCTGGTCGTGGCAGACACCTCTGTGACCACCCCCGCTGCAGGTACAGCCGCCACCCCTGTACCAGCACAGCCCTCCCAGTAGCACGTCATCGAGTTGCCTGTGCCCGCTCATCCAGGAGGGTGGGCATCTCCTTTGCCCCAGGCACCTCAGGCCCTGCCCCAGTGAGCCCTGCTGCCCTGAGTGGGGAGGTTATTGACCTTTGACACTGCTGGCAGGTAGGTCGCTCCGCCTTCCGCGCCACCTCCTTTCCCGCTCCCTTTTGCTTTTTTCCCCGCCGCTGCATCCCCTGCGGCCCCTCCCGCCTCCCCCCTCCTTTTCTCACTGTTTCCTTCTTTGCCCTTTCCCGCCGCTGCGTCCGCTCCCGCCTCCCCCCTCCTTTTCTCACCGTTTCCTCTTTGCCCTTTCCCGCCGCTGCGTCCCCTGCGGCCCCACCCCCCAGCCCTCTCATTGGACAGGCCTCCCGCCTCCCAGCTGCCACTCCCACCCTCCCATCCTCTTACGCCAGCCGCGGCGCGGCCACGCAGCGGGCGCGTCTGCGCCCGTCCGCTCCTGGACCGCGCACAGCGCCAGTACCCGTGGCCCTCCCAGACACACCTACTCCCCCCTCACCCTCCACTCTCTCAACCCAGGCCCCGCCCCACATGCACCACATCTAGCCCCACACACACTCATGGCCCCTTCACCTGCTATACCTGCCACTTCTCCTGCTCATCATCCCTCACACCACACACCAACCATAGCGACCCCACCTTCAACAAACACAACACCCCCAACACAAAACTCACCCACCCTGCCCCCACCAACCAACCCCGCAGCACACCAGCCCACAACCAGAACACACCCCGCAACAACACCCTCATGCACCACACCAACGCCACCCACCTCAACCACCTGAACTGCCTGCTCCTCAACATCCGCTCCCTTCACAAACATGCCATAGAACTCTGGGACCTCATCACTTCACACTCACCTGACATCGCCTTCCTCACGGAAACCTGGACCAACCCCTCCTCAGAACCCGACATAGCCATAGCCACCCCCAAGGGATACAAACTCCAACGCAAAGACTGCCTCAACAAGCCATGCGGGGGCATCGCCATCCTACACAGAGACACCATCAAAGTCACCACCAGCTCCCAAGACACTATCGGCAACACTGAACATATGCACTTCCTCATCCACATCAACAATAACTCCACCCTCAGAGGTACACTAATCTACAGACCACCCGGACCACGACCCGCCTTCTGCGACACCATAAGCCCGTACGCCCTCACCTCCACAGACTACATCATCCTCGGTGATTTCAACTTTCACTTAGAAAACCCACAAGACCACAACGCTACCTCCCTCATAGACAACCTCTACAACCTCGGACTCAAACAACTGGTCACCGCACCCACCCACTCAGCAGGACACACGCTGGACGCAATCTTCACCTCAAGCCAACACATAGCCTACACCCACACCACTGAACTCCCCTGGACAGACCACCGCTGCGTCCACTTCTCCTTCACCAAACCCCCCACACACTACCATCAACACACCACACCCTACCGCATGTGGGACAAGATCCCCACAGAACGACTAAACTCCCAACTGGCCCATAACCCCCCCACACCAACGACCCCAACGCAGAAGCACACAATCTCTCCAAATGGATCACTACCTGCGCAGACACACTAGCACCCCTCAGAAAACACATCACCACCCGCAACATCAAGAACGCCCCATGGTTCACCCCTGGACTCCAAGTGCAAATGCGCCAAGCTGAGAAAATATGGAGACTAGAACCCTCCTCAACCAACTTCTCCACCCTCAAAACCAACATTCGCACCCATCACCAACTCATACGCACCGCCAAAAGAGACCACTACAAGACACGCCTTCACAACAACTCCTAAAACAGCAAAGAACTCTTCACCATCATCAATGAACTTTCCAAACCCAAAGCCAGCAACATAGACCCCCCCCACACACACAGCCCCTATGTGACGCCCTTTCCAACCACTTCCTCCACAAAATCCTGGACATCCACAACAGCTTCATATCACACACACCCACCACACATACCCCTCTCTCACCCAACTCAACCCCCACTCAAGACTCCCCCACCACACTATCCACATGGACCCCTACCACACACGAAGAAACCGGAAAAAAACATGAACTCCTTCCACTCCGGTTCCCCCTCTGACCCCTGTCCACACCGCATCTACAACAAAGGTAGCCCTACCATCGACCCCATACTCTACAACATAATCAACTCCTCTTTCGACTCCGCCACCTACCCAGACCCCTGGAAGCACGCGGAAATTACAGTTCTCCTAAAAAAAAACAAGCCGACCCGGAGATCCTCTCCAACTACCGCCCCATCTCCCTCCTCCCTTTCCCTGCCAAGGTTGCAGAGAAATTAGTCAACACTTGCCTATCCCACTTCCTCAAAGCAACCAACACCCTTGACCCCTCACAATCTGGGTTCCGCAAGAACCACAGCACAGAAACCGCCCTCATCGCATGCACTGACGACATCAGGGCCAAAGTTGACAAAGGCGAGACCGTCGCACTCATCCTCCTAGACCTCTCCGCAGCTTTTGACACCGTCTGCCACCACACACTCCGCACATGCCTCTACAACATAGGAATCCGCCACAAAGCCTTAGACTGGCTTACCATCTTCCACACCGACCAAACCCAGAGAGTCCGCCTCCCGCCTTTCCACTCCAACACTACCAAGATCACCTGCGGAGTCCCTCAAGGGTCCTCCCTCAGCCCCACACTCTTCAACATCTACATGATCCCCCTAGCCAACATTCTCCGAGCACACGGAATCACCATCCTCTCATATGCAGATGACACCCAACTCATCCTCTCCCTCACCCGCAACCCCACCACCGCCAAAACCAACCTACACGCAGCTCTCCTAGACACATCCAACTGGATGACCACTAACCACCTCAAGCTCAACTCAAACAAAACCAAAGTCATTATCTTCGGCCCCAACAAAACCACATGGGACGACTCCTGGTGGCCCACCGCCCTAGGCCCTGCACCCACCCCCGCAACCCACGCATGCAACCTCGGCATCATCCTCGACCCCTCCCTCTCCATGACACAGCAAATCAATGCTCTAACCTCCTCCTGCTTCCACACACTCCACACCCTAAAAAAATCCTTCAAATGGATCCCCCCAGAAACCAGAAAGACAGTCACCCACGCACTCATCAGCAGCAGACTGGACTACGGCAACGCCCTCTACGCCGGCACCACACTCAAACTCAAACGTAAACTCCAAAGAATCCAGAACACAGCTGCGCGCCTCGTCCTAGGCCTCCCCCGCCAAAAACGAATCTCACCACACCTCAAATCCCTACACTGGCTCCCCATAGACAAGAGAATCACATTCAAGATCCTCATCCACGCACACAAATCCCTCCACAACACCGACCCAACCTACCTCAATGAAAGAGTAAACTTCCACACTCCCACACGCAACCTCCGATCAGCCGACCTCGCCCTAGCCACAGTCCCCCGCATCCAGCACACCACCACAGGAGGCAGGTCTTTCTCCTACCTCGCCCCCAAAACCTGGAACTCCCTCCCCACCGACCTTCGCAAAACCAAAGACCTACTGGTCTTCAGAAAGAACCTCAAGACTTGGCTGTTCGACCAGTGACTCTCCCTGCCCCCCCCCCCCCAGTTTCCCCTCCCCCAGCGCCTTGAGACCCTCACGGGTGAGTAGCACGCTCTACAAATTTCTTTGATTAATTGATTGATTGACCTCCTGAGACCCATCTCTGTAGGGCAGTCAACCATTGTGAATGCCATCCAGGGGCTGGCATCCCAGATGCAGCAATGCAATGCATTCCTGGAGGGCATCCATGGTGGATTGGCAGCCAAACAGAGATCGATTCAGGCTCTGTCCTCCTCTCTGATGGCAGCCATTGTCCCTGTTCCTACTGTCCCCCCTCCAACTACCACTTCCCAGTCCCAGTCTCCTCAACCCCAACCCATCCCATGCAAACATACAGACAAGCATGCACACAAGACAACACCCACAAGTGGCAGTCAAACACAGCTACCACACTTCATCCCACAAGCACTCACACAAAGACCAGACAGTTGCAGACCCAACCACATCCACTGCCTCCACTGTCTCCCCCTCCTCCTCCTCCTCCTTCACCTCCCTCACAATCTCGTCCACACTTACACCTGCATGCACTGCATCAACATCCACAACCTGCATCACCACACCAAGCAGCACACACACCTCACTAGCAGACACCCCCACAACATCCATGCACGCGTACCCTGTGTCCTCTCCCATCCTGTCTGCACCCCCAAAGGACACAAACGCAAGCACTCACACACCCAACAGTCATCCACCTCACATCAGCACACTGCCAATGCACCTGCACCCAAATCCAGCAGACATACACCTCCTACAACCACTCCCTCAACGTCCACTCCCATCCCTCCTCCCTCATCCCGCCCCACCGTCCCTAAGAAGCTTTTCCTTGCCCAACTTGACCTCTTTCCTTCCCCTACCCCCGTCCTGTCCGTAAGAGCAGGGTCCCAATGACCCAGCCCAGCACCTCAGCCAAACATTCCACACAAACAGTGGTGGCACCACCTAGTCATGGTGGCAAGTTAGTGAAGGATCTCACACCTCCTGCCATGAAGGGGAAGGAGCCGGCACCTCCTGCAATGAAGGGCAAGAAGCCCTCGACTCCTGCCCGGAAGGCTAAGTAACGCACACAACCTGCCATGAAGGGGAAGAAGCCCTCAACCCCTGCCAGGAAGGGTAAGGATCCCACGCCTCCTGCCATGAAAGGGAAGAAGCCCTCGACTCCAGCAGAGGCTGTCAGGGTGACACCTCCACCACCACCAATGGTCACGGGCCCCCACCGCCAGCTGAGGAAGTACATCCCTCACCTTCAGCAGAGGCTGCCCAGGAGGCACTTCCACCTGCAACCAAAGTTCAGCCCTCACCACCAGCAGAGGCTGCCCAGGAGGCACCTCCACCTGTCACCACAGTTCAGCCCTCACCTCCTGCAGAGGCTGCCCAAGAGGCACCTCCACCTGCCACCACAGTTCAGCCCTCACCTCCTGCAGAGGCTGCCCAGGAGGCACCTCCACTTGCCACCACAGTTCAGCTCTCACCTCCAGCAGAGGCTGCCCAGGAGGCACCTTCACCTGCTGACACTGTGCAGCCCTCACCTCCAGATGACACAGTGCAGCCATCACCACCAGTGGAAGCCATGTAGGCCACCCTCCAGGGACTGCTGTACAAGGGCCTCCCTCCAGCAGCAGTGGGCATGTTCCCCATCTGAGAGATTGTGACCTTGCACTCCCCAGGACAGAGAAATGGGCATGGAGCCCCCTCCAGAACCAGTGGGCATGTTACCCACCTGAGAGATTGTGACCTTGCACTCCCCAGGACAGAGAAATGGGCATGGAGCCCCCTCCAGAACCAGTGGGAAAGTCACCCACTCCAAAGACTGTGGCCTTGCACTCCCCAACACAGAGTAATGGGCATGGAACCCCCACCAGAACCAGTGGGAAAGTCACCCACCTGAGAGACTGTGGCCCTGCACTCCCCAGCACAGAGTAATGGGCATGGAGCCCCTCCAGAACCAGAGGGAAAGTCACTCACTCCAGAGACTGTGGCCTTGCACTCCCCAGCCCAGAGAAATGGGCCTGGAGCCCCCACCAGAACCAGGGGGAAAGTCACCCACTCCAGAGACTGCGGCCTTGCACTCCACAGCAAAAAGTAATGGGCATGGTACCCCCCCTCCAGAACCAGTGGGAAAGTCACCTACTCCAGAGACTGTGGCCTTGCACTCCCCAGGACAGAGATGTGGGCATGGAGCCCACTCCAGAACCAGTAGCTTGTTCCCAACTTCGGCTGAGGTGCACCCTACCCCCCATAGGTGCCTGCCTACTTGCAAACTGATGCCCCTGCAGAGTTCTATCAGTCAGGATTCCAGTTGGGCCTTGGATTGTGCCCTATGGCCATGTGGGTCCTTTGTAGATTGGACAGGGCATTGGCGCTTTGTGTACATTTGTACATATCTGTTTCTCGTACAATTGGTTTCTTTGGTAGCAGTTTATATCAATACATTCTCATTACTGCATTCTTGTTGTCCTTGCATTATTCTGCTGTTTATCATGTGCCATTGTTTTTGTCTGCAGATGGTTGTGTGTATGTTGTGTGTGTGACACTCTCGTTTTCCTCCCTCCCTCCCTTGTGTGCTAGGCGGCTGAACTCACCGTGGTCGTCTTTGTCGGCGTTGGTGTTTCAGGTGGAGCATGATGTAGATGAGCATCGGGAAGACTTGCAGTTCCGGTTCCATGACGGCGCTGTTCCTCCCTGTGTCTCCGAGGGTGAGTCTTTGCTCTTCTGTGCAGTGTTTCCGCCAGGCATTGGTCCCGCCCCGGAAATCGTGGCGGATTGAAGGGTCAAAATATGGTGGGTGATACTTTGTCTTCCGCCTGGCTGTTGGCGGCTACTGCCGTGGTGCGTGGTGTTAACGCCCTGGCGGCTGGTGTGGAACATTGGCTGTCTATGGGAGTTTTCTCCGTCATGGTCATAATTTGATGGTAATTATCGCCACTTTATCACTCACCGTCAGGGTCATAATGAGGGCCATAGTGTGCACAGAGTCCAGGGGTTCCCGAGGCGTAACAGAGGCCAAGAATATGACAAGCTAGGTTCAAGGGAGCAAGGGAGCCCTTAAATCCTGGATTTAGGGGTGTTACAGGAGTCCAAGGGCAGTAGCCAATAGCTACTGTCCCTGAGGGTGACTACTCCCTTTCTGTGTCCACCCCTTTTGGAAGGGGGACACAGAACTAACCCTAATGGTCCCTGTCCTCCAAACCAAGATGGAGGATTCTGCAGGGAGGGGGTCACTTCAGCTCTGGACACCTTAGGGGTGTTCTTAGATGGAGTAGTCACTCCTTCCTGTTTTACCTAATTTTCCTGCCAGACTAGCTGCCAAAAGTTGGGCTTTGCCCGGGGGCGGGCATCTCCGCTAGCTGGAGTGCCCTGAGGCACTGTTACAGGAGACCTGAGCCTTTGAGGCTCACCGCCAAGTGTTGCAGTTCCTTCAGGGGGGAGGTGTGAAGAGGGCAGTAGCCAATGGCTACTGTCCCTAAGGGTGACTACACCCTTCCGGTGTCCACTCCTTTTGCGGTGGACGCCAAACACCTAACCCTATAGGGCCCTGTCCTCCAAACAAAACCAAGATGGAGGATTCTGGAGGGAGGGGGTCAGTTCAGCTCTGGACACCGTAGGGGTAGTCTTAGATGGAGTGGTCACTCTTCCCTCTTATACCTAATTTTCCCATCGGACTTGCTGTCAAACGTGGGGCTTTGTCGGGGGGGGTGGGCATCTCCACTAGCTGGAGTGCCCCAGGGCACTGTAACAGGAGGCCTGAGCCTTTGAGGCTCACCGCCAAGTGTTACAGTTCCTGCAGCGGGATGTATGAAGAGGGCAGTAGCCAATGGCTACTGTCCCTGATGGTGACTACACCCTTCCTGTTGTCCACTCCTTTTGCGGGGGAGAGACCAACACCTAACCCTATAGGGCCCTGTCCTCCAAACCAAACCAAGATGGAGGATTCTGCAGGGAGGAGGTCACTTCAGCTCTGGACACCGTAGATGTAGTATTAGATGGAGTGGTCACTCTTCCCTGTTATACCTAACTTTCCCACCAGACTTGCCGCCAAAAGTGGGGCTTTGTCCAGGGGGCGGGCATCTCCACTAGCTGGAGTGCCGTGGGGCATTGTAACAGGAGGCCTGAGCCTCTGAGGCTCACTGCCAAGTGTTACAGTTCCTGCAGGGAGGAGGTGTGAAGCACCTTCACCCAGAGAAGGCTTTGTTCTGGCCTCAGAGAGCACAAAGGCCCTCACCCCATGACCTCAACGTTACACTACAGGGTTGGGTAAAATACAGGGAGCATCTCTAAGATGCCCTCTGGGTGCATTGTACAATTAACTCCAACACTGCCATTAGTGTGGGTTTAATGTGCTGAGAAGTTTGATTCCAAACTTCACAGTCTTCAGTGAAGCCATCATGGATCTGTGGAATTCGTAATTATAAACTCCCAAGCTATGTACTTAATATGGCCACACTGCACTTACAATGTCTAAGAATGGACTTAGACACTGCATGGGCATATTGCTCATGCAGCTATGTCATTCAGCTATGTCATCCCCTTTGGTATAGTGCACCCTGCCTTAGGGCTGCAAGGCCTGCTAGAGGGGTGACTTACCTATGCCACAGGCAGTCGTTTGTGGGCATGGCACCCTGGAAGGGGTACCATGTCAACTTTATCTTTTACTCCCCACCAGCACACACAACCTACAATGGCAGTGTGCATGTACTTGGTAGGGGCCCTTTAGGGTGGCACAATACATGCTGCAGCCCTTAGGGACCATCCCTGGTCACAGAGCCCTTGGTACCACTGGTACCTTTTGCAAGGGACTTAGCTGTATGCCAGGGGTATGCCAATTGTGGAAGCAAAGGTACAGTTTAGGGAAGGAACACTGGCGCTGGGGCCTGGTTAGCAGGATCCCAGCACACACTCAGTGAAGTTAGCATCAGATATCAGGCAAAAAGTGGGGGGTTGTGGGGGTTACTGCAAACAAGGGACCAGTTTCCAACAACTATGTCTTGTTTAGGGGGCTTTAGAGATTGTTCCCAACACTCCTTCACAAGAACAAGAGGACCCCTAACTGAACGTCCAGAGGTTCAAATGAACTGTAACCCACTCACTTCTGTGAACCTCTCTGTAAGCAAAAAGAAGGCAAGGTAATAGGACATCCTATCTTCTCCTAAGTTTGGCTGAGAGTCCCATATTCATACCTTTTAGGGTCGTCTTGAATCTCTCAACTAACCCATTTCCCTGTGGATGACAAGGAGTGGTTAATTTATAGGTTACACCACATTCCTTCCACATTGCTTTGAGGTATCCAGACATGAAGCTTGCATCTCTGTCGAATACAACCTCCTTAGGCAAGCCCACCCTGGAAAAGACTCCTAGTAAGGCCGTTGCCACTGCAGGAGCTGTAGTGGACCTCAGGGGAATGGCCTCTGGGTGTAAGGAAGTGCCCCTTTTGGCATGGTTATCCCCCCTTCACTTTTTGACTGATTTTGATGCTGACTTGAATGGGAGTGTGCTATGATTCTGCTAAACAGGCCCCAGCACCAATGTTCTTTCCCAAAACTGTACCATTGTTTCCACAATTAGCACATCCCTGGCACACATCTAAGTCCCTTGTAAAAGGTGCCAGTGGTTAACCAATTCTAACCTGCGCTCAGGTCCATGTAAGTAAATCCCATTTCTTGAAACACATACTGTTGCAAAAGATTTTGCAGAGGAGGTATCTCCCCAGCAAATTGTTGGGGCACATCCATATTAAAATTAAGAAATCAATCATTTGATCTCCTACCTTAATTGGAAACATGGTATTCTCTTCAGATGTGTCAGATACCTTCAGCACAAAGCACTGGGCTCATCGGTTTTCTGATGCTTGGGTTGTCTCTCTTCCCGCATCATCCTATGCTCCTACTTGCTTTCTAAAAATAACACTGATCCCTTCTCTTGTCTCCTTGCTGGTATCCCTGTCCTCCATCTTCTCTACACTGTACCCCTTGGTAATGTTATTCAATAATGTAAGCCTTTCCTTGCATATCTCCTACCATGGAATATTTAGGAAATGTAACACAAAGGAATTAAGTTATTGTTAAACTCTATTCAAAATTACAAGCATACATTATATATATTTTTTCTTTGGTCTGTAGTTCCTATTTAGAACAAGTTGCACTCCAGTGTGCATCTTCTTCAGTTTTAGGAAATTGTGTTCATTCAGTGTGGTGAGGGCTAACATGACACTACACTGGTCACACATTTGTGGAAGAGAGAGCTGTCTCAAATGAGGACACGGCTGCAAGCTTCCCTACACAAAGAATCTGTTGCAGACCATATAAAATAGAAGCAAAACTGCTGAAAAGAAATAGCCTCCCCTCCAAACTAGCTCACCCCTTTTTATTTTTTTTATTATTATTACAAGTGGTATATATTAAATGTACAAATTACATTAGCACAATTAAAAATGTACATGTATATTTACATATGTATCTCATATTTAAAATATGGTGATGACCTGCTGTCATGCTTTCACAGTCTAATGTAGACCCTTCAGCAGTTGCTAAGCTTTGAAGTCATTACAACAGCCACCACAATAAATGGGGATCGTAATAAAGGTTGAAATCATACTTTTTTTTTCTTTAAAGAGGCTCTGAAAAGTTCTCACGTATTTTTTTTTCAAATACTGCGAGCTTGTGCATGTGACCCTTTCAAATCATTTAGATAAAACCAGTTTAATCAGTGTACTGCTAACACATTGGTGTAAAATAAGGACTGTCACAGTTGTCATTACTTATTTGCATAACTTTGGGTGGGAAAATGTTTAAAGCTACCCTTGAGTATTTTCTGTAACAGCAATTCTAGTCAGTGCTAAATACAGAAGCTTAGCATCTGACACTTAAACCTGCTCTTGTAAATTCACATCCCCTGTCTTAGCACAGTTATCAGCTGGGTTTTAGTGTTTGACCTATGTGAAAGTCCCATCAGAGCTCTGCAGGGCCAGAAGCATGACTGAGGACTGAATATGGCTCCACAATGACATATCTAGTCTGTGGAAAGGTCGTATCTAAACTATGCTGTTTATGTATTTCTGTGCATTGCACTCTCTAGCACCCATTAACAACAGTAGGGAAAGGTAACCTTCCAAATAACTGGCTCAAGAAAATGTAGAATGCCAGTATGTGCATAGAAATCCCGTGCAAAAAGGCAGGCAAGGAGCTGGGGTACTTGAGACACACTGCAGCTGTTATGCCACATTGAAACTAAAACTCACATTTTAATTTTGTCACTAAGATAAAGGAATATTGGCATCCTATTTTGTACACAAGATATTTACCTATTTCGACACAGAAACCTGAATGTGTAATTTGCACATGTTGAAAAAAATGACACAAAGTAACAGTAAAAGTGTGCATTAACTGCTTATTAATAAGATGTCATAACAGAATACTTATGAAAAGGATAATTTAGAATGTTTATGTTGACAGAATAATGCAATTCTAATGATGTGACCTAGACTTTCTATTGCCTTATATTGTAGTACACCATGAAAAGAAAGGGGTGCAATCAATTGTGGAAATAGTTACATAGCTGATATTTACAGTAATTATATTAGACATTGTAAACATCGTAAAAATTCAAAAAACGATTTTAGTCAAATTAATTTTAAAAATAATTTACATGTATGTATGTTGAGAAAATTTGTGGTAGTCGGCCATATTTAGCCTTGGTCATTATTGAATATTATGTTAGGGTCTTCACGCTGTACCTTCACACTATAATATGTCTTTATTCAGAATTTACATTTTATGTTGATCTCTTAATTGATGCGAACATGATCCTTTACTGCAACCTAGAAATATTTATTTTATGCTTTAGAAATAAGTAATCATTTCCCATCAAACCTCAAATGTACTTGAAAGGTCCTTTTCTAAAGTAGTATACCATGTGCCCCCCAGAGCCTGTAAATTAAATGCTACTAGTGGGATAAAGTATTGGTTGTGCCACCCACAGACGTAGCCTTTCAAACCTGTTTCAGTCCTGCCACTGCAGCCTGTGTGTGCAGTTTACTGCTACTTTGACTTGGCATTTAAAACAATCTGCCAATCTTTAAAACTCCCTTTTTGCTACATGTAAGTCACCACTAAGGTAGGTGCTAGTTAGCTAATACAGCAGGGTGCTGTATAAGTAAAAGGTGGGGCATGTACGTTTAAGTTTACATGTCCTGGTGGTGTCACACAAACTTGTTTTTTTTTTCTTTTTCCTTCACTACTGTGAGGCCTACTCCTCTTATATTGGGTGTTTTTTACTAGTATAGTTAGCTTTGTCATTACTATTTTATAAATGTAACTTCTAAAATGTAGATATCTCTGTGCTGTTACAGTTCTGTGTGCCTGCAGCCTGTCTATAATACCCAAGTTTTGTTACAGCTACACTCCGTGCTTTCCCTTTCTCTGTCCACATTAGCACACAAACTACTTTACATATTTAAGACAATCCGTGTCCTTCTGACCTTGATCTATAGGGCTATCTGATGAAAACCTTTCTTTTCTGTCAGCTGTTTAAACAACTTTTTAGCCTTTTTCAGCATTCTAGGGCTTACCACCATTATGGCACTCATTATGACCTCGGCGGTCTTTAAAAAAAAATGCCAAAGCCGCGGGAGCCAACATACCGCCAGTGCTGGCAGTATGCTTGGCCCCCTAATATGACTTTTCCGCTAGGCCAGCGGAAAAGTCACATCAACATTGAAGCCGGCTCATAATATAGCCGGCGGCAATGTTGATGTGCAGCGGGTGCAGCAGCACTCGTCGTGCATTTCACTGCCCATAATTCGGGTAGTGAAATGCACTATGGGGCTGTGCCTGGGGCCCCCTGCACTGCCCATGCCAAGTGCAGGGGCAGTGCAGGGCCCCCCAGGGGCACCTCGAATCCCCCTTACTGCCAGCCTTTCCATAGTGGTGTTTACCACCATGGACAGGGTGGCAGTTGGGGATTATGACCGCCCAGCGGAAGCCTGGCGGTATAGTGGAGGGACGGGCAGTATGACCGTGGCGAATACGCCATGGTCATAATACGCTGGCAGAACACCGCCAGCCTGTTGGCGGTGTTACCGCCAGTGTTCAGCCGACCGCCAGGGTTGTAATGAGGGCCTACGTTTCCTTTAAACTTGCTGCTGCAAACTGTACCATTTACTCACAATTTTACACCCTGAAAGAGAAACACAGCAGTTGTATCCTCCAAACAAATTGTTAAGCAGGAAAAAAATATTAAGCAGTGGTGGATAGAGAGAGTGATAGAGAAATCAAAAGTTGTTGACAACTTAGAGACACAACATAAACAGTTTTTCTTCTCTAATGCAATAATGCTCTACATTACATATAATTCAAAGAAACACTGCAATGAAACATAGTGGCACATTTACACTTAATCAACACATAATTAGAATACAGCCATTGATCAATGACAGATTATTTGTGCACATTTCCAAATCATTTCCCTGTGTTCCGGTGTCAGCTGATCAAACGCTTCCCAAGCTACACTCTGGGAGACTTTTTATTTATTTATTTTCTCTCTGGGGTTCCCTTAAAATAAAATAATGCTTTTTCTCTTCTCTCTGGCTCAGGCTCTTCTGCATGGTCTTATTATTCCCCGTTAGAATTTGCCACTATCGTTTAACGTAATGATACGGATAACTTAGTTACTCCTCAGCCCCCTGTCTAAGTGCTGCATGCCATAAAGGAAAAGCCATCTAGAACAACCCTTTTGTCACCCCATGAGGTAGTGATGGGGCGGCCTATGTCTGTGGGGTTGAGGTTGCCTCTCCCAGCATCTCAAGCAGCACTGCTGTGGACAGATGAAAACATTTCTGACTATGCTATAAAGTTGTCAGCAGTGTTGAGGCATCACCATCTCCAGGAAGCTTTGCCCCATCCCTCCTCAGAGCCCACACAGCCTTTTAAGGCTGGAGACATGGCCATGGTGAGAAAAATAAAAGATGTTTCTTAGTTCTAGGTCGACTGGACCATACCTCGTGCTCATGGTGACGCGGACGTCAGTGAAGGTGTAGGGACGTCTTGAGAGGGTTCACAGCACTAGTTGCAGATCTGCACCAACAACAACCGAGACAGAGGTGTCTGCAATGGACAAGCACCTGCAACCAGTGGAGAATCGCAACATACCAGAAAAGGGGGAGACAGACCAGACCATTCCTAAGAGCCATGCTGAGGGCCCCTCATCAAGTGTCAGGTGATACCAACTGATGCTGTTGAGTGAAGCACACAACATAGTCTTGAAGAAAGGTGATGGATGCACCTGTAGGAAAATAGACTGAAGAGGACACCGCAGGGCAGGTCCATGAAACCGCCCCCAAACAAGACGACTGCAGACCAGTAGGAGAAGCAGAGGACAGCACGCTGCGTGCCATTGTCTTACTGACAGTTAGAGAAAGTGGCTTAGAACTGAGTAACAGAAAGACTTCATATCTATATCTATAACTTTTGAAAAGAAACAAACAAATGCATTGCACAGCACAAATAATACGTTTTAGTACCTTAATTTCTTGTGTGCTACCTGTATTTAGACAACCAGCTGACCATACCCTCATTGCAGTACATGAGAAAATAGCCCAAGTCTTAGGTCTTGAAAATTGCTGGATGTGTAGAGAATTATTGAGACACCCCAATGACCCCATTGGCTTACACGGGACACTTGTGCCTATATAGAATTATGCACAAGGAAAAGGATGCCTTATACCAAATGTAACTTGGGACAGTGGAGAAGGAAGGATTGACATACACCCATTCTGGAGGCTAGACAAGGTCTAGTTTATTGAGCTAATGTGTATATTAATCCCTGGATATGGTGTATATGATTTGGAAGTGGCCCTTGTTAACATGTCTGCTGAGCTAGCCGTAGCATTCAATGCCACAAGAGATATACTTCAAGAGTTGCAGGTGGCTGCCATGACTATCCAACATAGAACTGCCCTTGACCTCCTGACACTACAACATGAAGGACTATGCGTTTTATTGAATTAATTTTACTGTTACTTTTTAAATGAAAGTGGAAACATAGCAAGGGATGTAGCCCAAATTAAGAAAGCAGTTAGAATATTCATAGAGCAGGGAAAATTACAGATTCTGATGATTGGTCCTGCCTGTGGTCATGGTTACCAACAGGATGGTTAAAAGAACTTAGTTCTAGCACAATTTGGTATCTTTATAACAATAATGGTAGTTTTGTGTTGTCTTCAGTGTTGTTGCACCATGCTCCAGCAATTCTATAGTAAGAGCATCTATTCGATTTCTGCAGTTAAAGATCTATCTCCTATAGAGCAGGTGCTAGCCCGCAGATATCTTAGAATACAACAAGAGGTAGAGGAAGCATATAAAGAAATGTTTGATTTAATGGTCATAGACCTATAAAACATGAATGCATTGGGTACTAGCATATCATTTTGTCCCTGTTTGAATAATGATTATCTCATAGGTGCATATCTAGACAACAATATGTGTATTTCATTTAAAAAATGTGTAATGGTGTAATGGCATCCAAAGATATGTATTTTATTGATTCGTTGTTAGTACTATGCTTCTACTACATGTATAATATATTTTTACAATGAAGTATGATATTAATATCAAAAGGGGGGATTGTTGAGGAATATATATATATATATATATATATATATATATATATATATATATATATATATATATATATATATATATATACATATGTGTGTACCTATAGATATCATACTTTGTTCCAATTCACTCCACCATTATCTGAATCCCAATAAGCTACTTATTTTCTCTGACCAAGCTGCTTGCTCATGTGCGCCCCTCTCATTCACAGAATGGTTCCCCTCATCCACATTACTATTTTAGCACTGCCCCAAGACTTCCCTGCTGACCTCTCTGACACCTACGCCAGCTGTGCAAACAAACCTATCCAAGCCAAGTTGTTAAGTTTAGCTCAGTCTCATACTTTAGGTTTAGCAACCCAGCCCCCCTTTGCCTATAGTCCACCTGTTGTCTGTTCACTGGTTTTTGCCCACCCTGCATTATGCATAATTTTACTCTGTGGTCTTGAAGTTTGTGTATATGTAGCATTTCTATTTTGTATATGCTTGCCCATGTTTGGACTATGTCCCCTTTTGGGGTTTTGCTGTGAAGCACTTTTGAACATATATAACTGCCTGACTTAAATGACTCAGGGCAGAAGATGCTTGCTTGTGAGACGTACACTGGGATGTGCGTCTGCCTTCTGCCTTGGCCTGCCAATAAACCTTGGTACCTCAACAAACATTTCATCTGTTCCAGAGCCTTGCATGGTGTTTGTGTTTTCTTTGCGTCACTCTGAGGGGGTTGCAAAAGTAGTTTCCTTAACAGTGCTACCAAGGGTTCTGTGACCAGAAAGGGTCCCTAAGGGCTGCAGCACGCATTGTGCCACCCTAAGGAACCCCTCACCAAACACATGCACACTGCCATTGCAGATTGTGTGTGTTGGTGGGGAGAAAAAGGTAAAGTCGACATGGCTTTTGGGGACAACTTGAACTTTGACCTGTGGACATCCTAACCGCTGAAGACTGGAATCGTAAGTCGTGTACTTACCTGCTATCTGTGCTAACACTTTTTCCCCTCCAGGATTCTATTGACTCTTATGAAAAATTACATTGTGTCAACTTTTGAAATTGAAAACTGTTACTTACTTGAAAACTGCTTTATCTGCAAAATCCAAACAAAGTACGTTTGATACATATGCTTGATGGATAAGTTACTTACCTGTAAATCCTAGTTCTCTTCCAGGGGTATCCTCATCAAAGTCATAAACATTGAACATTGAATATTCCCGCCCTTGTGCGGGGACCCCGGAGCATATATAAAATACACACATATAAAGTATGAAATATGCACGAAAAATATATATATAGCATTTTTAGTAGACAAATTTTCATACTAAACTCATATATACATGTGTAAAACAGCAATGCAGGCTATAATCATAAACAGGCTAAAATGCTTTATTTCTATGGAGTTTTTTTTTTTTTTGTTAAATCTTTCCAAAATTACAATAAGAGAAAAAATATCTATCAAAGCCCCACAACTGGGCTTAGGGAAATAAGCAGTAGTAATCATCAGAGAAAAAAGAGAAAAAACTACATTGAAAAACAATGGAGCATTCTTAGCCAATAGGCTGCATGCAGGTTAACACAGGAGAACCATAAAAACTTTGGCACCGTGCCTTTAAGACTCTGAGCACCTCCAGTATCCCACCATGCCCCAGGGGTGAAGGAGAGGTGACAGTTGGTTCAGTTAGGTCAGTACTTTTTTACGGTGACAAGCTGTGTAGCCGATTCAAAAGATAGTCTGTCCTGCACTTCTAGGAGACGTGCTTTCCGGGAGGAGGGTGGGTTGTTTATGACTTTGATGAGGATACCCCTGGAAGAGAACTAGGATTTACAGGTAAGTAACTTATCCTTCTCTTCCAGGGGATCCTCATCAATAGTCATAAACATTGAATAGATTAGCAAGCCCATCCCTTGACTCTGCGGACTGTCCAATAGAGGTGCAGGAATAGATATGTATCATGCAAACAAATTTCTCAGAGAGGCTTGCCCCACTTGGGCGTCTGCTCTTGCATCTGAGTCCAAACAGTAATGTCTAGTAAATGTATGTACAGACTTCCATGTAGCAGCCTTACAAATTTCAGATGTTGGAACATTGTTAAGGAGGGCAGCAGTAGCCGCTTTTCCTCTTGTGGAATGCGCTTTAGGTCTAGCAAGTAGTTGTTTGTTAGCCAACTGGTAAGCATTAACAATACAAGAAACTATCCATCTTGATATGGTTCGTTTAGATGCTGCCCCTCCTGTCCTCAAATGACCATAATTTACAAACAAGTGGTTGGAATGTCTAATCAATTTTGTTTTATCCAAATAAAATTTTACCACTCTTTTCAGATCTAGGGAGTGCAACGCTTTCTCCGCCGGAGTCTCCGGATTGGGGAAGAAAGTTGGTAGAGAAATAGTCTGATTGATGTAGAATTCTGACACCACCTTCGGTAGGAATGATGGGTGAGTTTGCAGAACTACTCTATTGTCGTGAAAGACTGTGTACGGTTCTTTGGAGGACAAAGCCTGAATTTCACTGACCCTCCTTGCGGAAGTGATGGCTACCAAAAAAGCTGTCTTCCACGTAAGGTGTTGCAAAGAGGCTTTGTGTATAGGTTCGAAAGGAGGGCCCATAAGTTTTGACAGTACTATGTTCAGCTCCCATGGAGGGGAGGGTTTCCGAATGGGCGGAAAAACTTTTTTCAAACCTTCTAAAAAATCCTTGACTACTGGTTTCGTAAAGAAGCATTCCTGAGAAGGTGACTTACGATAGGCTGTAATGGCAGATAAATGTACCTTAATAGATGATACCTGCAGACCGGATTTTGCCAGATGGAGTAAGTAAGACAGTATGACCTCCTCCTGAGCTCGTATGGGATTCTGACATTGCCGACAGCACCATATGTAGAACCTCTTCCACTTAAACGCAAAAGAACGACGCATGGAAGGTCGTCTGGACTCCTTCAAGATGTTCATGCACTCCTGCGAGAGCCCTAAGTGCCCATACTGCAGGAATTCAGGAGCCATGCTGTCAAGCTCAGAGAGGGTAGGTTGGGGTGCAGGACCCTGCCCTCCATCCTGCTCAGAATATCCGGTCTGCACGGCAGCCTCCTGTGAGGTGGTTCCGATAGGTTGAGAAGATCTGTGTACCAGAACTGACGGGGCCATTGCGGAGCTATGAGAATCATTCTGGTGCTGGATCTGTAAAGTTTGTTGATCACTGCTGGTATGAGGGGGATCGGTGGAAAAGCGTAGAGAAATATCCCTGACCAGTCGATCAACAGGGCATTCCCTCGAGATCCCGGACGGTAGAACCTGGATGCGAAGTCTGGGCATTTCTTGTTTACCTCGTCTGCGAAGAGATCCAATTGAGGCCGACCCCATTGAGCGAAGGTGTCTTCGACGACTTCGCCGTGTAGGACCCAATCGTGGGCGTCCTCTAGGTGTCTGCTCAGGAAATCTGCTTCCATGTTTTGTTGACCTGGAAGGTGAACCGCTGTAAGCGACATTCCTCTGACCAGGAGCCAATGCCAGATTGTTTGGGACTCCCGAGATAGGGTTAGGGATCTCGTTCCCCCTTGTCTGTTCAAATAATACATTGTGGTTGTATTGTCCGTTTGTATTAGGAGAGATTTCCCCTGAATCGAAGGAGCAAAAGACTTGAGAGCTAGATGGACTGCTCTGAGCTCCAGCAGATTGATGTGGTACGTCCTTTCGTTGTCGGACCACAGGCCCTGAGCTTGAAGGGGACCTAGATGAGCCCCCCATCCCTGAAGAGACGCATCCGTTACCAGAGTGTCGGATGGAATTACCTGGTGAAACGGAGCCCCTACTGACAGGTGAGGTCTGTGCATCCACCATTGCAATGACTGACATGCTGCTATCGGCAGCCGCACTCTGTCCTCCCAGCGACCTGTCCTTTGGCTCCAGTTGTTCTCCAACGCCTCTTGGAGGGGCCACATATGCAGCCTGGCATTTGGGACAATGAAAATGCATGATGCCATGGAGCCCAGTAGAGATGTCACCTGACGGGCCGTAGGTACGTCGGATTTTAACAGGTCTTGACACGTTTTCTTTATTGATAATAGTCGTTCCTCCGAAGGATACACTCTTTGGAGCTCTGTGTTTAGTATTGCTCCCAGGTAGTGGAGGTTCTGCGTTGGAATCAAGGTGGACTTTTGGTAGTTGACCTGAAGACCTAGAGAATCGAAAACCTTGAGCACAATGTCCCGATGAGTTCTCGCCTGATCCGGAGAGGAGGCTTTCAGTAGCCAGTCGTCCAGGTATGGGTAAATGAAGATTTTTTGTTTTCGTAGATGTGCCGCTACCACTGCCATGCATTTCGAGAAAACGCGGGGGCAGATTTCAGGCCGAATGGTAGCACCTTGAACTGATAGTGCTGTGAGGCTATCTGGAAGCACAGGAATTTCCGATGCTTGGGAACTATCGGGATGTGAAAGTATGCATCCTGCTGGTCGATGGAGCACATCCAGTCTCCCTGATGTAGCTGAGGGAAAATCTGGTGAAGAGCCAGCATTCTGAACTTTTGCTTTCTTATGTACTTGTTCAGTAGCCGTAAGTCCAGAATTGGTCTGAAAACGCCCTCTCAGCCTTTTTTCGCCACCAGAAAATAGCGGGAGTAAACCCCCTTCCCTCTGTGCGCGAGTGGAACTTTTTCTATTGGCTTCTTTCGTAAAAGGGCAAGAGCCTCTTTGCGCAATAGGCTGACGTGAGACGGATTGCATTTGGCTGGTGGCAAGTGCGGTGGAGGTTGCCTGAAAAGAAGAGAGTAGCCATTCTCGACAATGTTGAGCACCCATTTGTCTTTTGTTATAGCACGCCACTCGTGAATAAAGTCTGTGATACTTCCCCCCACCGGAGTGGTGCACAGTGTTAAGGGAAGCAAGTCCTCATTGTTTGGCCGGCGCTTTGGGTGTGGACTGTTGTGGTCTACTTGACCCTCGTTCCCTCGTGGCCTTACGGGACTGAACGCCGCGTGGAAGGTCGTCTGGACTCCTTCAAGATGTTCATGCACTCCTGCGAGAGCCCTAAGTGCCCATACTGCAGGAATTCAGGAGCCATGCTGTCAAGCTCAGAGAGGGTAGGTTGGGGTGCAGGACCCTGCCCTCCATCCTGCTCAGAATATCCGGTCTGCACGGCAGCCTCCTGTGTACCTTCGCCTGAAGTCCTTCTTCCTCTCCAGGCCTACTGCCCTCATGGTGTCCACTTCCGTCTTCATGCAAGCCATTTCTTCGTCTGTATGGGTACCAAACAGCGAGTTCCCGTTGAACGGAAGATTTAGGATACGCTGTTGTGCTTCCTGTTTTAATCCAGTCAGTCTCAACCAGGAAGACCTTCTTGCACAGATCCCATGTGCGTATCCATGTGCAGCTAAGTCTGCCCCATCTGCCGCTGCGCTGATGACCTGGTTGGAAACCAGACATCCCTCTTGAAGGATCTCTTGGAAGTCCTGCCTGTCCTCTCTAGGTAACTTTTCTGTGAACCTGTTCAGAGAGTCCCACAGTGAACGGTCATATCTGCCTAGATGTGCAGACGCACTGGAGACCTTCATCATAGATGCCGCCGTGCTGCACATTTTTCTCCCCAGAGAGTCTAGATGTCTGCTCTCCTTGTCCGGTGGGACCGTGGAGGATGATGCTACAGAGTGAGTCTTTCGGGCTGCGGCCAATATGACCGAGTCCGGCGGCGGATCCGTTCTGAAAAATAAAGGGTCTTGTTCAGGCGCTTTATATTTTTTCAAAATCCTAGCAGGAGCCGATTTGAGGGTGGCTGGCGCTTAAAAGGTGTCCATGGTTGGTTGCAACAGACCAGGCACTAGCAGCAGTAGCTTTTTCGAAACCGCTCTATGCTGTAGAGTCTCAAAAATGACAGATGAGGAGGTTGACGGTTCTGGAACCTCTATATTTAGCTCCTGCGCTCCCCTGACAAGCACCTCATTAAAAGTAGTGATGTCGTCCACCGGTGAAACCCTAGCTGGTGGAGAATCTGTTAAGGTGGAGGAGTAACGTCTGACGGATGACCCTGACGATGACCAAGAAGGCGACCTTCTGTGTCTTGATCGTGACCTGGATCGCCGCTGGGAACGAGATCTGCTGCAAGATACTGTAGCAGAGCGCCCAGGCCTCGTGGTCGGCTGGCGAGAAGCAGAACGAGCCCGTTCTGCTCGCGTTGTCGGTGATGGTGTTCTCGGGAGAGAGGCAGTAGGAGAGTACATCCTTGAATACTGGGAGTCTGGGGAGGCCGTTGGTCTATTAAGGCTCTCCGACCATCTTGGTGACAAATTGATGGGTGAGACATGCCCCGACGATGCCGCTCTCGACCGAGATGAACCACTTCTTATGGAAACCACTGGAGATGACGTGGTCTTTTCTGCTGGCGGAAGCCGATGCTCTGCTCCCTGCGAGACAGGTAAAACCTGCGTCGACGTCGATAGCCGTAATGAAGTCGAAGGGAGCGCCGCCGGTTGTTCCTGCCTCGACGTTAAATGCATCGACGTTGAGTGGCTTGACGTCGAACGGCGATCTCTGGACCGCGACCTGCTCACCGTTGTGTGCCTCGACGTCGAGCGGTGGGCAGTCGACGGCGGATGTCCTCGCTCCCGCCGTTGAGGTGATTTCGATGTCGCCTTTCTTGACGTCAAGGGGCGCGAGGCCTTCGGCGGCGAATGTGCACGCCGGTGATGGCTCGACGTCGATCGGCGGGTTGCCGTCGATGGAGATATGCCCCTGCGGTGGCCATGTTCTCTCGACGTCGTACCCTTCGACGTCGGTCGGGTCGACGGCGATCTATGACGGTGAGATGGTGGCAGCGACGACGTCGACGGGGAAGGATAAGTTACTTACCTGTAAATCCTAGTTCTCTTTCAGGGGTATCCTCATCAAAGTCATAAACATTGAATATTCCCGCCCTTGTGCGGGGACCCCGGAGCATATATAAAATACACACATATTATACATGTGTAAAAACAGCAATGCAGGCTATAATGTTAAAACAGGCTAAAATGCTTTATTTCTATGAAGTTTTTTTTTTTTTTTTTTATATATTATAAAATTACAATAGAGAATAAATATCTACCTAAGCAGCAGTAAACTCTAGAGAAAAAGAGAAAAAACTACATTGAAAAACAATGAAGCATTCTTAGCCAATAGGCTGCATGCAGGTTAACACAGGAGAACCATAAAAACTTTGGCACCGTGCCTTTAAGACCCTGAGCACCTCCAGTATCCCACCATGCCTCAGGGGTGAAGGGAAGGTGACAGTTGGTTCAAAGTTAGGTCAGTACTTTTTTACGGTGACAATCTGTGTAACTGATTCGAAAAACAGTCTGTCCTGCACTTCTAGGAGACGTGAGTCCGGGGAGGAGGGTGGGTTGTTTATGACTTTGATGAGGATACCCCTGGAAGAGAACTAGGATTTACAGGTAAGTAACTTATCCTTCTCTTCCAGGGGATCCTCATCAATAGTCATAAACATTGAATAGATTAGCAAGCCCATCCCTAAACTCTGCGGACTGTCTAATAGAAGTGCAGGAATAGATACATATTATGCGAATAAATTTCTCAGAGAGGCCTGCCCCACTTGGGCATCCGCTCTTGCATCTGAGTCCAAACAGTAATGTCTAGTAAACGTATGTACAGACTTCCATGTAGCAGCCTTACAAATCTCAGATATTGGAACATTGTTAAGGAGGGCAGCAGTAGCCGCTTTTCCCCTTGTGGAATGCGCTTTAGGCCTAGCTAGTAATTGTTTATTAGCCAGCTGGTAAGTATTAACAATACAAGAAACTATCCATCTTGATATAGTTCGTTTAGATGCTGCCTCTCCTGTCCTCAAATGACCATAATTTACAAACAATCGGTTGGAATGTCTAATCGATTTTGTTTTATCCAAATAAAATTTTAGCACTCTTTTCAAGTCTAAGGAGTGCAATGCTCTCTCTGCCGGAGTCTCCGGATTGGGAAAGAAAGTTGGTAAAGATATAGGGGGTCATTCTGACCCTGGCGGCCTGGTTTTTTCAAACCTTCTAAGAAATCCTTGACTACAGGTTTCGTAAAGAAGGATTCCTGAGAAGGTGACTTACGATAGGCTGTAATGGCAGACAAATGTACCTTAATGGATGATACCTGCAGACCGGACTTTGCCAGATGAAGTAAATAGGACAGTATGACATCCTCCTGAGCTCGTATGGGATTCTGGCCTTGTTGACAGCACCATATGTAGAATCTTTTCCACTTAAAAGCGTAAGAACGCCGCGTGGAAGGTCGTTTGGACTCTTTCAAGATGTTCATACACTCCTGTGAGAGCCCTAGGTGCCCATACTGCAGGAATTCAGGAGCCATGCTGTTAAGCTCAGAGAGGGTAGGTTGGGATGCAGAATCCTGCCCTCCATTCTGCTCAGAAGATCCGGTCTGCACGGCAGCCTCCTGTGAGGTTTTTCAGATAGGTTGAGGAGATCTGTGTACCAGAATTGACGGGGCCATTGTGGCGATATAAGAATCATTCTGGTTCTGGATCTGTAAAGTTTGTTGATCACTGCCGGTATGAGGGGAATCGGTGGAAAGGCGTAGAGAAATATCCCTGACCAGTCGATCAACAGGGCATTCCCTCGAGATCCCGGACGGTAGAACCTGGATGCGAAGTCTGGGCATTTCTTGTTTACTTCGTCTGCGAAGAGATCCAATTGAGGTCGACCCCATTGAGCGAAGATGTATTCGACGACTTCGTCATATAGGACCCAATCGTGTGCGTCCTCTAGGTGTCTGCTCAGGAAATCTGCTTCCACGTTTTGTTGT
The DNA here is from genome assembly GCF_031143425.1 of Pleurodeles waltl. Lineage (NCBI taxonomy): Eukaryota > Metazoa > Chordata > Amphibia > Caudata > Salamandridae > Pleurodeles > Pleurodeles waltl. The sequence goes on along the minus strand of NC_090451.1, from coordinate 66,593,451 downwards.
CCTGGCAGGTGAACCGCTGTAAGTGACATTCCTCTGGCCAGGAGCCAATGCCATATCGTTTGGGACTCTCGAGATAGGGGTAGGGATCTCGTTCCCCCCTGTTTGTTCAAATAATACATCGTGGTTGTATTGTCCGTTTGTATTAGGAGAGTTTTCCCCTGAATCAATGGTGTGAAAGACTTGAGAGCCAGATGGACCGCTCTGAGTTCCAGCAGATTGATGTGGTACTGCTTTTCCTTGTCTGACCACAGGCCTTGAGCTTGAAGGGGACCCAGATGAGCCCCCATCCCTGAAGGGACGCATCCGTTACGAGAGTGTCGGATGGAACTACCTGGTGAAACGGAGCACCTATTGACAGGTGAGGCCTGTGCATCCACCATTTCAATGACTGAAGTGCCGCTGCCGGTAGTCGCACTCTGTCCTCCCAGTGACCTGTCCTTTGGCTCCAGTTGCTCTCCAATGCCTCTTGGAGAGGCCTCATGTGCAGTCTGGCATTTGGGACAATGAAGATGCATGATGCCATGGCGCCCAGCAGCGATGTCACCTGACGTGCCGTAGGTGCGTTGGCTTTCAACAGGTCCTGACACTTCCTGTCTATTGAGGATAGTCGTTCCTCCGAAGGATACACTCTTTGGAGTTCTGTGTTTATTATAGCTCCCAGGTAATGAAGGTTCTGTGTTGGAATCAATGTTGACTTTTGGGAATTGACCTGAAGACCTAGAGACTCGCAAACCCTGAGCACAATGTCCCGATGGCTTCTCGCCTGCTCCGGAGAAGAAGACTTCAGTAACCAGTCGTCTAGGTATGGGTAGATGAATATCTTTTGTTTTCGAAGATGTGCCGCTACCACTGCCATAAATTTCGAGAAGACGCGTGGGGCAGATTTCAGGCCAAATGGTAGAACTCTGAACTGGTAATGCTGTGACGATACTTGGAAGCGCAAGAATTTCCGATGCTTGGGAGCTATTGGGATGTGAAAATATGCATCCTGCAGGTCGATGGAGCACATCCAGTCTCCCTGATGTAGTTGAGGGAAAATCTGGTGAAGCGCTAGCATCCTGAACTTCTCTTTTCTTATGTATTTGTTCAGTAGCCGTAAGTCCAGAATTGGTCTGAAGACGCCCTCTCGGCCCTTTTTCGCCACCAGAAAATAACGGGAGTAAACCCCCTTTCCTCTGTGCGCAGGTGGAACCCTTTCTATGGCATTCTTTTGTAAGAGGGCGAGAGCCTCTTTGCGCAGCAGGGTGAGATGAGATGGATTGCATTTGGCTGGTGGCAAGTGTGGTGGAGGCTGTTTGAAAAGAAGAGAGTAGCCATTTTCGACAATATTGAGCAACCATTTGTCTCTTGTGATAGAGTGCCACTAGTGAAGATAACCTGCAATACTTCCCCCCACCGGAGTGGTGTACAGTGTCGAGGGAAGCGAGATCTCATTGTTTGGCCGGCGCTTTCGGTGTGGACTGCTGAGGTCTACTTGACCCTCGCTCCCTTGTGTTCCTTCGCTGAAAAAGAGGGCGTCCCTGCCGTTGTTGTGGCCTCTGTGACCAGTGAGGGGATTGAACCCTCTGCTGGAAAGGGTGCCTGTCATAAGGCCTATACCTTCTCCTGAAATCTTTCTTCCTTTCCAGGCCTACGGCCCTCATGGTGTCCACCTCGGTCTTCATGCGGGCCATTTCCTCGTCTGCATGGGTACTGAACAGCGAGTTCCCGGCGAATGGGAGATTCAGGATGCGCTGTTGTGCTTCTTGTTTTAACCCAGTCAGCCTCAGCCAGGAAGACCTTCTTGCACAGATTCCATGTGCATACCCATGTGCAGCTAGATCCGCCCCATCTGCCGCCGCGCTGATAACCTGGTTGGATACCAGGCATCCCTCCTGCAAGATCTCTTGAAAATCTTGTCTGTCTTCTCTGGGCAATTTCTCTGTGAATCTATTGAGGGAGTCCCACAGAGAACGGTCATACCTGCCCAGGAGTGCAGAAGCACTGGAGACTTTCATTGCCGAAGCCGCCGTACCGCACATCTTTCTCCCCAGAGAGTCTAGATGCCTGCTCTCTTTATCCGGGGGGGCCGTGGAGGATGATGCCACCGAGTGGGTTTTTCGGGCTGAGGTCAATATTACAGAGTCCGGTGGCGGATCCTTTCTTAGGAACAGAGGGTCCTGTTCGGGAGCCTTATATTTTTTCAGAATCCTAGCCGGGGCAGATTTGAGCGTAGCTGGGGCCAGAAAAGTGTCCATGGTTGGCTGCAACAAACCAGGCACTAGAGGCAGTAGCTTTTTTGACGCTGATCTATGCTGCAGAGTCTCGAAGATGACTGACGAGGAGGTAGATGGCTCTGAAACCTCTATGTTTAATTTCTGCGCTCCCCTTAACAGCACCTCGTTAAACGTGGTAATGTCATCCACTGGTGAGACCCTAGCAGGTGGAGAATCTGTTAGGGTGGGGGAGTAACGCCGACAGATGATCCTGACGACGACCAAGAGGGTGATCTTCTTCATGAACGAGACCTGGATCGCCGCTGAGAACGAGACCTGCTGCGAGACGCTGTAGCAGAGCGCCCAGGCCTCACGGTCGGTTGACGAGGAACAGAACGAGCCCGTCCTGCCCTTGCTGTCAGTGATGGCGTTCTTGGAAAGGAGGCAGTAGGCGAGTACATTCGCGAATACTGCGAATCCGGGGAGGCCACTGGTCTGTTAAGGCTCTCTAGCCATCTCGGAGATAGGTTGATGGGCGAAACATGCCCAGATGATGCCGCTCTTGAACGAGATGAGTCGCTCGGTATGGAGACCACAGGAGATGGTGCGGCCTTATCTGTTGGCGATGGGCGATGTTCTACTCCCTGTGGGACAGGTAAAACCTGTGTCGACGTCGATGGCTGTGTCGACGTCAAAGGGCGCCCCATCGGATGCTCTTGCCTCGACGTTGAATGCCTCGACGTTGAATGCCTCGACGTAGAGTGCCTCGACGTCGAACGGCGATCTTTGGACCTCGACCTACTCGCCGTCGTGTGCCTCGACGTGGAGCGGTGGGAGGTCGACGGCGGATGTCTCTCATGCCGTCGTAGAGATTTCGACGTCGCGTCTCTTGACGTCGGGGGGCGTACGGCCTTTGGCGGCGACCAGGCACGCCGGCGAAGGCTCGACGTCGATCGGCGGGCTGCCGTCGACGGAGATCTGCCCCTGCGATGGTGTTCCCTCGACGCCGTATCCTTCGACGTCGGGTCTTTCGCCGTCAACGGCGATCTATGCCGGTGAGACGGTGGCAGCGACGACGTTGACGGGGAACAAACAGGTACTTTCCTACCTGCTGACGTCGACCTAGCCATTCTCTCCTGAGAATGGCCTGCTGGTTGCCTGGGAAGAGAGGAGGACGATGTTTTCTGCCTCTCATGAAGCCCATGTAGCCTGATCTTCTCTCTGTCCTTCAGAGTCCTCTTTGACATATTCTTGCAGTGCTTGCAAGTGTCAGGGCAGTGACTCTGAGGCAGGCACACAATACAAAGAGAGTGTGGGTCTGACTGGGCCTTCTTCTTCCCACAAGAAGGGCATTTGACAAAAAGTGAAGGCATTTTTCTGTCAGGAAAAAACTGCCAAACACAGACAAAGATGTTATCTGTCGAATGAAACAGGAAAAAACGCTTTTTAAAGGATTTTTCTGAGAAAAAACTCAGAAAAACTGAGAGCTCAATGCTCCAGGATCCTCTCAGAAGAAGCCGGAAAAAAGAACTGACCTAACTGTGAACCAACTGTCACCTTCCCTTCACCCCTGAGGCATGGTGGGATACTGGAGGTGCTCAGGGTCTTAAAGGCACGGTGCCAAAGTTTTTATGGTTCTCCTGTGTTAACCTGCATGCAGCCTATTGGCTAAGAATGCTCCATTGTTTTTCAATGTAGTTTTTTCTCTTTTTCTCTAGAGTTTACTGCTGCTTACTTCCCTAAGCCCAGTTTTGGGGCTTAGGTAGATATTTATTCTCTATTGTAATTTTATAATATATAAAAAAAAATAAAAAAAAATTCATAGAAATAAAGCATTTTTGCCTGTTTTAACATTATAGCCTGCATTGCTGTTTTTACACATGTATAATATGTGTGTATTTTATATATGCTCCGGGGTCCCCGCACAAGGGCGGGAATATTCAATGTTTATGACTATTGATGAGGATCCCCTGGAAGAGAACAAACAGGTATCTTCCTACCTGCTGATGTTGATCTAGCCTCTCTCTCCTGAGAGTGGCTTGTTGGCTGTCTGGGAAGCGAAGAGGATGATGTTTTCTGCCTCTCGTGAAGCCCATGAAGCCTGATCTTTTCTCTGTCCTTCAGAGTCCTCTTCGACATGTTCTTGCAGTGTTTGCAAGTGTCCAGGCAGTGACTCTGAGGCAAGCACACAATGCAGAGAGTGTGTGGATCTGACTGGGCCTTCTTCTTCCCACAGGATGGGCATTACACAAAAAGTGAAGGCATTTTTCAGTCAGGAAAAAACTTCCAGACTCAGACAATGATGTTAGATGTCGAGTAAAGTAGGAAAAAACGCTTTTTAAAGTATTTTTCTAAGAAAAACTCAGAAAAACTGAGAGCTCAATGCTCCAGGATCCTCTCAGAAGAAGCCGGAAAAAAGAACTGACCTAACTGTGAACCAACTGTCACCTCTCCTTCACCCCTGGGGCATGGTGAGATACTGGAGGTGCTCAGGGTCTTAAAGGCACGGTGCCAAAGTTTTTATGGTTGTCCTGTGTTAACCTGCATGCAGCCTATTGGCTAAGAATGCTCCATTGTTTTTCAATGTAGTTTTTTCTCTTTTTTCTCTGATGATTACTACTGCTTATTTCCCTAAGCCCAGTTGTGGGGCTTTGGTAGATATTTTTTCTCTTATTGTAATTTTGGAAAGATTAAAAAAAACAAAAAAATAACTCCATAGAAATAAAGCATTTTAGCCTGTTTATGATTATAGCCTGCATTGCTGTTTTACACATGTATATATGAGTTTAGTATGAAAATTTGTCTACTAAAAATACTATATATATTTTTTTCGTGCATATTTCATACTTTATATGTGTGTATTTTATATATGCTCCGGGGTCCCCGCACAAGGGTGGGAATATTCAGTGTTCAATGTTTGTGACTATTGATGAGGATCCCCTGGAAGAGAAACTTACTTACAACTGTACTTACCTGCAACGAAGATCCTTTGGTTCTAGTAATAAAGAAACAAAATATATTTTTGCTATATAAAAACAATTGGCCTGGAGTTAGTAATTGAGAGTGTGCCTCATTTAGTGATTGTGTGTGTACAACAAATGCTTTGCACTACCCTCTGATAAGCCTAACTGCTTGACCACGCTACCACAAAAGAGAGCATTAGTATTATCTTCTTTAGCCTCTGTTAAGCCTCTGGGGAACCCCTGGACTCTGTACACCATACCTAATTTTGGTATAGTATATACAGAGCCAGCTAGGTTGATCAGCGGTGTGGTCTACGACTTTGCATTTGCTGGACAACTCAGCCAATATCTGATCACACTACTAAGTTCTAAAATTGCCTTTAGATTCAACTGATTTTTGAATTGACAATTTGTTTCTAAATTTTTTAAAGCCCCGCTAGGGTCTTGGTTAAGTCACCTTTAGCATTTCTTTTTTAGATTTAAAAGTTACTATAGTTAGGGGTAAGTAGCTAGAAGTCGTTTTAGTTCCTAAATGAAATCCCCGACCTTAGTAACAAAATGAGCATCTCAGAGGACATGGTTGTGGAGCTCAACATCACCCCATACCTCCATCTTGGGATGAGAGAGTTAAAATCCCTCCGCAGACTGAAACAAATCAAAACTGGTTCCAACCATACAAAGGTTAAGCTTCAGGAGCTCTTGGTAGAGTACGCAAAGAAACACCCTACTGAGGAGGAAGACCTCTCAGATGGGGAAAAAATTAGGGCTCAGGAGGATGAACTCTCCAGTGCTAATCTAACTAGGGAGGATAGGGTCCCAGTGCCCCTGACTCCAAGGGTAGTACTCACAGGTTCTGGATGTACCTCAGGGGAGTCCAGTTCCTCTAGGAACACTGAGGGCAGCCTCAATGAAGAAGGACCCCTTTTTATCAAGGATGGCCAAAAGATTAGCTCCGGAAAGACAGCTCCTCGCTATAGAAAAGGAGAGATCAGAAATGGACCTAGCACCCATTAATGGTGGTTGCAATTATCTTGGGAACAGAAGGCACTCGGACACTCCTAAACTCCCCAAAGGGACTGTCCCTAAGTATGAGGAATGCGATTACATCACCAAGTGGTTCACAGCCTTTGAGAGGACCTGTGGAACCAGAAAGTTGAACAAGTCTCACTGGGGAGCTCTCCTTTGGGAACTGTTCACTAGTAACTGTAAGGATAGGCTCCTCACGCTCACTGGTGCAGATGCTGAATCCTATGACCACATGAAGGCTATCCTGATTGAGGGCTTTGGATTCACCACTGAGGAGTATAGAATTAGGTTCAGTGTGGCTCACAAAACATTGAGCCAGTCTTGGGTTGATTTTGTAGACTGCTCAGTGAAAACACTAGATCAGTGATACTTAAAGTACGACCCGGGGGCCGCATGTGGCCCTCTTGACCTTTATTTGAGGCCCCCTGATCAACAGCAGCACCCGGCAGTTGTTCACTCGACTCAGCACTTACATAAAAAAAGAAATAAACAGGCAAGTATTTCTTTAAAGGTTGACTGAAGTTAAAGAAAGGAAGTAACTAGGTCGTCCTGCACTACTTAACTATAAGTACACTTTCATTTTCAAAGCCATCTTGCAGTAAAAGTGTAAAAATATAATAAGGTCTCTCCAAAATTCAGAGGGTGTATTTCATTAACATGCGAAATCATTTCACTTTAGTACATCATATTACATCAGTGCGTTGAGAAGTATTTTTTAAAGTGATAGTTTTGAAACATGAATTTAGACACATTCATTCTTCTCCACACACTGAAAACATTGCCAATAGTGAACTAAGAGGCAGGTCCGTTGTTATTTGCACTCATAGGGTGGCCTGGGTTCCTATTACACATGAACAACACCCACCTCACCGCCTCCCCCCCCCTCCAAGACTGCCACTTTGCTGGCATCAATGCGGCCCTCGTCGCATCACAGACTAAACTTTGCGGCCCCTGAAACAATGTTTGTGAGTACCAATGCACTAGATAGTTGGATAACTGGAAGTGGAGTGCTTTATAATCTGTTTATGAAAGAAAATCTTTTAAGTAACTGCTTCAATGAGAAGCTGCATCAAAATCTGGTAGACATAGGTCCAATTTCTCCCCAAGAATTGGAAAGGAAGGCAGACCATTGGGTCAAGACTAGGGTGACCAAGACTACCAGTGTGGGTGTTGAAAAGAAAAGGGTTATAACGCCTCCCCAAGGGAAGGGTGGGGATACACCTAAGGATAAAAGCCTTATAAGGGCCCCCAAAAACCTGAACAGGAGGGTGGGGCCGAGTCTCTTCACAATCTTTACATGGGTAAAAACTTGAATCCCAAAAAGGCCGGGTGTTTCAACTGTAAACAGAATGGACACCAATCTGGACTTGGCCTGTTCCAAAAAGAATCTCCCAGGTACTGCACCAGCTAGCACTGGTATAGCCAGTCTTCAGGTGGGATCAACAGTTTTCCCAGAGCAAATCAGGGTTCACACTGAAGCTACTTTAGTTTCTTAGGGTGGGGTATATGTCGCTACTCTTGCTGTCTGGCGCCCTAATAGGAACAAATACAGATAGCATCCCTTGAATAATGGGACTAAGGTAGAAGCCCTGAGGGATACAGGTGCCAGTGTCACCATGGTGAGAGAAAAACTGGTTTCCCCAGGAAAGTATTGGGCTGGACAAACTTATCCAGTTACCAATGTCGACAATGTCGACTAAGGTCAATCCCATGGCTATTGTGGCCTTAGAATGGGGAGGGGTTACTGGTCTGAAACAGGTAATGGTCTCTTCTGCAATCCCAGTTTAATGTCTGCTAGGGAATGACCTTGAGTCCTCAGCTTGGGCTGAGGTAGAACTCAAAATCCATGCAGCAATGCTGGGAATCCCGGAGATGGTGTGTGCGAAGACCAGATCACGGAGCCGAGCAAGGGTGAAAAAGAAGTCTTGGAGTCTGGAATAATGGCTCAACCTTCCAAGAAGAAGGGCAAGAAGACTGGGGGACCAGCTTCTGTACAGCAACAAGAACAAGACTCCCCTTCTCAGGAAGAGGTTTTAACATCCTCTGAGGGAACTGAGTCCATGGAGCCTAGTTGTTATCAGGTAGAGCTCTTGGGCCCAGTGGGACCCTCAAGGGACCAGCTGTGCCAGGAACAGAGAACCTGTCCTACTCTTGAAGGCCTGAGGCAGCAAGCAGCTGCACATGAAAAGGGAGATGTCAGTGGCTCCAACAGGATCTATTGGGAGAAGGGACTCCTGTACACTGAGGCCAGAGACCCCAAACCTGGTGCAACCAGGAGAGTGGTAGTACGTCAGCAATTCAGGGAATTCATTCTCACTTTAGCACATTATATCCCGCTAGCTGGGCATCTGGGCCAAACTTAAACTTGGAACAGGCCTGTCAGCCATTTCTACTGGTCCAACATGTCTCCAAAGGTGAAGGGGTTTTGCAGCTCCTGTGTCACCTGCCAAGCTAGAGGGTAAGGTAGGTGGCCACCCAAACCCCCCCTAATTTGAGTACCAGTGGTGGGGTTCCCTCTGAAAGGGTTGGTGTGGACATAGTAGGTCCACTTGAACCACCCACAGCCTCTGGAAACCAGTACATACTGGTATTAGTGGATCATGCTACCAGGTATCCTGAAATAATTCCCCTTAGGTCTACTACAGCTCCTGCAGTAGCCGAAGCCTTAATTGGTATCTTTAACAGGGTAGGGTTTCCTAAGAAGGTGGTTTCTGACAGTGGTGCCAACTTCATGTCAGCTTACCTAAAACACATGTGAAATGAGTGTGGGGTGACTTATACGTTCACCACGTCATACCATCCACAAACCAATGGACTTGTTGAAAGATTCAACAAGACATTGAAAAGCTTGATCACATGGCTCCCTGAAAAACTCAAAAGGAGAAGGGATGTCCTCTTGCCATACATGTTTTGCACCTAGAGAGGTGCCTCAGAAAGGAGTAGGGTTTTACACCTTTGAACTTCTGTTTGCCCACCCTGTTAGGGAACCTCTTGCAATTGTGAAAGCGGGTTGGGAGAGACCTCTCCACAAGCCTAAGCAAGATGTGGTGGACTATGTGCTTGGCCTCCGCTCAAGTATGACAGAGTACATGGAAAATGCATCCAAAATCCTTGAGGCCAGCCAACAATTCCAGAAGCAGTCGTATGACCAAAAGGTTGTACTGGTGGAGTTTAAACCAGGGCAGAATGTATGGGTTCTGGAGCCTGTGCCTCCCATGGCACTTCAGGACAAGTGGAGTGGCCCTTACCCTATCATCGAGAATAAAGTTGAGGTCACCTACTTGGTAGACCTGGGCACTAGCAGGACACCCAAAAGGGTGAGCCATGTGAACTGCCTTAAGCATTTCTGTGACGGGGCTGATGTAACCATGCTGATGGTTACTGATGAGGAACGGGAAACAGAGAGTGAACCTTTCCCTGACCTCCTCTCTCACAACCCTAAAGATGGGACAGTTGATAGAGTTGTCTACTCAGACACCCTCACTGACCAACAGCCCAACAGCAGGCTGACTGCAGGCAAGTCGTGCAGTAGTATGCAGAGCTCTTCTCCTTTACCCCTGGACAGACACACCTGTGTACCCATGAGGTGGACACAGGAGACAGCTTGCCAGTCAAATCTCAGATCAAGATGCTGGATTTAGGGGTTATTGAACCATCTGACAGTCCCAGGGCTAGCCCAGTGGTCTTAGCCCCCAAACCTCATCCCCAGGGTGGAAAGAAAGAAATGAGGTTTTGTGTGGACTACAGAGATATCAACTCTGTCACCAAGACAGATGCTCATCCTATTCCAAGGGCTAAAAAGCTGATAGACAAATTAGGTGCAACAAAGTTCCTCAGTACTTTTGACGACTGCAGGGTACTGGTAAATTTGCGTGGCACCAGGAGCAAAAGAAAAGACTGCATTCTCTACACCTGATGGGCATTATCGGTTCACTGTTATGCCCTTCGGTTTAAAGAATGCCCCTGCCACTTTCCAAAGGTTGGTAAATCAAGCCCTTGCTGGCTTGGAGTCCTTCAGTGCAGCATATCTAGATGATACTGTTGTCTTTAGCTCCTCCTGGCAGGATCACCTGGTCCTTCTGGAGAACGTTCTGCAGGCCCTGCACTCTGCAAGATCACTATCAAGGCATCCAAATGCCAGACAGGTCAGTGCACTGTTGTACTCTTGGGTCACCTTGTAGCTGGAGGCCAAGTGCAACCTTACAGCCTAAGATCGAGACAATTCTGCACTGGGAAGCTCCCAAACCCAGAATCGAGTCAGGGCATTCCTTGGCTTGACTGGTTATTACAGAAGGTTTGTGAAGGGGTATGGATCCATTGTGACCCCTCACAGAACTGACCTTTAAAAACATATCCAGGAAAGTAAACTGGACTGTAGGTTGTTAAAAGGCCTTTGACACCCGGAAGGAGGCAATGTGCTTAGCACCAGTTCTCAAAGCTCCAGACTACTCTAAGCACTTCATTGTGCAGACAGATGCCTCTGAACATGGGACATGACCAGTCCTGTCCCAAACTAATGATAATGATAATGACCAATCTGTTGCTTTCATTAGCAGGAGGTTACTCTCCAGGAAACAGTGTTGGAGTACCACTGAGAGGGAGGCCTTTGCTGTGGTTTGGTCCTGGAAGAAGTTGTGCCCATACTTGTTTGGTACTCACTTTATTGTTTATACTGACCACATACCTCTCAGATGGCTAATGCAAATGAAAGTTGAGAACCCTAAACTTTTGAGGTGGTCCATCTCCCTGCAGGGAATGGACTTTACAGTGGAACATAGACCTGGGACTGCCCATGCGAGTGCAGATGGACTTTCCACTTAGACAATGAAGACTCTTGTGGAAAAGGTTAGTCTCATCCTCTTTCGTTTGGGGAGGGGGAGGTGTAGGAAATGAAGCTTTTGGCATGGTTGCCCCCCCCAATTTTTGCCAGATATCGATACTGACTTGACTGATAGTGTGCTGAGATCATACTAACCAGGCACCAGCACCAGTGTTCTTTCCCAAAACTGTACCATTGTTTCCACAATTGGCACACAGCTAAGTCCCTTGTAAATTGTACCAGTGGTACCAAAGACTCTGTGACCAGGGAGGGTTCCTAAGTGCTGCAGCATGTATTGTGTCACCCTAAGGGACCCCTCACCAAACACATGCACACTACCATTGCAAATTGTGTATGCTGGTGGGGAGAAAAAGGTAAAGTCGATTTGATATCCTTCTCAGGGTGCCATGTCCACAACCCACTGCCTATGGCACAGGTAAGTCACCCCTCTAGCAGGTCTTACAGCCCTGAGGCTGTATGCACTATACCACAGGTGAGGGCATAGCTGCATGAGCAATATGCCCCTACAGTGTCTAAGTCCATTCTTAGACATTGTAAGTGCAGTGTGGCCATATTGAGTATATGGGCTGGGAGTTTGTCATTACGAACACCACAGCTCCATGATGGCTCCACTGAAGACTGTGAAGTTTGGTATCAAACTTATCATCACAATAGACCCACACTGATGTAAAATACATCAAGAGGGCATCTTTGAGATGCCCCCTGTATTCTACCAAACCCTTTAGTTCAGGACTGACCAGTCTGTGACAGCCTGACATTAAAAGACAAATTTCCGACCCCATGGGGTGAAAGCCTTTGTGTTCTCTGAAGTCAGAAACAAAGCCTGCAGGAACTTTAACACTTGGCGGTGAGCCTACAAGGCTCAAGCCTCATAATACAGTGCCCCAGGGCACTCCAGCTAGTGAAGATGCCCGCCCCTGGACCAAGCCCCACTTTTGGCAACAGGTCATGTGGGAAAATTAGATAAAACAAGGAGGAGTGTCCACTGCGGCTAGGACCACCCCTAAGGTGTCCAGAGCTGAAGTGACCCCTCCCTACAGAGTCCTCCAGAAGGGTGTAGCCACCCTCAGGGACATTAGCCATTGGCTACTGCTCTCAGACCCCTGTATACACCTCTAAATCCAGTATTTAGGGGCTCCACTGAACCTCACTCCCTAGATTCCTGGAGGCATCAAGAAGAAGAAAGTAGAAGGACTACTAAGCTGACACCCTGCAGTGAAGCCTCCAGGCATAATTGATTTGGCCCCAGCCCTACTGGTCTGTCTGCAGCTTCAAAGGCCCCTGCTCCAAGAAGACGACACATCCTGCAGGACCAGCAACCTCTACAAACTCCCATAGGACTGCCTGCCCAGCAGAGGACCAAGAACTCCTGAGGACAGCGGTCCTGTCCAGAAGAAATCACCATAAGGACTCCAGACCACCCCGGATCCGCAAGCCCTGTCCACTCTGCACCCGACACCCATGGCCTGAGTCTAGGTGGCCCACCGGTCCAGAGAAGGTCCCCAAGCGATTCCAACCTCAAGTACATCCTGGGTTGACCCCTGCTGGCCAACACGATGACGCCTGCAGCCTGAATCCAGAGGACCCCCCTGACTGTGACCTGATCCGATGAAGATTCCCAATGCCTAAAGATACCCATGCTTTCGCAGCCCCCTGGCCTTGGAGAATCCAACTGACGGTCCAGCAACGTCCAGTAGGCGCCTCTCCTTCCTGTCCAGCCTTTGATTTTCCAGAACCGACTCCATGGATCCATCCTGCAGCATCTTTGTGACCCCTGGGGTTCCCTCATTGAAAAGCATTGGGTGCCCAATGCTGTGTTTGCACCCTGCACCTGGCTGTCCCATACCACAAGGGTGCATGTTTGGTGCTGACCTGTGGCCCCCCGGTGCTGACCTAAACCCCAAAAGCCTGTGTCCTGAAACCAAGGGTACTACCTGCAATCTATTTTCTACTAAGCCCTCCCAGTCCTCCTAGGATTCCATTGCAAACCTGATGCCAACTTTGGCCTCTGCACCCAGCTGGCCTCGTTTTGCTGGTGGTGTACCTTTGGGGTCAGGTTGAATTTTGACCTGTGGACATCCTAGCCCCTGAAGACTGGAATCATAAGTCGTGTACTTACCTGCTATCTGTGCTATCACATTTCCCCCACCAGGACTCTGTTGACTCCTATGAAAAATTGCACTGTGTCAACTTTTAAAATCCAAAAGTGCTACTTACTTGTAAACTTCTTTATGTGCAAAATCCAAAGTACATTTGACACATATGTTTGATACTTACTTCCAACTGTACTTACCTCCAACAAAGAGCCTTTAGTTCTAGTAATAAAGTAACAAAATATATTTTTGCTATATAAAAACAATTGGCCTGGAGTTAGTCAGTAAGTGTGCGCTTCATTTATGGACTATGTGTGTACAACAAATGCTTTGCACTACCCTCTGATAAGCCTAACTGCTCGAAGACACTACCACAAAAGAGAGCATTATTATTATCGACTTTAGCATCTGTTAAGCCTCTGGGGAAGAAAATTAGTTACTTACCTGTAACTGCAGTTCTCCAGTATTGGTATCTTTCATAGATTCACATGCTTGAATCATCCCCGTCGTCGAGGTGGGAGCCTCACGGTAAATTTAAATATATAAAAAGCAGTAAGTCAGTAAAAATAAAACCAATAGGCCCAAGTAGGCCTCATAAGGTATTTTACAGTCTATCCACTTTGTTTTGTGAAAAGACCCAAACTTGAGTATCAACCAATCAGGATTCAGGCCCTCCCAAACACTCCCAACAGAGGCTGAATTCCCTCAGATTTTCTATTAGGAGTGTGAAGTTTAATATCTGTATAATAGGGGAGCCTCTGAGGGGAGGAGGGTGGGTCGCATGTGAATCTATGAAAGATACCAATACTGGAGAACTGCAGTTACAGGTAAGTAACTAATTTTCTTCTCCAGTATTGGATCTTTCATAGATTCACATGCTTGAATCCGAGTAACGAGCAGTAATGTTTTCTTACTTACTGAATTACATTGACTGTAATTCCATCGTAATTCTATACGTGATGTGATTCACATTAGTTCAGTTTTAAATATGCAGTTACATATAATTATATTTATATTCACAAACATACGAATATAAAAGCAATAAAATGTGTGTGGCCAGAAATCCTGACACAGTTTATGCTATTATTATGGAGAATACGACACGTTAAACAGTAGAAGAAAATGAACCATTAATGACCATACCTCGAGTGTGGTGGTGGGATGTGGAAGAGGCTCACCTTAACGAAATAGATGCCTCAGCACTGCTTGTCCCACTGCTGTATCGACCTGGTTTGTCTCCTCTAGACAGTAATGTCTTGTAAATGTGTGTTGGCTGGACCATGTTGCTGCTCTACAGATGCTATGTAGTGGTACACCTGCAAAGAGTGCCGCTGAAGTGGCTACCGATCTTGTAGAGTGGGCTCTCACCTTGGTGTGGAGCGGCTTTCCTTCTTTTGAATGGCAGAATTGAATCGCCAGGCCAATCCATCTTGCTAAAGTCTGTTTGGACACCGCGTGTCCCTTCTTTGTTCCGCCGAACGCTACAAATAATTGATCCGACTGGCGGATGGCCTGAGTTTTCTGTAGATAAAACTTTAAACATCTTTTAATATCGAGAGAATGTAATGTTTTTTCCGCCACTGTTTGCGGATTTGGAAAAAAGGTTTTTAAGATGACTGGTTCATTTAAATGAAATGTTGAGGGAACTTTCGGAATGAATTTAGGATTTGTCCGCAGGATGACACCTGAGTTTGTAAACTGGAGGAACGGCTGTTTGATGGTGAAAGCCTGAATGTCACTGACTCTTTTTGCCGAAGTAAGAGCTAACAGTAACGCTGTTTTCCATGCGAGGAATTTTAGGTCAGCTTTGTGGATCGGCTCAAAAGGAGCTTTCATGAGTTGCATCAACACAACATTCAATGACCATAGAGGCGGGGGTTTCCTAATTGGCGGGAAGACCCGAAAAAGGCCCTTCATAAATTGTTTGACAATTCTTGTGGAACACAAAGAGAGTCTATCTGGTGATCTGCGGTATCTGGAGATTGCCGCCAGATGTACCCGTATGGAAGAATATGCAAGTCCTGATTTTGCCAGGAGCAGGAGATATGGAAGTATCTGTTCCGGAGTAGAAGATAAAGGATGTATATTTTCCGCTGCACACCAAACACAAAACCGTTTCCATTTAAGTCTATAGGTTTTGTTGGTAGTGTCAGCTCTAGCTTTTGCTAAGATGTCTCTACACTCTGGGGAGATTTTGAGATTTAAGTATTCATTGTGTTCAGGAGCCAAGCCGACAAATGAAGAGACGACGGATGTGGATGTGTGACTTGTCCCTGGTGCATCGTTAAAAGAGTCGGACTCTGTCTGAGTGGTAGATGTGGTCGTTCGGAGAGCATGAGGAGCTCCGTATACCATATTTGTCTGGGCCATCTGGGAGCTATGAGTAGAAGTCGACACCCCTCCGTCTTCATTTTTCTGATGACTCTCGGAATGAGCGGGATCGGAGGAAAAGCGTAGGCATAAACTCCTGACCATCTCATCGAAAACGCATTCCCCCACGAATCTTTTTGGGGAAGCCAACTTGCGTAGAACTGGCATTTCTTGTTCTCGAGAGTGGCAAATAGGTCTAAGTTTGGTTTGCCCCATAATAGAAACAGGCCATTGAGAGTTTTCTGGTCTAGCTCCCACTTGTGATAAGGAATTACTGTCCTGCTCAAGGTGTCTGCTAGAACATTGATCTGTCCTGGCACATGCTCCGCTTTTAGTGAAATATTGTGTTTGATGGCCCATGTCCAAATTTGTTGGGCTAGCTGCGAGAGTTGTAGGGACCTTGTGCCTCCTTGCTTGTTTAGATAAAACATGCTGGTCATGTTGTCCGTCCGGATTAAGACGCTTGAACATTGTATCTTTGGCAAGAAAGCTTTTAGAGCTAAGTGTATTGCTTTGAGTTCTAGATAATTGATGTGGAGCTGGCTCTCTTGCTGATTCCAGATTCCGCTGATTTGCAGGTCCTGGCAATGTGCACCCCATCCTTCGAGAGAGGCATCCGTTGTTACTATGTAACTTGGTGTTTGAAGAAGAAAAGACAGCCCTTTTGAGAAATTGGTTGGAGTCGCCCACCACCTCATAGTGTTCTTCATTAGAGGCGTTATGCGAATCTTGTCTTCGAAGGAGCCGAGGACCTGTGTCCATTGTATGTCCAATTGCTCTTGCAGGGGTCGCATATGGAGCCTGCAATCTGGGACTAGTGGAATGCACGATGATATCATTCCGAGCAATGATTTGTAGATGCGGACTGAAACGAACGTTTTTCTGGATAGGTTGTTTGCCAACGAGGTTAACTTTTGTTTCCTCTCGTGTGATGGGTACGCTTTGCTGCGTACTGTGTCCAAAATTGCTCCCAAGAAACTCAATTCTTGTTTGGGGTATATCTGAGATTTCTGGTAGTTGACTACAAACCCCAGGCTGTGTAACAAATGAAGGCAATAGGAAATATGATTTGTTACTTGGAATTTTGAGGGTGCCTTTATAAGCCAGTCGTCCAGGTAAGGGAAGACCTGGATTCCTGCCTGGCGAAGATGTGCTGCTACTGGAGCTAGCATTTTTGTGAAGATTCTGGGGGCTGATTTGAGACCGAATGGTAGAACCCGGAATTGGAGGTGCATACTTCCTACCCTGAACCTTAAAAATTTGCGATGGTTGCGATATATGGGGATATGAAAATAAGCATCCTGGAGGTCTAGGGATGCCATCCAATCGCCCGTGTTTAAGAGACGCAGGACATCCTGCAACGTTACCATCCTGAACGATTGTTTCTTTAGAAACTTGTTTAGTGCTCTCAAGTCCAGGATGGGGCGCCAGTCTCCTGAGGGTTTCTTGAGAAGGAAAAACCGGGAATAGAATCCCTTGTTCCTTTGAGATAAAGGGACTGGTTCTATTGCTCCTTTTGTTAGCATTATCCTTACTTCCCTGAGAAGTTGGCTCAACCTCAGAGGCGGTGTACCCGATGGTGGGACACTCGGTGGTGTTTGGATGAATTCCAGAGTATGACCTCTGGTCACCACATCTAGTACCCATCTGTCCGATGTTATAGCCTTCCACTTGGGGAAATAAGAATTGATGCGACCTCCGACCTTCAATATTGATTGGGGAGGTGTTGAGATTATCCGCTGGTCATTGCTTTCTGCCTGTATCTCTTGCTCGGGCAGCTCCTCTTCCTCTAGCCGGATGTTTGTAAGCTGCGGCTGGTGGTAATCGATAATGCTGCTGTTGTTGATGGTGCTGATGTCCTGGTCCTGTGGAGGAAGATGTATATTGTGACCTGTATTGTTGGTATCCACCTCGAA
This sequence comes from Pleurodeles waltl, assembly GCF_031143425.1. Lineage (NCBI taxonomy): Eukaryota > Metazoa > Chordata > Amphibia > Caudata > Salamandridae > Pleurodeles > Pleurodeles waltl. The sequence continues at coordinate 66,576,048 of NC_090451.1, read as the reverse complement.
AGGAGTAATTACCTCTACCCCTTGCTCCACGAAAAGGTAGTTTTTTATATTGCAGGGTACCTAGGGATTTTGCCGTATCGGTATCCGTCTTGATAGCCTGCAGCATATCATCGACATGTTTGCCAAACAAACTCTCTCCATCGAAGGGCATGTCGAGAACACGAGTCTGGACTTCTGGTCTGAATGAAGTAGCTTTAAGCCACCCTTGTCTGCGCAGGACTGCTGCTCCAGCTAATTGTCGAAAGCCAGTGAGGGAAATATCTATTGCACTGTCTATTATCTCTGCGGAAACCCTTTCTCCCTCCTGCAAGACCTTTTTAGCCTCCACCTTGAGATCTTCTGGCAGTGAATCTACAAAAACTGACATGTCTGCCCACATCTGCCGATCGTATCTTCCCAGGATGGCGAGGGAATTTGCCGCCTTGACCGTTACTGCAGCAACCGAGGAGAATTTCTTACCGATATTGTCTAGTCTCCTTCCCTCTTTGTCTGGGGGAGACGCAATAGGTGTAGAGGGGTTTTTGGATCGTCGTTGAGCCGCCTGTGATATAACCGAGTCAGGTTTCGGTTGTGAGACTAAACAGGCCGGAGAATCATCTGGGGCCTTGTATTTTTTCTCTAGCCTTGGCATTTGTGAAGGCACTGTTGCCGGGTTTTTCATTGCCTTCAAACCCTCCTGCCACAAAAAATCCACAATAGGTATGGCTCTTACAGATCTCTTTGATGGCTCTTTAAAGTCATACAAAAAACACTCAGTTTCATGGGAAACAATTTCCAGGCCAAAACGTTTCGCCGCTCTCTCTATGATATTATGGAAACCTCCTATGTCTTCTGGAGGAGAATCCACTGGAGCTGCTGGAGGTGGAGATGGTGTGGGAACGAGATAGTCGTCCCATTCACTAGCAGCTGAATCTGCTAGCTCGTGAGGTCTAGGTGGCGTGGACTGAGTTGACGGTGGGAACCTTTTATAGTAGTCCTTCAACATATGTTGTAAATCTGTCACTAATGTGCTAGGCATAGCCAGAGGTGATGGTTGGTTTGCCTGTGGATAAGATGTTGAAGCATAACTATGCTGGTAATGTTGATCCTCTTCTTCATCAAACTCTTGACATTTGACATTTAGTTGGGACGGGCTACTAGCTGCCCCAAACATGCCTTGAACGTCATCATCCTCATCGTCTAAAAGATGTTGCGGTGGGTATGGCAGCACCTTACTTGGTGATGTATGCATCGGCAAAATGTCAGATGGCTTGTCCCCTATATTAATAAGGGAAAGGGGTAAGAATCTGGTGGAGTCCTCATGATGGTATGAGGAATGAGCTGGTGAAATGTCCAAAGGTTTGTAAACTGTTAATGCTGTGGTGATCGTCGGATCCATCGTCGACGGTTCCCTCGTCGACGGTTCCCTCGTCGACGGTTCCCTCGTCGACGGCTCCCTCGTCGACGGTACTGTCGTCAACTGTACTGTCGTCGACGGGTCTCTCGTCGACGGGTCTCTCGTCGACGCTTCCGTCCATGACTGCGTCTTTTCCTTAGTCGACGGTCCCTTCGTCGACGGGTATTTTAGCGACGACGGTCGCTTCGCCGACGTAGTTTGCGTAGATGGGAGTGCCCTGGATGATTTGTGAACCCAGGAAGCCTCCGCTGTCGACGATGTGGTTGCCGACGAAGCTCTTTTGAAAATTTTTGCAGTAATAATCGTCGTCGATGACAAAGGCGACGACGTCATAATCATCGGTGAGGATGGTGTTGTGAACGTCGACGATACCGTGGTCGCTGTTACCGTCGACACTGTCGTCGACGGGGCGGTCGTCGACGGTTGTTTTTTCACCAAAAAGAGTTTTTCTGACTCTTTTTGTGGTGACAGAGACAGGGATGGTTTATTTGAGGTGCTTTTCCGGTGTAACGGCGTAGTAGGTTCTGAATGAACCTTTTTTGGTCCATGGTTAACTGCCTCTTCAGTTAAGACTTGTTTAGTCTTTTTGTGCATTTTTCTTGGTGGTTCATCCGCACCTCTATCTCTCTCACCTGTTCTTTTCTGAGAGCGAGAAGTTTGTGGTGACTCTTCGCTGTCTGATGAAGGATGCTCTAAGGCTTTTTGTTTTTGCAGCCATAAGAGAAGTCTACCCTCTCGGTCTTTGAGGGTTTTTTGACTAAAGGTGCGACAGATTTTGCAGTCTCTCACCTTATGGTCTGGATGAAGGCAGTAAATACACTTCTTGTGGGGGTCATCAATATGTAGTCTCTTCTTCCCACAGTTGTCACAGTCTCTGAACAGACCCTTCTTTGCCTTTTCAGACATAGTAAAGTTGTAACTAGTTTCCTGAGAGAAAAAACAATCTTCAGTCAGAAAATAGGAAAAAAACTGAGCAGAGCTCAGGGAGACTCCCTTCACACGACGTGCGGTAGAAAATCTGAGGGAATTCAGCCTCTGTTGGGAGTGTTTGGGAGGGGCTGAATCCTGATTGGTTGATACTCAAGTTTGGGTCTTTTCACAAAACAAAGTGGATAGACTGTAAAATACCTTATGAGGCCTACTTGGGCCTATTGGTTTTATTTTTACTGACTTACTGCTTTTTATATATTTAAATTTACCGTGAGGCTCCCACCTCGACGACGGGGATGATTCAAGCATGTGAATCTATGAAAGATCCAATACTGGAGAACCTCTGGACTCTGTACACACCATACCTCATTTTGATATAGTATATACAGAGTCAGCTTCCTACACTGGGTACCTGGCGGCATGATCCACCACCACCAGAATAATCTGCTCCCAGATGCTGTAGGAGGGACAATGAGACATAACAATGTTACTCCCTGCCCTCTCAAAGGGTACCCCCAACCACTGGAAGTGAAATTAAGGGGGCCTTTGTAGTGCCACAGGCTTGCCAAGTGACACAGGAGCAACAAAACTCATTTGTGTCTTCAGACATATGAGGCCAGTGAAAACGTGGGACAAATCTGACCCTAGTCTTGCTTTGCCCAAGGTATTCTGCAAGGGGAATGTCATGGGCTAAAGTCAATAGGAACTCCCTAAACTTCTGAGTTATGACCAACTAGCCTCAGAGTATAGAAAAACATTTCCCACTAGACCCTGTGGGGCCCACTGACATCCCCTGCCTCCTCTGCAGTAGCTTGCTGCCTGAGGCCTTCAACCCTTCCCTGGAGGGCCCCACTGCACCCAAGAGCTCTGCTGTGTCAGCACCCAGCTCCTCTGATGCAGGTTCCTCAGAAGGAGTAAGATCATCTCCCTGAGGAGACCGATCCTCCCATGAGTCCTGGGCAGGATGTAATTTCATACCCTTCCTACCTCTCTTCTTGGGAGCTGACTGGTCCATACTTTCAGGCTCCAGTGCTTCTGATTCTCCCTGTTTCCTGTTTCCTTTAGTTGTCACAAAGACATTGGCAGGGATACCCAGCATTGTTGCGTGGGTTAGTTACTACCCTTCAGCCTAGGCTGAGGTCTCTAATTCATTGCCCATTAGACACTCTACAGAAATAGAAGAGGACACTATAACTCTTGTAGGGCCAGTCAGTCAGGTTTTGCCAGAGTGACCAGCCAGGGGGAATCCCTAGGAAAGTGAGAGTCTCACCCAGCCAAAAAAGGCTCCAAGATTAGAAGGCAGCACGAGGGAAGGAAAAGGTAGCTTTGGCACTCAGTAAGAAACAACTGAAAATTACCCCCTCTCTTAGGTCTTTTTTTTAAACCTCAGGGGAGCTACCTGAGAGACCTGCCAGATCCCTATCCCTCTTACACCCTGGGGAGGGATCAGCCAGGTTCATGGAGGGTAATAACTGTGGGTCCGAGAAGGCCCTAAATCCATACCAATGTCTGGCAGAAATCGGAGGGGAGGATTGTGGTGAAACAGGTGTAAATCTAATCACAACAAGCGTGTTGAGGTCCAGAAGCTGTCAGAAGGAAATGGAAACCTGAACCCCCAGAAACCTTTGAAACCTCAGGTTACGCTCTTGGAGGATGACGGCCCGCAGGGCTCACAGGCCAGCTCCCTGGAGCAACTACTGCAGTCCCTAGCAAAGGAGGTCAGGAATGGCTTCACCGTATCCCAGGCTAACCAGAATGAGACACAGGGAGTGTGTGAAGGGCTAGTAGAAAAGTTAAACGCGCTAAATCAAAGAGGTCGAGTCTTGGAGGTCTCAGTAGAAGAACTAAAATAAATCATTATCAGGGACAGGAGGTAGACAAATTGAAGGCAAAATACAAGGAAAGCCTTGATAAGCTTGAATCCCTGGAAATTAATCTGAGGATGAATAATATCAGACTGATGAATGTCCCGGAAGGAAAAGAAGGAGAGGATGTTAAAGCACTAGTAGTTGAGTTACTTATACATAGTAGTGCCTGGGAGGGCTCGGAGGACATGCTAGCCAAAGACATGGGCCAATGACAAAGTGTATCGAGACCTGTTGCGGAGGCTGGCGAATATAAGTAAGCCCAGAAGAATCTTAGTGAACTTTCTCACATTTAGAAGATCCTGAGTAAGGCATTGAAGCTGGGAACGCTGAGTGGGATGGACTGTTCCTTTGAAGTTAGGTCAGACATCTCTCATACCACCTCAAATAAACAGTGGGAAGTAGGAAAGAGGTTGGATGAGTTCAAGAAAATGGGTGGCATAGCGCAGCTGAAATTCCATGCAACTTTAAAAGTTATGATGAATAACAAAATATACAACTTAAAGGATTGGGAGGAGGCTGACAACCTACTTGAGACGTTAAGAAATAAGTCATAAGTAACTCTTAGGGTAATTGTGTCTCTCTCTCTCGCCAACCTGTAGATAACAACATACAACTAAGTATTTCATACTATTCTCCGCTCTTTTCTTTTCGTGTTCAGAAAGCCCAATAGCGCCCAAAAGGCTATCATGGCCAAGCAGGGAAGGGTTCCCCGGGGAGGGGAGGGATATCTGGTGAGGGGGAGGTAGTAGCACAGAGCACTGGGTGAACAAGGTGGGGAGCATTAGAAGAAAATGGAAAAAAAGGGTGTGCCTCAAAACATATTGGGATCCTCAGGAGATTGCAATGGTACTTAGTGTAGAAAACAACAAAAAAACACAAAAGGAATTGGGGAAATAAAAATGACGTATGATAGGAGTGAAGTTCAAGTTTTATTTTGGAATGTGAACGGTCTTCGAGTAAGGCCCAGGAGAGATAATATCTTTCAATAACTAAGAGACTCCCCTGCTCAGATAGTAGTGCTACAGGAGTCACACCTCACAAGTAAGGAATCTGTCGCCATTTTTAAATCTCAGAGATGGGTGAAACAGATGGTCTGCACAGATAACACCAGCCACTCGAGGGGGGTTCTGATCTAAATTAAGAACCAGCCAAGTGCCTCTATACTGGACCACAAATGAGACAGAAAGGACAGGTGGGTCATAGCAAACATTCAAATCTTCGAGAGGGTCTATACGTTAGTGGGATATTATGGTCCTAACATAGATGACACAGAGACTCTGCAAGAGTTAAGTTGTGAATCATTCAACACTTCACACCCAATAATAATGTCAGGTGACTTCAACATGGTTCTAGATCACCTTTTGGACAAATCAAGTAAGAATAGATCTCAAGGTTGTCCAAATCGTCGATGCACATTAGATCTATAATGAAACAATTTGCATTGATGGATATTTGGCTAGAGAACCATGGGCTAGAGCAAGGTTATACAAGAATAAATAATTTTCTGATAGACAGGTCACTCAAAGCAGAAATAAAATATATCCGACACATAGCCGCCCACTTATCTGATCATGCTGCAGTTGTCTTGAAGATGAAGTGTAACCATGGCAACCAAGCAAGGAGGTGGACCTTAGATCATTCACTTTGAAAGACCAGGAAGTGATAGAAACTCCGAAGGCTGACCAGTGAATTCTTTGAGGTTAATATTAAACCTGCAGCGCTCCACGTGGTTTGGGACTCCTTTAAAGCATTTATAAGGGGCACCTTGATAAGCATTTCAGCTCAAAAGAATAGGGATCACAGGAAGGTGGTATAGGAGTTGGAACAGGCTATCTTCTCCTAGGAGGGAAAGCTTGTAAGATTACAGACGCAGGAAGAGGAGAGAGAAGCCTTGTTGAAAGAGATCATAGCGCAAAAGGCCACTTTAACTGCCATGGTAGAAGAAAGGGTTATGGCCAGATGGGAGGCAAGTAAATTAGAGCACTTTGACTATAGTGAAAGCGCAGGAAAGCTCCTAGCATGGAAAATTATGGCAGACCTAATGAGAAATGAGGTGAGGGAGCTATGATGTAATACCATTGGTAAAAAACTGAAGGAGACCATAGAGGTACAACAGACCTTCATAGAATTTTTTGGGGTCACTATACACTGAAGACCAAACAACAATAGTGCCCCAAAGATTTGACTGGCTAGAAGAGTTGCAGACAAAAAACTCACAGAGTGGGAGAAGGAAGAGCTAGAGGAGATAATAACATCGGAGGAGGTGTTGCAGGTTATTAGTAAGGGCAAAAAGGGGAAGGCGACAGGGCCAGATTGGTTGCCAAATAAACTCTATCAGTGTTTGAAAAAGGTAATAAATCCTGTGCTAACCCAGCTGTTTGATGGCATCCTTAGAGGAGACATCTTTCTTCCAAAATCTTGGGATGAGGCAGTGTTGAACAATGATTACAAGCTCTTCTCAAATCTCTCGGCAAAAAGGTTGGGTAATGTGGAAGGAAGACTGATTGTTGAAAATCAGAAGGGTTTTCTAAAGGGGAGACACATGCACAAACTTTCTCATGAATTAATTGGATCTATAGACCTGGCAGCGGCTAATGAAAACCCTCTCGCAATAATTACTCTGGACGCCACTAAGGCCTTTGATAGGGTAAACTGGGAGTACTTGAATACCCTCCTGGTGCACCGTAACTTATGTGAGAACTTCCGCAGGGTTTTTAAGGAAATCTATAAAACCCCAACGGCCAGAATACTGCTAAATGGGAACATTACTACGGCTTTGAAGATCACTAGGGGGACCAGAGAGGGCTTCCCACTCTCCCCACTACTGTTTAATGTGTATACCAAGCTGCTCGAGGAGAAGATCAGGAAAGGCCTGTCTATTAAGCCTTTTGTCCATGCAGGCTGGGAAAAGAAAATATAATTATATGGGGATGACATCACGGCCTACACAAGTAATCTGCGTCCTACCCTGGATAGCCTAGAGCGCTTGATGTCGGATTTCGGGACGGTGTCGGGGTATGCAGCCAACATGTCTAAAATGGAAATTATGACCTGGAATGTTGAGGAGGAACATAATCTGATAAAAAAGAATTAAAATATTTGGGCATTAGGATTCGTAATACCTTGGAAGAAACTGTAGAGGCAAATTTTAATAGCGCCATGAAAGAGGCTAACAGGTTGCTTCTAAGCTGGGCCCATCTCCCTCTAACCCTGTTCGGAAGAGCCAATCTGATCAAAATGTCACTTCTCCTGAAACTCACATTCCTTTTCAATATGATTCCTTTGCACTTTAAGAAGGCCTGGTTACAAAAGCTACAAGGGAAAATAGATTCCTTTATTTGGGCATCTAAAGGAATTAGAATTGCTAGAAGGAAGCTGAGAAGGAAATATGATAAAGGGGGAATAGCACTTCCGAACAGCCAACTGTACGCCTGGGCCTTTCAGTTAAAGAATACGAAGGACCTGCTATCTGGGATGGGGAGAAATCAGTTAAGGGAAACTATGCTGTAGGGGGCGGTAGGGGGAAGGTCGAAATTCATGTACAAATTCGGTCACCCCGGATTCTTCAAAAGAGTGAGAATAAAAGTCTGACATGCTGCCACTCAGCTATGGGCTCAGATAAGGAAAGCAACTAATCTAACATACTATAGTAATTATGCCCCCATGTGGGACTCCCCTGAAACACCGGAGTGCCTTAAAGATAGTCTATTAATCCCACTGAGAGATGCAGGCATTGTAGAGTGGGGCCAGATGTTCCAGAATGGGAAACTCTACTCTTGGGAGGAACTTGCGGTTAAAACTCAGGGGACATTATCAAAATTTAAATACTACCAACTGCAAAGCTGGGCCCGATCCCTGCGAGAGGAGGGAACGGACACAAATAGACTGGAGTAGCTGATGGTTAAAGGTCCAACTTGTAAAAAGGAAGTGGCGGTCTGCTATAGTCTACTCTTATACACTCTAGACCAAGATCAGGACCTCACAGCCACTCTGTGGGGGGATCTTTCCTTGAACGAAGATGTCATCCACTGATGGCTGGTATCATGGCGTCTTTTGCATCAAGTGGTAAAACCAGCGCATCTAAGAAGAAACCACCTTTTTGCCCTACACAGGGCCTACTATACCCCCAAGAAACTGGCAAAATTAAGAGATGCAGGGTATATGTTTTGCAAAAAATGCAGTTTAGTCAAGGAGGATCATCTCCACGTTTGTTTTTTGCACCATATTCAGGAATTCTGGGTAGAGGTCGGTAAAGTATTAAATGAGGTATTTCACTTGCAGATTGATGTAAGCCCAGAGTTGGTTCCCTTCGAGTGGTCACCTAATGTAGGCACCTTATATGGATAGAGACAAAACCTGCTGTTTTATTTGAGGTTACTGGGTAGAAGGGAGATCGGCAAACAATGAACATCCTTGAAGGCTCCCTTCAAGGTCGAATAGCTGAATGCAGTATCTTACGTATGCCAGATGGACTCTAATCGAGCCCATGCAAAAAAGGTAGAAAAATTGTGGACCCTCTGGATAAGGTGGTTGGAAGGGAAGGTTGGGCACGTTACTAACACTATGGCAGCGAGGTGAACTGTCCAATGATTAAAGCCATATGGGATTAAGACGTGGAGACGGGTGGGATCACCAGCTTGTCTTGCTTTTCCCTGACTTCCCATTCTGAGAACCTTCAATCTTCCTGGGGTCATCTCCATACCAACAGAGAAAGATCTTGGAGATCATTATGGAAGTGTATAAGGCAAATGGGGACACATAAAAAAAAAAACTTAACCCTATACTCCTCAGTTGTGAGCCAAACCCACCAATCAGAGCCTCTTTCAAGACCTTGTAGTAATCGGCATCTTCTTCTCTCACAGTCAAAGGTTGTCTCTGCCTTTGTCTGCAAAGGAGTGCCACCGGATAGATGCCCACTGCATCTGAGGGACCTTCTGTACCTTACAGGTGCTCTCTAAAGCAGTGATCCACTTATGGATGTCATCCCCAGACTTGTATGGAGGGACTATCCGTCTGAGATTCCTGGAATCAAAGGTGTCTTCCCTTCTTCCCTGACTCTGGACTCTCTTATGCTGCCACCATGGGTTCTAACCCCAAAGTCTTCCATTCCCTCTCCATCTCTAGGACCTCTCGCTCTAGAGCCAGCTGCTGCTGCTACAACTTGAGTTTGGCCTGCTCAAGTCTCAGCAAACTGAACCCCCTATCTAGCTATCCGTCATCTGAGCTAGAGTGGATGGTGCCAACAGCAGATGCTGAGGCAACTAAACGGAGGATGAGGCTGATACACTTCGCCTGGGTACTCTTTTTACCAACCATGGGGGAAAAAGTGGGCCTGCTACTATGCCCCTCTCTTGTGCTACCAATACAGCTCCCTTCAGGTTCAAGGTCCCTCCCAGAATCCTCATGGTCTTGCCTAGTGAGGTCAGAGGCAGTATGTAGTACCTCCTTTTCCAACACTGGGGGTTCCCCCTTCATCTAATTCCCTCTCCCTGTCAGGATTATGTATGTCATCTTTAATAAGTACATTTAAGAGGTCAGTTTTGTTAGAGTTACTACCTCTCTTGAGTTTCCTAGCTGTAAACTGGACCCTAAGCTCCTTGAACTGAAGACTTCCATACCGAGACTCTAGAGTCTGGTCAGCTCTCTCAACTAAAGACATGGTGTTAGAGTAGTGTATGTGATGAACCTACCTACTCTAAGTTTCTAAACTTTTAAAAGGCTTGGATAAAGGACCATGCTAGACCCCTGACTACCCAGGCAAAGGTTTAGAAGTATCTGAAGTTATTAGTGTAGTATGCAACCAATAGTTAGTAGTGATCTTTCTTATGGAACGTCACTGCTGACCAAGTGGTAAAGCAATGAAAGTGTCTTATCCCAACGCTGCACTACCAATGTAGGAGGCTGACCCAGTTTATGGTGCACATCTATGGTGTGGCACCCTATACTGAGTCCAGGCAACCCTTAGTAATATTGAGTAGGTGTCTAGATAGCAAAAGCTCTCTTGGGGTAGCTGAGGTGAGCAGCTAAAGCTTATCCAGGAGGAAGTTTACCACATTAGTTAGACAGTAACTCACTCATAAGAAAAGAACCACACAAGTGTTACAAAAATAAAGGATACTTTAATACAGCATTGGCAGATATCCCTTTGGAGATATCTACACACAATATGTACACAAAATAACCATCAGAAGTGGCAGAAGCAGGGGCCCACAGTCTCCCAAGTTGGTTAAAGACAAGAAGGACCCAGAGGAGGACACAGCATCACCATTTGTGTTGCAGAGTCATGGAATGCCCGTGAGACAGCAGGCCCCACCAGTCCTTCAACGTTGTCTTGAGGTGCCTGTGGATGCAATGGAGTGACTCCTTCACGCCAAGGGAGATTCCTTCATGCTTCCAGGTGCAAGAAGAGTCCTTATGACCCTGGAGGATGCACAGCCTTGGATGCTGCAGAATTGTTGCAGGATCTGGAGAAACAATGTTGCAGTGGTAACCTTCCCACAAGGAGCAGATGTGTTTCATTTCCAAAGCAGACCTGCAGCAGTCCAGAGGCCAGGAGCAGAAGACCTCTAGAAACGAGTTATTTGGAGAGTCTTGCTCAACGAATCTGAGGACCCACCTATGGGAGCTTAGATTTGGGAGGTGGAGGAGGTTTAGGATTGCCCTTGGGAGGAGGGGGAGTGGGCCTGGACTGAGGGGTGATTGAGGGACATGGGGCAACATTGTGCTTCTTACTCCCTGGGGAAGGGGCACAGGAATGGGAAGGGTTGACTGGGGTGGACCTGGACATGGAAGGAGTGGACTTGGCAAGGTGATAGGCACGTCTAGGGACAAGACAGGGTGGGCCAATTGGTTCGAACAGGTCAAAGCGGGAGAGGAAAAGCTTCTTAGGGGCTGTAGGAGGGGATTTGGAGGCAGGTCTGGGAGTGGAGGTTGAGGGAGTGATTGTACCAGGTGCAGATGTGCCAGACGTAGATGCAGGTGCCTGTAAAGTATGCTGATGTGTGGTGGATGTATGTGGTGTGGATGTCTGCAAATGTTTCAGTGTTTTTGGGAGGGGGGTGGACACAGTGGGAGAAGACAGGCTGCCAATGTACATGGATGTAGTCTGGGTGTCTGCAGGTCTGGTGAGTGTGCTGCAAGTGTCTGTCAATGTAGTTGTGGTGAGTGCAGGTGTGGTGTCTGGGGTGCATGTTTGGATGTCAGATGTTGTGGTGACTGCATGAATGGGGGCTGCAGCAGTGACTGAGGGTGCAGTGCATGTGGGTGTGCATGGTGAGGTGACAGACAGGGTGGCGGAGGAGGTTGACACACTGGGGAAAGCAGATGTTGTTGTGTGTGCTTTGGTATGTTGGATGTGTGCCTGCTTGTGGTGGGAAGTGTGGTGCTTGTGTTTGTCTGTGTGCTTCTTGTGTGTTGATCTGTGTGCATGACTGTCTGTGCTTGGGATGGGTGAAGGGAGTAGGGTGCTGGAAGGGGTAGAGGTGGTGTGAGGGGGATGGAAAGACCAAGGACACTGGCTGCCGTCAAAGAGGAGGCCAGAGCCTGAAAAGATCTCTGTAGGCCAGACATGGCACTGTGAATGCCTTTCAGGTATGCATTGCATTGCTGCATCTGGGATGCTAGCCCCTGAATGGCATTCACGATTGTTGTCTGCCCTACAGAGATGGTCTTCAGGAGGTCAATAGCCTCCTCTGTGAGGGCAGCAGGGCTGACTGGGGCAGGGGATGAGGTGCCTGGGGCGAAGGAGAGGCCCACCCTCCTGGGTGAGTGGGCACGGAAACTGGCTGGGGAGCAACTCGGAGGGCAGTGATGGCATGGGGGTGGCGGAAGATGGCACAGAATGGGTGTGCCCAGTAGGGTCCACCACCACCAGGGAGCTCCCATCGGAGGAAGTATCAAAGTCACTACCTCCAGTGGTAGTTGCCTCCCCTCTGGTACTTCCCTCGCCCTCCAACCCACTGGTCCCCTTGGCGTTGCTCGACTCTGCCACCGTGGGCTGCTGCATCCCCACTCGCCGGTGCCACTGCTCCCTCGCCAGATGATGCTGATGTACACAAAGGACACAAGAGCACAGGGGTGGAGAGACACAAAAAGGGAGAACTTTGTCAAAAACTGAATATATGTACATCTCTGGCTCACACACACTCCCATCCAGGTCACACACTTACATGCAGCACATACAACATACGTCATGATTGTGCCCCTGACTAGTGGACATTACCCAAGAATACACCACATAACCCACATGAAAAGCGGACCTGATACACTGTGTTAAGTACACCCATGAGAGACCACGCCCAGCCAATGCACTTACAAGTTCATGAGGCCACAAAGCATACCAGATGACAGAAAGGGGACCCCCCATGGGCCTATAGAGACTGCCCAAACTAGCCCTCACACCATCCCAGGGACTTTGAAGGGGCAGGACTGCAGGAACACACCTGTCCAAGTGCATGGCACTAGAATGCATACATACCACAGCAACAACATCCATCCATCTAAGCAGTATCACAACAGTGTTGATACTCACCCCCTTGTGGCTGCTGTGCTGCCTTCAAGTGCCCATCCAAATCCAGATAGGCCACCGCCAGAATGCAGGCCATTAGGGGGGTCAGGGTCCGACAGGCACCCCTTCCTCGTTGGGAGGCCTTCCCCAGCTGGGCCTCTCTGGTCTGCCTGGTCCTGCGCCTCAGGTCCTCCCACCGCTTCCTGCAGTGGGTGTTCCGCCGATTGTAGACCCCCAGGGTCCGCACCTCCTTGGCGATGGCTTGCCACAGGCCTTTCTTTTGATGGGTGCTGACCTGCATGGGCCACACAGAGCAAAAAAAGAGACGTCAGTATGTGTGCACCGAATACAGATGACATATTTGTTCCCTATGGAACGGCCATTGTTGAAAGGCATGTTATCAACTCACATACAGTACATGCCAGAGAGTCTACGGCTGGGCAGTTACACATCGAACCCACATGCATACAGGCATCCGCCATAATCACACACATCTAAGGATGACAGATGCCAATTCACTTGTTCCTCTGGTCGCCATACAACTTAGGATACAGGGGTAGGACCTCGTCTACCAGCTTCTCCAGCTGCTCTGCAGTGAAGGCCAGGGCCTATTCCCCTGTCACCTGCACCATCTCAGGGACCAGAGTCAGGACACAGCAGCACACGCAGTGGAGTACTAGCCTGTGCAGGAATCAGGAGTCAAGTGTCTGGCGAAATGGCGTAGCTACCGCGGCGGAGTGCTCCATCACTGCCTGTGGCGATCATGATTGGCCTAGGTTCCCCATTGACAACCAGGCAATCCAACGATCGGGTACACGGCAGTGAACACCGCCTTCCGCCATGACGACTAACGCCAGAGGAATGAAGTCCCTTCCACTCTATCATACCTGGATGGTAGGAGGCTGCCATTTTGCTACCACTACGTCACCATAGCCTGGCCAGGGGCCTCATCCAGGGCCTCAAAATCTCGGCCCTTAGTCGCTTGCTGACATGAGTCTAGGATCCTCACATGTACCCATCTTTGGAATTGTGTCCACACTGGGATGCCATTATGAAAGAGTTAACTCAGCACACATATGCCTGACGGTGTACTTCATACTTTGCGTTTGTGTTGTCGCATAGGCACTCATTATTCTAATGAGACTACTGGATTTTGAGCAGCAAGATCATCCACGGTGTGGGAGACTGAGTCTGACCCACTGTGGGTGACACCTGTCACTCTAAATCCGGGTTTTGCTCCGGCTAACTAGCAGTGCCTCATCTCTACCAGAGGATAGGGATGATTGGGCAGCCGAGCGCATGACATATTAGGCTTCACAGGGAAGTCGTGGTCACTCAGGTCACATCCGGTTCTCTCATTCACAATTCAGTCTCATATATAAATGATAGACAGCAGCAGTATATGTTTCAATTATTGATTTAATAAAACAACTGCATATTAGATAGCACAGCGTGAGCTGCAATAACCAGGACGACACAACATGATAGTATTAAAATGGTGACGAGAAGAGTGGAGCATAAAAATAACGCTATCATATTGTCACTATAACCGATGGACTATTTCCTAACTAGGTCATACTCTGAGCACAGCGTGTTAAGCTCTAATTCTGCCTTTCAGGTTCCCCTGGGAGGACATCAACCCTCATACCTGAGCAAAGACCTGTGGTCTGCATTAGCACCTGTAGCGAAGCATTCAGCAATCAGCATACAGTCATGGTTCTTTACCTGGAATCTCCCTCTTAACGTGTAATGGGACTAGGAAGTGTTTTTATAATAACACAGCTGATGTTCTAAGAAAATGCCCCTACGTAAGGATGTGTATTTTCTACGAATGTTGGAGACTAAACTTCTACCACGTTCACTGGCAATGTACCAAACTGTAGCCTTGAATAAAGCACAGAGTGATCAAGAATGTCTTGTTTGAGAACACAGTGCTGAACTAAGCAAAAACAGTTAGATAGATGAAAATAAAACAAGAATGTAAAACTAGTTATTGTAAAAATAACAATGCGAAGCCAAATAAAATATAACTAGGTTAAAGTGCACAGCGGCCTAGTGTGTTAGACTAACGTGCATGGAGCTATTTCTAAAATGGCTACACAACAGTGTGTGTTACCTACGTGTCGCACTTACAAAGATACAGTGACATCATGGGATGCAAGTGTAATTTGACACTCAGATTGGGTTCTTTCCTCCCCCATAGATACAGACCCATGTGGCGAGGGAGGGCCCCATCAGTTTACAGACCCCTGATTGATCTGGAAACTATGGAGGAACGTCACATCATTGTCACCTACAGACTCAATAGAGCTACTATCCATGACCTCTGTGCATTAATGGATCCTGTACTGAAACCGGCAAATTGAAATTAGCATCCCATCCCTACAACTGTGCAAGTGCTATCTGTACTCCATTTTTTGGCTACAGGCTCATTTCAGGTGACAGTGGGCATGGGTGCGGGAGTCTCACAGCCAATGTTCAGCCTCATCCTGTCAAAATTGTTAGATGTATTCGTCCAACACTTGCAAACATATTTCCAGTTTCCCCAAAGAGCTAAACTTCCTGCCATTAAATCTGGATTTTATGCCTTTGCTGATATCCCCCATGTGATAGGTGCCATTGATGGAACGCACATAGCTCTCATACCCCCAAGAGTGAATGAACAGGTGTACAGGAATCGAAAGAACTATCACTCCATGAATGTACAATTGTTGTGTACTGCTGACCAGTACATATCACATGTCAATGCCAGGTTCCCAGGCTCAGTCCATGATTCCTTTGTACCACACATGATGGAACAACTACAAGAGGATAGAGGATGGCTCATAGGTGAGTGTGTATTACACTGGATCTGTACATCTGTGCATTTGGACGGTTAGGCTACAGACATGTAAAGTCAGTTTATTAAGGTCCTGTTTCACCCACTTTTGCAGGTGATTCTGGCTACCCCAACTTGCAATGGCTCCTGACATCTGTAAGGAATCCCAGGACAGATGCAGAGAGGAATTATAATGAGGCCCATGGACGTACTAGGAGGGTGATTGAGCGCACTATAGGTCTCCTGAAGGCTAGATTTTGATGCCTCCATCTCTCTGGGGGATCCCTGTGCTATGTCCCTGAGAAGGTGTGTAAGATAGTGATGGCCTGCTGCATGCTGCACAACTTGGCTGTGAGGAAAGCTATCCCCCTTCTGGAAGAGGAGGGTGCTGTCCAACTAGCCCAGAAACCTCAGAGAGGGGATGAGAGTGATGGTGAGGAAGAAGAGGGGGAAGATCTCAACTCCAGGACTCAGCTTATCTGCCCATATTTCCAGTGACTCTAAGTACTGTTCAATGATGCTGATGTATTCACTGTATAGTTTCAGTATGACTCATGTAATTGGTAATGTGGTGTCTATAGCCAGTGACACTGTTAACTGATGACTGATGACTGAAGTGGCATGTGTCAGGAAACCCAATATTATGTACAGTGTGACATACTTCAGACACTATAGTCTGTTGGGTCCCCTCCTGCAATAAAGGTATGATTATGAAATTGACTGGCTAATGCATATACAATTACAATTGGTATCTCATATTGACGAGGGACATACGATTTGAGTGCATTGGTGTATTTATTAAATGGCAAAATATACATAATTCGTGGGACAGTGATAGGGAGGGGGCACATGGTGCAAATCCATACTCAGGTACATATGCTCAACTGTTGGTAGCACTGGGTTTTGGTCCATGTGGCCATTGGAAGATGGTGTGATGGCAGTGGCATGTCAACAAGGGAGCACAGTGGCACACAAGGGAGACAGTTCAGGCCAGAGTCACTTCCTAGCTGCTGCAGCTGTAAAGTGAAGGGCAGTGTCCTGACTAGTGGTCAGGGCTTGCGGGTGGGTGGAGGACTCAGGCTGGCTGTGGTACTGGTGCTGCAGCACCCCTGAAATTGAGGCCATCATGGCATTAAGCTGTTTCCATTGCTTCATGGCCTCCTGGTGGTGTGCTACCAGCAGCCTCCGATTCTGCTCCAAGGTGGCCAGAATCTGGCCCATCCTGTCCTGGGTATGGTCGTATGCTCCCAGGATCTCAGATATCACCTCCTTAGCTGCTGTATCCATCCTTTGGCCACCTCACTGGGCCACTGATACCCTCACACTGGCCCCAGCCCCCTGTGCCTGTGTCCCCTGCACAGGTCTCAGTCCCACTTGCCTTGGGCCCTTCATCATCCTGCCTGTTGGTGGGTGGAGACTCTAGCCTCTGTACATGTGGGCCGCCAGTCTGTGGCCGGGAGACACTGGTGTGGGGTCATTTGGCCAGAGCTGATGATGGTGGCTGGGTGGTAGGGCTGTCAGTGGTATCCTGGGTAGGGCTGCTGGAGGGTGACTGTCCAGGACTGTGGGATGGACCAGGGTATTCCCCAATTTCCATTCATCCCTCTGCACTCTCCTGAGTGGGCCTCTGTCTTCAGGTGGGGCGCTGGCACTCCTTGGCGTTTCCGTCTGGGTGACATGGGTGGTGGTGCCTGCTGGTGGGGAATGGACATGTGGGTGTCAGGTACTTTTTCGGCAATTGCTGCACTGCTCTGCCCTATTTTATGCTTCCCCTGTTGTGGCATGCAAGGTCCTTTCGTGTACATTTCTTTGCATTTATGTGGGGGTGGAGGGGCAATGTGGGTGCTGTAGTGCCACTGGGAATCCATGCAGGTGTAGGTGACTGTGCACAGGGGGCTGGATGGAGGTCTGTTTGTGGGATAGTGAGCATGCAGGGTAGTTAGATGTGGGTGTTGTGGACTTGGTGGGGATGGGGTCCTGGTGGTAGTGAGAGGGGTGGGGTGATATATGCATTATAAGTGGGGTGACTGTTAAGGTATTGTAGTTGACTTACTCAAGTTCAGTCCTCCTCTGAGATCAGTGAGGCCCTCCGGATGCAGGATAGCCAGGACCATCTCCTCCCAGTCGCTGTATTCGGGGGTGTACGTGGGGGACCGCCACCAGTCTTCTGTACGGCGATGTTGTCCCTAAATGCCACTGACCAAACCTTCCTGCGTAGGTCGTTCCATCTTTTCTGGATGTCATCCCTTGTGTGTGGATGGTTTCCCACTGCGTTGACCTTGTTGACTATTGCCTGCCATAGCTCCATCTTCCTGGCCATGGGTGTCTGCTGCACCTGTGCCCCGAATAGTTGTAGCTCGACCCTGAGTATTTCATCCACCATGGTCCTTAGCTCCCTATCTGTGAAGCGGGGTGCTTCCCTAGTGGCTGCCATGGTGTGTGTTGTGGGTGGGTGTATTGGTGAGGGTGCTGTTGTGTGTGTGGCTTGTAAAGGTGTTTGGGGTTCGTATGTGTTTTGGTGGTGTATTTGTGTGTGAGACTTGTGTGATGTGTTCAGTGTATGCGTGTTGAGTTGTCAATCTCAGTCGTGCTATTGGCGATGCAAAGGATTGTGGGTTATGTGTGTGAGTGTTTTATAGTGTTGTGGATGTGTGTCAGGTTTATGGGTTTCAAAGTTGCCAATGTGTGCTTTTGTTGTTGGTGGGTCCCATTGCTGGCCGTGGAGGTCAATACCGCCAACGGTCGTTCAGCATTCACTATCCGCCACACTGATTTGTGCATCATTATTTGTTGGGTGGAGGATTTGCCTGCATGGTGGTAGCGGGGTCGGGTGTACTGCCTTTTCGCCGTTGTAGGCCCTGGCGGTGGATGGAGTTTGGAGGATTTTTGGAGGTTTGACTTTTTGGCATCATTATTCGGTGGTGTGCAGTCTACCGCCACCGGCGGTGTTCACTGTCGCCTCGGCGGTGATTGCCCCCAAGTTCATAATGAGGGCCATAGTGTGTGAGACCACTTCTCCCATTAAGAAAATATTCTGGCAGATAAAAAAGAGCGACATTCTCAAGACTAATGGTGACAAATAGTTTTGCTTATCAGAAGTTAACACAACGTCACACTTTCAGTTCAACGCCACCACATTGCTAGTGATTAGTAGAACTGGGGGATCCTCTAAGGAACCCCCAGAGTACATGGTACCATGCAACTAACACTGGAATCGGTGCACCAGTATGGCAATTGTAGGTGTAAAAAGTTGATCATTAAACACATTTAGGGGAGAGAGCACAGTCACTGGGGTCCTGATTAGCAGGATCCCAGTGAACTACAGCCTAAACACACTGACAGGTAACTATGCTAGAAAGATGGCACTTTCCTACAGGCAGTGTGCAGGCCTGGACCCAATGTACTATTTCCATGGTGAAATGGGGGGATCAGGGTGTCGGATGGTGTGAAGGATTTTACCCAGGTCTCTAGAAAGTCTGTCACTGGTTGAGAGCCTTCTGCTTCTTCTGGAAGGCCTAAGATGCAGACATTGTTGCTCCTTCCCTCCGCGTCCTTGGCTCGTGCTTTTAGTCAGTTCAACGGGTCCATGAGGTCTCTAGTGCTTTGTTCCTGTCAGGCTAGTCGTGGGATAAGATCTGAGAGTTGACTTTCTGTGTCCATGACCCTTGCTGTCAGTTTGTGTTAGTCTTCTCGAAGGAGTCTAAACTTGACGTATATTTCATCTATGCGGGCCCCTACGGAGGATCTTGAGGATTCGATTGCTTGGAGAATGGGGTCAAGCTTGTTGCCAGAATGTGTTGGGATTTGGAAGTTCCTGGATCACATGAAGGGTGCGATTCTTGATTTGGAGTTGGTGAGGGAGGGCGGGAGATTGGCTTGATGGTTCTGTCTCCCATGGCAGGATTTCAGTGAGCGCTGTCTACGATTTCCTCTGGAGCAACCCAGGAGGGCCGTCTCCCATGCCTTTGCAAGCCACCAGGGGTCAGGCCTACGTATCGTTGCAGATGGTCCATGAGGTGTCCCTGATGCAGGGTGGGGAGCTGTCTGCGGCAGTTCAGGCATGGTCCTTTCCCTGCGGGGCTGTCAGTAAGGTTAGCTGGGTTGGCAAGTTTAGGCATTGTAGGGCAGTGGGCCGCACTTGCCCGCTCCTTGGGCCGACAGGCAGCCCTCCACTGGCAAGACCCAGAAAGCTACCTTGAGCGGTCCTGCAGTACGGCCTCCCCCCTAAGCGGCTCCGCTATGTAGTTGTTCTATTGGACTGAGTCCTATTGGTGGGAATTTTGATTGTGGCCTCTTGCTGTGTGCAGGGGTCTCTGCCACAGGTGCACTCTGCTAGGAGATGCTGTGGTAAGGTGGGGGGCCTCGAGCTGCCCACCCCCTCGTGTGGTGAGGTCAGGCCCCCCTGGGTTTCTACCCACCCCTTCCCCCGGCGCATAGGATGTCTTAAAGCCCTTGCTTCGATTTGGCGGCGGTTGATATAGAAGGTGCAATGTGGTCATTTTTGCAGTCGAGTGCCAGGGCTGTCCAGGGCCTGCCGTTTTCCCAGCCGCCTGGTTTCTCATGCTGTGCAGCCCGAGTGGGACTCCTCCATATGCTTGCTTTTATGCCTAGAGTCTTTCCCTTGGTGGGGGGGGGGAGGCAGTGGGTGTGGGAGGTAAGATGGATCTGCTCACCCTGGATTTGAGCTCTTGCGGACCTGTGGGGGTATAGGGTATAGGCAGGCTGCGGTGTCTGTGTCCATTTTCTGAGGTGTTATGTCAAGGGTGCGACAGGCAGGCCGATGTCACGCACTTTGGGGCTGTGCACTGCCCTCCAGAGCTCAACGCTGTTCTACCCCTAGAGGGTGAGGGTTGTGGGCGATGCTACCGAGGTTGTGTGCCTGGATATTGCCCCTGCCCCCCCGGGGTGGCCGTCAGGCCTCACTGGCAGGGTCGTGGCTGATGCGAGTCGCGTGGCACTGTCGTGGCCTTTTGGGTCCTCCCCGAGTGCTCCGCCAGGACTAAGGGGAAGGCTGTGAGTGTCAGTCTGGAGGTTATCTGCTCAGTCTCTGTTGGTCTGCCTCTAGCGCCGGTACCTCTCGTCTTCACCTCCAGGGGGAGAATCAATGCGCCCCACAGATGAGTCTGCAGCCAGTGCTACAATCGCTGCGTGTGTGTAGCTTCCCGGGGCCACCAGAGTGCCCCACCCCCAGGTGGGTCACCGGCGGTGGACTGTTGCCGCTTTGAAGCCGAGAAAGGGGTCCCCAGTGGTATTTGATGTGGTGCTGTGTCATTGGGGGATTGCGTCTGGCTCCGTCCCTGCCACGGGCCATGCCCTGAGAGAGGTGCAGCACCAGCCCCACCTGGCCCAAGCTGTACGAAGTAGTCGGGCACAGGGCTCTGCAAGGAGGCTGTCGGCTGCAGTGGGTTGCTGCCACAAGAGTGATTGAAGGAGGCTCTCCTTTAGGATGCCTGGTTGACTGCGGCCTGCAGGCAGCGGAGCTAGTTCTATCCGTGTCCACCATCTTCGGCACCTAAGGCACGCCCCTCCTACTTTGGAGTTTTGGAGAGAGGGATTTTTTTATTTTTTTTTGCAAAGTGGTGGGGCACTTCAATTGCCCCACCACTTTAAAAGGGTACAAGCTGCCAATGCCCACACTGGCAACTAGTTGTGTTTGTAACTCATAGTGGTAAACAGGCCCAGCGTGTAAACATTTGTGGGTCAGTCAGTTTAGAGAGCTCAAGTTAATCTGTTTTGTAAAAGGGAGAGCTATTGTTTTGTTGTCATTGAAGGAGTTTACTTTTCTGAAGGGCCGTCTTTTATTTGGTTAACCAAATATTCAGTGGATCGAGTGCATGCTGTGGAGCATTGTGTTTAACCACCAGGTTCGGGTTCTTCCATTGGCAAGTCAGGGACCACACGGGGCTGACAGCGCCGAAGGGCACAGAATTTTCACACTGCAGCATTACATCTTTATTACGAGTGGGTGGAAGTCGGAACAGAGCAAAATATGCGGCATGAGAGTTTGTGCACACAATGACCACGTCTTGCCTCTTTCCGATCTCTTTTCCCCAAGCCTATTCCATCAGGATATTTATCTAGCAAAAGGAGCAACTTATGGACAAGTAATTTTACAAAAATGTATACTCTAGGTTCCGGCAGAAACTCCACTATCCACCCAAATTGGGATTTCCACAGGGCTCAGAGTGAATTCGCTGGTCTCTTATTCCTGCTTGGCCTATAAAATGTATGTCATTGAGCAGTCAATAATTAATTTTTCCTGTCATTTAAACACCAACAAACGTGTGTGCGCCGTACATATGACAGATGTTAGCACTGTTACCCTGAAACCAACCTTCTGTGCAGCCAAAGGTCGAGAATCTCCCTGGAGAACCGTGGCCCTAAAATGTTCATAAATGACCAATGTAAATCTACTGGGATCCTAATGCAGGCCTGCAAAAATGCTCAAACCAGGCCAGCTCCTTTCATCTCCTCGAGCAATCTCTCTTTCCATCCATCCATTTTCACTCTCTCCTTCTACCCTCTCCCTTTCTGGTTGCTTTCTCTCTACCGTCCCACTTCTTCCCTCTCTCTCTCCTTGTTAAAACCTTCCCATGCCTGGTGAAATTAATCTCTGGGGGCAGATATTAAAGCCTGGGAGGTGGGGAAAGTGACAGATGCACCAAGAGCAGCATCCCACCTTAAAAACAGGCCTCCAGAGGCTTCAGACAACCAGGGAAATGCTCACTAGAACAAGCGCCGGTAAAGCCAATAGGTCTCTCCAATGCAAAAGCTATTGGCTTTGCCAATGTGTTTTAGCCATGTTGTACACCAGCATGGCTGTTGTTCAGTATGGATAAAAGTTAGTGGCGTGGAGTGAAGTGTCGTAGGGGAGTGTCATTGAGTGAAGTGGCCTAAAGTGGAGTGAATTCGAATAGAGTGGAGTGGCATAGACTGGTGTACAGTGGAGTGGAGTAGTGTGTCGTAGAGTTAAGTGGAGTGGGGTAGACTAGAGTATAGTAAAGTTGTGCAGGGGGAGTGGTGAAGAGCCCAGAGCAGCCAATCCAAGTGCCTGGATACCCTCGCAGGTGATAAGTTAGCTCTGCAAATCCTGATTGATTGATCGATAGAGTGAAGTAGAGTGCCGGATGTCCTTAACTAGGCGTGGTGCCTCAGGGCCACTGTCGAAGCAGCCAATCTGCCCAAAGAGTTGGTCATATCCAGCCCACATCTGATTATGAACTTGGCTGCATCTCTCCCATCAGCAATAGCCTGGGAGAGAATAGCCCGGGCCTCCTATGCGACCTATGGGACCCATAAAGTATGGGTGTAGGAACACAAAAGTCATGCTGTGTTCATGGACCGCAATGCCAGTCTGGAGGAAGAAAACAGCTTCTTCCCAAGGTGGTCCAGCCTCTTTGATTCCCTATCCGGAGGAGCGGAAGGGAACACGCCATGGGATGTTCAGGATTGGATGACCAATGTAGGAAGCTGGCCTGGTGTGTGGTGAGCACCTATGCTGTTATCACCTTATACCAGTTCCAGGTATCCCCTAATAGAGAAGTGTAGGCAGTGTATAGAAAGCCAGGGCTCACTAGAGGTAGCTGTGGATGAGCAGCCAAGGCTTATCTAGGAGACATGCAAAGCTTATGCAATACCACTTATATTCACACAGCCCTTACACACATGAAAGAACAACACAGTGTTACAAAAATAAAGGTACTTTATTATGGTAACACAAATACTAGAATACTACTAGGCAGTCCCCCCAACTCGAGGTAAGTAAACACACTAAATACATACACAATAGCAATCTGTAAGAAGCATAAAAAGCAACAAGCTTTGGCAAAAGTAATAGAAAATAGTGAGGGCCCTGGGGAGAGCCAAACCATATACTGAGAAAGTGGAATGTGAGATATAGCCCCCCACCCAAGGATGGGGAATCGTTAAAGGGGGAGCTGGAGGAACTAGGAACCCCAAGAGGTGGGTACCAGAGAGGCCCCCAGCGATCAGGAGAGCAGAGGTAAGTACCTGGTTTTCCCTACAATCAACAGGAGAACGTAGAAAAAAGGACTGTGCAAGACCCAAACTAGGTTGGAAAAACACAGAGGTGGATTCTTTCAGAGGAGAACCTGCAAAGGAAGGGGAGCAAATCCAGTTTGTGGTGGAGTGTCCGGTCTTGGCAGGAGCCACTACCCACCCTTCTGTGGCTGCAGGACTAGGTCGGGGAGGGACGAAGAAGACCAGCTGAACAGCACAGGAGATGAAGAGGAGTCAGGGGTCAGTGGTGCAGGAAAACCACCAACAAGCCTTGGCAAATGCAGAAGAAAAAGAAATGTTGCAAGGCTGAAGAGGACCAGCAAGGTCCAAGGGACTCAACCCTTGGAGGAGAGTCCAAGGTGACCCTCAGCAGTTGGGAAAGTCACCAGAAGAGGAGGCAGCCCCCACAGGCAACCCACTGGCTGCAGGCACAGCAAGTCGCAGTGAGGCCCACTCAGCACACATAAAGAGCAGCACACAGGAGACTGTGCTTGGCAGGAAGAAATGCTGGGGTCTGGAGCTACATGGAGCCTGAAGATCCCTTGAAGCAGGAGCAAACAAGCCATGGTAGCTACAAGAGTTGTAGTGCACAGGGGTACTGTTCCACGAGGAAAGGCACACGTTTACCGTCTCTCAAGTTGGAAAGCTGGTAGACAGAACAGAGGGGGCCACTCCAGACCACCACCTGTGATGCAAGATCCACGCAGTTCCAGAGGAGGACTGATCCACGCAGCTGGTCGTCATTTCAGTTGGTGCCTGCAGATGCATGGGAGTGACTCCTTCACTCCAAGGGAGATTCCTTCAGGCTTCTTGGTGCAGGCTGGAGTCGACCCGATCTGACCTCAGAGGATGCACAGCCGGGGAAATGTTGTAGTTGCTGGAAGGAGCCAGAAAAACAATGTTGCAAAGCGGATTCATCTCTGAAGTTGCAGATTGTTGGTTCCTGGAGAGTCTAGTTGCGCTTCCAGCAGCCAGAAGATGACATAAACGATGCAGAGGAGTCCTGGTGGAATGTTGCACGTCGAATCTGAGGACCCACCCAAGATGGAGACCCTAAATAGCCCTAAAAGGGGGGGTTGGTCACCTGCAAGGTGACCACCTATCAGGAGGGGGCTGTGACGTCACCTACTGATCTGGCCACTCAGATGCTCCCAGGGGCCTCTGCACATCTTGGATTCAAGATGGTATAATCAAGTGGCCACCTGGAGGAGCTCTGGGCACCAGCCCTGTGGTGGTGATGGACAGGGGAGTGGTAACTTGCCTTGCCTTTGTCCAGTTTCACACCAGAGCAGGGGGGTCCCTGGACTGGTGCAAACCTATTTATGCAAGGAGGGCACCAAATATGCCCTTCAAAGCATATCTGTGGCTTGGGGAGGCTACCCCTCCCAAGGCATGTCACGCCTATTTCCAAGGGGAGAGGGTGTTGCCTCCCTCTCCAACAGGAAATCCTTTGTTCTGCCTTTCCCTGCCTGAGCTGGTCAAGCAGCAGGAGGGCGGAAACCTGTATGAGGGATTCAGCAGCGCAGGCTGTCCAGAAAACCCCAGATGGGTGGTAGGAGCAATACTGGGGGTCCTTTAAGGAGTCCCCAGAGTGCATGGAATCATATAACCAATACTGGCAATGGTACTGGGGTATGATTCCGACATGTTTGATACTAAACATGCCCAGGTTCAGAGTTACCATTATGTAGCTGGACACAGGCCACAGGTAAAATGGCGTTCCCACTCTTACGAAGTCCAGTGCAATGGAACTGGAGTTCGTAGGGGCACCTCTGCTCATGCAGGGGTGCCCTCACACACAGGTACCTGCACCATGCCCTCTGGGCTAGGAGGCCCTACCATAGGGGTGACTTACAGTGACCGGGTGCAGTGACCTGTGGTGAAAGTGGTTTTCAAAGGCAGGCCTGCAGACACATTTTGCCTGGGCTCCCATGGTTGGCACAATACATGCTGCAGCCCATGGGAGACCCCTGATGCCCCAAAGCCGTGGGTACCTAAATACCATATACTAGGGATTTATATATGGGCACCAGTATGCCAATTGCGTGGTGTGCAAAGTCCTAAGCAACCAAATTTAGAGGGAGAGAGCACAATCACTGGGGTACTGGTTAGCAGGATCCCAGTGAAAACTGTCCAAGCATACTAACAGCAGGCAAAAAATAGGGGTAACCATGCTGAAAAGAGGGTACTTTCCTACAACCAAGCTCTTAAGGGTGGGGTGTTGGATCAGGAAAGCCAGGTCATTAGGTTCAGGACTATGGTGTTTGGGTGATTGTCCTATTAACAGGAGTCCCTTTACTGTGTTTGGACCAGGTCCCAAGCAGGACATCCGCAAGGGCTTCATTGAAGGGCAAAAGGGGTTCTGATGTGGAAGCCCCAGGCACTCAATCAGGAGATTGGTCCTGAATGTCACCAAAGGCAGCTCGAGGCCCAAGACCTCGGCCGCTCTCCGCACCACCAAGGAGTAGGAAGCCCCTTCCTCCATAGCCACAGTAGGGGGAGAAAGCATACCAGCATCAGGGAAGGTATCCAGACCATTGTCTTCACCCTGTTCCTAAGCCCAGTCCATAGGGTCTACAAGCCGGAATTCTAAAGGGTCCAGCAAACCCTCTGTACTCTCACAAACTCGTACCCATAAGAATAAGGGTCAGGATCCGATCTAGAGATCAAGGTCCCTGCAGAGTTGGAATCTCGCGTTGAGCGATGCTGCTCCCGCTCTGTGTGAGAGTCAGCGATGAGTATATGATTAACATCACCCGTGGGCCCAAACAACGTCAGGTGCATCAACGCTGGAACCATCATTGGGGAATGTCGCAATGGTACGACCGAAGCCTAGCCGGATCTGGAAGCAGATCCCTGGGTGCCCCTTGGAGACAAGGCAAAAGCCACAGGCACGGAACATGAAAGGGCCTCTTCCAATCCTGCGGGGCTCAAAGCCTCCCCGACAGGGCCGGACTGCCCAAAGATGAGGTTCATGGCCTTGTAAAATTCCTTTAATTGGGAAGGAGTGGCTCAAGCTCCCGGAAACTTGGGGGGGGGGGGGTGCATTGCCGACTCAGAAAGAGGCTCTAAAGATGGAGGTCTAGAGCGAGGACTCTCCTTCTCCTGAGTCATTTCATCCGACCGATAAGGTGGAGTCGAAGAACGCTTGTGCTTCTCCGACTTCTTCTTGTGCTTACCTGAATGACTAGAAAATTTTGAATGGGACGAGGAGGATGGTGATGGCTCTGTGAGCGGTCTCAGGACCTTCCTCTTGATCGACACCGGGAGTGATACGGAGCTGGATTCCGAGCCGTGAGCAGCTTTAGGGACCACTCCCTCAAAGCTTTGGGAATCATGGCCCGGCAGCTGGAGAACAACTTGGGGTCATGGTCGCTCTCCGAGCACTACAAACACACCAGGTGCGGACCCGTCACCGACATCATGCGGTGACAGGAGTCACAAAGCTTGAAGCCGGTTATCCTTGATGACATCTCGATGCACCAGAAGTCAGAAAACTTCAACAAAAAGTCAAAAGGACAGTCAAAAAGCGACTGTAAGGATAGCTCTCTCTGGATCTGTGCGTAGTCTGGCATGGAAAGAAAAGAAATGGCGTCAGCACGCCCGTAGGCACCTATATACGATCTGTGATATCATATCCAGCAACCACCACGCCAGCAATGGGCGCAGAGTCGACTGACGGTGTGCAAGGGTACTGCTCGAAGAAAAATCTCTGGATCCAGACTGATGCCTGGGGGAAATTCTAAAGTAAGGAATCCTCAACTAGAAGTCTCTATAACATACTGCTATATTTTACTACTAAACAGGCAGTCACAAGTGCAGTTACCTTGCAGCCAATAGGGACATGATTGGAATGGTGCAGCAGATGCAGTGGCACTGTGCCCAAAGGCTCTGGGAACCCTACTAAACACAAATTATTACTAAATTTTACATCTAAACAGGCAGTCACAAGTGCAGTTACCTTGCAGGCATTAAGGTCATGGTTTGAACGGAGCAGCAGGTGCAATGGCACTGGGGCCACAAGTTGTCACAGCTCCTCTAAACACCAAATATTGCTATATTTCAATACAGTTAAAAGGGGCACAATTGGAATGGTGCAGAAGATGCAGTGGCACTTTACTAGCTTTACTAACTGATATTACTATACTCTAATACAATGCTATATTAAATAAGGTACAAATTACAAGTTTGGAACCCTGGGATATTAATTCAACAGACATCACAAAATAAACAACTATTAATGGTTTATCAAACATTATTATAACCTTTTTCTAATGTGTCAGTTAGTAAGATAGAATGCAAAAGAAAAAACAAAGGCGAAACCTATTGGATTTGACAATGCTTGTTCTCTTCTTCCTCTGGCTCTTTGATTTCTGTCTTCTTGGTCAGTAGTCCTATTCTTAACTCTCTTTTCCTCCTTCCTTCCAGGTTCTGTGTCAAGCTGGCTGCTGTTCTTGTACAGCATTCTGCATCTTCCTAAGGAAAGCAAGGTAAAATGTTCTGCTATGTTACAAGCTCCAGCCAAACTTTTTGTGCTTTCAGTCTAACCTTTAGAGACGAATGCGTCTGAACCACATATATGTAAGGGGTCATGGAGCCTGTTCTACGTTTCTGACCTACATGCTACATTTCAGAGGCGAGAGACAGATACTGACCCTGCCTTCTGAAAGCTGATCTGACTGAAGCTCTGTCTTTGGAAATAAGGAAGCTCTGATACCTCCTAGTGATGGTGGGAATTTACAAGGGGTGTGGCCGGACAGCCACACCAGGCAATTCCAGTTTGACTGCAATCTGTTCCCACTCATTGGGAACACATCTACTGCTAAGGCACCCACAACCAGTAGGCCCTGCAGGCATGTAATACACAGAGGGGGTCATTCCAACCCTGGCGGTCCATGACCGCCGGGTTGGAGGACCGCGGGAGCACCGCCGACAGGCCGGTGGTGCTCCAATGGGCATTCCGACCGCGGCGGTAAAGCCGCGGTCGGACCGGCAACACTGGCGGGCTCCCGCCAGTGTACCGCCGCCCATTGGAATCCTCCAAGGCGGCGCAGCTAGCTGCGCCGCTGAGGGGATTCCGACCCCCCCTACCGCCATCCAGTTCCCGGCGGTTCTCCCGCCGGGAACCGGATGGCGGTAGGGGGGGTCGCGGGGCCCCTGCAGTGCCCATGCCACTGGCATGGGCACTGCAGGGGCCCCCGTAAGAGGGCCCCTGAAATACGCGACGGGTGCAACTGCACCCGTCGCACAGCTTCCACTCCGCCGGCTCGATTCCGAGCCGGCTTCATCGTGGATGCCTCTTTCCCGCTGGGCTGGCGGGCGGCCTGAAGGCGGCCGCCCGCCAGCCCAGCGGGAAAGTCAGAATTACCGCCGCGGTCTTTCGACCGCGGAACGGTAACCTGACGGCGGGACTTTGGCGGGCGGCCTCCGCCGCCCGCCAAGGTCCGAATGAGGGCCAGAGTATCTAAACCAAGACATTAGTACCTAAGGGCGTTACCTATAATTGAAACATCACTTGTTCAGAATTGTCAACCCTTTTCTAAAGGAAGGTTTGGATCTAGCCTTAATTCTATTATCAACTCATTCTACCGCTAGGCATCTGTCATTGATAACAATCCTCCACCCTTTATAGCTCTGACTATGTGGTTGTCTAAGGGAGAGGTGTATGCAGTAGTCTTTGTGTACATATATCTGTTGTCATTGTATCTATTTTACAGTATATTTGTACCACTTTAGATCTTCATAATTGTAAGGACTGATGTAATTTATTGAGGACCACAATCTATTAGTGCATGTCTGGGTCTAGACAAGCATTGTCACCCATGCTTTCATGTTGTCAGGCACCAACGTGTGTTTTAAATCTATTTTGCTGAAAGTGCATGCTGATGTTGAGTGATGGCAGGTTGAGGCAATATAGACTGACGATGGCATGTGAGTGGGTGTGTGATGGACAAAGGTGTTATTTCTAGTGTTTTGGAACACGTTAGGTGCTTGTGGCATTGGGTCTGTGGACTCTGGGCTATGTGGTGTTTGTGGTCTTGGTAAGGGATGAATCTCTCTTCTTTTTTTAAAAACATCTTTTTCTCAAGGTTACAGCAAGCAGTGAAAGGACAAATACACCACAGATAGCTTTGATTATCGTTAATGAGGAACAAATGGTAGTCATATCTTTGATGGTAACACTTACCACCCTCCTCCCCCACCCCGCCACCAGAAGCAAGGAGTACTGCATCAGGGAATGGCATCATCGACAGTGGCTGCTGTGAGGCGGCACAAGGACTTCCTCCATAGACATTCCATTTTATCCCAAATCCTCTCCCATTTTCTGGGGCATTCCCGGCTTTCAAAAAAACGCTTTCTCAGCTACCATGCACCAATCCATGTCCCTTTTCCAGTCCTTCAGAAACGGTGTCGACGTAGCCCCCCATAGACGTGCAATGTTGCATTTAACAATCACCTTGCCCAATCACATCCAGATCAGTTCCATTCGATTTAAGTCTGTTGTATCCCACACATTGAGAGGACACCACTCAGCAGAGATTGGCATGTCTTATCTGAATACGTCATTCATGCACGCCACAACTAATTCCCAGAAGGCCCGGATCTCTGGGCAGCCCCAAATGATGTGAAAAAAGTCCCTTCCTGACCTCACTTTCAATGACAACTCACACCAAATGTCCTACCCATACTGACAATTGTGTTGAAAGAGAGGTAAGATCTATGGAGATCTTTAAGTTGTAACCACACAAACTCTGCCCTGATGACCACCTTCCTGGGGATGCTAAGGCCTCTGACCAGTCATCATCTGCTAGGCCACCCAAGTCGCTATCCCAGTATTACCGCAGCTGCTCGTTCTAGGAAAGTCACTCTTTTGGCATGGCTACCCCTACTTTTTGCCTGTTTATCAGTGTGTTTAGACTGTCTTCACTGGGATCCTTCTAACAAGAACCCCAGTGAGTTTGCCCTCGCCTCCAAATGTGGTTACTTTGGTACCCTTTACACCCCACAATTGGCATACTGGTGTACCCCTGTAAGTCCCTAGTATATGGTACTTAGGTACCCAGGGCATTGGGACACCAGGAATCACCCATGGGCTTCAGCATGTATTATGCCACCCATGGGAGCCCATGAAAACTGTGTCTGCAGGCCTGCCATTTGCAGCCTACGTCAAAAGGTGCATGCACCCTTTCACTGCTGGTAGGCCCTTTCAGCCCAAAGGACAGGTTCCTGTGTGTGAGGGCACCCCTGCATGAGCAGGGGTGCCACTACGAACTCCCATCCCTAAGCACTTGACTTCATAAGTGCGGCAAAGCAATTTTACCCGTGTACTGGCCACAGGGGTCCAGCTACATAATGGTAACTCTGAAACTAGGCATGTTTGGTATTAAATATGTAGGAATCGTACATCAATAGTAATGCAAGTATTGATGGCATGATTCCATGCACTCTGGGGCTTTCTTAGAGGACTCCCCAGGATTGCTCCTACCAGTCTTTCAAGGTTTCGCGAGCAGCCCACTTTGCTGCAGCCCCTGAGACAGGTTTCCACTCTCCTGCTGCTTGACCAGCTCAAGCAGGGGAAGGCAGAACAAAGGATGTCCTGTGGGAGAGGGGAAGTGTAGGAAAGTACCATCTTGCCTGGCATGTTACCCCCATTTTTCACTGTATATATGTTGTTTTAGTTGTATGTGTCACTGGGACCCTGGTAACCCAGGGCCCCAGTGCTCATAAGTGTGCCTGAATGTGTTACCTGTGTAGTGACTAACTGTCTCACTGAGGCTCTGCTAATCAGAACCTCAGTGGTTATGCTCTCTCATTTCTTTCCAAATTGTCACTGACAGGCTAGTGACCATTTTTACCAATTTACATTGGCTTACTGGAACACCCTTATAATTCCCTAGTATATGGTACTGAGGTACCCAGGGTATTGGGGTTCCAGGAGATCCCTATGGGCTGCAGCATTTCTTTTGCCACCCATAGGGAGCTCTGACAATTCTTACACAGGCCTGCCACTGCAGCCTGAGTGAAATAACGTCCACGTTATTTCACAAGCCATTTTACACTGCACTTAAGTAACTTATAAGTCACCTATATGTCTAACCTTTACCTGGTAAAGGTTAGGTGCAAAGTTACTTAGTGTGAGGGCACCCTGGCACTAGCCAAGGTGCCCCCACATTGTTCAGAGCCAATTCCCTGAACTTTGTGAGTGCGGGGACACCATTACACGCGTGCACTACATATAGGTCACTACCTATATGTAGCTTCACAATGGTAACTCCGAATATGGCCATGTAACATGTCTATGATCATGGAATTTCCCCCTCTATGCCATCCTGGCATAGTTGGCACAATCCCATGATCCCAGTGGTCTGTAGCACAGACCCTGGTACTGCCAAACTGCCCTTCCTGGGGTTTCACTGCAGCTGCTGCCAACCCCTCAGACAGGCAGCTGCCCTCCTGGGGTCCAGCCAGGCCTGGCCCAGGATGGCAGAACAAAGAACTTCCTCTGAGAGAGGGTGTGACACCCTCTCCCTTTGGAAAATGGTGTGAAGGCAGGGGAGGAGTAGCCTCCCCCAGCCTCTGGAAATGCTTTGTTGGGCACAGATGTGCCCAATTCTGCATAAGCCAGTCTACACCGGTTCAGGGACCCCTTAGCCCCTGCTCTGGCGCGAAACTGGACAAAGGAAAGGGCAGTGACCACTCCCCTGACCTGCACCTCCCCTGGGAGGTGTCCAGAGCTCCTCCAGTGTGCTCCAGACCTCTGCCATCTTGGAAACAGAGGTGCTGCTGGCACACTGGACTGCTCTGAGTGGCCAGTGCCACCAGGTGACGTCAGAGACTCCTGGTGATAGGCTCCTTCAGGTGTTGCTAGCCTATCCTCTCTCCTAGGTAGCCAAACCCTCTTTTCTGGCTATTTAGGGTCTCTGTCTCTGGGGAAACTTCAGATAACGAATGCAAGAGCTCATCCGAGTTCCTCTGCATCTCCCTCTTCACCTTCTGATAAGGAACCGACTGCTGACCGCGCTGGAAGCCTGCAAACCTGCAACATAGTAGCAAAGACGACTACTGCAACTCTGTAACGCTGATCCTGCCGCCTTCTCGACTGTTTTCCTGCTTGTGCATGCTGTGGGGGTAGCCTGCCTCCTCTCTGCACCAGAAGCTCCGAAGAAATCTCCCGTGGGTCGACAGAATCTTCCCCCTGCAACCGCAGGCACCAAAAAGCTGCATTACCGGTCCCTTGGGTCTCCTCTCAGCACGACGAGCGAGGTCCCTCGAATCCAGCGACTCTGTCCAAGTGACCCCCACAGTCCAGTGACTCTTCAGCCCAAGTTTGGTGGAGGTAAGTCCTTGCCTCACCTCGCTGGGCTGCATTGCTGGGAACCGCGACTTTGCAGCTACTCCGGCCCCTGTGCACTTCCGGCGGAAATCCTTTGTGCACAGCCAAGCCTGGGTCCACGGCACTCTAACCTGCATTGCACGACTTTCTAAGTTGGTCTCCGGCGACGTGGGACTCCTTTGTGCAACTTCGGCGAGCACCGTTTCACGCATCCTCGTAGTGCCTGTTTCTGGCACTTCTCCGGGTGCTACCTGCTTCAGTGAGGGCTCTTTGTCTTGCTCGACGTACCCTCTCTCTTCAGGTCCAATTTGCGACCTCCTGGTCCCTCCTGGGCCCCAGCAGCGTCCAAAAACGACAAACGCACGATTTGCGACTAGCAAGGCTTGTTGGCGTCCTTTCGGCGGGAAAACACTTCTGCACGACTCTCCAAGGCGAGAGGGATCCGCCCACCAAAGGGGAAGTCTCTAGCCCTTTTCGTTCCTGCAGAAACCTCAGCTTCTTCTGTCCAGTCGAAGCTTCTTTGCACCCGCAGCTGGCATTTCCTGGGCATCTGCCCATCTCCGACTTGCTTGTGACTTTTGGACTTGGTCCCCTTGTTCCACAGGTATCCTAGATTGGAAATCCACAGTTGTTGCATTGCTGGTTTGTGTCTTTCCTGCATTATTCCTCTAACACAACAACTTTGTCCTTAGGGGAACTTTAGTGCACTTTGCACTCACTTTTCAGGGTCTTGGGGAGGGTTATTTTTCTAACTCTCACTATTTTCTAATAGTCCCAGCGACCCTCCACAAGGTCACATAGGTTTGGGGTCCATTCGTGGTTCGCATTCCACTTTTGGAGTATATGGTTTGTGTTGCCCCTATCCCTATGTTTCCCCATTGCATCCTATTGTAACTATACATTGTTTGCACTGTTTTCTAAGACTATACTGCATATTTTTGCTATTGTGTATATATATCTTGTGTATATTTCCTATCCTCTCACTGAGGGTACACTCTAAGATACTTTGGCATATTGTCATAAAAATAAAGTACCTTTATTTTTAGTATAACTGTGTATTGTGTTTTCTTATGATATTGTGCATATGACACTAAG
This sequence comes from Pleurodeles waltl, assembly GCF_031143425.1. Taxonomy (NCBI): domain Eukaryota; kingdom Metazoa; phylum Chordata; class Amphibia; order Caudata; family Salamandridae; genus Pleurodeles; species Pleurodeles waltl. The sequence goes on along the minus strand of NC_090451.1, from coordinate 66,542,082 downwards.
TGGTACTGTAGTAGCTTCACACGTCTCCTAGTTCAGCCTAAGCTGCTCTGCTAAGCTACCATTATCTATCAGCCTAAGCTGCTAGACACCCTATACACTAATAAGGGATAACTGGGCCTGGTGCAAGGTGCAAGTACCCCTTGGTACTCACTACAAGCCAGTCCAGCCTCCTACATTGGTTGTGCAGTGGTGGGATAAGTGCTTGAGACTACTTACCACTCTTGTCATTGTACTTTTCATAAGAGAAAAATATACAAAACAAGGTCAGTGTATATACACATAGCCAAAAAGTTTTGCATTTCCTCTTTTCACTCTTTTCTAAGTGCTGAAAAGTACTCCTAAACTTTCAAAAAAGTTCTTAAAAGTTTAAAAACTTTTTTTCTGTCTTTCCAAAAAGTTCTGAAAACTTTTTTCTCTTTTTCTATCACTTTAACTCTCTCTAAAAAATGTCTGGCACAGGCCAAAGTGTTGATCTGTCCAAACTTGCATATGACAACCTTAGCTGGAAAAGAGCAAGGAGTCTCTGTATAGAGAGAGGTTTGAGTGTAGGGAAGAATCCTTCCTTGGAACTGTTACTTAACATGCTTAGAGAACAGGATAAGGCCATAGGTGCCCCATCTGTTGAAAAAGTACCTAATAGTTCTCAATCTGATTCAGGGACTCCCCCAGGAAAAGATTCAGGAAAGAAACTTCCTAGCCTGCCCATTACTAGACAATCTAGCATAGATGGTAATGATGATGAGCCACACCAAATAAATAGTGTTGTCTCACATCATAGCAAAAGCATTTATTCTCACCATACTGGTAGTAATGTTTCTGTAAACCAAGCTGTTAGGGTGCCTTCTGTAAGGGACAGGTCTCCTTCTGTTCATTCCCATCATAGCTCTGTTTCTAGAAATGTCCCTCCCACCAACCCTGATGACAGAATGTTAGAGAGGGAACTCAATAAGTTGAGGGTGGAACAAACCAGACTGAAGCTTAAAAAGCAACAGCTGGATTTGGATAGACAGTCTTTTGAATTAGAGAAGGAAAGACAGAAGTTGGGTTTAGATACCCATGGTGGCAGCAGCAGTATTCCCCATAGTCATCTTGCAAAAGAGCATGATTCCAGGAATCTGCACAAGATAGTTCCCCCTTATAAGGAGGGGGATGACATTAACAAGTGGTTTGCTGCACTTGAGAGGGCCTGTGTTGTACAGGATGTCCCTCAAAGGCAGTGGGCTGCTATCCTATGGCTATCATTTAGTGGAAAAGGTAGGGATAGGCTCCTTACTGTGAAAGAAAATGATGCTAATAATTTCCAAGTTCTTAAGAATGCACTCCTGGATGGTTATGGCTTAACCACTGAACAGTACAGGATAAAGTTCAGAGAGACCAAAAAGGAGTCTTCACAAGACTGGGTTGATTTCATTGACCATTCAGTGAAGGCCTTGGAGGGGTGGTTACATGGCAGTAAAGTTACTGATTATGACAGCCTGTATAACTTGATCCTGAGAGAGCATATTCTTAATAATTGTGTGTCTGATTTGTTGCACCAGTACTTGGTGGACTCTGATCTGACCTCTCCCCAAGAATTGGGAAAGAAGGCAGACAAATGGGTCAGAACAAGAGTGAACAGAAAAGTTCATACAGGGGGTGACAAAGATGGCAACAAAAAGAAGGATGGTAAGTCTTCTGACAAGGGTGGGGACAAATCTAAAAATGAGTCTTCATCAGGCCCACAAAAACACTCTGGTGGGGGTGGTGGGTCCAAATCCTCCTTTAATCAGAACAAGGAAAAGAAACCATGGTGCTATTTATGTAAAATAAAAGGCCATTGGACAACAGATCCCAGTTGTCCAAAGAAAGGCACCACAGCTCCTACCACTACAACCCCTACTGCTACACCTAGTGTCCCTACTAATAGCAGTGGTGGTGGGAGCAAACCTACTAATAGCCAATCCAAGGGAGTAGCTGGGCTCACTTTTGGTAATTTAGTTGGGGTTGGTCTGATTAGGGAGACCACAGAGGCTACTTTAGTCTCTGAAGGGGCTATTGATTTAGCCACTTTGGTTGCTTGCCCCCATAACTTGGAGAAGTACAAGCAACTAACCCTAATAAATGGTGTTGAGGTCCAGGCCTACAGGGACACAGGTGCCAGTGTCACAATGGTGATTGAGAAACTGGTGCACCCTGAACAACACATACTTGGACACCAGTACCAAGTAACCGATGCTCACAACATAACACAAAGCCACCCCATGGCTGTTGTAAATCTCAACTGGGGGGGGGGTAACTGGTCCAAAGAAAGTTGTGGTAGCTTCAGATTTACCTTTAGACTGTCTATTAGGGAATGATTTGGAGACATCAGCTTGGTCAGATGTGGAGTTGGAGGCCCATGCAGCAATGCTGGGCATCCCAGGGCATATTTTTGCTTTGACAAGGGCTCAGGCCAAAAAGCAAAAAGGACAGGGAAGCTTGGATCCTGGAACAATGGACCAAGTGCTCCCTAAAGCTAGGGCTAGTAGAAGCAAACCACTTCCTACTATCCCTCCCTCTACAGTGGATTCTAATTCTGAGGAAGAAGAATTCCCTCCCTGTGCAGAACCTACACCAGAGGAGCTGGAAGCAGACACTGCTGAGCTTTTGGGTGAAGGGGGGCCTGCCAGAGAGGAGCTGAGTGTGGCACAGCAAACCTGTCCCACATTAGAGGGTCTCAGACAGCAAGCTGTCAAACAGGCTAATGGGGATGTCAGTGACTCTCACAGAGTTTACTGGGAGGACAACCTCTTGTACACTGAGCATAGGGATCCTAAACCTGGAGCTGCCAGGAGATTAGTGATTCCTCAGGAGTACAGAAAGTTCCTCCTAACACTGGCACATGACATTCCCCTAGCTGGGCACCTGGGTCAAATGAAAACTTGGGACAGATTGGTTCCATTGTTTCATTGGCCTAGGATGTCTGAGGACACAAAGGAATTTTGTAAGTCCTGTGAAACCTGTCAAGCCAGTGGCAAGACAGGTGGCACCCCAAAGGCACCCCTTATCCCACTGCCTGTGGTTGGGGTTCCCTTTGAAAGGGTAGGGGTTGACATAGTTGGCCCCCTTGACCCTCCTACTGCTTCAGGCAATAGGTTTATCTTGGTGGTAGTGGACCATGCCACAAGATACCCCGAAGCAATTCCTTTAAGGACCACTACAGCTCCTGCAGTGGCAAAGGCCCTCCTGGGAATATTTTCCAGGGTGGGCTTCCCAAAGGAAGTAGTATCAGACAGAGGAAGCAATTTCATGTCTGCATACTTAAAGGCCATGTGGAAGGAGTGTGGTGTAACGTACAAGTTCACAACACCCTATCATCCACAAACAAATGGACTGGTGGAGAGATTTAATAAAACTCTCAAAGGCATGATTATGGGACTCCCTGAAAAACTCCGCAGGAGATGGGATATCCTTCTACCATGCCTCCTTTTTGCCTACAGGGAGGTACCCCAGAAAGGAGTGGGCTTCAGCCCCTTTGAACTTCTTTTTGGACACCCTGTTAGGGGTCCACTCACACTTGTAAAGGAGGGTTGGGAACAACCTTTAAAAGCTCCTAAGCAGGATATTGTGGACTATGTACTTGGCCTCAGATCAAGGATGGCTGAGTACATGAAAAAGGCCAGTAAAAACCTTCAGGCCAGCCAAGAGCTCCAGAAGCAATGGCATGATCAGAAGGCTGTTTTGGTTCAGTACCAACCAGGGCAGAAAGTGTGGGTCTTGGAGCCTGTGGCCCCAAGAGCACTCCAAGATAAATGGAGTGGACCCCACACAATTGTTGAAAAGAAGGGTGAAGTCACCTACTTGGTTGACTTAGGCACTGCCAGGAGTCCCCTTAGGGTGCTCCATGTCAACCGCCTGAAACCCTACTATGACAGGGCTGATCTCACCCTGCTCATGGCAACTGATGAGGGACAGGAAGAAGACAGTGATCCTCTACCTGATCTCTTCTCTTCCACAGAACAAGATGCTCTTGTGGAAGGTGTAGTTTTGGCTGATTGTCTTACTGCTGAGCAGAAAGATAATTGCATAAATCTCCTAGGACAATTTTCAGAACTCTTCTCTACTGTGCCAGGCACCACTTCTTGGTGTGAGCACACTATAGATACTGGAGACAGTTTACCTGTCAAAAGTAAGATCTATAGGCAGCCTGACCATGTCAGGGACTGCATAAAGCAAGAAGTTCAGAAAATGTTGGAACTAGGAGTGGTTGAGCACTCTGACAGTCCATGGGCTTCTCCTGTGGTACTGGTACCAAAACCCAATTCTAAAGATGGAAAGAAGGAAATGCGGTTTTGTGTAGACTATAGAGGTCTCAACTTGGTAACCAAAACTGATGCTCACCCTATACCCAGGGCAGATGAGCTCATAGATACACTGGCATCTGCCAAGTATCTAAGCACTTTTGATTTGACTGCAGGGTATTGGCAGATCAAATTGTCAGAAGATGCTAAACCTAAGACTGCATTTTCTACCATTGGAGGACATTACCAGTTTACTGTAATGCCTTTTGGTTTGAAAAATGCACCTGCCACTTTTCAGAGGTTGGTGAACACAGTCCTGCAAGGGCTGGAAGCTTTCAGTGCAGCATATTTGGACGATATAGCTGTCTTTAGCTCCAGCTGGGATGATCACCTGGTCCACCTATGGAAAGTTTTGGAGGCCCTGCAAAAGGCAGGCCTCACTATCAAGGCTTCAAAGTGCCAGATAGGGCAGGGTAAGGTGGTTTATCTGGGACACCTTGTTGGTGGGGAACAGATTGCACCACTTCAGGGGAAAATCCAAACTATTATTGATTGGGTTCCCCCTACCACCCAGACTCAGGTGAGAGCCTTCCTAGGCCTCACTGGGTATTACAGGAGGTTCATTAAGAACTATGGCTCCATTGCAGCCCCTCTTAATGACCTCACATCCAAGAAAATACCTAAAAAGGTATTATGGACAGCAAACTGTCAGAAAGCTTTTGAGGAGCTGAAGCAGGCCATGTGCTCTGCACCTGTCCTGAAAAGCCCTTGTTACTCTAACAAATTCTATGTCCAAACTGATGCATCTGAATTAGGAGTAGGGGCAGTCCTATCACAACTTAATTCTGAGGGCCAGGACCAACCTGTTGCTTTTATTAGTAGAAGGTTGACCCCTAGAGAAAAGCGTTGGTCTGCCATTGAGAGGGAGGCCTTTGCTGTGGTCTGGGCTCTGAAGAAGTTGAGGCCATACCTGTTTGGCACTCACTTCATTGTTCAGACAGACCACAAACCTCTACTTTGGCTAAAACAAATGAAAGGTGAAAATCCTAAATTGTTGAGGTGGTCCATATCCCTACAGGGAATGGACTATACAGTGGAACATAGACCTGGGAGTAGCCACTCCAATGCAGATGGACTCTCCAGATATTTCCACTTAGACAATGAAGACTCATCAGGTCATGGCTAGTCTTATTGTCCTTCGTTTGGGGGGGGGGGTTGTGTAGGAAAGTACCATCTTGCCTGGCATGTTACCCCCATTTTTCACTGTATATATGTTGTTTTAGTTGTATGTGTCACTGGGACCCTGGTAACCCAGGGCCCCAGTGCTCATAAGTGTGCCTGAATGTGTTACCTGTGTAGTGACTAACTGTCTCACTGAGGCTCTGCTAATCAGAACCTCAGTGGTTATGCTCTCTCATTTCTTTCCAAATTGTCACTGACAGGCTAGTGACCATTTTTACCAATTTACATTGGCTTACTGGAACACCCTTATAATTCCCTAGTATATGGTACTGAGGTACCCAGGGTATTGGGGTTCCAGGAGATCCCTATGGGCTGCAGCATTTCTTTTGCCACCCATAGGGAGCTCTGACAATTCTTACACAGGCCTGCCACTGCAGCCTGAGTGAAATAACGTCCACGTTATTTCACAAGCCATTTTACACTGCACTTAAGTAACTTATAAGTCACCTATATGTCTAACCTTTACCTGGTAAAGGTTAGGTGCAAAGTTACTTAGTGTGAGGGCACCCTGGCACTAGCCAAGGTGCCCCCACATTGTTCAGAGCCAATTCCCTGAACTTTGTGAGTGCGGGGACACCATTACACGCGTGCACTACATATAGGTCACTACCTATATGTAGCTTCACAATGGTAACTCCGAATATGGCCATGTAACATGTCTATGATCATGGAATTGCCCCCTCTATGCCATCCTGGCATAGTTGGCACAATCCCATGATCCCAGTGGTCTGTAGCACAGACCCTGGTACTGCCAAACTGCCCTTCCTGGGGTTTCACTGCAGCTGCTGCTGCTGCCAACCCCTCAGACAGGCAGCTGCCCTCCTGGGGTCCAGCCAGGCCTGGCCCAGGATGGCAGAACAAAGAACTTCCTCTGAGAGAGGGTGTGACACCCTCTCCCTTTGGAAAATGGTGTGAAGGCAGGGGAGGAGTAGCCTCCCCCAGCCTCTGGAAATGCTTTGTTGGGCACAGATGTGCCCAATTCTGCATAAGCCAGTCTACACCGGTTCAGGGACCCCTTAGCCCCTGCTCTGGCGCGAAACTGGACAAAGGAAAGGGGAGTGACCACTCCCCTGACCTGCACCTCCCCTGGGAGGTGTCCAGAGCTCCTCCAGTGTGCTCCAGACCTCTGCCATCTTGGAAACAGAGGTGCTGCTGGCACACTGGACTGCTCTGAGTGGCCAGTGCCACCAGGTGACGTCAGAGACTCCTGGTGATAGGCTCCTTCAGGTGTTGCTAGCCTATCCTCTCTCCTAGGTAGCCAAACCCTCTTTTCTGGCTATTTAGGGTCTCTGTCTCTGGGGAAACTTCAGATAACGAATGCAAGAGCTCATCCGAGTTCCTCTGCATCTCCCTCTTCACCTTCTGATAAGGAACCGACTGCTGACCGCGCTGGAAGCCTGCAAACCTGCAACATAGTAGCAAAGACGACTACTGCAACTCTGTAACGCTGATCCTGTCGCCTTCTCGACTGTTTTCCTGCTTGTGCATGCTGTGGGGGTAGCCTGCCTCCTCTCTGCACCAGAAGCTCCGAAGAAATCTCCCGTGGGTCGACGGAATCTTCCCCCTGCAACCGCAGGCACCAAAAAGCTGCATTACCGGTCCCTTGGGTCTCCTCTCAGCACGACGAGCGAGGTCCCTCGAATCCAGCGACTCTGTCCAAGTGACCCCCACAGTCCAGTGACTCTTCAGCCCAAGTTTGGTGGAGGTAAGTCCTTGCCTCACCTCGCTGGGCTGCATTGCTGGGAACCGCGACTTTGCAGCTACTCCGGCCCCTGTGCACTTCCGGCGGAAATCCTTTGTGCACAGCCAAGCCTGGGTCCACAGCACTCTAACCTGCATTGCACGACTTTCTAAGTTGGTCTCCGGCGACGTGGGACTCCTTTGTGCAACTTCGGCGAGCACCGTTTCACGCATCCTCGTAGTGCCTGTTTCTGGCACTTCTCCGGGTGCTACCTGCTTCAGTGAGGGCTCTTTGTCTTGCTCGACGTCCCCTCTCTCTTCAGGTCCAATTTGCGACCTCCTGGTCCCTCCTGGGCCCCAGCAGCGTCCAAAAACGCCAAACGCACGATTTGCAACTAGCAAGGCTTGTTGGCGTCCTTTCGGCGGGAAAACACTTCTGCACAACTCTCCAAGGCGAGAGGGATCCGTCCACCAAAGGGGAAGTCTCTAGCCCTTTTCGTTCCTGCAGAAACCTCAGCTTCTTCTGTCCAGTCGAAGCTTCTTTGCACCCGCAGCTGGCATTTCCTGGGCATCTGCCCATCTCCGACTTGCTTGTGACTTTTGGACTTGGTCCCCTTGTTCCACAGGTATCCTAGATTGGAAATCCACAGTTGTTGCATTGCTGGTTTGTGTCTTTCCTGCATTATTCCTCTAACACGACTACTTTGTCCTTAGGGGAACTTTAGTGCACTTTGCACTCACTTTGGGTTATTTTTCTAACTCTCACTATTTTCTAATAGTCCCAGCGACCCTCCACAAGGTCACATAGGTTTGGGGTCCATTCGTGGTTCGCATTCCACTTTTGGAGTATATGGTTTGTGTTGCCCCTATCCCTATGTTTCCCCATTGCATCCTATTGTAACTATACATTGTTTGCACTGTTTTCTAAGACTATACTGCATATTTTTGCTATTGTGTATATATATCTTGTGTATATTTCCTATCCTCTCACTGAGGGTACACTCTAAGATACTTTGGCATATTGTCATAAAAATAAAGTACCTTTATTTTTAGTATAACTGTGTATTGTGTTTTCTTATGATATTGTGCATATGACACTAAGTGGTACTGTAGTAGCTTCACACGTCTCCTAGTTCAGCCTAAGCTGCTCTGCTAAGCTACCATTATCTATCAGCCTAAGCTGCTAGACACCCTATACACTAATAAGGGATAACTGGGCCTGGTGCAAGGTGCAAGTACCCCTTGGTACTCACTACAAGCCAGTCCAGCCTCCTACAGGAACCAATACCCTCTCCTTTAGAAATTGGTGTTACAAGACTGGGGAGGGGTAGCCTCCCCATGCCACCGGCTTGCTTTGAAGGGTGCATTTGGAGCCCTCCTTGCATAATCTGTCTTGACCCAGTACAGGGACCCCCAGTCCCTGCTCTGGGGTGAAACTACACAAAGGAAAAGGGAGTGAGCACTCCCCTGTCCATCACCACCCCAGGGGTGCTGCCCAGAGCTTCTCCAGGTGGCCACTTGATTCTGCCGTCTTGGAAACAAGATGTGCAGAGGCCCCTGGGAGCATATGGTTGGTCAGGACAGGTGACGGACGTCAGTGACCCCCTCTGATAGGTGGTCACCCTGCAGAGTGACCAAGCTCCTTGTTAGGGCTATTTAGGTACTCCCTTGAGGGTGGGTCCCCAGATTTGGCATGCAAGACTCCACCAGGAGTCCTCTGCATTGACCTCTTCTATTCCTGGCCACTGGAACCGCTGCTGGACTTCACAGGAACCAAACAGGCCTGCAACTCCAGAGATGACCTCACCTTTCAACACTGTTTCTCCAGCTCCTTCCAGCAATTGCAACATTTCCACAGCTGTGCATCCTCTGGGGTCGGCAGGACTTAAGCTGCACCAAAGAAGCAAGAAAGAATCTCCCTTAGAGTGAAGGCATCTAAAGCTATGACGTCTGGCTGGTGGGATCTGCTCTCTGCCATAACTGCGTGGATTCCCCAACAAAGGTGGTGGTTCTCAGTGGTCCTCTTGGTCCTCTCTGCCTTCTGTCAAACTAGGGGGACGGTGAGCCCTTGCCTTTCCTTGAAGGACAGAATCTCTGTGCAGCGTAACTCTTGCAACAACCAAAGCTTGTTGACTCCTGCTCCAAGGGATCTTCAAGCTCCAAGTATCCCTGGCCTCCAGCTCCTCATCCTTGCAATGACAGTCTCCTCTCTGGTGCTCCAGCGATGTGGGACTCCTCTAGAGGTGTGCTGACTGGGCCTCACTGCAACTTACTGTGCCTGCTGCCAGTGGGTTGCCTGTGGGGGTTACGATTGCCTCTTCTGGCTCTCCTGACTGCTGAGAGCCAGCCCGGAGTCCCCTCCAAGGGTTGAGTCCCCTGGACCTTACTGGTCCTCTTCAGCTCTGCAGCTCATGGGCTCCGCAGCTGACCTTCATCTTCCTCTGTCAACCCAGATCTTCTCCCACAGAAGGGTGGGCAGTGGCTCCTGCCCCACCTGGATACTCCTGCGTGGACTGGACTCTGTCACCTTCTCTTGTAGGTCCTCTTCATCTGGAATACACTGTTGGGTTCCACTTGACTGGTCCTGTTCTTACAAACTTCCTTTTCCAAGTCCCCTTGTTAGTCTATGGGAAGACCAGGTAACTTACCTCTGCTCTCCTGGTCACTGAGGGTTATCTAGCTACTCATCTCTTGGGGTTCCAAGTTCTCCCAGCTCCCTACTAATTACTCTGCATCCTTGGGTGGGGGATTTAACTTTGCATCTCACTATTTTAGTATACCCCACCCCAATAGGGCCCTAGCTATGTTCTACTATTTCGGACTGAGATGAATGCACAGGGAAAGCATTCCAAGGAGCGACTTGTATATGCAGACAGAAACTGACTTTCTTGTAGCTAGATTCTTTGCCAGCTGTTGAACTGTTGAATGTTTTCTTGTCTGTCCTGAGAGGCAAATGCTTTATTTTGGAGTGTGTCCAAAAATGCTCCCAAGAATGCCAAAGTTGTTGTCGGGGTCAAGTGAGACTTTTAAAAGTTGACTGCAAGGCCTAGCTTGCAGAAAAATGCCAGACAGGTTGCTGTGTGCTTTAATGTCTGCTGGTATGTCTGCGCTTTTATCAGCCAGTTGTCCAGGTATGGAAAGACCTGAACTCCATTCTGTCTGAGGTAGGCTGCCACTGGAGCTAATACCTTGGTGTAAATGTGCGGTGCTTATTTCAATCCAAACGGCAGGACTGCAAACTGTTATTGTATGCCGGCTACCTTGAACTGTAGAAATTTGCGGTGTCTTTCATGGATTGTTATATGAAAATATGCGCCCTGAAGGTCTAAGGTTGTCATATGATCTCATGGACTGAGAAGCTGAATGACATCCTGGAGTGTCACTATGCAGAAAGATTGTTTCTTCAGAAATGTGTTTAATTTGCATTGGTCTAGAGTAGGTTGCCAATCGCCTGTCTTCTTGCGAATGAGGAAGAAACAAGAACAGAACCCCATTCCTCTCTGTGGTTTTGGGACTATGGGGGTAATTACAACCCTGGCGGACGGTGTTAAAGCGGCAGTAATACCGCAAACAGGCCGGCGAAAAAAAAAGGGAATTATGACCATGGCGGAAACCGCCAACATAGACATTCACTTTAACACTGCGACCGCCACGGCGGTACAGACAAGCAGCGCGGCGGTCACCGCCAACAGACAGGCGGAAGACAAAGTACCGCCCACAGTATTACAACAGGCCAATCCGCCACCTTTTCCGGGGCGGATTCACCGTGGATAAAAACACGGCGGAAACAGCCATTTCAATGGGAAAACGCTCACCTTAACACACTCCACGAGGAAGGAGGGCACCATGGAGCCGGAACTCCAAATACTCCCTGCGATAGTGTTCCTGCTCCTCTACGAACATCAGCAACACCGGTGCCGAAGACAACGGTGAGTACTGCACCTACGACAAAGGGGAGGGGGGGGGCAAAAGTCAGGGACACACACACGCAACACCCCCACCCCCACCCCGACCCTCACACACTACAACACACATACCAATGCATTTCCAAACATCACTGTAACAACCCCCTACCCCCCGGAAGAATGCAAACACAAAAGGAAATGAGTACAACCATTGTAATGTATCAAAATACAGTAAGCTAATATATACAGAAATATATACACATTCCAAAAATATACATCACGATTAGTAGTGCAGGTATGCACCATTCAATGTCCGTGGACCACTGGGCCCAAAATGCATGGGCGAGGCCCACATCAGATACCTGTCCAGAAACGGAGAGAACACTGCAGGGGCATCAGATAGAAATACAACAGGCACCTCAGGGGGAAGGGAAGGAGGGGCACCTCAGCCGGATGACAGCACCACGCCAGATCTACGACGGGGCTCCATGCCCATTGATGTATCCTGGGGAGTGCAAAGCCACAGTCTCACAAGTCTTTGCAGTGGGTGGTTTGCCCACTGCTTTATCCTGGGGAGTGCAAAGCCACAGTCTCACAAGTCTTTGCAGTGGGTGGTTTGCCCACTGTACCATCCTGTGGAGTGCAAAGCCACAGTCTTTCAAGTCTCTGCAGTGGGTGGGTAGCCCACTGTACCATCCTGGGAAGTGCAAAGCCACAGTCTCACAAGTCTTTGCAGTGGGTAGTTTGCCCACAGTACCATCCTGGGGAGTGCAAAGCTACAGTCTTTCAAGTCTCTATGGGTGGTTTGCCCACTGTACCATCCTGGGGAGTGCAAAGCCACAGTCTCACAAGTCTTTGCAGTGGGTGGTTTGCCCACTGTACCATCCTGGAGAGTGCAAAGCCACATTCTCACAAGTCTTTGTAGTGGGTGGTTTGCCCACTGTACCAGCCTGGGGAGTGCAAAGCCACAGTCTCACAAGTCTTTGCAGTGGGTGGTTTGCCCACTGTACCATCATGGGGAGTGCAAAGCCACAGACTCTCAAGTGGATAACAGTCTCCACTGGTTCTGGAGGGGGACTGGTGCCCAGAGTGCATCACTCACCCCGTGACGGTCCCAGATCCGTCTCTGCCCCTGCCGCACATGGGATAGTGATGCTTGTGTTGGCGGTGCTTGCCCTGTTCAGTGATGCTTGTGTTGGCGGTGCTTGCCCTGTTCAGCGGTGCTTGCCATGGCAGTCTTTGCCCTGTTCAGCGGTGCTTGCCATGGCGGTCTTTGCCCTCTTCAGCGGTGCTTCACTTTGCTGTCTATGACCTGTTCAGCGGTGCTTGACTTTGCTGTCTCTGACCTGTGCAGCAGGGTGTGCCATGGCGGTCCCTCATTGCCCAGTGGGGCTGTGGCTGCCGGGGCCCTCCTGGGCACTGACTGGCGGTGGTCTCCTGACCAGTGACGATTGTGCTGCCCTCCTAGGCACTGACTCTGGCGGTGGTCTCCTGACCAGTGACGATTGTGCTGCCCTCCCGGGCATTGACTCTGGCGGTGGTCTCCTGACCAGTGACGATGGGGCTGGCGGTGGCCTCCTGGGCAGTGGGGATGATGGCGGCCTTCTCCGCTGTGCTGCTCTTCCCAGACTTTGGCGCTTTCTTCTGCCCCTTCCCCACCTTGGGAGGAGTCACAGCTGACTCGACACTCCCCCCGGGACCCTTGTGAGCGGCTTTGCCGGCAGGAGTCTTCACCCTCTCCCGTCGGGCACTATCCAACTTCTGGTGCTTCACAGGGGGGGGGGGGGGAAGGGGGCTGGCTGTGCTTTGGCTCCGTGTCACACTGGCTGCCCTGGTGCCCGGTGCACTCCACATATCTCTAACAGGCACCACTGGTACCGGAGATTTTTTGGCTGAGGTGCTACTACGGGACCTATGAATTGGAGGGGGGGGGGGGGGTTGGTGGGAAAGAGGTCAACGTTGCTCAGGAAAAGTTTCTGACGAACACTGGGACGGGTAGCTGGAGGGGGTCTGAGAGTGGAGGAAGAGAAGGTGGTTGTAGGAGTTGTAACTTTTGATGATTTGGGTGCAGTGCATGTTCTGGAGGCTGTCGTGAGATGGATGGATATTGGGTGTGTGTGTGCCCGCGTTTGTGTACTTTGAAAGGGGGCGTCACAGACACACTGGGAGAGGACACAGGGCACGTGTAAATGGTAGTGGGGGTGGTGAGTGCAGGTGAGCGGGGTGTGGTGCTGGGTGTTGTGGTGTGAGTCCTAGTGGCTGTAGTGGTAGTGCATGCAGGTGAGAGTGTAGATGACACTGGGAGGGAGGAGGGAGACGACGAGGAGGGGGACACAGTGGAGGCAGGGGATGTTGGTGTGCCTGTATGTGGGTGATGCTTGTGCGAGTGCCTGTGGGATGAGTGGTGCCTATGTTTGTCTGAGCTGCCCTTGTGTGTTGAGGTGTGTGCAGGCTGGTCTGATTGTGTGCTTGGGAAAGGCTGCGGTACAGGGGATTGGGTCTCGGTGGAGGAAGTTGGAGGGGGGAGGCTAGACACAGGGACAATGGCTGCCATCAGTGCTGAGGCCAGAGATTGCAGGGTTCGCTGATGGGCAGCCTGACCACAATGAATGCATTAGTGTGTTGCAACTCCCTTTCTACACCCTGGATGGCATTCACAATGGTAGACTGCCCAACAGTGAGTGACCTGAGGAGGTCAATGGCCTCCTCACTGAGGGCAGCAGGTGTGACAGGGGCAGGGGCTGAGGTGCCTGGGGCGAAGGTGATGCCCACCCTCCTGGGTGAGCGGGCACGGGGCAAAGGCTGAGGGGCTGCTGGGAGGGCGGTGCTGGTAGGGGGGGGTGGAGGCTGCCACTGCCACTGTACCTCCGCCTGATGATGATGATGCACAAAAGAACAGGGAGAGCACAAAAAGGGGTGGGGAAACAGAAGAAAGACAGGTTGAGTGCATGGCTTACCGCTACCGTTGGCGGACAATACAGAAACAGCAGCCCCCTGCACTACGCCGCGCTCTTGGGCTCTACAGATGCAGTTCCTGGGATATGGCCTACATGGCTATGGTGGACATCTGCACACATAGATGACACAGGGGCATGTATACCTGTACTTGGCACTCTACAGAGGTGGGGTGGAGTGGCACATGGCCTGCATTACGGAGGGGCCTAGCCTACGGAACTCGCCCTGGCCTAGGGAAACCCACAGCCCTCCTCCCCACCCACACCCCTCCACTGCGTGCAAAGTCAGCAGAATGAGAGTGTACTCACCCCCTTGTGTCTGCTGTGATGCCCTCATGCGCCTATCCAACTCAGGGTAGGCCACCGCTAGATCCGGAACATCAGGGGGATCATGGTGCGATGGGCACCCCTCCCACGTTGGGAGGCCATCCCCAGCTGAGCCTCCGCCGTCTTCGTGCTCCAGCGGCAAATGTCCTCCCATCTTTTACGGCAGTGGGTGCTCTGTCTCTGGTGGACCCCCAGGGTCCGGACGTCCTTGGCGATGGCACGCCAAATATCCTTCTTCTGGTGGGCGCTGACCTACATCACATGTACAGGGGGAGAAGAGAAGTCATTAGCAACTGCACAGTCGAAGTGAGTGGCCCCCATCCCTACCCTTGCCATGTGGCACATGCATTCACACTCCTGCATGCTTGCAGAACTCTGCCCCCTTCCTTCTTACATCCAGCCCTCTCCACCCAGGCATAGTCCATACAACTTGCACCCTATGTACACACCTGTTGGTCTGGAGGACCGTAGACTAGAGTGTACTGGGGGAGGACCCCGTCCACGAGCTTCTCCAACTCCTGTGCAGTGAAGTCAGGGGCCCTTTCCCGAGACGCACGTGCCATTGTCTCTGCCAGACCGAGGTCACAGCAGCACTTGCAGTATAGTTCCTCTCCTGTCGAAGATCAGGTATCGAGTGATTGAACAAATAGAAAATGGCGGTGACGTCCGCGGCGGTGCCTATCATCACCGCCGGCGCACTTCGTCATTGGCTCCTGGGACCCATAGGGTCCAATGTTAACCAATGGAGCATTGCGCTGCGGTCTTCGACCGCTTACCGCGACGGTGTACAATGCCAGCGCAGTAACCTCACTTCCAATTGTCCCAGTTTAGAGGTCAGGCAGCCGCCATTTCACGGGCCCACGTGGCTTCATTTTCAACTGCGTCACACATACCTTGGCCTGGACTCAACACTCTTACACACAACTTTTTGGATTATGTTTCGTGTTCTGTGTAGCTGTGGGTACATACCTCTGAGTTGCTTAACTCTGTGGTCGCTTTTGTCCTTCCTAGGCACCGTCAGCTGGGACATGTGAGGAGATGGCGGAATCCTCCGGTATACCGACCGCTGGTGGACCTTTTGACAATGGAGGAGCGACATTTAATCATCACCTACAGGTTCGACCGTGCCACAATCCAGGAACTGTGTACCAAGTTGGAGCCAGACCTTATGTCACCAATCTGCCATCCCACAGGAATCCCCCCTCAAGTGCAGGTGCTATCAGTGCTCCATTTCCTAGCAAGTGGGTCATTTCAAACAACAGTGGCCATGGCATCAGGGATGTCTCAGCCTATGTTTTCCAACGTGTTGTCCAGAGTG
This sequence comes from Pleurodeles waltl, assembly GCF_031143425.1. Lineage (NCBI taxonomy): Eukaryota > Metazoa > Chordata > Amphibia > Caudata > Salamandridae > Pleurodeles > Pleurodeles waltl. Next base: position 66,526,397 of record NC_090451.1, on the reverse strand, counting down.
TTGTCTGCCCTGCTGAAACACATGAGGAGCTACATCGTTTTCCCTCAGGTGGAGGATTTGGCTATAGTTAACGGTGACTTCTATGCCCTGGGACATATCCCTAACATCATAGGTGCCATTGATGGGACCCATGTAGCTCTGGTCCCCCCCCCCTCAGGAGTGAACAGGTGTACAGGAACGAGAAGAGTTATCATTCGATGAATGTACAGATGGTATGTTTGGCAGACCAGTACATTTCGCAGGTAAATGCTATGTTCCCTGGCTCAGTCCATGACGCCTACATCCTGCGGAATAGCAGCATCCCTTATGTGATGGGTCAACTGCAGAGGCATCGGGTGTGGCTATTAGGGGACTCTGGTTACCCCAACCTGTTATGGCTATTGACCCCAGTGAGGAATCCCAGGACCAGGGCAGAGGAACGCTACAATGAGGCCCATGGGCGGACTAGGAGGGTGATCGAACGCACCTTCGGCCTCCTGAAAGCCAGGTTCAGGTGTTTCCATATGACAGGTGGTTCCCTATTCTACTCACCAAAGAAGGTGTGCCAGATCATCATCGCCTGCTCTATGCTTCACAATCTTGCTTTGCGACGCCAGGTGCCTTTTCTGCAGGAGGATGGTCCAGATGACGGTGTTGTGGCAGCTGTGGAGCCTGTGGACAGTGATGAGGAGGAAGCAGAGGAAGAAGACATTGACAACAGGGACTCAGTCATACAGCAATATTTCCAGTGACACACAGGTGAGAACACTTTCTTTACTAATACATTTACTTTCACACTTCTACCTCTATCCTGTCTGTCAATTTCATGCAGTATTTGGTAACTGAGTTGTACATTTCCATTACGGTTTCACAGGTGTGGTTACCAACGTGTGTCATCTGCTTGCATCCTTCATGGACTTGTGATGTGTGACATGGGTATGTTGACATTACTATTTAGAACGGATTTTGTCACTATCATAGCTAATACACTTTTTCAAAATCACAGACTGACTCCAGATTGTTTTGTGGTTCAAGGGTGTTTATTGAAGTGCTAATTATTGGAGGGGGTGGTAAAATGGTGATGGTGGAGGAATGTCCATGGCAGAGTCCAGTCTATTAGTCTCACAGGTGCACTGCCCATATGGGCATAGGAAGTGGAGCTGGGGCAGTTCCAATATGGACAGGGTTACAAAGTGGGACAGTGGGATGACAATCAGGGTGGTCTCATTTTTTGGCGGGGGTCTTGCCATCGTGCTCTGTCCTGTTCCTGGATCTCAGGGACTGCTTGCGGGTGGTTCTCTGTCTGCAGGAGGTGGGGTGCTGGTGTGGTGGTCTTGTGGCAGGGCGTCCTGTCCACTAGCGCCGGCGGAGGTGGTGGGCAGTTCATCGTCCATGCTAGTGTCAGGGGCCCCTTGGAGTGCCACGGTGTCCCTCATGGTGTTCTGTATGTCCTTCAGCAACCCTACGATGGTGCCCAGGGCGGAGCTGATGGTTCTGAGTTCCTCCCTGAACCCCTTGTTCCTCCTGCATGCACTGGGTCTCCTGAAACTTGGCCAGGACCGTAGCCATCGTCTCCTGGGAGTGGTGGTATGCTCCCATGATGGAGGAGAGGGCCTTGTGGAGAGTAGGTTCCCTTGGCCTGTCCGCCCTGTGTCGCACAGCAGCCCTCCCAGTTCCCCTGTGTTCCTGGGCCTCCGTCCCCTGGAACGTGTGCCCACTACCACTGGCTGCAGGTCCCTGTTGTTGTTGGGGTGGTGGGTTATCCTGGGTTCCCTGTAGTGGTGGACACACAGCTGATTGACGTGTCCTGGGGACGGAGGTATGGGCCCGCTGGGTGGGTGCTGTACTGGTGTTTCCAGAGGGTGGAAAGTCAGTGTTGGACTGTGCCTGTGCGAGGGGAACCGACTGTCCCGAGGCCCACGATGGTCCGGGCTGGTCATCTGGATCCAGTTGGCCAGAGCTGCTGTCATCACTGTGGGCCTCTTCTGTGGGTGGGGTAGAGATGTCTGGACCCTCCTGTCTGGTGACGTTAGGTAGTGGTCCTGCAGGGGTATAAAAGCATGATTATTGCATCTGTGTGTGTCATGGTGTGCAATGGGTGGGTGAGCGTGTACCCCAGTGCTTGCATTCCTGTGTGGGACCTTGTGTGATGATGGTTTAGGGGGCTGTATGGGTATGTGCAGTGGGCATGCTTTAGTGATGGGTGCCCATGCTTTGTTGTTGCATGCAGGGCTTGGTGTTGGGATGGGTGGTTTGTGATGTTGGGACATATGTGAGGAGTTGGGGTGATAGGGGAGGGTGTGGGTGTGTGATAGCATGCAGGTAGGGTGGGGGATATGATAGTTAAGATTTGATTTACCAGTGTCCATTCCTCCACCGACTCCTCCTAGGCCCTCAGGATGCATAATGGTCAAGACCTGCTCCTCCCATGTTGTTAGTTGTGGGGGGAGGAGGTGGGGGTCCGCCGCCAGTCCGCTGAACCGTGATGTTGTGCCTGGAGACCACGGAACGCACCTTCCCCCGTAGGTCGTTCTACCTCTTCCTGATGTCCTCCCGATTTCTTGGGTGCTGTCCCACTGCGTTGACCCTGTCCACGATTCTTCACCATAGCTCCATCTTCCTAGCTATAGAGGTGTGCTGCACCTGTGATCCAAATAGCTGTGGCTCTACCCGTACGATTTCCTCCACCATGACCCTGAGCTCCTAATCCGAAAACCTGGGGTGTCTTTGGCGTGCCATTGGGTGGTGTAGGTGATGTGTGAGGTGGTGTATGTGGTGATGAGTGTGGTGATGTGTAGTGGTGTGGGTTTTTTGTGCGTGGATGTTGTGTGGGTGATGGTGTTGTGTGCCTCTGTGTGGTGGGGTTGTCTATTGCTGTGCTCTCTCTGTCGCCTTCGTCTCTATTTTTTGGTCGTAGGGGTTTGTGGGTGATGTGGGTGTGTGTTTTATATTGTGTTAGGTGTGTGGGAGTGGTGTTTGTATGTGTATCAGGTGTGTGTATTTTGAATTGTCCAATGTGGCGGTGTTTTGGACATGTGTGTGTATTTTGAGCGCGGCGGTGTGTACCGCCAATGGAATACCGTGGTTGAAAGACCGCCGCGTGGATTTGTGGGTCGTAATAGCATGGGCGTGTTTCTGTTGGCGTGACGGTGGAGGATTTGTTTTCACCAGTTTATCACTGACCTTTGGTGTGGCGGAATTGTGTGGGTGTGGGTGTCTGAATTTCGGCGGATTCCGAGATGTATGTCATAATAGCTGTGGCGGATTTCTGCGGCCGCAGCAGTGTATTGGCGGTCTTCTACACAGCGGTAAGCGGCTTTTACCGCCAATGTTGTAATGACCCCCATAATCTATCACTCCTTTCCGCAGCATATTGGATACTTTCACTAGAAGTTGTTTCAAGCATGGAAGGGGTGGTCCTTTTGGTGGGCTTTTGACTGGCATTTTTTTAAATTCTAGGGTATGACCTCTTGCGATGAGATTGAGTACCCACATGTCTGATGTAATGAGGGACCACTGATGGAAATGGTGTGCAATCTGACCCACCAATGGAGAGGGCGAGATGAGTAGGGTAGCCGGCAGGTCACTGCTTCTTGTTGGAAATCCCTGCCTCAGGAAGAAAACTTTCCTCTAGTGGGTTGTATATATGCTGCTGATGGTGGCTGTCTATGGGTTTGCTGGTGTGGATATGTTTGTCGGTACTGAGCCTGGCCAGACTGGTATTGGGATCTGTAGGGTTGAAAAACAACTCTATAGGAATATGCTCCTCTGCCCCTAAGTCCTCAAAAGGGCTGTTTGTGAAAATGAAGAGCTCCTAGGGATTTAGCAGTGTCTGTATCTTGATAGACTCAAGCTCCTTGTCCACATGCTTACCAAACAATGACTCGCTATCAAAGGCTAAATCTAAAATTTTACTTTGGACCTCCAGGTGGAAAGTTGTGGCTTTAGGCCATCCTTGTCTACAGAAGACAGCAGCACCAGCCAGCTGTCTGAATCCTGTGACTGAGATATCACTAGCACAATCTATGATCTCGGCTGACGTTCTTTCATCTTCTTGGAGGATTTTATGGGCTTCAACCTTTGCATTTTCAGGTAATAAGTCAATGTATGTGGATAGGTCTGACCACATTTGGCGGTCGTAGCGGCCTAATATCACCAGAGTTTGCTGCTTTAACTGTTGCGGCTGCCATGGAGGAGAACCTTTTCCTGATGTTATCGAGCCTTCGACCATCTCTGTCCGCAGGTACAGATACTGGAGTGGATGTATTCTTGGAAAGGCATTGGACCGCCTGGCATACCACTGAGTCTGGTTTTGGGTGTCCGATTAAGCATGTTGGAGAGTTCTCAGGGGCTATGTATTTTTTTATCAAGCCTGGATATAACTGCGAATACTGTAGCTGGATAGTTCATTATCTTGAGGTCTTCTTGCCAAACACAGTCAATAATACGGATTGCCCTAACAGATTTTTTAGCGAGCTCTTTAAAATCGTAGAGGAAGCAATCTGTTTGCTGGGTGAGAAGCGGAAGATCAAACCTCTTATCAGCTAGTTCCTTCAGATTATGCAATCCACTGATATCCTGTGGTAGATAATCTGTTGTTGGTGCCACTGGAGGGGATGGAGTTGGCACTAGATAATCATCCCATTCATTATGGATTGAGACATTGTCTCTCATCTCTCCTCCCTCTCTCTCCTCATCTGTGGAAGGTGGGTGGTCAGCTGGATGATTAGCTATGCTAGGAGCCATCTGTGGAAGCAGAGTGGTAGGTGTAGACAGTAGGTTTGACGGCCGTGAAAGAGGTATTCGGGATTGAGCAGATGGTCCTGATCTTGGCGTCTGCTTAGCAGGAGCTGTGTCCGCTGGGTCAGGGAACCTGCGATAATAGTCCTGGAGCATATTTTGTAAGTTGCTTACTAAAGACATAGGCATCTGGATGGATTGCAAAGGTTTCTGGGTAACAGAACCTGGTGAGAGCCCCACAAGTCACCCCATCCTGGATTCCCCTAGGTGTCCAGTTTTAAAAAATGCACAGGTTTGGTAGGTTTCCCTAGGTGCTGGCTGAGCTAGAGGCCAACACCCACAGCTAGGCACTTTCCAGTAAACACATCAGATTTCAATGTAAAAATGTAATGTGTCCATGTTGCATTTCCTGTCAAGGGCATTAGGCCTACCCAAACAAGTGAGGTACCATTTTATCGTAATGCTTGGGGGAACAGAGAATAGAAGAATAAGTAAGTATTATTGCCCCTTGTCTTTCTCTACATTTTTTCCTTTGAAATGTAAGACAGTGTGTAAAAAAGACGTCTATTTGAGAAATGCCCTGTAATTCACATGCTGGTATGGGGACCCCAGAATTCAGAGATGTGCAAATTACCACTGCTTCTCAACACCTTATCTTGTGCCCATTTTGGAAATACAAAGGTTTCCTTGATACCTATTTTTCACTCTTTATATTTCACCAAATGAATTGCTGTATACCTGGTATACAATGAAAACCCATTGCAAGGTGCAACTCCTTTATTCGCTCTGGGTACCTAGGGTTCTTGATGAACTTACAAGCCCTATATATCCCCACAGCCAGAAGAGTCCAGCAGACGTAACAGTATATTGCTTTAAAAAAATCTGGCATAGGTGGAAAACGTTATAGAAGAAAATGTGGACAGAAATGGCTCTATTCTACCTCAATTTTAATATTTTTTTATTTTAGCTGTTACTTTCTGTAGGAAGACCTTGAAGGATCTACACAAATGGCCTCTTGCTGAATTCAGAATGTTGTCTGCTTTTCAGCAATGTTTAGCTATCTGGGATCCAGCATTGGTTTCACACCCATTTCTGTCACTAACTGGAAAGAGGCTGGAAGCACAAAAAATAGTAAAAATGAGGTATGTCCCAGTAAAATGCCAGAATTGTGTTGAAAAAAGTGTTTTTCTGATTCAAGTCTGGCTTTTCCTGAAAGCTGGGAAGGTGGTGCTTTTAGCACCGCAAACCCTTTGTTGATTACATTTTCAGGGAAAAAAACACAAGCTTTCCTCTGCAGCCCTTTTATCCCATTTTGTTTTACAAAACAAATTTTTAGCTGTATTTTTGCCAATTTCTTGGTCTCCTCCAGGGGAAGCCACAAACTCTGGGTACCTCTAGAATCCATAGGATGTTGGGAAAAAAAAAGCCGAAATTTGGCATGGGTAGCTTACGTGGACAAAAAGTTATGAGGGCCTAGGCGCAAACTGCCCCAAATAGCCAAAAAAGTCTCAGAACCTGAGGGAAAAGGCCTGGCTGCAAAGGGGTTAAGGTCGCGGGGACGTGGATTATGCTTACGTTTTTTTATACTGAACTTTCACAGCAGCCAATAAAAACTACAAATCCCATGAGTCTGTGAACATGTCATCAACAACACGTGACTCCAACATCTAATAGCAATATCTTTAACAGTATAAATAGGAATGTCATCATCTCATAGTCCTCTTTCTTTGCTCAATTGATAGCTTCTTGGATTTCTCGCTTGCCTCATGTTGGTCTTGTTTTTTTCCATAACTAGAAGGAACAAAAGTATAATTAGATTCTGTACTTACCTGACATGTATATCATTTTAAGAATGCTGGTCATGACTGTCAAATAAACTTTTGTAATTGCATCAAGAACATTTCCTGGTATATTTAACACATGCAAAATACTCAGATCCATTGTAGGCTCTTGTCCTTTTCTAAAGTTGTGAGGGATCTATGTGGGAGAAAAACTAAGTAGAATAATCCTCGCCTCTGTGTCCTTAATATAATTGTAATTTTCTTTCACTTCAACAAGGAAAGTTTTCATTCTATGTCGGACTAGAGGCTCTGATAGGCCTTGTTTAAAGTTTACTTACCACCAATGAAGCCAACTGGGCCATTGGTTTGAAACAGAATTTCTTAATTCTGACCAATCCGCTGTCTTTAATATAACCTATAATCTAGCAGGAAAAATGAAGTCTTTGAAAGACATTGCAATCCTCATAGAGTGGACTCCGGAAATGGAAAGATCAACGCCAGTTTCCGGCATCATTCATTTAGCCTTAGCAAGTGAAGGAATTGCTTTATAAGGCATAGCAATAAAAATTAACAATTGATTAACCCCTCTTGGTCTGAGTTCACAAGATACACTCTTGAATTCTTGCAAACATCTGACTACACACAATTTGGGGTTGCCCAGAAAAGCCAGATAAAAAACTGCCTATGTGTTAGACTTTGTCCTTTGACACCTGAGCATCCAGTTCCTGGTCACTGGAGTCGTTCAGGAACCATGAGTTCAAATCCGCAATCGTGTTGGAACTGCTCATTAGGTGTACCAGAAAGTGAGCAATAAGTAATACACTTTATTGATTTTCAGTTATTAAAATCCATAACAATGTAACATATTAAAACAGTGTATGGTATTCATCATTGCTCAATATCATTCGTAAAAAGAACATGATTAAAGCTTTTTCTTTTAAACCAATTCTTAAAACATTGTAGTCAAGGATTAGTGTGCAAAATAACCCCACAGCTGTTCATTTATGAATATATATAGAGCATAGTGCCAACCAAGACTGTCTCATCCTACAAGTGAATTATATAGCCATAGCTGTTCATTTATGAATATACAAAGGGCATAGTGCTATCCTAGTTTGCCATACACTGTCACATCCTACAGTACAAAATATAGACAATGATGTGGTCCTGATCGATTGCCATGGACAATTAGGGTCAAATACATAAAGTGCAATGTCCCATATACTGAAACAAAGAGGCAATACAATGTGCTACAAAAACAGGTTTTGCAATTTTATACAGGCAAAGTCTTCCTATTGATGACTTTGTACGCGTTCTTCAAGACCTTCAAAAATCTAGATGTTAACTGTGCATTGGTCTCACTCAGGCACATTTCTATTGCTTCCTGGAATTCCCTCATTCCTCACTGGCAAAATACTGGTTTTAGCAAATAGCACCTTAAGGCCTTCAGTTCACTACAAATGCAGACTACATGAAGCAGCGATTAACAGTCTGGAAGTGATACTCAAATGCTCAAAGTACTGTACCAGTAATACTCAAATCTTTCTTTTCAGGCAGTGAAGCAAGAAATCCTTATCACTCTCTACCAGCACTCTGGATCATGTTCCTTCCAGTTTGTTGATGTATTGCACCGTCGGGATGTTGTCCATCTTCAGCAATATGCAACACTCCACCTTGTTCCTGACTAGGCTGCAGATGCCAAATGACTTCACTAGTAGACAACTGAATCGCAGAAAATGTATTCATTATCAATATACTGGATTAGCACAAAGTGCCATTTAATCAATTTCACAATCATTCATTTCATGTTCATATAATACTGTTAACATAAAACAAAAAAAGCCAAAATCATATTAGCAGATTTTACAGTATCTTAATTATATAACACAAAGCGCCAGCCTTTTTCAAGGCTGAAACCAGATAAAAACATGGCAATATTTAATGCAATGAAAATGTTACACATCATATATTAAAAACAAAATTCAGAGTGATTTGTTTTCAAAATACATTTTTTACAGAAAACGTTGTCCCAAATAAATACAATTTATCTGATTTCTCATGCTAGGAACTTGAACATATACGCATCACATAAATTAAGGAAGAATCCCTTGAGAAAAATAAGTATTGGATTGTAAATCTTTAATGTATGATTACTTAAAATCTTTACAATCTTTGTGAGAAAGGAAGCAGAATTCATTACCAATATAATACATTAAAATAGATCAGCATTTCAGTTAGAACAAATATTCCCAATAAAAAAGTAGAGTCATAGCACCAGGCGAGTCTTCTCGCACAAGATTGTCAAGCAGATTATAAAATACACAAGTGCAAAAAATCCTGAAAAGTGTGAGGTCAAAGTAGCGGACAATTATTCTCGCAGTGTCAAGTGGTGGCTAAACGCTTACAGAAATACGGCAGACCCATAAAATGCTAGTATAATAAAAAAAAATCAATAAAAGACCATAAGTAAAAGCAGTATTATCATCTGCATCTGAGAATAGTCAGTGCTAGCTCGCTGAGACTTGCTGGGGAAGTAAGTCTAACCAGTCTTGTTGCATTCTTTAAGCAGATCTTGCAATAAACTGGCTCCGTCAGGGAGAAGACAAGGTTCCTGGCTACATTTGCAATTTCTTATGCTATGGCCTAAAAATAGAGATTTCAACAAGGTGCAAGGTGCATTTATCAATGCTGGGCAGCAGCATAATAAGTGGTTAAATGAATCAATTTTGTAACCACAGAGCCTGCAATTGATGATCGTGGAAAGGGAGGGCCATTTTGCGTTAATTTATGTCATCTGAAGGACCATCAACTTTGTAGCCATGATTTGTTCAAGGCAGACTTTTCCAGTCACAAGGGGCGGCTGGTGTTCAAGGGCTAAGGGGCTGCACCCCTAGCCTTTTCTGGCCTCTCTAGTGAAGCATATATTTAATTACATGATGAAAGTGAAACATTTTCTGCACAACATTTTCAGTGTGAAAGTTGTGCACTTTGAAAAGCCCCACTGCGCCTGCGTCAGTATGTGGCTGAAAGCTGCACAGTAGGGCTGACAGGGCTTGCCCACGCAAAGCCCTTACGTTTTCTCAGAACGCAGTGACGTCCCTGGCTTATCTCCTCCTCCACCAGAAGCCCTGATAGTAAACAGCCTGGAGTGTTTTTTGTTCAGCCCGGGTTTCTGAAAACTTCATGTCACTCCGATATTATTCTCCACCCTTTCATGTTTACTTAAATGGTGGGGTGTGATCAGAAGGGTCTACGTACCAGAGGTCACATTTTATTAAAAGAATGTGGCATTGCGCAAAGAAAATCCCCTTTTCCTGCATTACAAGCAGTCTGTGGCAGAGAAATTGAATAAATACAATAAATAACTCCATCCAGGGCTCTCTGGGAGACAGGAGTGTGACCTGAAGACCTCAAGTCATAAATATGCCAAAGACAGCCCTGCACACAAGTAAGTTGGAGCTCTATCTTTTTTACAGGCTATAAGAAAAAAATCTGTTCTCTCAGCTTTCTCCTCCTTTCACTGCCTCTGTAGGTGATTTCGTCTCTCAAAGGCAGTAATGGTTCCAGTAATTTATCATGGCTAGTTATTGTTTTATTTCTTCTGCAGACTAATGACGTGATATGTCATATTAAACATGTAATCTGCAGCTCAAATAAACTTGTACCTTTTATGACTGAAACTGCTGGATACTGGATGGGTGAGGCAATGTGTGTTTGTGTGAATGTGTTTGCAGGGCTTGACAGAGTGGCTGAGAAAATGTGGGTGTCTGAATAAGAGTTGTGTGAATGGCAGAGGATGACAATGTGGATGAGTAAATGGGTAGGTGACCAAAGGCAGTGGGTGAGTAGGTGAATGGAAATACGTGGGTAGTGAGGCTCTCTCACAAGGTGCAATTCCGTCTTGTATTTGTGCCCCACCACTGCTTTCAGTCACCAGCCACCACTGCCAGTCACGCTTCTTAAGTATGGTTGTGGGGTCAAAAGGTGCAGGTGTTTATTGGCATTAGGTGGTTTCGCCGGATCATTTGACAATTACAATGTTTTATCTGTTTTTTTCAAAATAAGTTTAAGTGCAGTGTGCGAGAGCTTGAATTTGTGCAATTCCGACTGGTCTAATTGGAGGGTTTCAAGTGCTTTGTTTTGATAGTTGGACCAGGGCCTTGTCTTCTGATCATAAATGGGTCAACTAGCTGATTTCAAAGTATTGGTTGGGGACTTAATAATTCTGTAATAGTAATGTCGATAAGCGCCCATGTTAGCCCACATAAGACCCTCAAGGCAGAGTTCCAGTCTAATCATGCAGCCTCTTATATATTGGGGTAGCCTGAAAAACCTCTTGTAACCTTTAACTTGTAATTTTTCCACCATTTTGGTGAATTGACCCCGGAAGGCTTCATGGCTGTAATTTAACATCGGAAGGAAGAATGCCCTATGTATTCATCATATTGGGACAGAGGAGGGGCTTTCTAGTGCATTACTGAGCTGGCAAACTCTGGTAATAATCAGTTCAGCTTTTGCTTCAAGATGGCACTGGTGGAACTTAGTGCTTCCGTTTGAGGCAACTACACTCTCAAATAATTCTATAACTGTATTCCTTTTATTTTTAGTGGGCTCATGCTCCCTTAGTCATCCTCCCAAAGGTTATTACTTTATTTTTCAATGCGTTTGCCCTCATTTTATTTGACTCATTGGCCCTCATTACAACACTGGCGTTGCTGATATAGTGCGGTAATACCGCCAACAGGCCGGCGGTAATAAATATGAAATAATGACCACGGCAGAAACCGTTCAGACAGACAGCCACTTTAACACATCGACCACCAGAGCGAAATCAACAGGCACCACAGCGGTAACCGCCTACAGCCAGGCAGAAATCAACAGGCACCACGGCGGTAACCGCCTACAGCCAGGCAGAAGACAATGTTCCGCCCACTGTATTATGACACACCAATCCGCCACCTTTTACGGGGCATTACCAACAACATCAAAAGCCTGGCGGAAACGACTCACCTCTGGAGACTCAAGGAAGACCCACGCCGCCATGGAGCCCGAGTTGCATGAGTTCCCCATGCTCTTCTATGATCTGCTCCACTACGAACACCAACGCCGGCGAAGACGACCAACGTGAGTACTGCCACCTAGCACACGGGGTGGGGAAGAGAGTGACACATACATGCAACACCCGAACCCCAACACCATACACATAACCAGGTGCAATAACATTACATTTTCACCCTGTTCCCCTCAGGAATAATACAAGGACAAAATGAATTGATTAAAGTGAGTGTAATAAGATAAAATAGTATAAATACGTGCATCCAAATCAACAAGCATGTACATATTTACAAATGTAGGGACACTGCCCAGTCCTCAATGTCCGTGGGCCACAGGGTAATATCACATAGTCCAAGGCCCCACCTCACTCCTGCAACAACATGGAGAGAACACTACAGGGGCATCAGGTCGAAAATAGCGAGGCACCTCAGGTGGAAGGGGAATGGGGGGGCACCTCAGCCGGAAGATGGTACAATGCCACTAGTCCTGGAGGGTGCAACATGCCCTGTGCTTGATCCTGGGGAGTGCAAGGCCACAGTCTCTCAAGTGGATGGCTTCTTCCACTGGTTCTGGAGGGGGCATTGTGCCCAGTGAGCTTCATCCTGTGGAGGATGGGGTGAGTGGATGGCTTCTCCACTGGGTCTGGAGGGGGCTTTATGCCCACTGAGCTTCATCCTGTGGAGGATGGGGTGAGTGGATGGCTTCTCCACTGAATCTGGAGGGGGCATTGTGCCCAGTGAGCTTCATCCTGTGGAGGATGGGGTGAGTGGATGGCTTCTCCACTGGTCCTGGAGGGGGCATTATGCCCGGTGAGCTTCATTCTGGCAAGGATGGGGTGAGTGGATGGCTTCTCCACTGGTTCTGGAGGGGGCACTGTGCCCTGTGATGCAGATCTTGGGGAGTGCAAGGTCACAGTCTCTCACTTGGGTGTCAGACCCACAGGATTTGCAGGGGCCAGGCTGCACAACAGCCCATGGACGCAGGACTACACACTGTCAGCCGGCTGTGACGGCTGCTCAGTGGTGGCAGTGGTGGTGCTGCTGGTGGAGCTGGCAGTGGTGGGGGGAGGCTCCAGCCCATTCCCTGCAGCCTCGGACGGCTGCCCACTGGGGCTACTGCTGGTGGCGGTGCTGGAAGTGGTGGGGGGAGGCTCCAGCCCATCTCCTGCAGCCTCGGACGGCTGCCCACTGAGGCTGCTGCTGCTGGAGGTGGTGCTGGTGGCGGTGCTGGTAGTGGTGCTGCTGGCGGTGCTGGCATTGGTGGTGGGAGGCTCCAGCCCATTCCCTGCAGCCTCGGACGGCTGCCCACTGGGGCTGCTGCTGCTGGCAGTGGTGATGGTGGCGGTGTTGACAGTGGTGGGGGGAGGCTCCAGCCCTTCCCCTGCAGCCTTGGACGGCTGCCCACTGGGGCTGCTGCTGCTGGTGGCCGTGCTGGCAGTGGTGGGGGGAGGCTCCAGCCCATCCCCTGCAGCCTTGCACGGCTGCACCACCATGGTTGGTGGTGGGGGCTCCGACTGAGTCCCTGCACCAGGCCCCTTGTCTCCACTGCCTGCTGTTGCAGGCCCCTTGCCTCCTCCTTCCTGCAGCTGGGGCTGCCTCCTTGCCCTTACGTCCTGCAGCAGGGGCTGCCTCCTTGCCCTTCCTTCCTGCAGCTGGGGCTGACTCCTTGCCCTTCCTTGACGCACTTGGGGCTGGCATCCTGTCCATCTGGCTGATTGGTGTCCGGGATCCTTTCCCACCTGGAGTAGTTGGGGACACTACTGTGCCTATGGACTGGGTGGCTCAGGTGCTTGCCTGGGTTTTGACCGCCCTAGTCTGACATGAGGGACGAGGGGGGAGGGGTAGGGAAGACGTCAATAGTGGAGAGGAAAAGCTTCTTAGGGTAACTGCGCGGGAAGAGGGAGATGGCTTGGGGTGGAGCAAGAGGGAGTGGTGGTAGAAGGTGTCTGTCTGCTGTGTTTGGGTGCAGGTGCATGGGGTGGATGCTGTTGTGAGGTGGATGGCTGTTGGGTGTCTGAGTGCTTGTGTTTGTGTACTTTGGGAGGAGGGGCACAGACACAGTGGGAGAGGACACAGGGGACCTGTGCATGGATGTGGGGGTGGTGACTGCCAGTGAGGGGTGTGTACTGTTAGGTGTGCTGGTAATGGTGGTAGTGGATGAGGATGAGGATGTAGTGCCTGCAGGTGTGAGTGGAGACGTGACTGGGAGGGAGGTGGACAATGAGGTGGAGGGGGCCAGAGTGGAGGCAGTGGATGTTGGTATGTCTGCTTCTGGATGGTGTTTGTGTCAGTGCCTGTGGGATGAAGTGTGGTGCTTGTGTTTGCCATGTCCACTCTTAGGTGTTGTCCTGGGTGCATGCTCGTCTGCTTGGGGTAGGTTGGGGTTGAGGGGAATGGGATTGTGAAGAGGAAGTTGGAGGGGGGAGGCTGGAAACAGGGACAATGGCTGCCATCAGAGAGGAGGCCAGAGCCTGGACTGATCTATGTTGGGCCGCCAAGCCAGTGTGAATGCCCTCCAGGAATGCATTTGTTTGTTGCATTTGGGCTGCCAGCCTCTGGATGGCATTCACAATGGTTGACTGCCCAACAGAGATGGTTCGCAGGAGGTCAATAGCCTCCTCACTCAGGGCAGCAGGGCTAACTGGGGCAGGGCCTGGGGCGAAGGAGATGCCTACCCTCCTGGGTGAGCGGGCATGGAAAACTCAATGAGGGGCTGCTGGGAGGGCGGTGCTGGTACGGGGGTGGCGCCTGTAGCTGGGGTGGTCACAGAAGTGTCCGCCACCACCAGGGAGCTCCCATAGGAGGTGGTATCCATGTCTGAACTGTCCCCTCCTGTCTCCGCCGTGGTGCTCCCCTCGCCCTCTGTCCCACTGGTGCCCTCACCATCAGTGGATTCGTCCTCCTAGGGTCCTGTTGGATGCAGCTCCCTCTGTCGCCAGTGCCCCTGCTCCTCCGGCAGATGATGCTAATGCACATAAGGACAGGGTGACAAAACAGAATGGAAGGTGGAAGAGACAAAGGATATACTTGGTCAATGGCGCCAACACCAACATTGGCGTACATGACACACTCACACACAGGGAACAGCCCTACGCACTAGGCAATGCACTAACAGTCACAATGCTAGTCACCAGCCCATGGATAGGGACACCTAACTCCAATTGTAGCATACCTGAGACCCACAGACCCCTACCCAGTAGAGGATGCCTACTAGCTTGGTTGGAGTACCTTCAAATCAGAACCCTGCCCAACATGGGACCTACCCTGCAATGCCAGGCCTGGGCTACACCAGGCGTAAGTAGTAATGAAAGGCACTGTACTCACCCCCTTGTGGCTGCTGTGATGCCCCCAAGAGCCTATCTAGCTCTGATAGGCCATCACCAGTATGCTGGCCATCAGGGTGGTCAGGGTTCGACGGGCACCCCTTCCTCGCTGGGAGGCCATCCCCAGCTTGGCCTCCGCCATCTTCCATGCCCAGTGTCTCAGGTCCTCCCACTGTTTCCAACAGTGGGTGCTCTGCCTGCCTCAGACCCCCCAGGGTCCGCACGTCCTTGGCGATGGCACGCCATATACCCTTCTTTTGATGGGTGCTGACTTGCAGGGAAATAGACACAGGGAAAGTTATTAGTCCGAACATCCTGCCCGTTACATTTATGGCCCACCATGCCCCTTCCCATCACCATTAGCACAGACATGGCCCATCATGCATGCTGTACGCTGCCATGGGCCCATCCACCACCCACCCCCTGCATGAGGCCTTAACACACAGCACTCCATGCCTTCGCGCCCCATGAATCGTACTCAGAGTGTACTCACCTGTTGGTCTGGAGGCCCATACAGCAGTCGGTACTGGGGTAGGACCCCATCCACCAGTCGCTTCATCTCAGCCGAGGTAAGGGCAGGGGCCCTTTCCCCAGTCACACGAGCCATGATCAGTTCCAGACAGGTCACAGCAGCACATGCAGTGTAGGTCCTCTCCTGTTGAATGTCATGTAGCAAATGAGGGATTAGATACAAAATGGCGGTGACGTCTGTGGTGGTGCATACCGTCACCGCCGGCGTACATCACCATTGGCCACAGTACCCCATAGGGCCTAATATTAACTAATGAGGAGTTGCGCAGCGGTTCTTGATCACCTCCCACAACAGCGTACAACGTCAGCGGAATGACCTCGTTTCCACCTGTCCCTCCAAACAGGATAGGCGGACGCCATTTCAGGGGGGGTGCAGGCCATGGATCCCAACTGCGTCACAGTACACAAATGCACCATTTTGACATCTCCAACAAAATACTGTTACAATCACAACATGCATTGAACTGTAGTGGTTGGAATGATGAGATAATGACCAGCTGCTCACTCTTTTACCCCATAGTTTGCAACTGCTACGGATGAATAGGAGACAGAGACATCCCCCGTGTACAGACCTCTGGTGGACTTGGTAACAATGGAAGACAGGCACATTATCCTCACCTATAGAGTTGACAGGGCCACAATCACGGAACTGTGTGCCCAACTGGAGCCTGACCTAATCTCTGCTATCCGTCACCCCACCGGGATCCCCCCTCTTGTGCAAGTGCTATCAGTGCTCCATTTCCTGGCATTTCCTCCATGAAGGTGAGCTTGGCAGCAGGAATGTCTCAGCCAATATTCTCAATAGTGCTGACCAGAGTGTTGTCTGCCCTGATTAAACACATGTGCAGCTACATTGTTTTCCCCCAGGTGGAGGATTTGGCCACAGTGAAAGCTGATTTCTATGCAATGGAACATATCCCAATGCGAATGATAGGAAGCAGGTATGGTTTACCGATGGTGCAGCCAAGTAAGTTGGGGCCAAAAGACATTGGAAGGGAGTGTCATATAACTTAGTCTCCAAGAAGTTGTTATCCACTACAGGAGAAGGGCAGAGTAGTCAATATGTAGAACTGTATTCTGTATATCAGGCACTGAAACAGGAATTGCCTGGGACGTGTCACATTTATACTGATTCTTGGTCTACTGCCAATGGATTAGCCACCTGGATTCCCACATGGCATGCACATAACTGGCAAATACATTCTAAGGAGGTGTGGGGCAAAGAGTTATGGAAAGATATTTGGGAAGTGCCAGAGCAAAGCACCATTACTGTGTATCATGTAGATGCCTACTGTCCCATCGACTCACTAGAAGATTGTAAGGAAATGCCTCCTTGACATGGTTACCCCCTGACTTTTTGCCTTTGCTGATGCTATGTTTTGATTTGAAAGTGTGCCGAGGCCTGCTAACCAGGCCCCAGCACCAGTGTTCTTTCCCTAACCTGTACTTTTGTTTTACACAATTGGCACACCCTGGCATCCAGGTAAGTCCCTTGTAACTGGTACCCCTGGTACCAAGGGCCCTGATGCCAGGGAAGGTCTCTAAGGGCTGCAGCATATCTTATGCCACCCTGGGGACCCCTCACTCAACACAGACACACTGCTTGCCAGCTTGTGTGTGCTAGTGGGGATAAAAAGACTAAGTCGACATGGCACTCCCCTCAGGGTGCCATGCCAACCTCACACTGCCTATAGGTATAGATAAGTCACCCCTCTAGCAGGCCTTACAGCCCTAAGGCAGGGTGCACTATACCATAGGTGAGGGCATAAGTGCATGAGCATTATGCCCCTACAGTGTCTAAGCAAAACCTTAGACATTGTAAGTTCAGGGTAGGCATAAGAGTATATGGTCTGGGAGTCTGTCATGCACGAACTCCACAGCACCATAATGGCTACAATGAAAACTGTGAAGTTTGGTATCAAACTTCTCAGCACAATAAATGCACACTGATGCCAGTGTACATTTTATTGTAACATACACCCCAGAGGGCACCTTAGAGGTGCCCCCTGAAACCTTAACCGACTACCAGTGTGGGCTGACTAGTTTTAGCAGCCTGCCACACACCAGACATGTTGCTGGCCACATGGGGAGAGTGCCTTTGTCACTCTGTGGCTAGTAACAAAGCCTGTACTGGGTGGAGGTGCTTCTCACCTCCCCCTGCAAGAACTGTAAAACCTGGCGGTGAGCCTCAAAGGCTCACCCCCTTTGTTACAGCACCCCAGGGCACTCCAGCTAGTGGAGTTGCCCGCCCCCTCCGGCCACGGCCCCACTTTTGGCGGCAAGGTCGGAGGAGATAATGAGAAAAACAAGGAGGAGTCACTGGCCAGTCAGGACAGCCCCTAAGGTGTCCTGAGCTGAGGTTACTCTGACTTTTAGAAATCCATCTTGCAGATGGAGGATTCCCCCAATAGGGATAGAAATGTGCCCCCCTCCCCTCAGGGAGGAGGCACAAAGAGGGTGTAGCCACCCTCAGGGCTAGTAGCCATTGGCTACTAACCCCCCAGACCTAAACACACCCCTAAATTGAGTAAACACACCCCTAAATTGAGTATTTAGGGGCCCCCAGAACCAAGCAAGATAGATTCCTGCAACCTAAGAAGAAGAAGAACTGCTGAGCTGAAAACCTGCAGAGAAGACGGAGACACCAACTGCTTTGGCCCCAGCTCTACCTGCCTGTCTCCCCACTTCTAAAGACACTGCACCAGCGACGCGTTCCACAGGGTCCAGCGACCTCTGAAGCCTCAGAGGACTACCCTGCATCTAGAAGGACCAAGAACTCCCGAGGACAGCGGCTCTGTTCCACAAAGACTGCAAATTTGCAACAAAGAAGCAACTTTAAAACAACACACGTTTCCCGCCGGAAGTGTGAGACTTTGCACTCTGCACCTGATGCCCCCGGCTCGACTTGTGGAGAACAAACACCACAGGGAGGAATCCCTGGCGACTACGAGACCGTGAGTAGCCAGAGTTGACCCCCCTGAGCCCCGACAGCGACGCCTGCAGAGGAAATCCCGAGGCTCCCCCTGACCGCGACTGCCTGCTTCAAAGACCCGACGCCTGGTAAAGACACTGCACCCGGAGCCGCCAGGACCGGAAGGATCTGACCTCCAGTGCAGGAGCGACCCCCAGGTGGCCCTCTCCCTTTCCCAGGTGGTGGCTACCCCGAGGAGCCCCCCCCCCTTTGCCTGCCTGCATCACTGAAGAGACCCCTTGGTCTCCCATTGAAAACCCGACACTTGTTTGCACACTGCACCTGGCCACCCCCGTGCCGTTGAGGGTGTACTTTTTGTGCTGACTTCTGTCCCCCCCGGTCTGCCCTCCGATGACGCGGGTACTTACCTGCTGGCAGACTGGAACCGGGGCACCCCCTTCTCCATTGAAGCCTATGCGTTTTGGGCACCACTTTGACCTCTGCACCTGACCGGCCCTGAGCTGCTGGTGTGGTAACTTTGGGATTGCTCTGAACCCCCAACGGTGGGCTACCTTGGACCCTACTTTGAACCCCGTAGGTGGTTTACTTACCTGCAAAACTAACAAACACTTACCTCCCCCAGGAACTGTTGAAAATTTGCTCTGTGTCTAGTTTTAAAATAGCTATATGCCATTTGTGCGAAAACTGTATATGCTATTTTGCTAATTCAAAGTTCCTAAAGTTCCTAAGTGAAAAACCTTTCATTTAAAGTATTGTTTGTGAATCTTGAACCTGTGGTTCTTAAAATAAACTAAGAAACTATATTTTTCTATACAAAAACCTATTGGCCTGGAATTGTCTCTGAGTGTGTGTTCCTCATTTATTGCTTGTGTGTGTACAACAAATGCTTAACACTACCCTCTGATAAGCCTACTGCTCGACCACACTACCACAAAATAGAGCATTAGAATTATCTATTTTTGACACTATCTTACCTCTAAGGGGAACCCTTGGACTCTGTGCATACTATTCCTTACTTTGAAAAAGTGCATACAGAGCCAACTTCCTACAAAGATGGTTTAATTCCCTTGCAGATGACAAAGCCAAAATCTCAGAGGTAGAAGTGGCAACACAGGATTATGACTTGGTTCGGATGGCTAAGTGGGCACACCAAAAATGTGGACATCTGGGAGAGAAGGCCACTAGCAGGTAGATTCCTATTTGTCAATACACACAACAGAGATCTGTCCCACAAACGGTCAAAGGTCAGTTGGGGAGAGGAAAGTTGCTGGGGCAGATATGGCAAATTGATTATATTGGGCCACTACCGACTAGTCGCGGATGTCAGTACGCTTGCACAGTAGTGGACACTTATTTTGGTTACCATGATTGTCGTCCCTTGCAAACGTGCCACTCAGTATAATACCATCAAAACTCTGGCCTTGTTAATGTTGTATTACTTAGTCCCACTCCAAGTCCAGTGTGACAATGGGTCACATTTCAAAGGAAAATTGGTACAAGATTATTGCTCACAACACAATATTGAGTGGATTTATCATATCCCATATTATCCATAGGCTGCAGGAATGATTGTGAGAATGAATGCCTTGTTGAAAGCCCAATTACGAAAACTATCATATGTAACTTTGAGAAACTGGAGAGAGCATTTAAATGAAGCCCTCCAAATTTTGAATAACAGACCATTGACAAATGCAGCGACCCCTTTAATGCGAATGCTAACCCCAGCTTTACAGATACAACCCCATTTAGCAACCAACACCATCATGTATTGGGAAATAAAACCAGGAACCTTAGCTTCTTACAGAGCCACACTATAATCTGCAGGTCTTGATCTACATGTCTTAAAAACCCACATGTTAAAACCTAGAGACATGGTACTTCTTGAAACAGGTGTTGGAATACAGATTCCCCCAGAGCCTTTTAGGTTGATTGCTCCCAGATCTGGGATGGCACTCAAAGCTATTCAGGTCTTGGGGGGAATGATCAATGCAGACTACCAAGGAGAAGTAAAAAACATTCTCCTAAATAGTGGAGACACTGACTTGATAATCAACCTGGAGATAGAATTGCACAAATGGTGATTATCCTAGTTTATGGAGCAATAGTGAAAAAGGTGACTGCCCCAGCCCTTCTTACAGTGCCTGGGGAGGGGGGTTTTGGCTCAAATGACAAAAACCGTGGTGCTTAAGTGTGGGTATAATCCCCAAATCGTCCTCCTGAACCAGCAGAAATCATAGCAAATGGCAAAGACAATGTCCTGTTAGTCATGAGACCAGGAAAAGAAAAATGGGAGTACATACCAGCAGATACATTTTATTTGCGAGAATGATCATACTTATCTCTTTTAAGGATCATACTACGTGGTGTCTTTGTGCTAGCTGTTCTATGTGGTCTCCCTTCAGGTGTCTGCATGTGTGGTCGGGAGAGACAGAAACCCCCCAAGTCCGAAATGATTGATCGACCACGCCAATCGACACCTTTACTGCGCTTGACTGAAATGTTTGGACTCATCTGGCACGAGTCATGCTCAACAGGTCTGACTTTTGCATGAACAATATGCAAGGTACATGGATGTTATCTCCACATGCTTTTGCTGCTATCCCAACTCCTGCCAGCGTTTTGCTGCAAATCTTTAATGCCACCAACAAAGATGGAGCAGTTCAAAGGAGTGATGTTTGTCACACTTACCCCCTATGAATACTGCAGGTTTTGCCAAGAAATAACAGATGAGAAATGGGATAATTTAACCCATGTGATTACTTACAATATTACTATTGGTGATGTCTGCTATAACTTAATTTGTGATTATTACAAAATTGGAAAATGTGCTGAAATGCACCTACAGACAACACCGAGGTCTCCTCAAGAGATCCTGTGGGAACAAGTACTGCAACAGCATGGAAACGATAAACTTTGTAAGAATATGGACAATAGCATGTTTGGTCAATACAGCCACATCAAATATGTCAAACTGCCAGTGGGGGGGTCTCTTGTGGAAATACTACTTATACCTACATTCCTGCCAGTATAACTGGTGGACTGTGTGTTTTTACACGATTAGGGCTCATGATGTTTCCATTTCATTCTGTACATACTTGCTAACCAAGGGAAACAGTTTAATTACGCGGAGACTGTGACTCTGAAATTCAGTTATTATCTAAATTAAAATATGTGAGTTTAATAATTTCTATGGTAGGAGTTCCAGGATTAGCTATTTATAATACTCAAGCTATTAACAAGTTAGCATGTTGTGAGAAGGTAGCCTCTTTCTAGCCTTGTTACCCCCACTTTTGGCCTGTTTGTGAGTGTATGTCAGGGTGTTTGTCACTGTTTTCACTGTCTCACTGGGATCCTGATAGCCAGGCCTCAGTGCTCATAGTGAAAACACTATGTTTTCAGTATGGTTGTTATGTGTCAATGGGATCCTGCTGGTCAGGACCCCAGTGCTCATAGGTTTGTGGCCTATATGTATGTGTCACTGGGACCCTGTCACACAGGGCCCCAGTGCTCATAGGTGTGCATGTATATGTTCCCTGTGTGGTGCCTAACTGTCTCACTGAGGCTCTGCTAACCAGAACCTCAGTGGTTATGCTCTCTCATTACTTTTAAATTGTCACTAACAGGCTAGTGACCAATTTTACCAATTCACATTGGCTTACTGGAACACCCTTATAATTCCCTAGTATATGGTACTGAGGTACCCAGGGTATTGGGGTTCCAGGAGATCCCTATGGGCTGCAGCAATTATTTTGCCACCCATAGGGAGCTCTGACAATCCTTACACAGGCCTGCCACTGCAGCCTGAGTGAAATAACGTCCACGTTATTTCACAGCCATTTTACACTGCACTTAAGTAACTTATAAGTCACCTATATGTCTAACCTTTACCTGGTAAAGGTTAGGTGCAAAGTTACTTAGTGTGAGGGCACCCTGGCACTAGCCAAGGTGCCCCCACATTGTTCAGAGCCAATTCCCTGAACTTTGTGAGTGCGGGGACACCATTACGCGCGTGCACTACATATAGGTCACTACCTATATGTAGCTTCACAATGGTAACTCCGAATATGGCCATGTAACATGTCTATAATCATGGAATTACCCCCTCTATGCCCTCCTGGCATAGTTGGCATAATCCCATGATCCCAGTGGTCTGTAGCACAGACCCTGGTACTGCCAAACTGCCCTTCCTGGGGTTTCACTGCAGCTGCTGCTGCTGCCAACCCCTCAGACAGGCATCTGCCCTCCTGGGGTCCAGCCAGGCCTGGCCCAGGATGGCAGAACAAAGAACTTCCTCTGAGAGAGGGTGTGACACCCTCTCCCTTTGGAAAATGGTGTGAAGGCAGGGGAGGAGTAGCCTCCCCCAGCCTCTGGAAATGCTTTCTTGGGCACAGATGTGCCCAATTCTGCATAAGCCAGTCTACACCGGTTCAGGGACCCCTTAGCCCCTGCTCTGGCGCGAAACTGGACAAAGGAAAGGGGAGTGACCACTCCCCTGACCTGCACCTCCCCTGGGAGGTGTCCAGAGCTCCTCCAGTGTGCTCCAGACCTCTGCCATCTTGGAAACAGAGGTGCTGCTGGCACACTGGACTGCTCTGAGTGGCCAGTGCCACCAGGTGACGTCAGAGACTCCTGCTGATAGGCTCCTTCAGGTGTTAGTAGCCTATCCTCTCTCCTAAGTAGCCAAACCCTCTTTTCTGGCTATTTAGGGTCTCTGTCTCTGGGAAAACTTCAGATAACGAATGCATGAGCTCAGCCGAGTTCCTCTGCATCTCTCTCTTCACCTTCTGATAAGGAATCGACTGCTGACCGCGCTGGAAGCCTGCAAACCTGCAACATAGTAGCAAAGACGACTACTGCAACTCTGTAACGCTGATCCTGCCGCCTTCTCGACTGTTTTCCTGCTTGTGCATGCTGTGGGGGTAGCCTGCCTCCTCTCTGCACCAGAAGCTCCGAAGAAATCTCCCGTGGGTCGACGGAATCTTCCCCCTGCAACCGCAGGCACCAAAAAGCTGCATTACCGGTCCCTTGGGTCTCCTCTCAGCACGACGAGCGAGGTCCCTCGAATCCAGCGACTCTGTCCAAGTGACCCCCACAGTCCAGTGACTCTTCAGCCCAAGTTTGGTGGAGGTAAGTCCTTGCCTCACCTCGCTGGGCTGCATTGCTGGGAACCGCGACTTTGCAGCTACTCCGGCCCCTGTGCACTTCCGGCGGAAATCCTTTGTGCACAGCCAAGCCTGGGTCCACGGCACTCTAACCTGCATTGCACGACTTTCTAAGTTGGTCTCCGGCGACGTGGGACTCCTTTGTGCAACTTCGGCGAGCACCGTTTCACGCATCCTCGTAGTGCCTGTTTCTGGCACTTCTCCGGGTGCTACCTGCTTCAGTGAGGGCTCTTTGTCTTGCTCGACGTCCCCTCTCTCTTCAGGTCCAATTTGCGACCTCCTGGTCCCTCCTGGGCCCCAGCAGCATCCAAAAACGCCAAACGCACGATTTGCAGCTAGCAAGGCTTGTTGGCGTTCTTTCGGCGGGAAAACACTTCTGCACGACTCTCCACGGCGAGAGGGATCCGTCCACCAAAGGGGAAGTCTCTAGCCCTTTTCGTTCCTGCAGAAACCTCAGCTTCTTCTGTCCAGTAGAAGCTTCTTTGCACCCGCAGCTGGCATTTCCTGGGCATCTGCCCATCTCCGACTTGCTTGTGACTTTTGGACTTGGTCCCCTTGTTCCACAGGTACCCTAGATTGGAAATCCACAGTTGTTGCATTGCTGGTTTGTGTCTTTCCTGCATTATTCCTCTAACACGACTATTTTGTCCTTAGGGGAACTTTAGTGCACTTTGCACTCACTTTTCAGGGTCTTGGGGAGGGTTATTTTTCTAACTCTCACTATTTTCTAATAGTCCCAGCGACCCTCTACAAGGTCACATAGGTTTGGGGTCCATTCGTGGTTCGCATTCCACTTTTGGAGTATATGGTTTGTGTTGCCCCTATCCCTATGTTTCCCCATTGCATCCTATTGTAACTATACATTGTTTGCACTGTTTTCTAAGACTATACTGCATATTTTTGCTATTGTGTATATATATCTTGTGTATATTTCCTATCCTCTCACTGAGGGTACACTCTAAGATACTTTGGCATATTGTCATAAAAATAAAGTACCTTTATTTTTAGTATAACTGTGTATTGTGTTTTCTTATGATATTGTGCATATGACACTAAGTGGTACTGTAGTAGCTTCACACGTCTCCTAGTTCAGCCTAAGCTGCTCTGCTAAGCTACCATTATCTATCAGCCTAAGCTGCTAGACACCCTATACACTAATAAGGGATAACTGGGCCTGGTGCAAGGTGCAAGTACCCCTTGGTACTCACTACAAGCCAGTCCAGCCTCCTACACATGTTTAATAGTTAAGAACATCAATCATCGCTTTATCTGAGTTATTACTTGATATACGAGGTACTAGAAAAGCTGCACTGCAAAATAGGGCCACCATTGACTACTTACTATTAAAGTGAGATCATGGCTGCTCATTATTTGAGGGCATGTGCTGCTTTAACCTTTCAGGTCACTCTAAATCTATCCAGTCCCATATTGACACTTTACATGAATTGGTGAAAGCAGTAAAACAAAATGTTGACAAAGGGTGGTGGGACTGGTTATTTAACTGGTTAACTGATTTTGGGCAAATACGCAATATTTTAGGCGGAATACTGTAGTGATTTGTATTATAATAATGCTATGTTGCTGTGTACAATGTATACCTAATCTACTAACAATGTTTAAGCCAAAAAGGGTTACCTTTAGATCAGTATGTTAAGGGAGTCACAGGTCCAAGGGTACAGCATTTTGCTGCATTCAAATTAAACGTTCACCTTAATGTTTTTGTATAATCCTATTTGAACTCTGGGAAGTGTCTTAATAAATTCATTACTCAGGCTAAGAGTGCTGCATTCTTTCCATTCCTTAGCCTTGTTCCCTCTTAGCTTGAAGCAAAGCAGAACAAAAACCATTTGCACCTATTGGCCTGTTAGGCCCATAGGAACAAACGGAGTTGCATTTCCCAATAGCAATTCCGTAATAGTGTAGGTATCACTACTATGGAATTGCTATTTTCTTACATACCATTTTGCATTTCTTAAATAGCCATTTCTGAAAATTTGCTGTTTAGGAAATGCAAAATGGAACTTTGATACATCTGGCCCCAAGTTCCTAGCGTCAAAGAATATAATTAACGCATTCTTGTAAATTGGCCCAGATATGCCCTGGTGTGCCATTTCTCGTCATAACCTCTTTGATCATAAGATTCTAATTAATACAATAAAAATACCAAAAGTGACCCCATACAGTGAACAATTTGTTAGAGAGTCAATATCTCAGTTATCTTATAAATGCAATCAACACTCAAACTCCCAACAAACGAAAAATGTGGAGATACAACAAACACCAACATCATCACCCATTTGATAAATACTGAGAAAAAACAAAATGTGATGGGCATGTATTAGCATACAAAAGTCGTTTTACTTCTAAAACCAACACGGGGTCATACTGTCTTATTCTTCTAAAGAATACATCTGTCAAACTTGGAAAAACGTCAGCTTAGTAGAAAACATGATGAGGTATACTCTTAACTTTTAGGACGATAGATAAAAAAAGACAGATAAATCCTACAAGAAACCACATGCATGATCACACCACTCCCTTGACAACCCTCTTACCGTTAAATGGTATCTGCGTTTCTTCGAAGCAAGAAACACATTCAGAAACAAAGGAACATTTCTTTCTTCTTTAAATATACCAAGTAACCAATAAAACTGTCCAAAAATGCATGCTAAGCATACCTTCAACTGCTATCTAGACCAGCAACTCATTCTTACCCATCATGGAGGACAGCCCAAAAGTGGCTGGCTAATGGATACAACTTGTCTCTATTGAATATTGCTCATAAATGTTCTTTCCAAATTATTTTCAGTGTTCTTTTGTCAAACCAACATATATTTTGTGACAAATGCAAAAAAATATTAACACAATTTTGTTGGGTTACAATTCATAAAAGACGGAACCCAATAGATCTTATTAGTGTTAGACTCACACAAATCAAGGCATTTGTTGCTTACATAGTTCTAACATATACAAGACCTGAACTTTTTAAAGCCATTTGGGAGAGCAGACAGTCATTTTGACTCCGATTATTGCTTGTAACTGAAGATGTCACTAGGTCTCAAATTTTTCTGTAGCAAGTTCTCTCTTTTAAATGGGATCTTTGGTTTACTTGGAATAGAACGTCTCAAATACCCAGCAAGTCTCAGTAAATTCCAATGTTTATTCAAAATGTGTGTAATTCTCCCACTCTCCATTGAGAAAGTGGTTATAATACGGTGGACCTTACCGTTTTTGCAGGGTTATCCCCAAATGTTTTGCCTTCTTCCTCCTATCTTTTCTGACCTGTTTTTGTTGGCTTTAGGACTCTGGGCACTTTACCACTGCGAATCAGTGCTAAAGTGCATTTGCTCTCTGTCTAAAATGTATTGGTGATTGGTTTATCCATGATTGGCATATTTGATTTACTAGTGAGTCCCTAATAAAGTGCACTGTGTGTGCCTACGGCCTGTAAACCAATTGCTACTGGTAGGCCTGCAGCACTGATTGTGCCACCCACATGAGTAGCTCTGTAAACACGACTCAGACCTGCCACTGCAGCGATGGTGAGTGTGGTTTTAAACTGCCATTTCAACCTAGCAAGTGCAACCACTTGCCAGGCCCTACCTTTCCCTTTTTCTACAAGTAAGTCACCCCTAAACTAGGTCCAAGGCAGTTCCATGGGCAGGGTGCAGTGTATTTAAAGGGTAGTACATGTACTAGTGAGTTTTACATGTCCCGATGGTGAAATACTGCTAAATGTGTTTTTCACTATTGCAAGGGCTATCTCTCCCATAGGGAACATGGGGATTGCCTTGAAATATATTTTAAGTGTAATTCCCATTGAGAGCAAATAGAGATATACAGTTTGGGGTTTTTGAACTCACAATTTAAAAATACATCTTTTGGTGAGGTTGGTTTCCAAATTGAGTTTGAAAATGCAACTTTTAGAAAGTTGGCATTTCTAGGCGTAACCATTCTGTGCCTTTACCTGTCGGTTATATAGATGTCTGGGTCAGGGTGACAGTTGGGCTATTTGTGTATTCACTCTAGACAGTCACACAAAGGGAGCTGAGGTGTGCCCTGCATATCCTGATTGTCCATCACCAGGCTGATAGGTCTTCCTGAACTAGAGTGGTGGGAAGAGCTGACACTGGCACCTGAATGGGGCTGTGCCTGTCCACACACAAAGCAGTCTCCAAAACCCTGGAGAGTGTCTGGGGCCAGGGCTGGGAAAGGGAGGGTCTTGTGTACTACAAAGACTTCTCTTGGATGTTTGCCTACTTCAAGGACAGAAATGGGTATAAGTACAGGACATCATATAGGGCCCCATTACAGCCCTGGCTGGCGGTACAATCTTCCGGATTACGACCGTGGCGGAAGCGCCGCAGTCGCACCGCCGGGACCGGCGGTTTACCGCCATGGTTGTCTCAGGGGTTTTAATCCGTCAGGGCAGAGCTGCTTGCAGCGCTGCCCAGGGGATTACGAGTCCCCTTCCCGCCAGCCTGTCCATGGCGGTAGAGACCGAGTCCCCTTCCCGCCAGCCTGTCCAAGGCTGGCAGGAAGGGGAGTCGCGGGGCCCCTGCACTGCCCATGCACTTGGCATCGGCAGTGCAGGGGCCCCCAGGCACAGCCCCACACTGCTTTTCACTGTCTGCACAGCAGACAGTGAAAAGCACAACGTCGCACGGCCGCAACACCGCAGGCTCCATTAGGAGCCGGCTCCCATGTTGCGGCCGACATCCCCGCTGGGCCGGCGGGGATGTCAAAATGGGTCCGGCCGGAGTGCGGCTGCATTGGCGGCGGCACGGCAGTTAAACCTTGGCGGGCGGCGGTGGCCGCCCGCCAAGGTTGTAATGAGGCCCATAGTTAGAACACTTCTGTACTGAGAGCATTCTGCCAGGAAGAAGAGCTTGATGCTGTAGGAGGGATGGCCACTCTGCTGTTGCTTTATTGTGCTGGCCTGTTGCTTACTGCTTCTGCCCTGGGAGTGAAAGGACTTGACTTTGCTTTCTACACCCTGCTTTCCAAGGCTCCCCA
Source organism: Pleurodeles waltl (assembly GCF_031143425.1). NCBI lineage: Eukaryota > Metazoa > Chordata > Amphibia > Caudata > Salamandridae > Pleurodeles > Pleurodeles waltl. Next base: position 66,497,879 of record NC_090451.1, on the reverse strand, counting down.
AGGGCTTGAAATTAGCTTACCTCTTGTTAAAAAGTCTCAGGGACATCAAATACTTGATCTGCCAGTGCCTGGGCTCTTATGCTGAGAGTCCTCATTTGCCAAGGGGTGCCAACTCCAGTCCCTGGGGCCTTGGAAGTGTATGCTGGTGACCTGAAGGAAAATATCCACACACTGATGCGCCGCGACTGAAAAATGTATGCAATGTCTCCAGAATCGACACAAAAAAGATACAACCATTGATTCCTATGGACTAAGACTCGTTTAAACATTTAAAAAGTGATATCTTCACTTGTGTATGTTGGATTTTAGTTGTTGTGGTCTTGTTTTACTCAGCTAAATATTGGCTATTTTTCTAAACTGGTGTGGAGTACTTTTGTGGTGTTTTCACTGTGTTACTGTGTGTGTGTGTGTGCGTGTGTACAAATACTTTACACATTGCCTTTGAGATAAGCCTGACTGTTCATGCCAAGCTACTAAGGGGGTAAGCGGGGGTTATCTTAGCTCTGTGACTTCCTTACCCTGACTAGAGTAAGGGTCCCTATTTGGACATGGTGTAAACCACTGCCAACCAGAGATCCTTTTTGTAACACAGTCTAAGAGCATGATCCTGTTTACTGTTAGTCTTACTTTTGTTGGTCAGAAGGAATGATCTATCCCTTTTCTGCACCTTACTCTTGGTTTCTAATAAGATGGACTCTTTATCTAATGTAGTGTAATTAACAATTTTCTAGCTATCGCATCAAGAATTTTAGATTCTATGAAGGACAAGGAGGCGAGGATTATGCTTCTCTTACTTTACTGACGTAAAGCACAGCAGCCAATTATAACACAATAAAACTTTAAACTTCATATCCCAAGAGCCCCAGCCCTTAACTGTCCAATCACAAGGCGTCCTTGCTGTATATAACTCTGAAACAATAAAGTCTTTGCTCTTCCTTTGCTCATGCCGGAGCTTACGATTACAGAGTCCAACATTCAGGAACCACACCAGCTTCCAGAAGACGATGGAGATAGAACGAACTTCACCCTTCACTCTTCCGGAGCATAGAAGTCAAGCATCTTTGCCGTCATTGCCCAAGAAGTACAAAAATATAGAATAATACTATGACAAAGTATCACCATCTAAATCAACAGGGTGGGTATAAATTGAAAAACATAGATGTAACATCATGATTTCTCAATTATGAAATATATATGAATAGTCCTGGGTGGGCTAATCCTCGCCTCTGTGTCCTTAATAGAATCTAAAATTCTTGACACACTAGCTAGAAATATTTAAATTTCATGGCAGGACTAGAGGCTTTGGAATATGCTAGTTTAAAGCTCTTCTACCACTTTTGTTGCCACATCCACAATTGGTTTATAATAGAATACTTTAAAAGTGGAATCAGAAGGCCAATCCACTGCAGCCATAATATCTTCCAATCAAGTACCCACTGAAAAGGTTTTGAATGCCATGGCTCCCTGAACAGAGTGAGCCCCAAAACAACTGGTATTTATACCCGCTTCTGATAATAACCATTTAACCCAATGAGCCAAAGTTGCAGAGGAGACTGGGCAGAAAGGTTTCTATAGAGAAATAAGTAATTGACCTGCACAGTCTCGTCTAAATTCTCCAGTACAATCCTCATATGCTTTTAAACATTTGACCACACATAACTTATGATTGTGAGGAAAGGCAGGATAGGAAACAAAGCGTGATGCAGTTTTAGTACGTTTAAAGACACTCAAGAGGGTGTAAATACTTTACCTGCAATTTCCAGTGCTTTTACACCTGAAACTCTTCTGCAGGATATCAAACATAACAGAGTAGTTAATTTTGCTGACAATTGTTTTCTGGAAAGGTCCTCATTAGAGGGCCAATTCCTCAAAAAGGTCAAAACTACATCCCATAAGACCGAGCACTTAGGTTGAAGAGGACAAATCAATCTAATACCTCTTAAAATTCTACATACAACAGGATGTTCACTCACTGGTTTACCGTCAACATGAGAATGGCCTGCTAAGATGGCTGATCTATAATTGTTCACTGTCCAACACGCTAGACCTTGACTAGCTAACTACGACAAAAAAATCACAATTCATTGAATTCCAGCCCCCACGGGAGCCACATCCCATTCACCGCACCAACTAAACTAGCGTTGCCAGGCTGATTCATATCTTTTGTGGGTAGAGGGAGCCCAAGATTGAGAGAGGAAGAACATTGCTTCTTTCGAAACTCCAGACATTTGCCAACGTCTCCTGAAAGTCTCCACATCATCAGAGACAGAAGGCCATGCATCATCATTGGATGAGGACAACCCGCTGGGACCAGCAATAGCGTTGGAAAAGACCGGATAAAAGCTAGAAGATCGCATGACATTATCATCGCTTCCGGAAACCAGGGTTGGGCCTTCCAAAAGGGAGATACTAAAATTACTTCCGCTTTCTGTCGTTTGACCTGGACCAAAACCCTCGGAATCATGCAAAATGGAGGGAACGCATTTAGGGTCCCCAGTGACCAAGATTGTAGATATGCATCCTAATTCTTCACCAACGGATCCGGCCTTCAACTGAAGAAAATCGGGAGTTGCGCATTCAGCCTGGAAGCAAAAAGGTCTACCAGAAACGGACCTCATCTTAGACAGATGGCTCAAAAAATCCTGGGATGTAACCTCCAATTGCTGGAGTCCCGAAGGAATCTGGAATTCCAGTCTGCTCTCACATTGGAGACTCCTGGAATGTGTACTGCCATTACTGAAATCTGGTGGTCTAGACAATAATGCCAGAGGTCCTTGGCTATATCCACAAGAAATTTGGACTGCGTGCCCCCCAGGCGATTTATATAACGTACCGCTGAGACTTTGTCCATTTTCAGGAGAATGCAACATTTCACTGCATTGGAAAACAAGGACTTGATCTCAAACACTCCCACTAACATTGCCAGACAACTGATGTGGTAGCGAAGCTCTTCTTGAGACAACCGGCCCCCGTTTCTGCTGGCCCACATCGAGCTCCCCAGCTCCAACAACTAGCATCTGATTCTGTGATCATTTACTGTTCCAGACATCCATATGGCCCAGCCACCATGACATTTCTGTCCTGGCCGCTCTTAACAGCGTGATCTGCCCTGAGTAACCTAACCCTTTCTGAAAATGTAAAATCTTCAGGCATTGCAGTTCCCGATAGTGAAATATGGCCTGAATAGACAATGCCAGAAGACCCACTAGACAAGCCAAAATCCTCAATGATATACTCAGAGAGGCAAGGGCTTTTCTCAACTCTTTCTTGATAGAATTTCGTTTGAGAAGAGGAAGCTTCAATTGAACCTTGATCAAATCTATCTGAAAACCTAAAAATGTGATTGTTTCAGACAAGACTAGGCTTGACTTTTTGTGATTGACTATGAACCCCAAATCCTGAAGCAACTGAACTGTCCAGGAAAGATGAAGTCGGACAAGTTCTGTGCTCTGTCCCAATATTAGAATATTGTTGAGATAAATAATCCGCTTTCTCTGAGATACTGGACGATAGGACAGAGTAACTTGGTAAAACACCAAGGAGCTGAGGACAGACCAAAAGGAAAGGCTGTGAATTCTTATTACGTCTGACCTCATTGAAACTGAAGGAATCTTCGATGCAGTGGAAAATTTGGGAAAGAAAGATAAGCGTCTTTCAGCTTGAGACGTATCATCCAATCCTTTTCCTGTAACAGATCCCTGAGCAGATGGATACCCTCCATCTTGAATTGGCGGTAAACTACCCAAAAATTTAAAGTTTTTAGGTTCAAAACAAGTCGAGAACCTCCTCCCTTTTTCAGTACAAGAAACACTATGCTGACAAAGCCCCAAGGATGAGGGATGGTCTCTACTATAGCACCTTTTCGAACCAAAGTTTTGACTTCTTCGGTTATGAATTTGCTTTAGTTTTGGGAGAAAAGAAGTGGATTTGGTAGATGGGACTGCTTTGGAGAAGAATAAAACTCTAGCTGAAAACCCTGAACTGTCTGCAGTATCCAGGCATCTTGTATAATGTGCGCAATAAACTGGATCCTTCCTCCCAAAACAACTTCTGATTCTGGAATCAAAATCACCTGCAAACTCAGCATCTGTTGCAGTGGATCCTCCCCGATAACCTCCTCTACGGGACCTTCCTCGACCACCTCTGTATCTTGTGGGGTAGAAGTTTGTGGAAGAACTTCTAACTCTGTCAGCTTCTCTCAAGGTCTGCTGGAAACCTTGGCCTGGCATTCGATCTCTATAACACCCAGCCCTAATAAAAAGGGCATTGTTGAAGACTTTTTTTAATCGATGTTTGGGCCTTATCAAGGCTGAAAAGGTGGCCACATACTTTCCAAGTTCCTCTACAAATTTATCTCAGAATAAAAGGCCGTTAGCTAAAGACCCAGCCTTCTTAGATGCCAAATCAGCTAGTTTGGGATTGATTCTCATGAGGAAAGATTTATGCTGTTCGGCAGACACAGAGCAATTGGCATTGCCCAGCATGAAGATGGCCCATTGGGCCCATTCTAGAAGTTCCCCGGATCTAAGGAAGAATTATTCTCCTTCCCCTGGACAGCAAGCTCCAGTATCTTCGTCAAAAAAACGGATAAATCTAATAGCATGTCCTGACATCCGCGCCAGGCGCGATCAAGACCTTTCTTAGGGTCATTAGCGAACTTGCACAGGAAAGTTGCCATGTTGGGGTCCAATTCTGGGGTGTCTGCCACTTTACCCAGCAGAGATGGACGAGAACACTTGGAAAGTAGGGTGTAGCGAACATCGCGTTCGAAGCTCTTGCACAATTTCTCTTGGGCATAATGTGCCAATTCTGTGCAAGGAACGTACTCAGTAGACTTGAGATGAATTATGTTCTCTGGTTGAAAAAGCAGATTGCGCCCCACAGTTTCAGGTACCAGAGTAGAGGCATGGTGTGATTTTCGCTTCTTTTGCGAGGTTTCTCATCAGATTTTTCCGAATCGGAGACAGGAGCAGAGTTGTCGAAGGACAGGGCTTGAAAAATCATAAAAATGTTACTAGACATGCAGGTTGAGTAACTTAAATAATCTACTCGACCTAACTGTAATGTACTTGCCCCGTAAACGGGTCTCAAATTGTGTCATCCTAGGCAAATAGTTTACACAGTCGCCGTTTTCTTAAATCTCGCATTTGATTGCACCTTCAAATATGTGAGTTCAGCATTTGTGCAGTACAAAAAAAACCTCTTTTGTTTGATTAAGTAGACTAAAGTGTGCTACATGCATCACAAGAATCTAGCCCACATACCCATGAGGTCTAGCCACATAACCTAGGACTTCTTTTAGTTTACTAACAACATTGCCATCAGGGCAGGAGTGTTTCTCAGTTTGTTTAAACACTCAATTGTAATATATATATAACTAAACCATGATGTGGTACCACATTGCCATCAGGGCAGGGTTGTTTCTCAGTTTAAACACTCAATTTTAATAAATATATTACTAAGCCATGATGTGGTACCATATTGTCATCTACACACAGTAACTTTCCAAGAAATGTCCAAAATCCTCTCCATTAACTTGCACCTTTACTGATAAAACTATATAGTGTATTACAAATCTGTGGAAACAGTGAACATATCCTTTGCACATCAACATGTAAAGTATTCTCATTTGTTTTCATCCTATTCAAATATTTTTCATCACACAGAAGTATAAAAAAGGGCTTTCACAACTACTGAAATATATTTTGAAATGTTTGCAAAGTTGACTTAGTCATTTAAATGTTGTGTGTTAGGAAACACCTGTCACCCTATATTCTTTTATTTTACAATCTAAGCAGAAGGTCACCTAACAAAGTCCTGGAACTTTGCAGTCAGAAGGAAAATTAAACACTGACTTTTGACCTCTGTCTGTGAACACAGACCAAATGTGACATAAGAACAAGATTTAAAGGCATCTTTTATTGCCCCTCCACTTTCCAACTGAACAGAATGCCTGTTCAGTGTCAACTCGCCAGAAGGGATGAGTAAGTATTAAAAATAGCTTGACCGTCCAGTGGATTTTTTGAGCCCTGAAAGGAGGTATCTCATGAACCAGAAACCGATTTAATCCCAGAGGGCATTTCAATATCAACACCTCTATATTCATTATCTCTGATCACAGAGGCTGTCATTTGCGCTAAAATATCAGCAGATGAAGAACCCCCAACTGAGGGTCTCAACTGGGACTCAGATTCTTGAAATTATATCTAGGAAACATATTAACTGGAGCCTCCAGGCAATTCCCTATTGCCAAATCTCACCAATGACTGAGTAAAGGGTTTAAGGGCCTTGATTAATGCCCAATTCACGGAATCCTGCACAGTGTAACTTGGTACTTCCACAAGATGCCCTTCCATTTGATATTTTTCTTGATTTTCCTGCAGATCAAACTGAGGATCCTCCTCATTGGCGTAGTACGCCATAATATTCTTATTGATGAGGAGAGGAAGAAGTTTGGGGGGGTGGGGGGGGGGTAGCCCCAAGCAGGTATTATAATGTAAGTGTGTTAGGAGGAACCAAAACACAAAATATCTTCAATTTTGTATTTTCAAACGTGGAAGAAGCACCTTCATAACCCTAGGCAAAGCCTTATGTAATTTTTGTGCCCAGTCTAGCATTCTGGGACCAGAAATCAGCTGTACACCGCAATGCACTGTCATGTAGGTTCTCATTATCCTAATGAGACTACTGGATTCGGGCGGCAGAATAACTTCTATTGCAGGGGACTGAGTCTGATCCCGCACCCTGTGACGCATGTCAGCTTAATCCGGGTTTGTTCTGGCTAACTAGCAGTGCCTCATCTCCACCCAAGAGCAGGGATGGTTGGGCAACTGGGCACATGACACAAATAACTCCTCAGGGGAATCGTGGTCGCTCAGATCTCATCCATTTCTCTCAGTTACATTAGTCTCACGTATGCAAGGACAATCAGAGGCAGAATATAGTTCAATAAGGTTTTATTGAAGTAAGTGCATCTTAGACAATAAAGCATGTATTGCAATAACTAGGACGATGAAGCACAACAAGATTAAAATTGTGACAAGGAGAGTAAAACACAAAAATAACGCTACCATGTTGTCACTTCTTTTTTTAAGAATAGTTTCTACTTAGGCTATGTTAGAGCACAGCATGTTAAGATCTAATTCTGTCATTCAGGTTTCCTTTGGGAAGACATCATCCCTCATACCTGAGCAAGAGGCCTGTAGTTTACATAAGCAGCTGCAGCGAAGCACTCAGCAATCAGCATATGGTCGTGTTCATCTTGCTGGAATCTCCCTCTAACGTACATGGGTCAAAGTAGTGTTTTTATAATAAAACAGCTGATGTTCCAAGAAAGGATCCCCACATAAGAGTGTATATGCTTCTGTGAACATTGGAGACAAAGCATACCACTTTCGGCGGAAACCTATCCTACTGCAGCCTTGAGAAAAGCACAGAGTGAAAGAAATGTCTTGTTTAAGAATGCAGTGCTGACCTAAGCGAAGAACAGCTAGATTGAGAAAATAAAACAAGACCGCAAATGTGGCTATTGTTAAAATAATATAACGAAGCTGGAATAAAACATATCTAGGTTAAAGTGTACAGCGGCAGGCCTAGTTTGCTAAAATAACACGTCTAAAACTATAGATGAAACGGCTACACAACACCCTCCCCTTGCCGGTTCAAAGGTGGTTCACAGCCTAATTATATATATAATAAAAGCTACTAAAAGTCAACCTAAGGCATATATATGGGAATGTCAATAATGACAAGTTAAAGACACTTGAGCATGTATTAAAAAGGTCAATTTAAAATGTTTAATTGTGGTGTAAGGAAAGGCCGAATTTCAAAAGTCAGAGTCATTTTGAAAGTCGCCAATTGAATCCGGGATAATTGAAGACAGGAAATCTTCCTCTTCGGCAGGTGGTAAAGTAGAAAGTTCATCGCCAAGGAAAACCAAAGAGCATTCGTGTTCCAAAAGCCTGAGCTCCAGCCAAGGCAGCAGCATTCCATGGTGTGCACAACACTGAGTTTAAATATGCATGATCCACAAAGGGCAAGTCATAAACAGCTTCCCGTAGCAAACGCACCCTCAACGCGCATGTCTGGTAATGAGCCCTCAGCGAGAACATCAACAGATCAATGTCCATTGAAAGCAAGCGGTGCGCAGAAAGACAAACTTTCAGTGCACATTCAAAAGAGTACCAAAGGCACCAAAACACAGGCTGCACACAATGCAAAACCGGTCTGAATGACAGAGACCAGTCACACTCCAATCACTCCAGGAATGATGCTCCAAAGTACTGCATCATGCGTTCACGACACAGCTGCTCTGGTGGAAGCGCTTTCAGTCCTCCTTGTTGTAACGGGACAGCCATTGCACAGAAAAAGTAGCAATAGCAAAATGCCACCTATTATAGCCAAAGTTATTGGAAATCCCCCCAAAATACTGGAGACTATTGAGTGGATGGCTGAAGGTATTAAGCCAAATATATAGGAGAAGGAGTGAACGAAACCAGAACCAACAGCCTTAAAGAAATTTGCGATTCCAGTTGTACTGGACGCATTAAATATCCATCCCACGAGTTCACCAAAGTGTCTCAGAAAGTTGTTACTTAAAAGGGACTGTTTCTCTGCGGATGACCTCGCAACCTGAAGCGCATAGGTCTCGTGTACAGATGTAAGTGCCACATGTTTTTGAAACAATAAAGCGTTGAGTTGAATTCACATTTGAAGTAGCAATATGGGGCCAAATCTCAGCTACTTCCCTATGTCGTGTAGGAGGAAAAAGTACATTCCTGCAGCATGTAACAATTTTAGAGACCGAAACGACATAAACTATTCCAGCTTGCATCCCACAACAGCTCTCACTATTGAGGAGAACATAGCTGCCATTCAAGAGCAACTAGAAAGCAGGTCTAATCAAGGGGACTGGGGCTCCCTTCAGATAACAAGCTAAGTTTGCTGCCGAAGAGTTACACGCCCCGTGCAAGGACAGCTGTTTACAAACCATCGAATGGCTGACAGACGTATTGCATTCACTACCGATAAGAAAGACCTCTTTCATGCCACTGAGACATTTGTACGAGAAGGGTAGCTCCTACACCTTGTGGGTGTAACTAACTCCGAGCCCTTCATATCTGCCCACTGGAATGTGTTTTAAGCAGGATGTGAATTGAAGTGTTGAAATACGCAGATTGATGCCCCGTGTATTAGCCACTCAGCAGATGGTATTTTAGCCACAGTAAAAGGCAACTTTTCGAATTTTTCAATATTTAACACAAAATAAGTCGCCTCTTTCTTAGCCATCAGTTGTTGTTGTCGCGTTAAATTAAATGTGGAGAATATGTCCCTTGCGCTAACTTGTTGCCAGGGTACGCAATCTGCCTTCAGTGTTTGTAGTGTCCAACCTAACTGCATAATGGATCTTAGTTGACTCTGTCCATGGTGTAAAGAGGCAATGCCACTTTGTACTATGTCTATTGCAGAAGAAACAATATTGTTTAAGGTGTATATTCAGTCAGACAGGGTATTAATCCCATTATCTACAGCAGCTAATGCCTTCTGTAAATGTTCCTGATCTATTTACCTTAACCGGGCAGCAGCTTCTTGTTGAGAAAGCTTCCAAATTTCACTATAGACTGCATATAAGAAGCACTTTCTGCGTTATTTTCTGGGGCCTAACAGGAAATCCTGTAAATCAGTGTTATTAAACTGAGGTTTTCTCTAACAGCATCTAGTGAGGGATTCTTCAACCATTGCTGGCATAGTTTCCCTACACTGTATGTTGTTACTATACACGCATGTTCAGATGACACATAGCGAGGATCAGGCCTACTTGTTCTAAAACCCTCTGTGGAGTTTACAAAACGTTTATGACACCCATTGGTATCTATTGGCCACAATAACCACCCACCATGACGTGAAAGTGAAGCATTACGTGTGCCGTTTTCTACCCATTCATCGAGCTGATCTTCAGTTGCATTTATATACGTTTGCCATTTGTAAAATTCTGCAGGTGCAGGAATACTGGGGGCATTCAAATCCTTAATTTTTGCTAAGCCTAAACAACTTGTCTGTTGTACAGTTTCATTTAAAATTTCATTTGAACAGGTACCAGGCATGCTCTGAACAAAGCTTCCTTTCCCCTTATTTGCCAATTTGTTTGTTCCCCACACCTTTTAAGTCAATCGACTTCAACCAATATTCATAGCCTTCTATAGACAACCGGGAAATAAAGGAATCCGAACAGATGAATTTTGTATCTGTCAACATTATATGTACATTTTCCATAAATGACAATTTGAAATAATATGACTCAGCATTTTTATCATTGTGCCCAGAAAAATATGCACATTTTGTGGTGTAGTTTGACAATGTTCCCAATGTGTGTAATTAAAAATAGTTTTCGGGGATATGTAGTGAAATGTGTGTTTTGACCACTGACTTTGAGTTGTACCACTTTACACGTGGCTTAGCTGTCCAGTGGTCACGAGTTACAGACTCCATTTTGTATTCAGCTTAGCCTTAACTTCATTCTGCCCATTGACTTTATCTTAGCATCAGACACTGCCATGTTAAAAGCTGCAAGTGATTTTCCACGTTGTACAATGTGCATTCTGTCTTGTTTTCGTACTATTTCCCACCAAGGGCTTTGGCTGATAAGAATGTACTCAGACGGCAGGGAATGGTCTTATTTTGGCTTGGCACCTTGGGATTGTGGCCAAATCCCAATGCGTTATTTTCAAAGCTTACCTAAACGAGCCAGCATGTTTGAATACTTCTTGCGCAGCAGGAGGGGTTTTTCCAGAGAGCTCCTTCCTCATTTGTTTACAATATATGAGACCCAGATTGACAGTGGGAGATTCAGAGACCTCAATCAGGATTTTAGACGTCGAATGCCTGACATATGTATTTCCCGTGAGGGCAGAGTTCTCTCTTTCTCGCCTTTGAACGGGGTCATCGGTTTGCTGGCAGGAGAAAGATGAAGCACAAGACAGGCCCTATGGTGATGCATTTTTAATTCATTATTTGCTTTGCATTATAATGTAGATACATATATTTGTTATGTATATTGCAGTGGAGAATCATTTGTGTATGTTTTCACTTCATTGCTGTGACCATTTTTAAACGTGTGCTTTCAACATGCTCATCTCCTTTTAGGAATCTTGCATAGTGAAATAATAAATGTCTCCTTTCGACTAAGAAGCGCATTCCAAAGATTTTTGTCAGTTCATGAGTGTTTCAGCTCGGTCATTAGTGAAAAGCAAAACAGGGTACATGCTCTGCGAATGAAATGATGTTCATAATAATTATAGCAAAACATGTCACCATAATTCTCTTTGGATTGATAAACATCCTAATTTTCAAAGACAGTAAAATACTGCAACTCAGTCATCATAGAATCAACTGTTTTTACATCCCAGTCATCAGAAACAACTCCGGGGATTATTACATAATTCATGGAAAGTTTAAACACATAAGGTATTTGAATGACCTCCATCGGGCCGTATATATCAAATGTGACTCTATCCCAAACAATCCCATCAGGAATTGGTATAGCAGAAATGTTTACGAAAGAAAAGTCTCTGCGGACCTTGTGAGAAGAAAAATTGGGTTTTAGGACCTCGTTCACCAGTTCAACTGCTGTTCAATAAGGAAAGTAATGTCCATGTATTAACAGAAAGAAAGTAATAACAAAGCCAATCCAAAGAAGGAAAGCTAATACAGTCAAGAAAAGGCACAGATAGTTCCATGGGGAAATAGAGTAATTTGTTTTAAGCCAATTTATCAGCTTACGTGTTTTTGGCAGTTCAGATACAGAAGAGGCAAATGAGTCTGAAAAGGTGTCATTGATGTCGGCAAAGTATCCAGAAGCAGTTCCTGCAAAAACTGGAGCCGTATTTGATGGAGGAGAACTGTTACGAGTCTCCCCTAGTGGTTCACTGTAAATGACGCCATCCGTTTGTGGGGAGGTCGAGTCAAATCGATCAGCAATTTCTGTGTTGCTTGTTGTAATAGATGTTAGTGGAACTAATGCAAGATCGTTTTCCACCCTGAGCAAGGTGTCAGCGTTGCTGCTTAAAACTTGTAGAGGGACATCTTGACCAGTGGTGAGAGGGATTTGGGAACTACTGGTCTGCTGTGCAGGATCGGCCACATGGTGTAACTTGACATTGTTGACGGAGACAAAGCGGTTTTCTTTAGAACCAGGCAGCGGTGGAAGAATAACGGTTCTGGCACTGTGTATTCCCAGGACTGGAACCGGTGCACAATAGAACTCCTTTTTTACAGCCACTTTTTCACGTACTAGATCCACAACCTTTGGAATCCAGCCAGTAGATGTTATTGGTACAGCCTTAATTCCTATGGAGGTAACACTGGCAGAAGTGTTGTCATCACTGAACTGTTGTAATTCCTGCAAGACAGTGACATGTTAATTTATGTCAAAAGGTGTTTCTGCTGCCTCCATGCCAGGACCATCAAGATCTGAAACATACATTTGAGTTCCAAACAGGCACTCGTATGAAGTACGTCCCCCCCAGGGACCTTCTAGGCAGATTATTAAGTGCTCTTTGGACTCCATACAGGTGATTAAGCCAACTATGACCCGTACCTAGTACGCTGGCTGTTAAGGATTGCTTTAAATCTCAGTTTCGTTGCTACACAACACTATTTCCCTCAGGATGAAATGGAGACGAGTATTGGAGTTGGACCCCTAACAAAGCCATGGCTTTCCTGAATGCCCTTGAGGCGAAAGCAGGGCCATGGTCTGAGTGGAAAGCCGCAACTGCATATATGCCGATAAAGACTTGCAAATATTTAATAACAGCTTGATCGTTAGCCGAGCATTGTAGCCACACCCATTGAAATCTGGAGAAGGAGTCAACAGCGACTAAGATGTATTTGTATGCACTGTCAAGAGTTAGGGGACCACAATGGTCCAAGTACACACATAGTAGTGGTTTGTTAGAAATTAGGAGGGGTGTCTGCGGTGGTCGCTTGACAGTGGACCCCTTAATTTGTTGGCAGATATCACAACAAAGGACATACTGCTTGGTCTGTTTGTATAGACCTGGCCACCAATACCGAGCTTGCAATAATGATATTGTTCCTGCCACACCAGCATGGGCAGAGGCAACCCCATTGTGCGCTGCTTTGATCAACTCTGGTCTTAGGTCTTTATTGGGAATTACTCGAATTCCCACCCCTGATATTTTTACTTCTGCGTCAAGAAAGCCTCCCATCTGGTAGGAATATTTAGCAGGAAATGCTTTTGGTAAGGACGTGCCTTCAGCCGTGGCTTTCACGGCAGCCCATAAGTCATCGTCCGGTTTTGTCCTAGAACAAGGTACTGCAGCAACAGAAGCCGTAGCTACTGCTGATTTGGCTGCTTCATCAGCCAGTGCATTGCCAGCAATGTGTATTCCAACGCCCTGGTGTCCAAGTGTATGTACCACATGGACATTTGGTAGAGTTTCCTTCAGATCCGCTACTTTCCCCACAGAAGTCTGTCTTTGATGGTGTTACCTTTAGAATCTCTGAACCCATTCTGGCACCAGTAATGAAGGCATTCACTGAAGGACTGGACACAATAGTACAAATCACAGACAATGAGTATTAGCTGTGCAGGATCCGTATGTTCCAGTGCCATCACCAGAGCCTTTAGCTCTGCTAGTTGTGCAGTGCAATCCTGTAGGGTTTGCGTAAAGGTATGTTGTGGATAGAATTTGCTACCCTCCAATAAGCAGCTTACGACTGCGCAAGCAGAGGAGTATTAATGCTTTGTGCCTATTGCAGGTTGTGCTGAGCCATCGGTGTACATGACTCTTTGATATTGATCAATAGGCAATGTATTTGCCGGAACAGGGTATTTTAATTTATGTTGCAAAAATTCTTGAGTTTGTAACTTTGGGTCAAAAATATAGTCAACATCAGTGGCTGTCAGAGACGTTGCCCATTGGATCCAACGTGGATGTAATGCTTTAGCGTTTGGAACACTGGCTTTGGTAACAGCCTCGAGGGCTGGGATTGGAGATATGACTATAATGCATTTCCCCTGGGCTAGTGGTCTTTCTTTAATCACAGCCATCTGAACAGCAGTGAGATTTTTCTCAGTGGGCGCAAAACGTTGTTCTGCTGTTGAATATAGATGTGATTTGTATGCAATTGGGACTGTCTCACCCTCATTGAATGTTACATAGGTGAAACCAATGGCACCAGCAATTACTCTGATGATCAGATGTTTTTTATTGTCCCTTGTATGTAAATGTTGTGCTGCAAGCATGTCTTGTTGCAATCTTCTGAGAATGTGTGTGTGTGTGTGTTCGACTGTCCAGAATTTACTGGAATAGTCAGGACATATTAAGTCATATAAAGGTGTTATGCGTGATGCATAATCTGGAATGTATGTTCTGCCAAAATGAAGAAATCCCAATAGGGATTGGAGTTTTTTAATGGTATTTGAACGTTGTAACTGTGCGCATTTTTCTAAGAATTGTGGCGCTAGACTCTTTCCTTCCCTTGATAATTCGTACCCCAGAAACAGCTAAGGAAGGCTATTTTTTTTTTTTAAATTGAATTTATAGCCAAATTCGGCAAATCTCACAACAATGCGGGCTACCTATCTTAGATGTTGCAGTAAATAATCATCAGTGAGGTAGATATCATCTACATAAGACAATGCTTCAGGGTCAATGTTGTGCAATATTGAAGTTACACAAGCCGTGAACAGTCCTGGACTGTCCTCATACCCCGTTGGTAAACAAAATATTTTTTTCTGGGAGCCTAGTGTGCTGAAACTTGTTAAGTCTCTACTCTCAGGCACTATATTTTGGCAGAAGAAACCATTTGAAATATCCAATGTTGTTTTGTATTTTTTGCGCGCTATGTTGTTAAAAAGTTATGTGCTGTGTGAGTTTTGTATAGCGTATGTGACTGTTGAATTGTCTATAGTTTATGATTATTCTGTATGAAAGGTCTGGTTTGGCTACAGGGAATAAAGGATTATTCATTGGTGAGACACAGGGTTCGATTACGCCCTGGTACTCTATTTTTGTGAGTATTTCCCTCACAGGTGCTTTAGCATCATGTTTTATTGGGTATTGGGGTTGAGGTTGGAGTTTATTTTTAATCGGAATTACATGATAGGGGGAATCTTTATCCCACTCTACGTGGTTGCAATTAATGCGGGGGCCTACGCCAATGCCCAATCAATGGCATAGGACTCTGCAAGCTCATTGGGAACAAGAGGCTAGAAGGAAGGTTTGATAACCTCTTCCCCATATGGGCAAGTACAGAGAAATTCAGGTGGCCAATCCCTCTCGGGCAGTAGAATATCATATATGTTTATGACGCGATCCCAAAAGATTGCGTTGATTGTGCATTCAATGTCTCCTTCTAACTGTAACGTTACGTTGTACATCCTGTCAGGCATGGGGACACGCATGTCCGCAGTTTCAACTTGTAAGAAGTCATCAGTTGCTTTCACCTCCAGATGCTTTTGAAGATTCCGGTGAACTATTGTGACCTCTGCTGTGCTGTCTTGCAGAGCTAGTGCCCACATTTTGTTCTTCAATAGAGCCCTCTTGTTGAGTGGCACAACGAATCGCAACTGCTGACACTTTTTTCTTTTTAAATTGGGGTTTGTGTTGAGAGTTGTGATTTCTGTCTTGGTTTCACGTACTCAGTTCTTCGCTCGGACCGCCCACCTCTCTCACTGCGTTTTTCCAGTGAGTCCTGAAAGAAACGAGATTGGCGTGTATCAGTATGTTGATATCTGTCAGGCGTTTTTAGATTATCTCTATTTCTGAGATTATATCTATTCTGAGGGGTCTCCTAGTGAGGAAATTCTCCCATTTCTTTTTTAGGTGTGTGTTGTTTTTTAATCCCAGCGTTTTTAGAACCCTCAGGTGCTTGCTTGGTAGAGTCTTTATTAGATTTACCCTGAAACTGTTATTCTGTGGGTCTGGCCCCCAAGACTATCTCCACCAATGCTAGAGTAGGTCTCCTCGATAATCTTTGGCCGCTATAATTCTTGATCTTGTGGAGGAACGTCCCAGAGCCGCATGCGCACTGCTAGTGCAACTGTTTCCTTTTTAAGGTTACTTAATATGATTGAAGATACAGTGGCAAAATTGCCCATGAGTTGTATCCCTCAAGTCCAGGGCCGGGGCAGCCCCGTAATAATCTTGAATTTGTTTTAATACTTCCAGTCGATTGGCAAGTGTCGGTGTACCATGTGCGGTAGTATAGACCGTGGGCAATACCTTGCCCTAAGTAATGCAGTTATCTACTGTGGGAACCATCCCAAATGGCAAGTGCATAGTTAATATTCTGTGTTTATCCTGAGGTCCCGTATGGGGAAATACGGCTTCCAGTGCATTTATTTTTGAGCAAACCAAAATGGAATCTCTTCCCGTACGGCGGGTACCTTACCCATAATCAAAAGTACAGTTGCAGGATTACTGCCTGGCGTTACTGCATGTGGTTGCGCCAGGGCAACAAGTGCTGGGTTTGTATTTAATGTATGCATTGCAAACTGTACTAATAGCCTGTATATTGCCATAAATTCAGCATATAAGCGGCGAACTTCAGCTACCGTCAAGCTTGCTGCATCAGGGTGCGGTGTATATGTGGCCAATAAAGGCCAAGTAAGACCATCATTACTTAAAGGACCTAACCTAACGTGTAAGATTGTATGTGGTAGGGCACCATCAAGACAATTATTATGTTCTTGATAAGTTAGAGGTATTTCTAGATATGCATATGCTCTATATTGTGCAGGTATGTTTGCAGGTATATAGTGATGAAATGTATTTGCGTTCCCATCAGCTGCTGGAAATGTGACCCAAGAATAGAAAATGTCTGTTCTTTAGGCTGGATGAGCCTCAACAACAAATGTAACAGGACCCCCCTGGGCCGTTAGGCCATGTGCCAATAAATGTGCAGTAAGGGGTGATCGCATATTGACTGCAAATTGCTACCCATTGCGGGTTTGCCATGGTCAATGGTAACTTTTGTTCAGAGATGAGCACACCAAATGGGGATTATCCTTTTAGGGTTCAATCTTGAACAACCTACAGCGTTAGTTAGGTACTCCCTTCTTAGCTGAGGAGGAAAATCCTCAATACCACGGATGTCTCTGTAAATAGTACTAAGGTGTCTTTGCATGTAGTGAGACAGAGATACTCAGGAGGACCCACAAATTAGTGCCTGACCAAAAGTGGGCGGCACCAGGTCGCATAGGTTCTCATTATCCTAATGAGACTACTGGATTTGTGGGGCAAAATCACTGGTATTGCAGGGGACTGAGTATGATCCCGCACCATGTGACGCCTGTCAGCCTAATCCGGGTTTGTTTCGGCTAACTAGCAATGTCTCATCTCCACCCAAGAACAGGGATGATTGGGCAACCGGGCACATGGCACAAGTGACTCCTCAGGGGAATCGTGGTCGCTCAGATCTCATCCATTTGTCTCAGTTATATTAGTCTCACGTATGCAAGGACAATCAGAGGCAGAATATAGTTCAATAAGGTTTTATTATGCAGTAACTAGGACGATGAAGCACAACAAAATTAAATTTGTGACAAGGAGAGTAAAACACCAAAATAACGCTACCATGGTGTCACTACAGTTTTTAAATAGTTCCTCCTAGGCTATGTTAGAGCACAGCATGTTAAGCTCTAATTCTGTCCTTCAGGTTTCCCCTGGGAAGACATCATCCCTCATACCTGAGCAAGAGGCCTGCAGTCTACATAAGCAGCTACAGCGAAGCACTCAGCAAATAGCATACAGTCGTGGTCACCTGGCTGGAATCTCCCTCTAATGTACATGGGTCAAAGTAGTGTTTTTATAATAAAACAGCTGATGTTCCAAGAAAAGATCCCCACGTAAGAGTGTATATGCTTCTGTGAACATTGGAGACAAAGCGCACGACTTTTGCTGGCAACCTATCTTACTGCAGCCTTGAGAAAAGCACAGAGTGAAAAAATTTCTTTTTTAAGAACGCAGTGCTGACCTAGGCGAAGAACAGCTAGATAGAAAAAATAAAACAAACCGCAAATGTGGCTATTGTTAAAATAATATAACAAAGCTAGAATAAAACATATCTAGGTTAAAGTGCACAGCGTCAGGCCTAGTTTGCTAAAATAACATGTCTAAAACTAAAGCTAAAATGGCTACACAACAGCACGATCTGCCGATTGGAAAGACAAGGATTTGCCGATTTCGGCTCTCGCGCGTATGCATGAGCGGCGAAACAGAAGGAAGATTACGTCCTCTGGGAAGAAGACACTCTCCCGGCCCCGATCTGCCAAACGTTTCTGACAAAAAAACTAGAAATCCCTGAGCAAAAAACTGTGTTTGATTGATAACAGTGAAATCGGAAAAAAATTAACGAGCAGCGAAGCACAATGCGGTCAACAGTAACTAAATAACATTGTACTTATCTCGGCTGTAGCAGCAAAGAAAGAGGAAAGACTTTGTAGTTTCAGAGTTATATAGAAGAAGGACGCCTTGTGATTGGACAGTTAAGGGCTGGGGCTCTTGGGATATGTAGTTTAAAGTTTTATTGTGTTATAATTGGCTGCTGTGCTTTACATCAGTAACGAAAGAGAAGCATTATCCGAAGCCTCCGGTCCTGCCATAAAATTGTACACTCAATAACGTAAACCTCCTTCAAGCTACAAATTTTCTTAACTCTAAGAAGTAACCCAAATGGTATATTTGTTACTTGATGTCTAGGGTGGCATGTTGAGGCATGAAATATGCTGTTACTAGCTATTTGTTACCTGTGTACTTTACTTTGTACACGATCATGATCAACATACAATTCAATATCCATAAACACAATACTAGTGGTACTATATTCTAATGTTAGCTGATTTGAAACTCATTCCAGTTGAGAAACTTGTGGTAGTCAACTAATTAATTGACTGAACCATTCTAAATTACAAAAATGTCATCAATATATCTCCCTCGCATTATTATCTTCTCATTAGTACAAAACAAATCATTCCAACCATATGTTTTTTCAAACAAATTCATAAAATGTTTTGCACAGAATGAGGCAAAACGTGACCCCATCGCGTACCCCTTTTTTGATGGTAGATACAGTTTTGAAAAAGAAAGAAATTTTCTTCAACACAAAGTCCATCAGACCTAACAACATCTGTGTGTTTCTAAAAGCTCAGTGAACTCATGTATAAAAAATGGTCAAGTGCCTTCAATCCCTGCATGTAACCAATTCCTGTACTCTGTATGTCCACAGAGGCCAAAAAGTAATTAGAATTCCATGGGATGTCCTAAACTTTTACAAATATTTTGTATCCTCATTAAAAGAAGATAAAGATTCAGTAAATTGTAAAAGATGATTAATGGTATATTAAGAAACTTTTTAAGTGCAGGATCCACTAGCAAAACTGAGGATCTTACTTGGAAGGAAATTACCAGGCTTATGTACTTTAGGCTGAAAGTAAATAATGGGAATTTTTGGGGTCTTCACGTGTAGGTACTCATCTGAGGCTTTGAATCATACATAGAAAAAAAATCTAGATTAGCTTTACGAACAAACTTTTCTACCTCAGTAGAAAAAGTAAATGCTGACTCAGTCAGAAATAAAGTCCCTGCTCCACAAATAAAAAGGTCATAATTCCTCAGAACTCTACATGATAAACTAATTAACATTGTCTTCTCTTATCTCTGTTGACTAACCTGGTCTGTGATCAGGTTTCTACTCCTTCGCCTATGTTACTCTGATTTGTGTTATTTCTTCCACCTCTTTTTTGTATTTCTCTTGCCTGATTCGTGCTGACTGTGCAATTATAGTGATATAGGCCCTTATTAAGACTTTGGCGGTCTTTTAAAAAGACCGCCGAAGCCGCGGGCGCCAACATACCATCAGTGCTGGCGGTATGTTTGGCACCACATTATGACATTTCCACTGGGCCAGCGGACGGAAACAGCGTTTCCACCCGCTGGCCCAGCGGAAAAGTCACCACAACATTGAAGCTGGCTCTTAATAGAGCTGGCGGCAATGTTGAGGTGCGTTGGGTGCAGCAGCACCCATCGCGCATTCCACTGCCCGTAATTCGGGCATTGGAATGCATGATGGGGCCCCCAGAGTCACCCATACCACCAGCCTTTCCATGGCGGTGTTTACCGGACAGGGTGGCGGATGGGGACTTGTAATCCCAAAGGCAGCACAGATTGTAGCCTGGCAGTATCGGCGGTATTACCGTCGCGGGACCGCCACAGTCATAATGTGGTGGTAAGTACTGCCAGCCTGTTGGCGGAACTACCGTCACATTATCGCCTCTCGTCAAAATGACCCCCATAGTGTTTTGACCTTTCTTGTGGGTATTAACTGTTAAGTAATGCTAAGTATTAACTATGGGTTGGGAGATATGCAATTTAGATTGCAGTGTGGTTAGAGATTGACATTGCTTGTGCATATAGCACAACATAATGAATTAATGTTATGCTATGATCGAAGACTGGGGTTTGAGCCCTCACTCTCACTTTTGAGTTTCAGGTTGGTGACCCTTTCTTATTTGTAACTAAGGGGGTTATAAAGAGTCTGGGGGTGGGACCGCCTCATTATGACCGTGGCGGAGCCGCCACGGTCGGACCACCCACACCACTAGGCTGCAGCAAGCCGGCAGCCTGCAGGTCCTAGTGGTTTCTCATCCTCCAGGGCAGCACTGTTGCAGCGCCACCCTGGGGATAGGAGTCCCCATCTGCCAGCCTTTCCATGGCGGTTCACACCGTCATGGAAACGCTGGCGGAATGGGGGACTCGCGTTGGCCTGCACTGCCCATGCACTTGGCATGTGCAGTGCAGGGGCCCCCATGCCCAGCCCCATTGCGCATTCCATTGCCTGAATTATGGCAGTGGAATGCGCAACAGGTGCCGCTGCACTGCCACATTGGTGCTGGCTCCATTAAGAGCTGGCATCAATGTTAAGGCCATGTTTACAGCAGGGCCGGCAGGCGGAAACACTATTTCCACTGACCGCCCCTGCAATAAAGTCCTATTAGGGCTGGCGGGGTTCAGGCCGCATAGGTGGTCTGAGGGCGGAAAGAGTTTGCTCAATGACCCCCTAAGTCTCATTGTTTTATAGTATTTATTTTTTCAACCCTTCCATCTGTATTTATCCATATTTATTTTTAGGCCATCTTATTGTTGTAAAATGGTATATTTCCACATTTATTTCACTCTTAAACAAGCACTCATATGTGGATGCCTGTCACGTTTTAGCAATTTAAACAGCCACATATACCAAAACACTACAGCCACAGGTACGTTAGCATTATGCTACAAATATATGTTAACATGTGCCTGTATTTAGGGATATCTCATCCTGTTTTTTAACTCCCCCCGCTGTCTATTCGCTCTGCTGTTGGCCTTGAATTCATGAAAGAAAGTAATGAATCTCTCACATGAAGCACAATTTTTTGTATTTTTCCGCTTTTTAAAATAAATACAGGCAGGAAACACAGTTTTCTGTCTTTATTTAGCTGTAAAAATCAGTAAGGACAGAAAACCGGAGGCTTTATTTATAACTTTCACACTCTTATCCACTTGATTTCAATGGCAACATAAGGTTATTGGAGAATCTGTTTTATAGATGTTTAAAGACTTGTATTGCTGAGTTAAGGTAATTTTGTAAATGTTTGTAGTTTGTGAGAAATGCACTTTAGATGGTAGTGTGGTGAGGGATTGGCAGTATTTGTGGAAATAGCACAACGCAATGAATCAGTAGTATGTATTGTCACAGGACTGGAGTTTGAGTCCCCACCTTTTCCATTTGAGTTGATTTTTTTTGGGGGATAAAGTTTTGTCTTAGAAAAATAATCTTGTTTTTTTTTCTTTTTGATTTCCCTAATCTTGACTTTTTGGTGGGGTTTCTATTACTTTTTTGTTTAGTATGCTTATTTACACTGCGGTGAAATTACTATTGGCTCTTCAAATCATGTTATGCAGATGACATTCACAGACTCATAGTATTTTTAGTTTTTTTATTGGCTGCTGTGAAGGTTCATGTTGTAATTTATCATAAGTAATGTTTTGTATAAAATGCACATTCTCTATTTCCCTGTTCCTTTCATTTTGTACCCACCTGCCTGTAGGGGTCCAAGTGTACCATTCCATTCCTCCCCCGTTTTCCGCTTGTCTTCCCAGTTGGTTCCTACCAGCATTCTATAACTGTTGCTGTGACAGTTGACAGCTGTGAGGAGAAATGCTCGCTGTCGGTTGTGGTTGCAGGCTATTGTTAATTCATCTTGCCAATAAATTATTACTTAAAAAACATTAATGGAACTAAGAAGTATTTATAATACTGGCGATGAATTACTGGTGGGGGAAAGCAGCCACAGCCTCCTCCCCTACAATTTATAGCCACTCTTCTTCAAGTCTCTTGTCACAGATGGACGCTGGAAAAAACAAACAGGAGATCTAGAATAATTTCCCTCAGGTGAGCAGAACTTTCATGTTTCTACATTTAACCTGCCACGCTGTCTGATGCAGTTTATTATTATAAAAAATACTCTCAGCATAAAGACTTGAACCACCAAACCGAACCATTCAAGGGGTTTGGCTAAATATATTGAGTACAACATGACAATTAATACTATCTACCGGCAAGTTTATATTTAACTTCAGAATTTCCTCTGTACTTTTTTCATATTCAGCCTGTCAGAGCAGCAATTAAGTAAAATATTTATAGCCCTTTGTTGGCAACAACCAGGGAACTTTATTAACCTTGCACTATCATCAGATCTGACAGGCACAGCTGATAAATGTGTCTTTCAAGGCTGAAATAAACTACTGATACACATTGCATTTCTCAACCGATTTTCAAGATTATAAACAGAATTATATTCAGCTCAACTCGACGAGCACAGACAAACCACACTCGGACAGCAACTACAGATTTGAACTATTACCTCTCAACATTTAATTAAAGGAAAAAGACTCTTGTAAAACTTGTATATCCATCCAAGAATCTTTCCATCTGTATGCTGACAGGCACAGCTTTAAAATAGCCTATCAATGTTATCACCAATTCGCATTTCTAGAAAGACATCCTTTATTTACCTCATGTTAGGACTGGAATCCCTTCAGTTTTTGGAATCTTACATCGCAAATTAAATATTTTTCTTCATATATCTGATTGGAGCAAAGGGACAAAGAAAGCCCGCCCCTCCTGCAGGAAACTAGAGAGTGAAGACTAGAGCGCACACCTAAAAAAACTCGAACAAAATATAGCGCCATCTTTGATTTAGTACTATCAAGAGCCAGCACATAGTTGTCACGCTGATGGGCACAGCTCATCAATTGTTATTCTGTCCACTTTAAGGTAAGCCTGTCACGCTGATGGGCACAGCTGTAAAGCCTTCCTGAGTAAATCTGAATCTCTTGTACATTCAGTGGTAGACACAGCTCTTTTCTTCATATTTGCTCTATTGCGCAGTAAAGCTAATGACGCATCCTCAATATCTGATATCTGCGCTGGCTTGATTATCTGTATCTATATGCGGATGGGAAAAGCTGCTTCATTAGTGTCTTCTAACCACTTTACAAGAAGTTTGTCACGCTGATGGGCACAGCTTATTTTAACAAGGTATAGTAGTTATTAAGTACATTTGTTTATGGCATAAGTTTACTCTGTCTATTCCCTCCCATTGAAAAATAATATATGTCAGCTGAGGGCACAGCTCAACAATTAACCCCTCCATTGTTATAGTAACATATTATAGATGATTTTATATGCCTTTCTATTCCCGATGTAAACAGTGAACTTTAAACATTTACGAATATATGCCAGTGATACTAATTATTTGTTGTGAGTATATTGTTATCTGTTTACTTTATACATGGCGGCCACAAATATGTCTCAACCCCCACCCATTTTGGATGAAGCAGGCCAACCAACCATACCCTGGAAGGAATAGAAGAAAATATTCATCTCATATCTGATTGCAATTGGAGGAGAACATTTCTCTCCCTAAAGGAAACAACACATATTACTTCACAACTTAGGTATTTAAGGGAGAAATGTTTATGAGAATCTGCCAGATCCTGAAAGTGAGGATGAAGATGCAGATAGCCAAGCAGATGTTTACAATAAAACTTTCAACAAATTAGAGAAACATTTTAGTCAAAGAATAAACATTGTATTAGAAAGGCACAAGTTCTTTTGTAGAATACAAGGACAAACAGAGAACATTTCTAGTTACATTGCTGTGTTAAGAGGTTTGGCTAGTATGTGTGACTTTGGCCCATTGTGTGATTCCTTAATTAGAGACCAGCTAGTTTACTGCACGAACAACCACAAGATTCAAGAAAAACTATTAGCAGGGAATCCAGACTTAAAGGAAGCAGTAGAAATAGCTAAAAGTATAGAACACACAGAAGAGTGCATTAGAGAAAAGAAACAAAACAACAATTCAGACACTATCCACTTAGTGAAAGATCACCCAGGCAAAGAAGTACAAGACATAGGAGAAAGGATGAAAATTCCAGACTCTCTCAATAAAAAGAAATTTGAAGAAGAGAGAAAAGGCAAATTAAAATGTTTTCGCTGTGGAAATTTTAATCATTTAGCCAACAATATCAATTGCCCGGCACGTTCCGTAGTCTGTAGGAAATGCAATAAGAGAGGGCATTATGCTAGACTATGTAAAAACCTAAAAGATGAAAGAAAAAGTATATATGTTGTGGGAGATGTGGGGGAATGTACTAACAAATATGTTTTTCAAGTGGTAAGTGAAGTATCTACTACTGGGAGTAGTTATCCCACTTGTGACGTAGTGTTGGATGGAGTATTGTTCAAAATGTATGCTGACTCATGCTCTCCCTACACATTGATCGATTACAACAATTTTCAAGAGAAATTTAAGGACAAAACGTATGTTATCCTACAACCTGATGTAGAACCTGGGGGTTAGAACAAGGATCCCATACCATTAGTAGGAATGGTGAATATGAATATAACTTTTAATGACCGTTCCTCTGTGGGAAAGATCTATCTAACAAAAAAGGATCTAATTTATTAGGTTGGGCTCACCAAAAAGCTTTAGGAATCAAACTTGATCCTAACAGCCAAGAACCTGTGTTATCAATTTTGGAAGAAAGAGAAAACTCAGGGCATTATGAGAAACTATGTGAAGAGTTCTCTGAAGTTTTTAATGATGATTTAGGCATCTCAAAAATTTCCAACATAAAATCGAACTAAAATACAACGTAGTACCAGTAATACATAAGGTAAGACCAATTCCCCATTTAATGTGTGACCCTTTACAAGAGGAATTGAATAAACTGGTCAAGCAGAAAATCATAGAACCTACAGAAAGTTCCTTATGGCTATTTCCAATTGTAGTCACCCAAACGTCTGGAGGTAGGGTCTTCGTCTCTGTGTCGACTTAAGAAATCTCAATACAAATATTTGGGTGGATAGATTTCCCCTGCCCAGAATAAATGAAATGATGAGCATAATTGGAGAGGCAAACCATTTTAGCTTAACCAATCTCTCCTCAGCATACCACCAAATAGAATTATACAAAGATTCTAAATCCTTAACCTCATTTATAACTCCATTTAGAGCATACGGGTACTGCAGAATGCCATTTGGTCTTGATTCAGCGGTTGCAGTGTTCCAGAGAGTTATGCAAACAATTTTGGAAGGGATAAAGAATGTTTTATGCTTCCAAGATGAAATACTTATATATGGCAATTCTACAACTAATCATGATAACTCATTCAGGTAAGTTCTGTCAGCACTCACACAAAAGCAGGTCTAACCATAAGAAAAGACAAATGCCAGTTGGGAGTCCAATCAGTAGATTACCTAGGACATGCGATTTTCAAACATGGAATTAAACCTAAAATTGATTTAGTCAACGCTGTAAAAGATGCTCCTCCTCCAACAAATAAGGAGGAATTAAAATCCTTTTTAGGGATAGTTCAATACATGACTAAATTCATCCAGAATTTTGCAGATATCACTGCACCATTAAGAGCCCTCTTAAAAAAGGTACTCTTTTCAAATGGGATGGGGAATGCCATGAAGCCTTTGAGTCTATCAAAAAAGCCATTGTTAGTGCCCCTTCCTTGGGAAATTTTGACACCAGACATAAAACCATCCTAACTACTGACGCCAGTGGGAAAAGAATTGGAGCATTCCTAACTCAAATGGTGGAAGGCGAGGAATAAATCATAGCGTTTGCTTCCAGAGCATTAAAAGATGCGGAATGTAATTACTCCACAGTAGAGCGTGAAGCACTTGAATGTACTTGGGCTATTTCACACTTCAAATACTTCCTTTGGGGATTACCATTTACTGTACGCACTGACAATAAGCCTCTGATTTATATATTTTCAACGAAGGGGAGGGAGACCACTACTCCTCGAATAGCTAAATGGCTCATAGGTATGGAAGGTTACAATTTTAAAATCAAATATGTTCCTGGTATAAAAAAACTCTGTAGCGGATTGTCTATCCAAGCTACCGTGTGTACAAGAGGAGGAAAATGTGAATACATCTGAAGCGCATGTATTAATGATTGATATCCCTAGTATTACAAGGGAGGAGTGGAACACTTGCATGGAAAACGAGTCTACTCTATTAAATATGAAGGTAAAGATAGTCCAAGGATGGCCCCCAAAGTCTAATAACCTAGATCAGGATCTAAAACATTTTGGGTTGTGAGACAAGAATTAAGTATTGTTGATGACGAAGTCATGAGAGGGGAAAGGATAGTACGACCTAAGGGTTTGTGGGATAGGATTACAGATTTGGCCCATGAAGTTCACTTAGGTAGAAGCTTAACCAAGGCTAAAGTCAGGGCCACATACTGGTTCCCGGTCATGGACCGAATTGTGGAAAATAAAGTCAAGGATTGTTTGACCTGTGCCATGAGCGACAAAAGCAAGAATACCAGGTGCTCACCACTATCCCCCGTGAGTGTGCCATCCAAACCTTGGGATAAACTGGGTCTCGACATTATTGGTCCATTAAAACTTTCCATGTGGGCTGGTAAATTTACGTTGGGACTGGTCGACTATCACTCTCACTGGATCACCATCAGAGTAGTTAGCAGCAAGACAACTCAATATCTGGTGAATTTCTTAACCAATACATGCATGACAGAAGGTGTGCCTAGCACTACAGTAACAGACAACAGTGTCTAATTCACTTCTGAAGAAATGTGTGAGTTCTTACAACAGTTGTCTATCATACATCACAAAACAGCATTGTATTGCCTTAGAGCAAATGGGTTGGTGGAACGCGTCAACCGTATGATCAAGGAGTGTATCCAAACCGCACACATATCAAGGAGTCCGCCAAATAAAGCACTTCAAAAAATGATTTGGTCCTATCCCACAACCCCTAATTCAGTTACCAACGTATCACCCTTCTTAGCACTCAAAGGGAGGTTACCAGACACCAAATTGACCCCTAACTGGCTGGGTGGAGAAGAGCCTAAATGGATTCATAGAGATAAAATGAAGAATCAAGTCAGAAGACATCAGGAAGGGTACAAGAAAAGATATGACCAAAAGCATGGTTACAAGTCAGGAAGATGAAATGTTGGCGATCAGGTAATGGTTAAACTACCAGACATTTGCCAAGAGTGTGAATCTAAATTTTCCAAACCTATAAAAATAACAGGAGGTGAAGAAAAATGTAGTAACATTAGAGGATGGCAGATCGTGGAGCATGAGCACCTCATTATCCAAGTCAGAAGTACTCATGTATGGATGGAAAGCCAAATGATGTTTTGAAATATGATGGGAATAATCGCAGAGCTAGGGCTTGTGCAGTTCCTATCTGGCACGAAGATTACATGCTCACTTGTTTTCCCAACAGGGTATTGCCTTCATACATTCTATGAAAGTCTTGTATGGTAAGGAGAAGTGTTGTAATTTATCCTAAGTAATATTTTGTATAAAATGTACATTCTCTATTTCCGCGTTCCTTTAATTTTGTACCCACAGGCCCGTAGGGGTCCAAGTGTACCATTCCATTCCTCCCCCATTTTCCCCTGGTCTTCCCAGCATTCTATAACTGTTGCTGTGACAGTTGACAGCTATGATGAGAAATGCTTGCTATTGGTTGTGGCTAGTGGCTGTTAATTCATTTTGCCAAGAAATTATTACTTAAAGAACATTAACGGAACGAAGGGGTATTTATATTAATTCAGTAAAGAAAGTTAAGCATAATCAAAATTTAAACTGTGGGGAAATTACTATTGGCTCTTGAAATCATGTTTTGTGAATGGCGTTTACAGACGCTTAGTATTTGTAGTTTATTAATTGGTTGCAGTGAAATTTCAGTAAAAAAAAGTTAAGCATAATCAGTCACCAGTGCTGACATAGAACTCCGAACACAATATATATATAAATATATATTCCTCCTTAAAAAAACAGAATGATTAACATACACTTACATTTTATAAGAATTACAGTAATATTCCAAGAATAATAAATGTGGAAATGAAATATAACTATGGTGCTGCCATGACAAGATGGAATTCAGAAGCACGATACAAACAAGAAGGGTGGGGAGGCAATAACTCACCTATCAATACATTTGAATGCCTATTTACCATATTTTAGTTTATATTTTTATAGAACCTAAATCAAGAAGACGTTGCTGCTCAGCTCGTGTCTATATAATTCAGATGAATAGCCTGGGTAGACCTTCCGGAAGGTTCTGGCTCACCCACCCATAAAGGGAACGGGAGAAAAGTCTGCACCCTGAGGTAAAATAGCCGGGCCTCAACCCACCGAGCACAGGATCGATCTTTCCACGCGGAAAGGCGGTTCAAAAGTCCCGTATTTACTGTTCGTACCTCTTTAAGGTGACGTCTATTCAAAAAAATAGCGCCAATGGCGAGAGGCGGTGAAAAGGCGACGAGGTCTTCCCATTGGAAGAGACCACAGATGGCATCAAAGGCGTCTGCGCAGAGCGGGCGGAGCCAGTCGGTGAGGGAGGCGCGCGGCCATTGGCTGCAGGCCGAGGTGCAGGGTCACGTGCCTCGGCGGTACCCGGCGCGGGTGACGCGGGAAGCCAAGATGGCGGCGGAGCTGGTGGAGGCGAAGGTAAACGGGAGGGGGCAGGGGAGGGGTGCCGGGGACAGAGGGCGCGGCTTTGGGAGGAGAGAGACCCATCCGTGCCGGGGGGCCCAGAGGCCCTAGCTCCGCGACTCACCAGGAGAGAGAGGGGTGAAGACCAATGGTTCAGCCGCAGGCCCTGGTAGGTTCCTGTTACTCTGGTAGTTGTCCTGACCAGAGTGCACAACCACCCCCACACCTTATCCCGGTCCTGCTGAGAATTTGTGACTTTATTTTCCCTGGATGATATCACCATCTACATCAAACGCTGTTTCCACAGCTCACCCCTTTCAGCTGTGGGGCCAAGGGCTCGCGCTTGCCTGTTGTCCCAACGTATCAGTCTCCTGAGGCCGACCAGGATTGACTGGTACCATTCTCATAATCTGCAGAGACCCGTTGGTGCGCCTCGGTTGACCTAGGGCATCTTCCAGCTTCATGTCCTCTGAATATTGGTTCTTGTAGTTCTGTTGCTGTAATTATAATTAGAGGAATGCAAAGGAAAACAAACTACAGCGTGTTCCTCATGCTTGACAGAATTGAGTGTTCTGCCCATCTTGATTTTGGGGCACAGAAGCTTCCCGTCTCAAGGCGTTGCCTTGGAAATTAAATTGTCAAAGGAGTGTTAGGGCTATTACCCATATGTCCAGCAAGTCATGGCTGTTTAGGCCCAATGGTTAGTTAGGTCTGATCTACTTTGCCCCCCAACCAGCTGGTTTCTAACCCTTGTTTACCCAGCGCCATAATCAGCATATCATCATCTCTGGGATCTGCAACCACCATGCTTTAAATGGGAAAATCACAATTACATGTGTTTGAAGTTAACTACTGTTGATGCAAATGCTATGACTCCTAAAATGTGCATTGCTTGTCTAGGGCTGACTTTAACGTTGTGCCCGGTGCAAGAAACTTTGTTGGCATCCCTCCTTTTTCATGTATTCCTTCACTGATACCCTTCAATGGTGCCCATCTTTCATGTTTATTTTATAGTGGTACTCATTTCAGTGTAGAGTTGGCGCACTTTACTTCACAACATTTTCTATAGAGACAGCGAGTCATACAAGTACGTAAATGAATGTATTTGAAAAGACAATGAGAACTACAGAGTGTTGAAGTTACATGTCATCCATACTGGTAGGATATGTTTAAGGGTGCATGGTATAGAGAAACCAAAAGGCAGATTTAGTAAGTTTTCATGCAGTTTAGTAGCCAAAGTCACTGTGCTGTATGAAAAGTAGATAGCACCATATCTACTAGATTATGGTACTCATTGTTCTCTTCTCTAGTGCTGGAATACCTTAGGCTGGCCTTGGAGAACGCACACATCTTTGCCCCGTAGTGCTAGGTTGTGTGGTATCCAGCATGTGTTTTATACTGAAAGAGAACCCATCTGGCACAACGTTCTGTACTTAAAGTTTACGACTTTACCATTTAGTGCTGTGCGGTGCAGCACATATGCAAATTTGGGCAGGTTTGTTGAAAAATCTTCTCCAATGTTTCACCTGCCTCGAGGAAGTGGAATTTCTTGATGCTAACCCTTTCTATCAAAGGTAGTAGTTTGCGATTATTGCAAGAATCTGTGGGTGGATGGACCCGCCCATATGACCTATGGTATGTTTCCTTAACACAAAGTATCTCGTAGTACTACTTCATGTATATTTTCCAATTAATTCTGGATTTGTACTACAAAGTAATCACAAAAACAACTCTTTAGTGATGCAAATCAGGCTCAAAGTACTAGTAAATAATTCTATGAACTTACAATTTGAACTGTAACCCAATGATTGGGGGGTTAATCTAATACAACTGCATTACTATCCAAAGGATCCCTTTTTAGCAATCTTGGAATAAGAAAAGAATGATAGGAAACACAATAAGGTTCTAAACATGCCCCTGATATTTGCATGCAGCGTTTTGATGCCAGTTCATAGCGCGTCAAACTATATTAGAGCACTTGTAACTCATCAATTCCAAGTAACAAAAAGCTCTTCATGACAAAAGCAGTAATCGACTGCGCTATCTACATGAAGTACAAATCTGTGATCTGCATGTTTCACATTGTGTTTTAGAGCAGTAACATTAGCCAGCAAAGCTGCTTTTGAGTCAAAACTGACAAGGTGAATATTGGATCTCTCCATCAAGTGCATTATCTACCAGAGTTATCATGCCATTGTTGTTATCCTATGAAAAATGTGAGGCATCAAAGATCTCTGCAGTCTGCTCTTATCTTAGATCAGCCTCATGCAAAAGGCAGGACCTTGAATTTGACGCCTGGTGCGTCAGCACTGTTGTGGTGTCTTAAAGCCAGCACTGCGCTTGTCTGTGGACTATTGTCTGTACTGGGCCATAGCCTGGTTAATCGCAGGACTAGAATATTAATTCTTTTCAAACAGACCTAGTCAGATGAGCTTGTTCTATCCCAAAAGCAACCGGTGGCTTTGACCACTCCCCATTCATCAGTGATAGTACCAAATCTGTGTGGTAAGTCATACTCATGGGCCTCTGCCTCTCTTGTGAGGCTAGATTGTGGGCTTTTTTGTATTTTTTACGTATTTCTTTTATACACCATATATTTTAAAAAATATATATTATTTTAACAACAAAATCAAATTATTGTGCACCTGATGCAAGTTATAACACTCTTCTGAGTAGTAAATAACTCATAATGGAGTAACCACAGTGACGTGGCACAGGTAGCAACTGAGTCCTTGCAAGTCATGATCTGGTAAAAGTCAGCTCATCCCACTTGACCCAACCATCTCCCCCACACTCTGTTTTTAGGACAGTCTCACCCTTCGTACACAGGTTTTTCTTATTGATCCCACCAGTCTACCCCCTCTGCCAATGCAACAGGGTTGGAGGGGCAGGGTTGTTCTATCCATTTGCGGTGTTGCGCTTGGCCACTACAAGTGCAACTCCTAGGAAGGACCTGCCTGCCCTAGAGCCTCCAGTGCCCTCCATCACTCCCAGCAAGTCACTAAGGGTGAGAGCTCTACTTCCCACCCCAGGACATTGGTCAGCTCTGGCACTACAGCTGTCCAGTAATTTTGAATGAGGTGACAGGGTGACACCAAATGAAAGAAGTCTGCTGGCTTTCGTCTGCAGCACATACAGGCAGGAGAGGGTAGGATTTGAGGATAGATTGTTAACTAGGTAACGTGGATCATGTCCTTTTATGTTTTTTAGCTTGGCGAGTAACTCAAACTTTTGTACTCCTTAAACTGATAAAGCCAGCACAGCCTGAGATTGTTGCATGCTTATTTTTTGTTGCTTTGTTAAAGGATTCTCCTTTACAAGTGAACCAGTCTAACTGAAACAGCAATGCATATGCTAATTTTATTTGTAGGACACCATTCTACTGATTCATTATTTTCTGCTATTTTTGGATTCTTGTGAATAACGGAGTTAGTACAATTACAGGCTTTTTTTATTTATTTTTTTAAAGTTACTATTGTCTAATTCTCCAAACAATACTATATTTATATAGTGAAATATCAAACCACTAAGCGTTACCATTACCTTTTTCTTAATGACCAACCCCTATATAAAATGTAAATAAGACCTGAGCTTTCTAATTGAAACCAGTGACCCTTGTTACCTGTAGCTTGCACAAAGTTTACAAAAACTCATTCGGACAAAATTGACTGCTTACCACAGCCAAAGGCATGTCTTCACTACACCTCACATTCTGATCCACATAATGCTACATTTTTCATTTTAGCACAGAGGACCAAACTTTATAGTCCACTGTTTTTATTAAAGATTTGCCTTGAAACACAGTTACCATGCCATCTGCACCTGAATAAACAACAACATTAAAATGTGTAATATGTAACATGCCAGGTCATAGTTTATAATTTTGCCAGAATCTCTTAACGGCATTGTGTTTCCAGTACCTGGAAACAAAGTGAAACAGTACGAAGTTGGGTGGCGGCATGGAAGCAATCCTTTGAAAAGGTAGTGAAAAACTCTTAAAATAATTTTCACTACTTGAAAGACCTATAACTCCCATAGAATAACATTGGGTTTCTTTATTACATTTAATAAGTGATAACTTTCAATTGGGAGCAAGCAGCCCAGTCGAGTTTGGTGTCCAAAGAATTGTAATTAAAAGCCCCCTTTAATGGTAAAATCAGATTTTATTTTTTTTATCACAATTCTGAAAACGCCACTTTTAGCAAGTTGGCCATTTCTTCTCTTAACCATTTGGTGCCTACAACCTGATCCTACGTCACATTACTAGGTGTAACTGCCATTTTGTCTCCGTGTATTACTCTCATACAGTGAGACATGGAAGCTAGGTGTTGGCAGAATGGACCCCTCGGAGTTGAAAATGGGGAAGCTGCCACACTTGCTCATCACGAAAGCTCAGCCTGAGCACTGTCACAAAGGTTTGACATTCTTTTGTGACCACCAGAGAAGCTGGGGCCGAGGCAGAGAGGAAGGGGATGCCTGACATCTCAGGGGATTTCAAAGTGGGCACCAGGTATACTATTTGGACCCATAGACCCAAATTGTCTGTATGTGTCTGGAAAGGTGGACTGCTGTGCTGCTGAAAGGACTGCCATCCTGCTGGACTGCTGCTTGGAAGGACTGCTGCCCCACACTGTTGGCCTGCTGCCCCTTTGCCTCCGTGAGGAGAACTGCGCCTGCAACTCTAAAGTGA
This sequence comes from Pleurodeles waltl, assembly GCF_031143425.1. Lineage (NCBI taxonomy): Eukaryota > Metazoa > Chordata > Amphibia > Caudata > Salamandridae > Pleurodeles > Pleurodeles waltl. The sequence continues at coordinate 66,464,117 of NC_090451.1, read as the reverse complement.
GAGTGACTTCAAGGGCTAGTTGGCTGGCCTCATGATCAGAAGCCTTGAGGACAACAGACCAACCTCAAGCTTCCAGCAATCTTTAATCCAGCACTTGAACTCTGCCATCTGTGCGTCCTGCCCTCCCAAGTGGTGCCACCCCAGTCCTGGACCCTTAGAAGTGGTCCTGAAGTTGCTCTGCCAGCTCATCTGTGCATTCAGCTGAACCAATGCATATTCTCCGCTGCATGTGCCTTTCCTGCACAATAGCTGCTTGATGTGTCATCCTTGAAACTGACACATTGTCTCTGCTGCTGGACTTCTCTGATACAAGAATGTCTCATTGCCTATTTGCAGCCCAAGGAAACTGCTGCAGTACAATGCATCTTTAACACAAGGACATTGCATCACCCAACACAGCCCATCAAAACCGCTGCTGCAAGATACATCTCAGTGCAAGGACATCGCCTTGCCCATTAGAACAGCTACTGTGCGGTGCATCTGCGGGCAAAGCTATCGCCTTGCACTTTGCATGTTCCCGAAACTGCAGTTGTGCAACGCAGCTCATCGCCTAGACCTCACATCACCTCTGCTGTGGTATTTTTACTGAAATCTGGGATTTTTCTTCTGTTTTGTCTTTGTCGGCAGTAAGTTAAGCCTGACTGCATTGTCAAGCTACCAGTGTTGAGGCCAAGTTAATTTGTTTTTTTCTTGTGACTTCACCCTGGCAAGGATTATGGTTGCTGTTTAACTAGCCACTCCCAATCTCCCCCCCCCCCCCCCCCCCCCCAAAAAAAAAAACTAGCAAGCCGATTTCTCACAGTAGTCATGTGGGAATTCTGTGTGGACACTATCCATATGGCAAATTGGCCACTTCAGCTACTATACAATCGTCTGATTCTATCAAAAAAATGATTAACCTTACAATATGTTTTAGTACTCTTGAACATTTGTAAGATGTCCTACTTTGCCTTATCAGGACTATGCTTCTACATTTTGAAGATTAGTTTTTTGCAAAAGACTGACTCTTTCTGAAATTGCAGTTTCAAACAAATCACCAAGATGTCAAATTGTGATGCTTTCAAAGTGTAACTAGAGAACATATCTTGAATCAGGTGCAGAATAAAATTTCTGGGACTGCACAATCTGTTATTCAATACTATCCTCAAATTCCATGCATTTTATAAACGTTTACTCATTCCAAGACGAGACAGCTCGAAGTATTGAGATGACCATGCAGTGTCAAATTTAGAGGTTTTTTTTTGGGGGGGGGGGGGGGTGAATATGTTGAGCGTATGTGGCTTTGTATACCCTTGAGGTCTTGTGGCCTTTGTGGAGAAAATGAAAACTGCAGCTGTCCTGCAAAGTTTGCCTTCATTTGGCAATTAAGGCAGAATATTAGTAATCAATGTATCTACTGCTAGCTCAATAGTCTGGCTACACTCCACCTTTTTGACTCAGATACCCGAGCAATAATTCAATTCTTATACTTTTATTTCTTTCTGAACTCTGAGACTAAAGCTCAGGTTGGTTATTATCCTCAATTGCTCTTAGACATTCACTGATTCGCCAGTGTTCATTTAAATGCTATCTGTTGCTTTTCCTTATTTTGCTTTTCTTACTTCTGAGTATGTGAACTGATGAAAGTTCCCAAATGCTGATGAGGAGGAGATGCTCCCTACTAACAAATGTACCCAGGAGAACTTTGTACATATATGGTCTCATGCTTTACTTCTATTGGCTCTGGTATTTTGTGCAGAGGCAGTTTCTGCTGTATGCCATGGTCTGGCACAGGTGATTTTTAGTGAAAATAAAAGCATCATCCAATTCTGTGCTGATTTGTCTCTGAGTGCGTGTGCTTGAAGAGGTAGTATGTTACAGGGGAGGTCCCTCATCCAATGGCATTTGAATAATGGCCTAAACCTCCCTGGGAGCTAGTAACTTTACGTGTATCAAGTGTGGCTGTGTTGACGCCTGCTATGTGTACCTAGTATGCAAATGTATACAGCTAGAAAGAGGATCTACTGTGTACAGAACTTGTGTTTACATTCAAATGGTGTTCTAATTATCTAGTGAGATCAGAGAAGTAGAGGTTTATGTGAGCGAGGAAGAATAATGTGAGCAGTTTTCCTTGCCAAGGGAGTGGAGAGACCAGTTGCTGCTAGAAGGACAAAAAGAGCACTTTCCAAATGTTCAGTGTTGTTACAATTGAGAAGTCTATGGCTGTATAGTAGCCTAGTCTCTTGTGCCCAATCCAAATATGTTTTAGCTTCAATTCTGGGTCAGGAGGGTAGTGAAGAATCCTTTAAGTTGGTTGTCGAGTCGGCAGTGGTTTGCTCTCAATATGTTACTGAATTTGGAGGTCTTGAAAATATCATTATTACAATTTTTGTGTTTTTGTTTTTGCAGGGGTGGGAATCAGTGCCTTGATTCTGTCTCTCTGCTGGGTGGCCTACTTTAGTTCAGGTTTAGTCTTTTGGGGCCAACAGCCATAACCTGTAGGGCATGACAATGTGTATATTTAGAAAGCATGTATCTACTGTGGCAGCTGCATCCATCAAGACTGCAAGCTGTCTGGCCCCAATAAGAAGCTGTGGTCACCAAATATGGACAGACATGCTACTGGCTGCGTCCTGCCACACTGTCGCTTTGGATTTCCCACTGTATCTTTTGAAAGCAGCAACCTTAGTTTCACCAGCCCCTTTAATCTCCATCTTTGTTCATAGCACCATTGCTTGCAGCTTCCAGACCAAGAGACAAGGAGAGGGCAGTCCAGCTTTTACATAATCCTTGCACGTATTCCCACAACCCCTGTTAACCATCACTTTCCTGCCAGTGGATGAGTTTGGTGTATATTTTAGGCAAGTATCCATGAATTGTATCCCTTCATGTTGATTACAATGCTCTTCGAACTAATCAACCAGGGTCATACATTCTAGTTTCTCTAGAGGCCTTCTGGTACAGCTGAAGAGGTACATTCTATCAGCAAATGTGTCTTCTAAAGGTCACAGTGCTCTCTGTGACCCAGAAAGGGAAATCTAACCATCTGACTGATCTGTACCCCAGGAATTTTCATGAAGTGCATGGGATCTGTGGTGAAGTTTCTGCAGTGGCCACAAATCTTCTTAAACAATTGGCTCTGCAAGAACCAATGGATTACCAAGGCCTCCATGCATGCCTGACTTTCTGTTTTGCAGCCTGAGGTTGCCAAAGAAAGTTTTTCTCTTGTCCTGTTGTCTTGTCCTCTTCTACACTTGTCCAGTTCTAAGGGCTGATTCTAGACACAGTCCTGGGAAACATTTTCAGTTCTTAACAGGGAAAAATTGCATGTGAAGGACCAAAGAGAAACTAATTCTCCGTCCATCATTCTTTTGTGTTGTTAATGTCGCCATAAGTGGGAAGGGTATGCCCAGACGTGGGTCCCGTGCTTCCCATGCCACTGGATTCAAGCTAGCCTGGCTGATGAGGGGTGAAACCCCGAAACCGGTCCCAGGATGCTTGTTTCCAGTCCAGGGAAGACCTGGCCTGGCAGTTCGGGCTGGACTGTTCCCATGGGGAACAGGGTCGAGACTGATTTGCATATGGCTGGGTCCAAACTGGAATGGCATGGGCAGCAAAAAAACGATGGATTAAACCCAGATCTGTGACTGGGGGAGAGTGTTTGCATTGTCAGCACTCCGTCCATCATTCTTTTGTGTTGTTAATGTCGAAACTAATTCTTGACCAGGTGCATGTAGAGAAACGAGCATTTGCAATGCATTAGGTCTCGCGTTTTCTTGAGTTAGACTTTTCTTTCCACATAAGTTGGTCAACCCTGCCTCATAATTTTGTCTTTTCCTGCCACATATATCCAGTGGCCCAGCATTTATCTAAAGCACTTCCGTTTACCTTATTCCTCCATCTTAAAATATACAATTATCATAAAAACCTTCATCAGAAATACATTTTTGGCATTTAGAGTGTAATGCTCAAAACACCGTTTAAAAAAAGAAAAATCATTTGAGACGGATTAGAGGGTGAAAGGAAGGAGGGAGTTGGAAGTAAAGATGGAGAGAGAACAAGTGGTCTAATAAAGGTGTCACGGGCTCTTGAGTAAGAAAGGAAAATGGTTGACTGGAATTTTGGTAGGAAAAAAAAGCAGTAATTTAAGTTGAGTGAGGTCCGTAGGTGTCTGGGCCCAGGTGCCACTGCACCTGTTGCTCCATTGATAACTAGGCCCCAGGAGAGAAAGTGGATGAGAGCAGAAAAAGAGAAGCGAAAGGAATATATCAGACGAAAGAAAGATAATGGGTCACAAAGAACGAGAAAATAAAGCACAACTGAGAAGAAATGGAGCAAACGTGGAAGACAAAAAAAAGGGAAGGAAGCTAGTGAATGAAAGAAAGAGGAAACTAATGAAAGAAGTGTGAAAAGAAAGAGGAAAAGGAACATTGGAGGAAAAAAGATGTTGAGAGAAACAAGCAGCGAAAGAATCAGGACATGTACTGACACATTTCCCAGAGACACAGAATTGGAAAACCACTTTTACACTTCTGGTCCCGACAAATAACATGTGGCTTCCACATACAGACAGGAAAAAGAGGGATTGGTAGTAAGACGTAAACTGGCAGATAAAAACAAGAAAAACACCAGAGAAAGGGATAAAGATAATAAAAAAAAAAAAGTGAAAGGACGCATACAGAGTCAAAGAAAAAAGCAAATAAAAAAGACAATGAAGGGGAGAGAAGAAATTATTGGAAGAATGAATGCCTGATGAAGAAAAAAGAGGAATGAAACAAGGAAAGAAATAACCAAGTTTAAAGAGGAGGTAGCAAGAGGCAGGGGGGAAAAATAATAATAAAAAAAGAGGAGTAGAAATAGTTGAAAGAGGGAGCAAAACTGTTAGCATGTGGATTTTAAGAGCTGTAAAGAGAACAGTGGGGGAGAAAGAAAACATTGAGAGTAAAGGAAAGAACAGAATGAGAGAGGTGAAACAGACCCTCCCAAATAAAGATGGCAGCTAAGAATAGATTCAGTTGGCTCCCCCGTGTCCTCAGAAGTCAGTGTGTGGAACAGGGAGCACTTAAGATCAAGAATGGGGGTATAGACAGAGCTGTGTCCCTGCCCAGTACTAGAATAACAAAGGTAGTGGGCGAGGAATGAGAAACTGAGTGTTGTGTAATTCCTGATATTGGAATAATGGGATCCTGCAGGTGAGGGTTGAGGTGCACTGACAGAGTTGTATGTGGGCTGCAGTACTGGAATACTAACGGGCATACAAGGTCAGAAGTCAGGTAGGTTAATGGAGCAATGTGTGGAACCTAGTATTGACGTGCCAATGTTGTCGAGTGTTAGCCTGGAGGTGCCATGGTGAAGCTGCAAGTGGGGCCCAGCATGGGAGTGGCATTGCTTCTGAACCACAGAAGCGAGGAGTCCTAAAGGGCTTGTGTGTAAGCCTTAGTGCTGTGAAGAAATGTGCACTGAATGTTAGGATTGACGTATTCTGGCGGCACTGTGGTGGTTCCCGTCAACAGTGGCGTCGGATGTTAGACTGGAGGTGCACTGACTGAGCTGTGTTTTGCTCTTTTGGGTCCAGTATTGGCTTGGCAGTAGGGCTGAATATTAGAATTGAGCTCCTGTAATGGAACTGTAAGCATGTGGGGTCCCAGTATAAGAAAGTAAGTGACCTTGCTGGGGTAGAACTGAGGTGCACTGATGGAGCTGTGCCTGAGGTTATAGTATCGGAACAGCACAATGTACTGACTGTAAGAACTGAGATACTCTGGCAGACAGCATGTGTGGGGTTCCTGGCAATGGCTTGGAGTGGGTGAACCGAGGTGCACTGAAAGCTGCGCCTGAGGTCCCAGTAGTGGAGCAGCAGTGTGTACTGACTGTAAGAACTGAGGTGCTCTGGCAGACAGTGCTTGTGGTGTTCCTGGCACGGTTGAGGGCTTGGAGTGTGTGAAGTGAGGTGCACTGATGGAGTTGCGAGTGGGATCTCTGTATGGCGCAGAAGTGGGCACTGACTGAGAATTACAGAGTGCTGGTAGAGTTGGTATAGAAAATCCAAGCCAAGGAAGGGCAGGAGCCATGCAGCTGATTGAGAGTGCAGAGAGCCCACAAAGACCAAATGTGACCAAGATAATAACCTGATTGAGGAAGATTCCCTGAACAGGAGCAGGAAACAAAGATAAAAAAAAAAAAAAAAAAGATAGGCCCCTACAGACTAGATAAACAGGACAAAGTGTTAATATACTGTAGTTGGTCCCTGTTTCCACACAGAACGGAGGGGCAAAGAGGCATGACTGACCACTAGCATGGAAGGATTTTTAAATTACATTGAAACTAACAGATGAAATAGCTGGAAGCCACAGAACAAGTTGCTCGACCTAACAATAAAAACAAATTCTGCCCATCCCATTGAATATTACAAATTTAGTTGCATCCCTCCAATGCTCACTCTAAGAAACAACCGTTTGAACTAGGAATCCATTTGAGTGCAAGTGTGTGTATGTGTTTGTTTTTTGTTGAGTGTGTGGTTTTTTTTTTTTTTTTTTGGTCTGTCTTTTTCCCTTATTTCCTTCCCCCTGCCACACCCATACTCCTCCGTTTTGCTCTCACCAAGCTAGTTCACAGTGAAGAAGGACATCACAGATTCGTCTCACGACACTCAGCTTCTTAATTTGCTAAGGAGCATAACATCTCCCCTGGTCTGAGATTGCAGTCCAGGTATTCCTCTTATTGTTTACAGAGTGAGCTGAGCTGGGAGTTTACCACTTGGTCTTCATTCTTGGGAAGTAATACAATCAACTCAGCTGAGATCACGATGCAGAAGTGTTGTCATCCACAACACCAAAGGAAAGGCAAGTTAGGAAGTGTCCCGGTCTTGTTTGTTTTGGGTAGAAGGCTGCTTGTATTTTTATAGTATTCGTGCACCATGAACCTTTTACCTTGGTGAGGTGTGATAAAATTGTATGGCAAGAAGTCAAGCAAAGATTGTTAAAAAAAAATTCTGCTTTGCTACTTACTGCTTTCTTTATCCTCAGTCTGCAAACCTGTTTACGTAAAACCATTGGAAAATCAGGTTGGATAATCAGGTCTGCCAAACCCAAAAGTGAATCTGTGCAAAAAAAAAAAGATTCAGACTTTTGTATGTGAAGCAATCAGGTCAAAGTACATGGTTTCTACTTCCTGTTATGCACACAGTGAAATGTTAATTTCCATTTTATTTGTGTTGATTCTATGGATAACAGAAAACAAAACATTTTTTTCCAGATAGTTTTGGAGACTCAAAACAATGAATTACTTCACATAATGAACACTCAAAATCAAATTGTAGAACAAATTTCAAGAGAGCACGCAGCAAGGTATCAAATATGTCAGAACTATAAACTTTTTAAATGTTCAGTGAAACGCACCCAGAACTAAAGTACACATAGCCTATTTGAGTCAAATAGCTTCCACCCGGCTTCACTCACAAATTTGGTCCCACTTGAAACTGTTTTTTATGTCAAACTCAGTGTCGAGCTAGGGCCAGAACTGCTCTGGTTTACCCCTTGCAACAGACCGAGTAAGCTCAAGTGGACTCATACACCTATTTTCTACACTTTAAAATTAGTCCTGCCAGTCATTATCTTGGAAGTGAACCAGTATTCTGCCATATGGCCAGTAGCTTGCTTGAACAGTCATCATGGTGGACGAAGAAAAGGGGTTGACTGCACCCACATACCCACCCGTAACATAGTTTACTTCATCAAAAAGCATAAAAAATGCAAACAGAAAGAGGCTTGAAGGCGCATATACAAATAAGTAAATCATCTATAACCACATACATGGTTGCTGAGAGTTTGGCCATGACACTTTCCCTCAATTCGCCTCCCACCCAACTGGCCAAGACACAACCTCTGCTGCGTTGCAACATGGCATTCTGCACATTGCTAATTATAAAATGAGTGAACTCCCAGCACTGCTGGGACATCCAACACTGCTTCACAGCAAACCTGAGCTTGTTCGCTCCCCTCATAAAGTATCTGTGCATATGTGTGTGCGTAAGGTCATAACACATGCATGTGCATCAGTATTGACACTGCCATTTGTTGTCATGATGCGCTTCAACAATCACACTCACACCATTATTTCGTTGTTTATTTTTTTTCTGACGCTGCACAGCAATAAAAGGCATTGCCAAATCCACATAGTCGAAAAGGCAACCTATTGGCTCTGTGAACGCTTATTTTCATAGTAATGAAAACAGTCCTTTTCTTGCAGTGGTCCACATAGACTTTTCAAACCCCCATGATCTTAGTAGAAACTACATTGAGCCCATATGTGGTGAATACATTTAGTTGAAGAGACTGCTATGGTGTGTAGTCAGATGGAAAAATTGTAAGCATGTTTTTCAGCCAAGCGCCACTTGCATCTTGATTTAAAACAGGAGCAGGTACATTTTAAACACAGATGCATTTATACTGAAAGCTAGATTGTAGGAACTCTTTTTTTTTTTTGTGTGTGTATATGTGTATGTGTGTGTATATATGTGTGTATGTGTATATATATATGTGTGTGTGTGAATTTATTTATTTTTAGATAGTGACACGAGTGGCTGTAACATTTTCGAGAAGTAATTTGTTGTTTATATAGGGTTCGCGACCCTGTTGCAGCCTGCCGCGTTGGGGGCTGACTGATTCGCGTTCTCTATATATATATATATATATATATATATCATCTTTCCTCTTGTTGTCAGGACTAGCTTGACTTTTGGTGTATGACGTTATCTTTAAAAGTCACCCTTTGTAAATTCATGGCTCAAGTTTTGGAATTGAGACCTGTGATGCAGGCTTTGGTCAGCAAAGTATAATTGCAGAGTTTCAAGTATTTCCTTCACTGAACCATTACAGCTTGAACAACATGTAGGTAGAAATATTTCATAGACAATTGTCGTGATTTCAGTCCCTCTACTGGCATTGTGCACTGGTTCTCCCTCAACATTTGAGTGTTCAGCAGACCATATCTTGAAATGCCAGTCACCTGGCAACACCCATGGACCTTCATTGCCACCTATGGTTGATCTAATAGTAAGTAGTCGGCTATTCTGTAACCCTGAGAGGGTTCAAGAGTTTGCAACTTAAACAAATAGACAATTGCTACCAGTGGCTCTTTTGAAGTTCATGCTGTTTATATTTTAAATACTTCGCGTGTTATTGAGAAATTAACTGAATTTGCAAGCAGTATCCACTACCACAATCATACAGTACGAAAGAGAGAGATGAGCAGGAAAACTAATAACTAATCACTTTCAGTGACCAGGAAGGCAGTTTTCGTAGAAGGAAATGTCTAATGAAATCCACTACTCCTGTTTGTCATTCTTCAAACGATGACCAGTTAATATCATTTCTGCAAAGTGTTGATGCCTGTGCCCATTTGTTGTGGTTCTTGGAAGTAAAGTAGTTGAAGGGAGTGTAAATGGGTTATCCTGTGTCTTAATTCCATGTATTTAATGTAATTTATTTGTTTCTTGGCTTGCTAAGGATATGTCCAATTTGTTGTAGCTCAGTGTGATCATGAAATGAAGCAGAGATTGGAAGTTGTGCATTACTTAATTTGTAAGCATGCAGACTGTCGGCTAGCCAAAGACCGGACACTGCAATGGTAGGTAGTATAGGAAAATCCTTCCTTCTGGTGCATATTTTATAGTTAATGTTTCAGAAGTGCATGACGGAGACTTGTCATGCCAAGCACATTAAAGGTAAAAGTACTTTAGAAGGAGAGCATGTTCAATTTCAGCTTTTGCGAGAATCAGTTGGCCATTATTTACTGACTTTATTTGTGCTTTTTTTTTTTTTTTTTTTTTTTTTTTCCTTCCTTCCTTCATTCAGAACATGGTGATGAGCTTTCGGGTCTCTGACCTTCAAGTATTACTGGGTTTTGTTGGTCGCAGCAAGAGTGGATTGAAACATGAACTAGTCACCCGTGCTTTACAACTGGTCCAGTTTGACTGCAGTCCAGACGTTTTCAAGAAAATTAAAGAACTCTATGAGACCCGCTATGCCAAGAAATGCTCTGAAGGAGCACAACAGACTACACCACCACCTTCAGTAGCGCATAGATCCCCAGAAACTCTAACCATACATCCTACCTATGAACATAGTGGATCTGCCCCCAGAACTGCTCCCAACATGGATTATCCAGTACTGTATGGCAAATATCTAAATGGACTGGGAAGAGTTCCTCCCAAAGTGACAAAAGCAGAAGTGCGACTGGTGAAACTGCCGTTCTTTGATGTTGTGGATGAACTTTTAAAGCCAACTGAGCTAGGTGAGTCTGCCTGAAACAATGTATGCTTTCTTAAAAGTGGTGGTTTCACCTTTTTTGTGTCAAATCCCAAAAGATTAAATTTTTTGATGTCTAGCTGAATGCTATCCTAAAGCAGAAATGGCATACGAGTTCTCAGTGCCTTTCCTCTGTTTAAGTGCTGACAGTTTTGTGATTGAGCTGTGTGACAAAATATAACATTGGCAGCTGTTTTGAAGAACAGCTTAAAACAAATAACCCTCAACAAACAGTACATGTTTATTAAGAAGTCCCTAACCACATTTTTTCCCCACTGTGCTTTGTCGAATTTAAGCCCATCTGGGGTACATCTTACCCATATAGCGTTATTTAATTTTTTCAGCTGGGTATTTATAAATGCAAACTTCTTGCCTATTACATGTGGTTTTCTTGAGTGAATGCAATTAGTTGGACTTTTTGCAGAGGTTTTTTTTTTTTATTTTTTTATTTTTTTTTTCATTTGACTGGTGATCAGCAGCAGGGTTGAGGGTGAAATGTGCTTAGTGATTTATTAATGTTAAGTACAGAGCTATTCTCTGCTTTCTAATTTTACCAACCTCCTTGTGTGTGGGAAGGGTGGGGGGATTTAACATATTTGAAGTACAACGCAGGTTGTTTTTCTTCTAAATTTACATTTAAAGGGCCTGACTTCCCAGTAGCTTCGAACCCTTGTTTGGGCCTCCACTTTAAACACATGTTGACATATCCTACACTGAGGATAATCCTACTCCCATAGTATTATTGTCATAGCAAATTTGATTCTTTCTGCTGCACGGAAGCCATGAAGAGTGTGATTATAGAGTAAAACGTACCCGTAATCCTGTGTCTTGCTCTATTTATTTATTTGCCAGTTCATTGAAGCCAATACTACTGACACATCTGATGTGGTGAACCAGCTTAAAATCTGCTCCGTAAATCGATATTGAAAAAGGCGATTCACAAACCTATTTGTAACAGTCAGACATTGTTCATATTTTCTGTGACTTGAGAAGATTTTCAGCTTTTGATGAGCTACAAAAACCCTTGGATGTACTTCTGAATGTTAGGTTTACACAAGTCCTACACGTGAAGATTGCTGCAGTACGGTCAATCGGCAGAACAAGTGTGTGTAATTTAATAAAATATCTACTTGTCCATGGGACAGGTGGCTTCTTAAATCTACTTGTCCCTTTGGTGCCATGTAGCGTGGGGACAAATTATGGTAGCAATCTCATTATGTAAGAGCTTGATAATAGCCTCTCTGATTGTGCCAGAGGTACTACTATAGTAGGGCTTGAATAATTGCAGTTTCAATCCCCACTATAGCAATTTTCTTATTTTGCCACCTTTCCACAGATCTACATACTGGGACTGGAGGAAGCAGTAAGCAATAGTTCCCGTTGCTGGAATGCCTTTGAGTCTGCAAAGCTACTAACTTGCATGTTTTAAGGATTTTTCACCAGCCCTTCTCTAATATTTTCCCATAATGAGAAAGTCTGAAAATGTACTGCTGACAATGGCAGAAGTAGAACTTCTTCCAGGGTTGGGGGGAAAAAAGTGGTTGGAGGGAAAGTGAACTTGTAAACGCTCAGTAGATTTTCACACTAGCAAATCTACACATGCATATTTTCTTGTGCTTAAATACAGTTAAATACAGTTCACAAATGTTTTCTAGGAGTAAGCTTTCCTGGTCTTCTTCTGTAATTCACGAAAGCCACTAATTCAAAGACCTTTTCCATGGGTGCACTTTTGTGATTTTCTTTAAGACTTGAGTCCCTAATTAGGTCTGGCGTTAACAAAGATGTTATTTTTATTAAACTATTTCTCTATCCGCTGGCTTTACTGTGAGAGATCACATTCTTCTCTTCCGCAAGGAGCATATTGACATACAGTTTTGTTTAGTGCCAGGAACTACTGTGGCAGTCAGTGGTGTAACATAACTGGAAGGGCTCCACTGCAAAGAACATTGAGGGGTCCCCCCCCCCCCCCAATCCCCTCCCCCTTTTGACTCACTCAGCGCAGGTAATTTGCTGAGGGGGCCCCCTGGAGGGCGAACTGCAGGGCCTTCGTTACGCCTCTGGTGGCAGTGTGTGCTTTGTGAGACAAAAAACGTTTTTTTCTTTTTGCCAGTGTTTGTTACAGTGGTGAGGGACTGGCAATTCCCACAACAACAAAGTGTTACAAAAGCCATGTCAAAACAACACATTGACAAAACCAAAGGACTCACAAAAAATGTTGGATTGGTTGGCTTTGCCAGTGCTTGTTTATTGTCATGCTTCCATAATCTTGTTGAAAAATGGCTACACTGATTTCCCGTTAGGTATATTTTTGGGAAATACTAGCATGCATCAACACATTTTACTAAATGACACTTCAATGAAATAGCACCTTAAAATTTCATACTAGCAAAACGTTTTTTTTCCTACTTGCATTTTTTTCTGAACATTTTATTTTGAAACCAAAGAATCATCACTCTTGCTTACAAGCTTCTGTAAACATTTGCATTTAATCAGAGCATTCTGATAGCATTTTACTTAGCCTCATATTGTTAAACTTTTCAAACGTGTTTTTTATTTTTTTTATTTATTTATTACTGGAACCAATGTCAGTAGTGCAGTGTGACCTTAGAACATCTACTTACAGCGCTCACCCTAATGATTGCTTTTCATTAGTGTAGGAAGTTGGCTCTGTATGTGCTATTTCAAAGTAAGGAATAGCATGCACAGAGTCCAAGGGTTCCCCTTAGAGGTAAAATAGTGGTAAAAAGAGATAATACTAATGCTCTATTTTGTGGTAGTGTGGTCGAGCAGTAGGCTTATCCAAGGAGTAGTGTTAAGCATTTGTTGTACATACACAAGACAATAAATGAGGTACACACACTCAGAGACAAATCCAGCCAATAGGTTTTGTATAGAAAAATATCTTTTCTTAGTTTATTTTAAGAACCATAGGTTCAAATTTAACATGTAATATCTTGTTTGAAAGGTATTGCAGGTAAGTACATTAGGAACTTTGAATCATTTCAATTGCATGTATACTTTTCAAGTTATTCACAAATAGCTATTTTAAAAGTGGACACTTAGTGCAATTTTCACAGTTCCTGGGGGAGGTAAGTTTTTGTTAGTTTTACCAGGTAATTACGACACTTACAGGGTTCAGTTCTTGGTCCAAGGTAGCCCACCGTTGGGGGTTCAGAGCAACCCCAAAGTTACCACACCAGCAGCTCAGGGCCGGTCAGGTGCAGAGTTCAAAGTGGTGCCCAAAACGCATAGGCTTCAATGGAGAGAAGGGGGTGCCCCGGTTCCAGTCTGCCAGCAGGTAAGTACCCGCGTCTTCGGAGGGCAGACCAGGGGGGTTTTGTAGGGCACCGGGGGGGACACAAGCCCACACAGAAATTTCACCCTCAGCGGCGCGGGGGCGGCCGGGTGCAGTGTTGGAACAAGCGTCGGGTTCGCAATGGAAGTCAATGAGAGATCAAGGGATCTCTTCAGCGCTGCAGGCAGGCAAGGGGGGGCTTCCTCGGGGAAACCTCCACTTGGGCAAGGGAGAGGGACTCCTGGGGGTCACTTCTGCAGTGAAAGTCCGGTCCTTCAGGTCCTGGGGGCTGCGGATGCAGGGTCTTTTCCAGGCGTCGGGACTTAGGTTTCAGAGAGTCGCGGTCAGGGGAAGCCTCGGGATTCCCTCCGCAGGCGGCGCTGTGGGGGCTCAGGGGGGACAGGTTTTGGTACACAGTCGTAGAGTAGTCCGGGGGTCCTCCCTGAGGTGTTGGTTCTCCACCAGCCGAGTCGGGGTCGCCGGGTGCAGTGTTGCAAGTCTCACGCTTCTTGCGGGGAGATTGCAGGGTTCTTTAAAGCTGCTCCTTTGGATAAAGTTGCAGTCTTTTTGGAGCAGGTCCGCTGTCCTCGGGAGTTTCTTGTCGTTGTCGAAGCAGGGCAGTCCTCAGAGGATTCAGAGGTCGCTGGTCCCTTTGGAAGGCGTCGCTGGAGCAGAGTTCTTTGGAAGGCAGGAGACAGGCCGGTGAGTTTCTGGAGCCAAGGCAGTTGTTGTCTTCTGGTCTTCCTCTGCAGGGGTTTTCAGCTAGGCAGTCCTTCTTCTTGTTGTTGCAGGAATCTAAGTTTCTAGGGTTCAGGGTAGCCCTTAAATACTAAATTTAAGGGCGTGTTTAGGTCTGGGGGGTTAGTAGCCAATGGCTACTAGCCCTGAGGGTGGGTACACCCTCTTTGTGCCTCCTCCCAAGGGGAGGGGGTCACAATCCTAACCCTATTGGGGGAATCCTCCATCTGCAAGATGGAGGATTTCTAAAAGTTAGTCACCTCAGCTCAGGACACCTTAGGGGCTGTCCTGACTGGCCAGTGACTCCTCCTTGTTGCTTTCTTTGTTCCCTCCAGCCTTGCCGCCAAAAGTGGGGGCCGTGGCCGGAGGGGGCGGGCAACTCCACTAAGCTGGAGTGCCCTGCTGGGCTGTGACAAAGGGGTGAGCCTTTGAGGCTCACCGCCAGGTGTTACAGCTCCTGCCTGGGGGAGGTGTTAGCATCTCCACCCAGTGCAGGCTTTGTTACTGGCCTCAGAGTGACAAAGGCACTCTCCCCATGGGGCCAGCAACATGTCTCTAGTGTGGCAGGCTGCTGGAACTAGTCAGCCTACACAGACAGTCGGTTAAGTTTCAGGGGGCACCTCTAAGGTGCCCTCTGGGGTGTATTTTGCAATCAAATGTACACTGGCATCAGTGTGCATTTATTGTGCTGAGAAGTTTGATACCAAACTTCCCAGTTTTCAGTGTAGCCATTATGGTGCTGTGGAGTTCGTGTTTGACAAACTCCCAGACCATATACTCTTATGGCTACCCTGCACTTACAATGTCTAAGGTTTTGTTTAGACACTGTAGGGGTACCATGCTCCTGCACTGGTACCCTCACCTATGGTATAGTGCACCCTGCCTTAGGGCTGTAAGGCCTGCTAGAGGGGTGACTGACCTATACTTGCATAGGCAGTGAGAGGCTGGCATGTCACCCTGAGGGGAGTGCCATGTCGACTTACTCATTTTGTTCTCACTAGCACACACAGGCTTGTAAGCAGTGTGTCTGTGCTGAGTGAGGGGTCTCTAGGGTGGCATAATACATGCTGCAGCCCTTAGAGACCTTCCCTGGCATCAGGGCCCTTGGTACCAGAGGTACCAGTTACAAGGGACTTATCTGGATGCCAGGGTGTGCCAATTGTGGAAACAATGGTACTTTTTAGGTGAAAGAACACTGGTGCTGGGGCCTGGTTAGCAGGGTCCCAGCACACTTCTCAGTCAAGTCAGTATCAGGCAAAAAGTGGGGGGTAACTGCAACAGGGAGCCATTTCTTTACACAAGCCCCCCTCAGCCCACAGGCCAGGAGACTCAGCCAAAGCTGGGAGAGTCTTCCTAGTCTGTCAGGCGAGGAAGAGTAGAGGAAATAGGCTGGTTTGTTGCAGGGCCTACTCTGCCTTACATCCTCCTGTTCAGGTCATTCCCTCTGGGGAACTGACCCACTTCCACAGTGATAGGACCTAGTCTGAACTGCCTCTTGTCTGTGCTTTTTATGTCTTCACCCATTCTCTCTATTTTGGGGTTAGAGGTATCCACCTCTGCTAATCTTATCTTAGCCAGGGTCACCCCTAGCTTACCCAAAGAGGTTACCCAGAGCTGGAGTAACCCCACCATGACCAACAGGGTCAGGGGGCCTAACTTGTTATTTGGCATGGGGTCAGACCACCATGCCAAGGATAGTGCAGCCATAAAGGCTAACACCCAGCAGAGGCCACTGACAGCTGTCAGTGCCCAGAACCACACCTTTAGCTCTTCACCTACAAGGGAAGGGGCTAAGTTACAGGCTTCTCTGGGTTCAGGGTGCCTGTCTGCTGTATTAGAGTGGGGGGTTACCACATCCTGTAGTAAACACCCTTCTTCCACTCTTTCTTCTGTTAGCTGAGGAGCCACCCACTCAGGCTTAACAGTTGCCTGACTAGCCAGGACTTCTTGTGGGTCAGGTTGGACTTTATCAGAGACACTTTTGGAGTTCTCCTCTATTGGAGCAGAATCTCCTTGGCTTGCTGGAACCTTGGCTAAAGGTTGTCCACCTTTCCTACTCTGTTTCCTTTTCTTTTTCTTCTGGGGCCTACTTGCATTTACTGCAGAGGCAGGCACTCCAGAATCCTTGGGAGAGGACTGGCTCTGGACCAGTTCTTCTCTTAGGCTCTGACTAACCTCTGGGTAGTAATTTCCAAGGAGACAATCAAGGGGGAGGTCTGTACTGACTACCACCCTTCTCCAGCTAAAAGTGCCACCCACTTCTATGGGCACAAAAGCCACAGGCCTATTAGTGACCCTGTCTGGGCTAACTCTTACTCTGGCCATCTCACCTGGGATGTACTGGTTTGAGAACACCAGCCTGTCATGCACAATAGTGTGACTGGCACAAGTGTCTCTCAGGGCAGTGGCTGGGATCCCATTCACCAGTAGGTGGTGGAAGTGTCTACTTCCCTCTGGAATCTCCAACTCACCTGTTGGGCCCTTTTTCCAGTTGAAGGCTATGAAGACCTCCTCATCTGAGGAGTCATCCCCAATGGCTACACTGGTCACCCCTGGAATTTTGCTAGGGGGTTTGTTTTTGGGACAAGAAGTGTCCTTGGTGTGGTGCCCTGTCTGTTTACAGTTATGGCACCATGCCTTAGTGGCATCCCAGCTCTTACCCTGGTACCCACCTTTGTTTTGGGTTGTGACTCTGGGCCCACCCACCTGGTCTGGTTTTTGGGGGCCTACAGGGGACTCTTTTTCTTTGTTTCTAGTGTCACCCACTTTCTCCTGGGGAGGCTTTGTAACCCCTTTCTTTTGGTCACCCCCAGTGGAAGTTTTGGTTACCCTAGTCTTGACCCAGTGGTCTGCCTTCTTTCCCAATTCTTGGGGAGAAATTGGACCTAGGTCTACCAGATACTGATGCAACTTTTCATTGAAGCAGTTACTTAAAATGTGTTCTTTCATAAACAAATTATAAAGCCCAACATAGTCATACACTTCATTTCCAGTTACCCAACCATCCAGTGTTTTTACTGAGTAGTCAACATAATCAACCCAGGTCTGGCTCGAGGATTTTTGAGCCCCCCTGAATCTAATTCTATACTCCTCAGTGGAGAATCCAAAGCCCTCAATCAGGGTACCCTTCATGAGGTCATAAGATTCTGCATCTTTTTTAGAGAGTGTGAGGAGTCTATCCCTACACTTTCCTGTGAACATTTCCCAAAGGAGAGCACCCCAGTGAGATTTGTTCACTTTTCTGGTTACACAAGCCCTCTCAAAAGCTGTGAACCATTTGGTGATGTCATCACCATCTTCATATTTTGTTACAATCCCTTTGGGGATTTTCAACATGTCAGGAGAATCTCTGACCCTATTTATGTTGCTGCCACCATTGATGGGTCCTAGGCCCATCTCTTGTCTTTCCCTTTCTATGGCTAGGATCTGTCTTTCCAAAGCCAATCTTTTGGCCATCCTGGCTAACTGGATGTCCTCTTCACTGGAGTTATCCTCAGTGATTTCAGAGATGTTGGTCCCTCCTGTGAGGGGAACAGCATCTCTGACTATTATGTTTGGAGACAGGGCTTGAGAGGCCCTGCTCTCCCTAAATAGGACTGGTAGGGGGGAATTTTCCTCCAAGTCACTATCTTCATCCTCTGTGTTGCCATCCTCAGAGGGGTTGGCATTAGCAAACTCTGCCAACAGCTCCTGGAGCTGTAGTTTGGAAGGTCTGGGGCCCATTGTTATTTTCTTTATTTTACAGAGTGACCTTAGCTCCCTCATCTTAAGATGGAGGTAAGGTGTGGTGTCGAGTTCCACCACATTCACATCTGTACTAGGCATTATGCTTCTAAAAGTTGGAATACTTTTTAAGAAACTAAAACTGGTTCTAGAATCTAATTCAAACTTTTAACAAACTTTTAAACTCCTAAAAGAAATGCTAACAGGGACTAACACAAGGCCCTAGCAGGACTTTTAAGAATTTAGAAAACTTTTCAAATTGCAAAAATCAATTTCTAATGACAATTTTGGAATTTGTCGTGTGATCAGGTATTTGCTGAGTAGTCCAGCAAATGCAAAGTCTTGTACCCCACCGCTGATCCACCAATGTAGGAAGTTGGCTCTGTATGTGCTATTTCAAAGTAAGGAATAGCATGCACAGAGTCCAAGGGTTCCCCTTAGAGGTAAAATAGTGGTAAAAAGAGATAATACTAATGCTCTATTTTGTGGTAGTGTGGTCGAGCAGTAGGCTTATCCAAGGAGTAGTGTTAAGCATTTGTTGTACATACACAAGACAATAAATGAGGTACACACACTCAGAGACAAATCCAGCCAATAGGTTTTGTATAGAAAAATATATTTTCTTAGTTTATTTTAAGAACCATAGGTTCAAATTTAACATGTAATATCTTGTTTGAAAGGTATTGCAGGTAAGTACATTAGGAACTTTGAATCATTTCAATTGCATGTATACTTTTCAAGTTATTCACAAATAGCTATTTTAAAAGTGGACACTTAGTGCAATTTTCACAGTTCCTGGGGGAGGTAAGTTTTTGTTAGTTTTACCAGGTAAGTACGACACTTACAGGGTTCAGTTCTTGGTCCAAGGTAGCCCACCGTTGGGGGTTCAGAGCAACCCCAAAGTTACCACTCCAGCAGCTCCGGGCCGGTCAGGTGCAGAGTTCAAAGTGGTGCCCAAAACGCATAGGCTTCAATGGAGAGAAGGGGGTGCCCCGGTTCCAGTCTGCCAGCAGGTAAGTACCCGCGTCTTCGGAGGGCAGACCAGGGGGGTTTTGTAGGGCACCGGGGGGGACACAAGCCCACACAGAAATTTCACCCTCAGCGGCGCGGGGGCGGCCGGGTGCAGTGTTGGAACAAGCGTCGGGTTCGCGATGGAAGTCAATGAGAGATCAAGGGATCTCTTCAGCGCTGCAGGCAGGCAAGGGGGGGGCTTCCTCGGGGAAACCTCCACTTGGGCAAGGGAGAGGGACTCCTGGGGGTCACTTCTGCAGTGAAAGTCCGGTCCTTCAGGTCCTGGGGGCTGCGGATGCAGGGTCTTTTCCAGGCGTCGGGACTTAGGTTTCAGAGAGTCGCGGTCAGGGGAAGCCTCGGGATTCCCTCCGCAGGCGGCGCTGTGGGGGCTCAGGGGGGACAGGTTTTGGTACACAGTCGTAGAGTAGTCCGGGGGTCCTCCCTGAGGTGTTGGTTCTCCACCAGCCGAGTCGGGGTCGCCGGGTGCAGTGTTGCAAGTCTCACGCTTCTTGCGGGGAGATTGCAGGGTTCTTTAAAGCTGCTCCTTTGGATAAAGTTGCAGTCTTTTTGGAGCAGGTCCGCTGTCCTCGGGAGTTTCTTGTCGTTGTCGAAGCAGGGCAGTCCTCAGAGGATTCAGAGGTCGCTGGCCCCTTTGGAAGGCGTCGCTGGAGCAGAGTTCTTTGGAAGGCAGGAGACAGGCCGGTGAGTTTCTGGAGCCAAGGCAGTTGTCTTCTGGTCTTCCTCTGCAGGGGTTTTCAGCTAGGCAGTCCTTCTTCTTGTTGTTGCAGGAATCTAAGTTTCTATGGTTCAGGGTAGCCCTTAAATACTAAATTTAAGGGCGTGTTTAGGTCTGGGGGGTTAGTAGCCAATGGCTACTAGCCCTGAGGGTGGGTACACCCTCTTTGTGCCTCCTCCCAAGGGGAGGGGGTCACAATCCTAACCCTATTGGGGGAATCCTCCATCTGCAAGATGGAGGATTTCTAAAAGTTAGTCACCTCAGCTCAGGACACCTTAGGGGCTGTCCTGACTGGCCAGTGACTCCTCCTTGTTGCTTTCTTTGTTCCCTCCAGCCTTGCCGCCAAAAGTGGGGGCCGTGGCCGGAGGGGGCGGGCAACTCCACTAAGCTGGAGTGCCCTGCTGGGCTGTGACAAAGGGGTGAGCCTTTGAGGCTCACCGCCAGGTGTTACAGCTCCTGCCTGGGGGAGGTGTTCGCATCTCCACCCAGTGCAGGCTTTGTTACTGGCCTCAGAGTGACAAAGGCACTCTCCCCATGGGGCCAGCAACATGTCTCTAGTGTGGCAGGCTGCTGGAACTAGTCAGCCTACACACAGTCGGTTAAGTTTCAGGGGGCACCTCTAAGGTGCCCTCTGGGGTGTATTTTGCAATCAAATGTACACTGGCATCAGTGTGCATTTATTGTGCTGAGAAGTTTGATGCCAAACTTCCCAGTTTTCAGTGTAGCCATTATGGTGCTGTGGAGTTCGTGTTTGACAAACTCCCAGACCATATACTCTTATGGCTACCCTGCACTTACAATGTCTAAGGTTTTGTTTAGACACTGTAGGGGTACCATGCTCCTGCACTGGTACCCTCACCTATGGTATAGTGCACCCTGCCTTAGGGCTGTAAGGCCTGCTAGAGGGGTGACTGACCTATACTTGCATAGGCAGTGAGAGGCTGGCATGGCACCCTGAGGGGAGTGCCATGTCGACTTACTCATTTTGTTCTCACTAGCACACACAGGCTTGTAAGCAGTGTGTCTGTGCTGAGTGAGGGGTCTCTAGGGTGGCATAATACATGCTGCAGCCCTTAGAGACCTTCCCTGGCATCAGGGCCCTTGGTACCAGACGTACCAGTTACAAGGGACTTATCTGGATGCCAGGGTGTGCCAATTGTGGAAACAATGGTACATTTTAGGTGAAAGAACACTGGTGCTGGGGCCTGGTTAGCAGGGTCCCAGCACACTTCTCAGTCAAGTCAGCATCAGTATCAGGCAAAAAGTGGGGGGTAACTGCAACAGGGAGCCATTTCTTTACAATTAGTGAACCATAAATACAAGTTCGAATAGCGTTAACATATTGAGACACACATTACCTCAACTCCAGGACAGTTCCCTTCTCTGTAAACTTGCAGCCAAAGGGTTTGTGCCGCAGGGTGGTTGGGCTTACTTGTCCCAAGGACAAAATAAATATGAAAACTTGTTGCCCTTGACCCCAAACAAAATGTCCCGGGTGTCGGACAATAGGAATTCCACATCCCCGGCAGAAGCAGTTGTCTGGTTAATTGCTGTCTAGCTCACCCACCCATTTTCTTACTCTCTTCCATTGAGTTTTATTTATTTTTTTCTTCACAAAAAAATAATACTCAGTCACAGCACTTTTTTATGAATCTGGGAGTTGTCAGCCCCATTTTGCATACTTGCACACCAATTGTAGGTGTAGAGATTGGATTTGAAAAACAATTGTGAAGATATGTTAATACACAAAAAAAACTCTTATAGCCTTCCCAGTAGTCACTCCCATCATCAATCAATCAATCATTAAATTTATAAAGCGCGCTATGTACCCGTTAGGGTTTCAAGGCGCTGAAGGGGGGGGGGGGGGGGGGGTGGGGGGGAGGCAGCTGCCATTGGTCAAAGAGCCAGGTCTTGAGGAGTCTCCTGAAGGTGAAGAGGTCCTTGGTCTGGCGCAGGGGTGTCGGGAGGGAGTTCCAGGTCTTGGCGGCGAGGTAGGAGAAGGATCTGCCGCCGGAGGTCTTGAGTTGGAATCGGGGAACGATGGCGAGGGAGAGGTTGGCCGAGCGGAGTTGACTGCGTTGACCTGTTTGGACATGGTGAGGGCGGAGCTGATGTTGCGTGCGTGGTTGGCTGGAGTAGGGGGGAGAGGGGTCCCAGCGCAGTGGGTCACCAGGAGTCGTCCCAGGCTGAGGGGGTGCCTCGGAGGATGAGGACTTCAGTCTTGTCGGAGTTTAATTTCAGGTGGCTGTTTCTCATCCACTCGGCGATGGATTTCAGTCCCTCGTGGAGGTTGGCTTTGGCGGTGTGTGGGTCATTGGTGAGGGAGAGGATGAGCTGGGTGTCGTCGGCGTAGGAGAGGATGCTGAGGTTGTGCTGACGGGCCAGTTGTGCGAGGGGTGCCATGTAGACGCTGAACAGCGTTGGGCTTAGCGAGGAGCCTTGGGGGACGCCACAGATGAGGTTGGTGGCTTCGGAGCGGAAGGGTGAGAGCCGGACTCTCTGGGTTCTGCCGGAGAGGAATGAGAAGATCCAGTTGAGGGCTTTGTCTTGTATTCCGGCTTTGTGGAGACGAGTTAGTAGGGTGCGGTGGCAGACCGTATCGAAGGCAGCGGAGAGGTTTAGGAGGATGAGGGCTGAAGTTTCGCCGTTGTCCATTTGCTGTCTGATGTTATCTGTGGCGGCGAGGAGCGCAGTCTCGGTGCTGTGATTGCGTCTGAATCCGGATTGGGAGGGGTCTAGGATTGAGTTGTCTTCGAGGTAGTGGGTGAGCTGGGCGTTGACGATCTTCTCGATGACCTTCGCTGGGAAGGGAAGGAGGGAGATCGGGGGGAAGTTTTTGAGGTTGTTGAGGTCAGCCTTGTGTTTCTTGAGGAGGGCTTGGATATCAGCGTGCTTCCAACTGTCCGGGAAGGTCGCAGTATCGAAGGATAGGTTGTTGATCTTACGAAGTTGGGGGGCGATGGTGGAGTCGGCTTTGTTGTAGACGTGGTGTGGGCAGGGGTCTGAGGGGGATCCCGAGTGGATGGAGTTCACGGTGTTTCGGAGTCATCTACGTGGGTCCAGGTGGTGAGGCGGTCGGCGTAGGAGGAGTTGTCGGGGGTGGGTTCTGGCTGAGGTGTGGTGTTGAGGCTGTCGTGGATGGCGGCGATTTTCTGGTAAAAGAAGGTGGAGACTGCGCAGAGTTTCTGGGATGGTGGGACGTCGTTGGCGCTGGGGTTGGAGAGCTCCTTCACGATGCAGAAGAGCTCCTTGCTGTCGTGTGCGTTGTTGTTTAGGCGTTCTGTGAAGTGGGAGCGTTTGGCGAGTCGGATAAGTTGGTGGTGCTTGCGGGTAGCTTCCTTGTGGGTTGCCAGGCTGTCGGTTGTGCGCTCGAGAAGCCATTTTTTCTTAAGTTTCTGGCAGGTGCATTTGGAGGTGATCAGTTCGTCTGTGAACCAGGCTGCTTTTTTCTTTTCTTGGTTGACGGTGGGCCTCTTGAGTGGTGCGAGAGTGTTGGCGCAGTTGAGGATCCACTGTTGGAGGTTGATGGCGGCGGAGTCTGGGTCGGTAGGTTCTTGGCGAGGGTGCTGGTTAGTTGGTCCTCGGTGACTGCCCCAGCGGCGGTAGTGGGGTGCAGTGGTGTTCGGTGTTTTTCTTGAATGTGAAGTGGCCGCAGTGGTGGTGGGTCCAGTGGAGTTTGGTGGTGTGGCCGAAGGAGATGTGGTTGCTTGCAGTGAAGAGTGGGTCTAGGGTGTGACCGGCGATGTGGGTGGGTGTGTTGACCAGTTGTCGGAGTCCGAGGTTGGTGGCCAGTGATGCGGTGTTGGCGTTGTTGTTGTTGTTCTCCAGGTGGAAATTGAGGTCTCCAAGGAGGATGTAGTCTGTTGAGGCGAGGGTGTGGGTGCTTTCGAGGTCGGGAATGGTGTCACTGAAGGGGGCTCTTGGTCCTGGCGGTCGGTATATGAGAGTTCCTCTGAGGGTAGTGTTGGGGTCCGTGTGGATCTGGAAGTGAAGGTGTTCAGCTGTCTTGAGGGTGTCGTCCGTGTGGGTGTGGATCTTGAGGGTGAATTTGTGGACGATGGCTATTCCTCCACCGATTCCGTTGGTGCGATCTCTTCTGGTGATCTTGTAGCCGTCAGGGATGGCGATGTCTGGGGCCGAGGAGTCGTTCCACCAGGTTTCGGTCAGGAAGGCTACGTCTGGGGCGGTGGTGTCGAGCAGGTCCCAGAGCTTGATGGCTTGATGGCGTGATGGCGTGCTGTCGTGCGGAGCGTGTGTTGAGGAGGATGCAGTGGAGGTGGTTGGTGTTGGTTGTTGCAGGCTTCCTTGTTCTGTTGCAGGTGCGGCAGGAGAAGGGTCCTTTGGTGTGCTTCGGAGTGGCCTGGAAGCAGGCTGTGGAGGAGCCAGGGTTAAGGGCGAGGAGTTCGCTGGCCGAGTAGCGAAGGCTGGTGGTGCGGGGGGGCGTGCGGGCCAGGGGGGGGGTGGCGCTGGGTGCGGTGCGGGCGCAGACGGGCTTGCCTCTGGCGCGCCAGCGGCGCGAACGCGCAGCGCCAGCCATTAAGAAGGGAGGGGGGAGGAGGAGCAGGCGGGAGGGAGCGACGAATGGGGGCGCGAGGGGGTCAGGCCGCAGGGAGACAGCGGCAGGGGAAGCGGCAAGGGGGAGCGCCTAAGGGGCGAAAACCAGGTTAAACAAGGCACAAAATGACATAAATAAGGCACAAGTCAAAAACAGTCACAAAATACGGTAAATGGCACAAAATACAATCGGAGTACAGCAATCAGAAGGGGCACAGATGGGGGCAAGGGCGCAAGGCGCTGAAAAGTAGAAAACACTTACAGATACGGCGAAAAGCGGCAGAGACCACACGGGTCTAGCGAAGCTTACCAGAGCCCACTAGACACCAGGGATGAGGCGCAGGAGGATGCCTGCGGGTGGAGGGGGCCCCGACCACGCTAGCAGCAGCGTGGGCGGGGGTCAGGGGCACAAGACAGCAAGGTGGTGCTGCGGACGTGGGGGGCGAGCTCTAGACCAAAAACAGGTCAGAGGTCGCTCACCCGCTACGTGCAGCGTAAGCCATTAAGAAGGGAGGGGGGAGGGAGGAGCAAGCGGGAGGGAGCGACGAATGGGGGCGCGAGGGGGTCAGGCCGCAGGGAGACAGCGGCAGGGGAAGCGGCAAGGGGGAGCGCCTAAGGGGCGAAAACCAGGTTAAACAAGGCACAAAATGACAAAAATAAGGCACAAGTCAAAAACAGTCACAAAATACGGTAAATGGCACAAAATACAATCGGAGTACAGCAATCAGAAGGGGTGCTTATGGGGGCAAGAGCGCAAGGAGGCAAGGCGCTGAAAAGTAGAAAACACTTACAGATATGGCGAAAAGTGGCAGAGAGCACATGGGTCTAGCGAAGCTTACCAGAGCCCACTAGACACCAGGGATGAGGCGCAGGAGGATGCCTGCGGGTGGAGGAGGGCCTTGAACACGCTAGCAGCAGCGTGGGCGGGGGTCAGGGGCACGAGACAGCAAGGTGGTGCTGCGGACGTGGGGGGGGCGAGCTCTAGACCAAAAACCATAGAAAATCTCCCATTGCAGATGTTTATTCTGTTTCTATAAATATCTGTAGAATAGATTGTTTGAGTCTGGATCTGGTTCTTGCACCTGCAGAAGGCCTTTCCCCTCCCCCCCTCTTGGAAGCCCAAGGTAAATCGGGGCTAGCTTATTATTTCTGCAAGTATACTCTGCGGCATCTGCCAATATCGTCTGTTTACTTGGACTGCAGAAAATTTAGCAGATTTCCAGAAAATTTTTAAAAGCATGAAGGTGTGCAGGTTGTCAGAAATAGTTATTTAGAGTTCAGGCATTAAAGTGCTCACCTTTATAGTTATGTGCTTATAGTGACCAATTTGGGGGTGGGGGCGAAGAAGGTGGCATGTAAGAGGCTTTAAGAAGACTTGAATTTCTTGTGTTTTTGACCTATAATTTTTTTGTTTATGAAATTCTTAATCTCTGTAAAATGTAAAGCATAGAACTACAGCTTAAATGGCAGGAACTTTAAATTAAGTTTTGTGATTGGAATTCCTTGTTATGAAAAGGACGATTCTATACTTGATTCTTTAATGATTTTACTAAAATATACATGGCAATCTTGTTTAACCATTTGTTAACCAAAATAACAAATTGTGAGCTTGTTGCAGAATAAATTGTCAAGGGAATAGTGGTCAGACGTTTCCCCCTAGTACGAGAACCATTTGATAAACTGAATTCTAACCAGTTTACAGTTGTTCTCCGATTGCCTTACGTTCTGCATCTGAATGCATAAAAAAAAAAATCCACTGTCAGATATTGTGTTTAGTTATTATGCAGCTCCTTTCAAAGAATTTCCCAACTTGTTGTACTCTTGATTTAGACCATTGTGTCACAAATAAATCATGTGAAAATACGGTGAAGTAAGGATTGGCCAATACTGATGGATATCTTTTATATTTTTCATACTAAAGAGTTCATTGAGATGTGTTGCTTTGTACCGTTGGATCGTTTCGATGCTGACCTCAAGTGTATGAAATTCCTGTTGCCTGACCCCATTGACTTTAACATCAAGCACAACAAGTGTTCATGTTTATTTTGTCCACTGGGCAAGTAGGTGGAAACACTTGCAGCCAAAGGGTTTGGGCTAGACATTTTTAAGTTGAGCTTCAAAGACCTGTTGTGTATATACGTTCATATATACTACTTTGTGGCCTTATAGCCCACCCACTGCATTTCATTTGTTTGTTTCAGTGTCCTTTAAAAATCCTTGCTTGGTTGTTGTCAATCCTTCCTCTGTCCTTTTTATCTTTCAGTTCCTCCCCTTGAGCATGGGCCAGTACTCTATCTTTACACTTTGGTTGTTTAGCTGTTTGTTTGGGAGACTCATTTTTAAAAAAAATAATAATAATCTTTCATGCTTGTGTTACACTGAAGGAGCGTATTCAGCTTCGGTGCCCATATTTTATTGCATCTTTGCTTGTCCCTTTTGTGCAAGAGCACTCCACACAAGTGCTCAATGTGTTCAGTTGCCCTGACTGCAGTTCCCATGACTAAAAAAACACCAGCAGAAGCAGCACAGGTCGGCCTGCGCCTAGGGGCAGTCTGCGGCAGCACAGGGAAGGGAGCAGCTGGAGAGAGGGACTGGGTGACGGGTCAAAGAAACCAGAGATTGAGTGCTAAAACGAAGAGGGACCCAAGTTCCTCAAGATTTACAGCCCTGCTTGCAGAAACTGCTCCCTTCCCTGTGCTGCCGCAGACTGCCCCTAGGCGCAGGCCGACCTGTGCTGCTTCTGCTGGTGTTTTTTTAGTCATGGGGAGATTAAGTGATGTGCCCACAATCACAAGGTGGTGAGCCAACACCAGGACTCACTCTGTTCCTCAGCTACAAGGTCGGCTGACCTCTTCTGCTTCTGCTGGTTCACCCCTCTTGTCACAGACAACACTACCTCCTGGAGAAGTGAGCCTCTTCCCAACCCATTTGGAGTTTATGGAGCCCTCTTGAAAAGGGGACTTAAAACACATTTGGGACCCTGCTTCTGCCAAACCGGCACTCTGGTCCTTGTCTGCTGTCCTGCCTGTGAGATGAAGGAAAGACTGCAGCAGACTTGAACGGTAAGCGGGTAACCACTGTAAGGAAATGCCTCTTTGGCATGGTTACCCCCTGACTTTTTGCCTTTGCTGATGCTATGTTTTGAATTGAGTGTGCTGAGGCCTGCTAACCAGGCCCCAGCACCAGTGTTCTTTCCCTAACTGTACTTTTGTATCCACAATTGGCACACCCTGGCACCCAGGTAAGTCCCTTGTAACTGGTACCTCTTGTACCAAGGGCCCTGATGCCAGGGAAGGTCTCTAAGGGCTGCAGCATGTCTTATGCCACCCTGGGGACCCCTCACTCAGCACAGACACACTGCTTGCCAGCTTGTGTGTGCTGGTGAGAACAAAATGAGTAAGTCGACATGGCACTCCCCTCAGGGTGCCATGCCAGCCTCTCACTGCCTATGCAAGTATAGAGAAGTCACCCCTCTAGCAGGCCTTACAGCCCTAAGGCAGGGTGCACTATACCATAGGTGAGGGCAACAGTGCATGAGCACTGTGCCCCTACAGTGTCTAAGCAAAACCTTAGACATTGTAAGTGCAGGGTAGCCATAAGAGTATATGGTCTGGGAGTTTGTCAAACACGAACTCCACAGCACCATAATGACTACACTGAAAACTGGGAAGTTTGGTATCAAACTTCTCAGCACAATAAATGCACACTGATGCCAGTGTACATTTTATTGTGAAACACACCCCAGAGGGCACCTTAGAGGTGCCCCCTGAAACTGTATCCAACTATCTGTGTAGGCTGACTGGTTCCAGCAGCCTGCCACACTAGAGACATGTTGCTGGCCCCATGGGGAGAGTGCCTTTGTCACTCTGAGGCCAGTAACAAAGCCTGCACTGGGTGGAGATGCTAACACCTCCCCCAGGCAGGATCTGTAACACCTGGCGGTGAGCCTCAAAGGCTCACCCCTTTGTTCCAGCACCGCAGGACACTCCAGCTAGTAGAGTTGCCTGCCCCCTCCGGCCACGGCTCCCACTTTTGGCGGCAAGGCCAGAGGAAATAATGAGAATAACAAGGAGGAGTCACTGGCCAGTCAGGACAGCCCCTAAGGTGTCCTGAGCTGAAGTGACTCTAACTTTTAGAAATCCTCCATCTTGCAGATGGAGGATTCCCCCAATAGGGATAGGATTGTGACCCCCTCCCCTTGGGAGGAGGCACAAAGAGGGTGTACCCACCCTCAGGGCTAGTCGCCATTGGCTACTAACCCCCCAGACCTAAACACGCCCTTAAATTTAGTATTTAAGGGCTCCCCTGAAGCTAAGAATTTAGATTCCTGCAACTTACGAGAAGAAGAGGACTGCTGAGCTGAAAAACCCCTGCAGAAGAAGAAAGAAGACACCAACTGCTTTGGCCCCAGTCCTACCGGCCTGTCTCCTGCCTTCCAAAGAAACCTGCTCCAGCTACGCTTTCCCAAGGACCAGCGACCTCTGAATCCCCAGAGGACTGCCCTGCTTCAAGAAAGACAAGAAACTCCAGAGGACAGCGGCACTGCTCCAAAAGAACTGCAACTATGTTACAGAGGAGCAGATTTAAAGACCCCTGCAAATCCCGGCAAGAAGCGTGAGACTTGCAACACTGCACCCGGCGACCCCGACTCGACTGGTGGAGAACCAACACCTCAGGGAGGACCCTCCGGCGACTCCAAGACCGTGAGTAACCAAAGTTGTCCCCCCTGACCCCCCACAGCGACGCCTGCAGAGGGAATCCCGAGGCTCCCCCTGACTTCAACTGCCTGAACTCTAATTTCCCGACGGCTGGAAAAGATCCTGCACCCGCAGCCCCCAGCACCTGAAGGAACGGAACTTCTGTGCAGGAGTGACCCCCAGGAGGCCCTCTCCCTTGCCCAGGTGGTGGCTACCCCGAGGAGCCCCCCCCCCCCCCCCCCTTGCCTGCCTGCACCGCTGAAGAGACCCCTTGGTCTCCCATTGAAACCTACAGAGAACCCGACGCTTGTTTGCACTCTGCACCCGGCTGCCCCCGCGCTGCTGAGGGTGTACTTTCTGTGTGGACTTGTGTCCCCCGTCCCCCCCCCCCCCGGTGCCCTACAAAACCCCCCTGGTCTGCCCTCCGAAGACGTGGGTACTTACCTGCTGGCAGACTGGAACCGGGGCACCCCCTTCTCTCCATTGAAGCCTATGTGTTTTGGGTACCTCTTTGACCTCTGCACCTGACCGGCCCTGAGCTGCTGGTGTGGTGACTTTGGGGTTGCTCTGAACCCCCAACGGTGGGCTACCTTGGACCCAAAACTGAGACCTGTAAGTGATTTACTTACCTGCTAAAAATAACAACACTTTACCGCCCCCAGGAACTGTCAAAATTGCACTGTCCACTTTTAAAACAGCTATTTGTGTTTTATGTGAAAAGTATATATGCTACTGTAATTATTCAAAGTTCCTAAAGTACTTACCTGCAATACCTTTCAAATGAGATATTACATGTAGAATTTGAACCTGTGGTTCTTAAAATAAACTAAGAAAAAATATTTTTCTATAACAAAACCTATTGGCTGGATTTGTCTGAATGTGTTCCTCATTTATTGCCTGTGTGTATGTACAACAAATGCTTAACACTACTCCTTTGATAAGCCTACTGCTCGACCACACTACCACAAACTAGAGCATTAGTATTCTCTTTTTGCCACTATCTTACCTCTAAGGGGAACCCTTGGACTCTGTGCATGCTATTCCTTACTTTGAAATAGCACATACAGAGCCAACTTCCTACAACCACCATCTCTCGAGTTCTGTTAAGCCTTCCTTAAGAGTAAACAAATGTGAATGTTGGGGTACATGTTGTGTTCATGAACATTTTTTTGCAAAGGTTCATCCCATTCGCAAAGTCATAAAAACACAGTGGGCAGCACCTTGGCCCCTCCAAGGTGACCAGGTAGGTTTCTTAGTCCCCAACCCTCTCTTGCCCCAAATAAATCACTTGGGATCTCATGTCAGTCAGTGTTTTAAGATGTGCAGTGTAACTGTAGGTACCAAAATGCTCCTGAAGGGTAACTGAAGATGTGAGGATACCTAGGAAATGTAACCAGAGATTTCTCCTTACCAAGGGAATGTATTACTAAGACGCCTGTCTGTAAAGGGTATCTAATTATAGACCCTACAAAGGGAATGTGACCCTGGATGGCTGCCTTCCAAAGCATTATCACTGTAGACACCTGAATGCTCAGAAGAATACCATCCCAGATATTTTATTACTTGGGAATGCCCGTGGAATGTAACCACAGAAGTGCACATTCCCTGGCAGTGGAGTAACTGGGTGATGTAACCTCCACAGCCAGGAGATGTAGGTGTCTGAATGTCCCTATAGTGTGTAGATGTATTTATCAGGATACGTTTGAAGATATCAATGTTGCAGAAAGCCTAACCGCATAATTCTAAGTGTAATTGCTCTGAGGAATGTCATCAAAGGTGGTTAGACACCCAGGGAATGTAATAGCAGATGTTGCTTAATCATCTATTGTATATTTCTAGCTACCAATGGGGTTAGTGTTAGGAAAGTGTGAAATGCTGCTGTGTTGTTCATTTAGTGTGCATGTGTTTGTGGTCATATGGCTATTGATTAATGTTATTGAAATGTGTGCTGTCTGCCAGCCTGTTCTCCACATCTTTATGCTGACATGATGCTGAACCACCTAACCCTTTTTTTTTTTCTTCAGCCTACCTACCACCACCATCCTCCTGTTTTATGTGCTCTTTACAGAGCTGTCGCTGGCACTTTAAATGCCTTTAACAAAAATGCTAGAGGTTGGCTTGTAAAAACCAAACCACCTTTGCAACAACATCCTTGCATGCATCAGGCCCTGCCAACCCCACTGCAACATAGTGAAAAGCTCCAGATGCACTTCTTTAAAGGGCACTTCATCACAATGTTGTAACATTTCACATCTGCCCTCCGTGTCCAGCTACCTCTCCAATCACTCGTCAATTGTACCTCTGCTTTTGACACTGTCGCTTTGCTGCTTTTGGGCAAGGCTCACACTGTGCAAATGCCACATACATGGTGTTGTCGTTCTTCACCCCCCCAAGACCCCCCCCCCCCCCCCCCCCCCCCCCTCGAGGTTTTAAGTCTGAACTAAGAACGATGGATTAAAGGACCGGAAGTACTTTCCCACTCTGCCCAGTACTATTTCTTTCAAGGGTTTTCCATGAAAATTGTGAAGCACCTTTAGGAAATTGTTTGTGTTGTCACCATCTGTGGCCCATTGGAGTGACCTTTATGACTATAGTGAGTTTGAAACCCATCCTCCAGTTATATTGAACACAATGGGCATGTTTACACCAGACAGAGCTACACAATTTTGAGACATATTACAGCATGCAGGAAGTCCAAGACTTTAGGGATTTTGTTTGTATACAAGGACACAAACGTCGATCACGACCGTTTCAGCACCAAGTCTAATTCTGGTGGGGCTCGCACGATGACCCAAACCAATGCCTGAATTTTAGGACTTTTAAATATGGCAGCATTCTCTTGCACAAGGGCACAAGTCTTTCTCAGATCTGTTGGACCACTAGGTAGAAAGTCCCACAGTTTTAAGCAGGGGCTCTTACACAAGGATACACACCTTTGTCATGTTTCTAGCAACATCATATAGGAAGTACTGCTGTTTAGAATCTCCCCTACTCATGCAAGTGTGTAAACATTTGTTAGGTCGGTTACAGCGTCAGTCAGGAATGGAATGCAATGCCCCTGGTTTAAAGATGGCTTCTCTCATACAAGGATATAAACCTGTCAGATGTGTATATAGAAACTCCCTTGGTGTAAATATGGCCACTCACATAGTCACAAACCTTATCAGATCTAAGATAACATCATGAAGGAATTCCTGGCAATTAAAGATGGCTACTCAAGGACATAATGCGTTGTCAGATCTGTTACTTAATAGTTAATTCCTTGATTCAGGGGGTTGCAGCCAAAAATGTAGAGGTTTGTTTGTTGTCTAACTCTCAGAACTGGAAGTGTGTACTCCCCCCCCCCCCCCCCCCCCCCCCTAACCCCGCCCCCCCCCTTTTTTTTTTTTTTTTTTTTTTTTTTTTTTTTTAATAAAAACGTTATGAAAACCGAACAAATTGACTTACTCCTCAGTATGGTCATGAATAAGTGCCACAGTGGGGTCCACACAATTAACAGCAACAAAGCATCACATTCGGAACACTTTCTCTGGACTTCTTTAACTTTTCAGGAAGAGGAAATGCTGGTATCTGGCTAGCAGGAACTGGCAACTGGGTACCTTGGGGGGGGGGGGTGGGGGGTGGGGTACAATTTATGCTTTTAGTAAGAAACCGTTGTTCACACCTTTCCTCATTTCTGCGATCTGCATTTTGATAGTGGCGATCCTGTCCTGGGTGAGAATATTCTGTTCAAAAATATTAAATTTTGCTCAATAGACAGAAGTAATGTTCATGCATTGCTTCTGACCAAGGACAGAACAGTGTTTTTTTTTTTTTTTTTTCTCCCCCCCCCCCCCCCTTTCAACTCTCTGCATTCTCAAGTGATAGTTTAGTTCTGAACCACTGGAGGTTGTTCTGTTAGATATAATGGAGGATTGTAGAAATGTCAAGCAGCTAGCATGCCCTTTACAACAAGGACAATTTTTTAATAATGGTATAAATGCAGTTTTTACTGGTTCCAGAGAGGGGGAAAAAAGGTCATCCTCTATCATCCCAGTACATCAATTACTGTTGTACCAACTCATCTTGTAACATAAAATAGTTCTTAATCTAAGCTCAAGTCAAAGATTCAAGGTACATAGTTCTGAGATGGAGACACCCCATAGCTGAATAGGGGCGGTGTCCACAGGTCTTCACTCAGAAGCAAATGCCTTCACTCGCCTGTTAGTGACCTGCTTCATCAGCAGGGCAGTGCTCCATGTGAAGCCAGCACTGTAATGCTTGACGGGCCCCAGATTGCTGGAATGTTACCCCCAAGAGCGAGCACAGGAAGCAGCACTTCTGGGAGCGCAGGACTGCGTAACGGCAGGGGGAGACGAAGTGGCCTCTCTTCGCGGTTTGAGACAAAATGGTGGACGGCACAGAGGCGGCGGACAGGACATGGCACCAATAAGGCCCTGGGGGACATCAGTGTGAATCCCCCCTGACCCCCCCCAAAAAAGAAGGTGGTGGTGGACCCAGCGAAGTGGTGACTGGTGAGATTGCAGCGGAAGTCTTGGTGGCCAGCAGATACCTGGGGCCAGGCGAGGGGGAGGCCTTGCAGGCCTGAGAAGAAAATGCTGCCTTTTTGGGGGGGGGGAGACAACTGGGGCTGAATGAGGCACTCTGAGGGCCCCAAGTGCAATGGGGAGCCAACGCTAGGCACCATTATGGCAGCTATACAGGAACTTTGGGCTCTCTCACCTCTGGACCCTAAGCTCGGTGCAGTAACAGACAAGGTCATTCTCCTGAGGGCTGACTTTGGCAAAATATTGAGGAAGGTGGCTGAAACCAACATTGAGGGTCTGCTGTCCACCACGAAGCGCCTGAAAGATCAGGTTTGTGCTATTAGTACATGAAGCAGGGAGAAGGCAGCCAGACTTGAGGACCAGTAAGGGAGGTCCAGGAGGAACAGTGTGAGTGGTTGGGGTCCAGAGGTTATGGAGGGCCCTAGTGTGGATCTCTTTGTGGAGGACCTGCTCTTGAATAAACTCTAATCTAAGAGACTCCAATCTTCTTTGAAAGGGTGCACAGGATGCAGGGCCCTCCTCCAAAGCTGGGGGCACCTTCATGCACGATTATTGCCAGGATCCTGAATTTCAGGGACCGCAACGCTATCTTGCAGGCAGCCAGGTCGCATGGCGATCTACCGCTGAATAACGCTATTGTCTTGATGGACTTCACCCTCCAGGTCCAACATCAAAGGAAAAACTGAGGTAGTCAAAGCGCTACGGGCCAACAAGGTGAAGTACATGATGATGATCCTTGCAAAACTCTGGGTGTTGGCGGAGCATAGGGGGGGGGACCCAGCCATGCTGGGTGGGGGGAAACCGGCAGAGTCTGTCTCAGACTGACTCCTAAATGGGTCCAGGAAATGTCTCTGGAACATGGGTGCAGCAGAACGCCGATAGCTGCATGAGTGTCCATCCTCGTGGGGGCGATGGATGGAGGGTGGAGCTCCAGACGAGTTCAGCAGCCTTGGGCAAGGTAACTCCTTCGTCTAAAGGAGACACATTTGACATTCGCACATTCGATGTCCGTGCATCTATTGTGTGGGGGCGACGGCTCACCCTCACTACTGGATGATCTCTTTAGGGCGACAGGTGCTCTGCGAGTTGGGGCGGTGGATGGTTTTGAACCCACAAGGCAGGGTTGCTGGGAGGGAGGAGTTTAGGGGAAAATGTTTTACAGTAGTTGGTGACGAACTGTGTTTATCGAGCCTAGTTTCTGGGTAAAAGGGGTTTGCACTGCACTGTGGGGGAGATGGTGATCCTAGTGAGGTAGGTGGGGCACTATAGGGATTGGGAGCCCGATCTTGGCACTGTAACAGTCTTTTCTGAAGGCGTTCCTGACCCAGAATTTGACCATATTCTCCTGGAACAGCAATGGTGTGGGTAATAAGATAATACATGCTAGTTTTGCAACACTTAAGATGTTATGCCCCTGACAGTCCTCTTGCAGGAGATGCACCTCAGAGGTAATTATTACAAAGCTCTTGATAGGTTTGGGTATATCCTCAGGGCACATGCCGGATACACCACAGATTCCAGAAGCATGGGCATACTCGTTAAAAAGTTGGTTGCCCTCATCCCACACCGGGTATGGCATAACACCATTGGGCGCTGTGTAGCACTTTTGGGGAACATGGGAGGGAATCACTCTAAATGTTTGCTGTCTGTATGTTCTCCCTCGCCTATATGAAACATCTCTCCCAGAGGTTGGGGGTTCTATTGCTGGGACATCCCCCTAGGATCCTTATTTTAGGGGAGGGACTAAAACTCACTCATGGGTGCTGGGGTAGACAGATCTGGGGGCCCAGATAACACGGGAAGGAGGGGGGTGGGGAGTTGTTCCATTGGCCCAGTTTGCAGGAGCGCTGGGCCTGATTGATCTGTGGGGGGAAAACAATAGTCGGATACGACAATACACTCATTACTCTGCAGCTCACAAGAGTTTCTCCTGCATAGATTATATTTTCACATCGTGTTCATGCTTCCAGGTTTTGGGATGCTGTTCGTTATGCAAGAGGGATCTCTGCCCACTCTCTGGTTGGGGTCACACTGACAGATCCTGTGTGAGACTGCTCGTTGCTGTGTTGCCTGTACACTTGGATCCTGCGCGATAGTTGAGGGAGGGAGTGGATCTCTATTTTAAAGAAAAACAGGGTTTCGTGCAGGTGGCATGCATGCTATGGGAGGCATTTAAAACCATTTTAAAAGGGCAGGCCCAGGCGCTAATTGGGGCCAAAAAGAAAGCGACAAGGCGGGAATGCATAATTATAGAGAGACCTAGTTCAACTGGAGGAGACTGTCCTGGCCTGAGGGGCCCTGAAGGATTGCAGTAACTTATGACTCCGACAGCAGGAGCTAAGGGCACTGGCAGAGGACCATGCCGGAGACACGCATTGGTAGTACGGTGTCACTTACTCGACAAGCCGGTAAATTACTGGCCTGGCTGGGGCAAAGGGACAGGGAAAGCTCCTAGGTGCTCCAGATAGATAATGCAGAGGGTGTGCCACAAACAACTGGCACGGCCATAGTGAGTCCTTTGCTGGGCACTATAAGGGCCTCCACGACGAGTATGTCCCCAGCGGACTGTTTTGATCCTCTGAGGGACATCGCTCTACAGGTGCTCACGGGGAACAATAGGGAAGCATTAGAGGCAGATATAATGGAAGAGGAATTGGGGGGTGGGGGGGCACGGCAGGGATATTGCTTCAGGCGTGTTCAGTTTAAAATTCTGCATAGGTCTTACTACTCTCGATTACTACTGCATAAAATTGGAAGAGTGACAAGTCCACTGTGCCTGAAGAGCTGCGGCATAGAGGGAACATTTATGCACACTCTGGGGGTACCCCATACTGCAGGACTACTGGTACCGGGTTGCCTGGGAGATGTCCCGTGTCAACACACCAGAGATACCACTAGACCCCTAGTGGCTACTGTTGGGGTATCATGGGAGACAACACATGGCCCAGGTACCCGTGGATTTGGTTGAGACTGGTGGCGGACGTGGCCAAGCTCAATATAGCGAGAGCCAGGTACAGTCCTAGTGGCCAGAAGATGAAGTAAATAATGCAGAGGAGTCCTGCTGGAATCTTGCATATTGAATTCCGACAACTTGCCCAGGTTTGAAGATACCATTACCCATCTGGGCACAGGCCATGGTTAAAATGGCTTCCCCGTGTAATTGAGCTGGAGTTCATATGGACACCTCTGCTCATGCAGGGGTTCCCTCAGACACAGGTACCTGCTCTGCCTGATGTCTAAAGGAACAAGCATTTGCACATTTGCAATGCAATAGGGTCTCGCATTTGTCGGAGTTACAGCTGTTCACAGTTGTAAACTCTCAACCGGATTTTTCTTGCTAAAAAAAAAAAAAAAAAAAACTGCGCGATCGTGCAGCTACAGTTCACACTAATAATACCTATTGGCAAAAGTGCAATTAACTGAGTAACCAGGTCGATAGTATGCGAAGCGCTGGACTTCTGCCCAGCGAGATCGCGCTTCAAAAACAGAAAATGTAGTCTACAAACCCAGCGAGCCTCGCATGTTTTCTGTACTTGTTCGCTGCACTTAAGGAGGGCTCACCACCGGAAAAGGCATGACGTATGCGTGCCTTCCACTAATCAAAAGAAGCGGATTCTAACAGGCAAGCCAACTTGCCAGTGAAACACACTGACGTGACGTCGACCGGGCTCCGAGCCCTTTTCTAATACCTAAAGCAACTCACTAGCAATACGCATGCGTGAGCGCATGCGACGCAGGCGCGACCCTAAAAAGTCCTACAAAAAATGTTTTGAGCCCAAACCAAGTCATGATTAAAAGTGTGTTCAGGATTGCCCCTCTAGAGTCCTGGGTATTTACAATGAATGGCATCTGCGAGGTCTAGGGTGAAGTCCATTTCTGAGAAACTTGTTAGCTATAGTTTTCCCTTAGAATGCAGACATGGTTGTGTACGACGACAAACTGCAATGTTGTCATTTCAACAAACAATGAGTGACTGTCTGTGCTGGTCTCCTTTCTTCCTCGTCACAGCAGCCCCAGCCCCAAAACCTATTTTATGAGCTTTACAATGTTGTTTTTTTTAACTTGATTTTTGTTGACTAAATCATGCAAGAAACATTTCTTGAACACAAACTTACGACCGGAAAATTCTAGCACAAAACCGTTTTTACAGGAGAACTTCACCCCAGACAAGTATGGTTAGATCGATTTATACTCGTGCTTTTCACCAAATTCTGAGGAATCTGAGAGCTTTTCTTATAATTGGGCCCCTGACTTACTTCATATTCATGCATCTATACCCTGCACCTCTTCTAGTAAGGTAGATCCTTAGAAATGTAGCTCTGGTGCTTAGTGGACCTTGTTCCCTTTTTCTCAGCAGAAGGGGTTGGGGATTTTCCATATTTCATAATTTCTAATCGTGACTACAGTAAACCTGAACTCAACGTAATCTATGCTTTCTTTGGCCTCCCACATGAACTAGCACCCATAAGGTGATTGTAAAGCAGTAATACAAGTGCAGGTAGGTTAGAATTTGGTATTCTTTTGAGTAGTTCAAAATTAATTTCTCAATTTTTATTTCTCAAATGGGCAAAGCTTACATTCATTTTGTTAAGCCTGTGATTACATCACTGCACCACTTGTTCGTTGTACAAGAACGAAGGTGTGAGACACGTTACGTTGTTCTCCAAGGTTGTTTTCAGAGGGCCTCCATCCCCTGGTTGTGGGAGTTTTTCTCAAACTCGGGACTTGATTTGCATGGTACAGCAGTGTTCACCATGCCTTCTTCTAATACTAGTTGAACTGCTGCTACCCGTCCCTCTTCATTTGGCTTTTCTTGGTAATCTCCACTTCTTGAATCCTTTGTAAATTGACCGTAGTTCGAAATAAGCTTTGAAGGGCTCTTGTGGTTCAATCTCCTACTCAGACGAAGGTTTCCGGTTACTCAATCCACTGCCCCATGATCTCTGGAAACATAAATGAAAGCTGGGTCTGTTCTGGCATTAATGATAAAGCCAGTGGATCTATGTGTTATGGTGGAGTGCATCTCTTTAGTGCAGGTGTTGTGGGTTTACTTCTTGTCTCAGTGCAATCTCAGAATCCTTTTGTTGATATGCTGGTCGGAATGCAGGCATCATTCTTCATTCCAATCTGGTTAGAATTGTTCTATGATTCTTGGGGTTGCTACACGCACAGTGGGTTCTGATTGTTCTCTTTTTTTTTTTTTTTTTTTTTCCTCTTCCTCTTCTTTTATAACCAGGAGCTTTCATGGGGACTTCCTTGCCTTCTAGCACGAATGCAGTCATGTTGCTCCTTCCTTGCTATTAGTCTGTGCTTTCTGCCTGGTTCCGAGGCACGCACTTGTGTGCGTGTTGGGTTGACTATCTATAATATAGTTTACATATGAACAGTCGGGCACGTGGCTTACAAGCTCAAGTGTCATATGGCTGAAGAGTAACCTGCCTTCGTGTACCCCAGGCTGCGTGTTACCTTGCTTCACATGAGTCTGAGTCCTTGCTTTCAAATGAAATGTTAAGGATCCGCATAACAAAACTCATTTGACAAACAACATTACAATATTGTTAGTTTATAACTGTTTGTGGGACATATTCATAATTTCTTTTAGATTTAAATGTGGTTTACCTGTTCTGGTGCATAAGTGATGATCTTCAGTGCTGTTGAGTTACGGACAAGATGCTGAACTGCTTTGGAGTTAATGTTAACAAAGAGGAGCTTTAATCTTTGTCCTAAAAAAACTTTTCTTCATAGTGACCCTTGAGAAGAGATTACTTCTTTCTAAATCGGTCTTCGCATGCCAGAACCAGCTTCTTGAATTGAAGCCTGTATAGATGACTACTGTCAAGCTGCAGCTGAGGGTCCATGTTTTACTCAGCATGTAAATGTTTCACACATGAAGATTTAGAAAATGTGCCTAGGTTAGAGTTATTACCTTCCGCTTTGCTTCGGCCTTCTAATTCCTACTGTGAAAGAACTACCCTCTTTATTGAGTAATATTACTTATGTATGCAGCTCACCGGGACATAAACACGAACCAGTGAACAGTTAAACATGATTTACTTGAGTAAGGGTGATTGTGCATGAGAAGTCAAAGGCTGCAAGAAAAATTGATTTTATGGAAATTAGTCCAGAGTGAGCTACTGTAGCTTCACAGCAGCATTTTAATGAACTAGAAAACTAATCTTCTTTATTCATGACAGATGAGGCACTCCCAAACATCTTGTTTCTGTACTAGGAGCTATTCAAGGAAAAAGCAGTTCCACAAGAGGAGACTACAGTAAATGAACAAAAAGAAGAGGTTAATTTTGTCTAGCGAATTAGAGCTAAAAGAGACACATTTTCTGTAAAGTATTAAATATCTTCCTGATCGGTGTGAGAAGAGAAACAATCTGTCCTGCTGATGGAGACATTGGACTTTATCTGAATCTGTATATTTATTCCTCAGTGTCCTACTGTAGCGTTACCATAAATGTCTAATGATCACCAACACATTATATGAGAGAAGGAGGCACTAGAATAGAAGCTGTTAAATTTAAGCGTTTCATACCAAACAGGTTGAAATAAAGTGCTGTTGAGAAGATTAATTATTCTAAAGCTAGGCTTCTCCTGCAGCATGTTTGCCAGAGTAGACATATTCTGTTACTTGGGTGACCAATCTATTTTTTTTCACAGAACTTGGCTGTTCTCACCAACAGCTGTTAGACAAAAAGACAATGATATACAGATTGGTTCTGTAATCAGCCCACTATCAGGCTTTAGCCATGAATTTCATAGGTAGTTGTCGACCCTTGAGGAGCTAATCAAAATGCAGCATTTTGGTAGTGTACAACCGTCCATTAGTACTCCTCCACATACCTAATTTATACAAAAGTATCCATATTTCCACATATAATAAATAAAAAAAAAAAAAAATATATATATATATATATATATATATATATATATATATATAATATGTTCGATGGAATGTGTAGCTGCAGATACACATGCTGTGCACATCCCGCCATCTAGTGTTGGGCTCGGAGTGTTACAAGTTGTTTTTCTTCGAAGAAGTCTTTTCGAGTCACGAGATCGAGGGACTCCTCCCCTTTCGTCTCCATTGCGCATGGGTGTCGACTCAATCTTAGATTATTTTTTTTTCCGCCATCAGGTTTGGACGTGCTCCTTTTCGCTCCGTGTTTCGGGTCAGAAAGTTAGTTAGAATCTCGGAAAAAACTTCGGTATGGTTTGCGTTCGGTATCTGGTTAGTTACAACAGATCGACACCGACTTTAGAAGAGCTCCGGTGGCCCTTAGGGGTTTTTTCGATTTCCCCCGTCGGGGCCTGGTCTGCCCGGCCACGTGTCTCTTCAAGGCTGATGGAACGGACCCTATTTCGATTCTGCCCAAAATGTCACAACAAGTATCCGTATACAGATCAGCATCTGGTCTGTAACTTGTGTTTGTCTCCAGAGCACAAGGAAGATACTTGTGAGGCCTGTTGAGCGTTTCGGTCGAGGAAGACATTAAGAGACCGAAGAGTGAGAAGACTGCAGATGGCGTCGGCGCCGACAGGACAAGGGCGTTTCGAGGAGGAAGAAGAAGAAACCTTCTCCATTCAGGAGTCTGACTCAGACGAGCTTGAGCCCGAAGAAACGCCGAAAACCGTGAGTAAGATGTCGAAACATAAAACTCACGAGAAGACCACAAAGGCCCAGGGGACGCCACCACCAACGGGCCATGGCTTAACCCGAAAAATAGGTGACCGATCATCGGCACCGAAAAAGGGCACGCTTGTGTCGAAGTCATCCGACTCCGGTCGAGATACCGGCACACAGCAATCTCGGGCCCGAGACAGCGGCTCCGAGCAAGTTCGGCACCGAGACAGTGGCACCGAAATGGGTCGGCACCAAGACCCCACAACACCGAAAATAAAGGTTTCGTCGGAGCCCAAAAAGGCAACCGAAAAGGTTTCGATTCTGAAACATCCAGCCTCGGAACCGAAAACAGATTCCTACACAGAGGAACAGGGGTTGTCCTCCCAAATGCAAGGACATAAGTTCGGACAAGAACTTAAATCAATGGAGCCAGACTACACTCAAAGGAGGCTCCACATTCAAAAGGTCACAGGGAACATAAGCACTCTTCCCCCAATTAAAATGAAAAGAAGGCTTGCCTTTCAAGAAAAGGACAAGCAGCCACAGGCAAAGGTGGCAAAACAAACAACTCCGCCACCATCTCCACCACCATCAATGCACACATCACCGGTAGCCACTCCACCATTGATGCAATCCCCGACTCATACTGCAATGAGTCAAGATGATCCCGACGCATGGGACCTTTATGATGCCCCGGTATCAGATAACAGCCCAGACTGTTACCCTGCGAGACCGTCGCCACCTGAAGACAGTACATCCTACACGCAGGTGGTCTCAAGGGCAGCTGCTTTTCATAACGTCACCTTGCATGCAGAACCGATTGAGGATGACTTTTTGTTTAATACACTATCTTCCACTCATAGCCAATACTAAAGCTTACCTATGCTCCCTGAAATGCTAAAACACTCCAAACAAGTATTTCAGGATCCTGTTAAAGGCAGGGCAATAACTCCAAGGGTGGAGAAAAAGTACTAGCCACCGCCAACCGACCCTGTTTATATTACGCAGCAGTTAACACCAGACTCTGGTTGTTGGGGCAGCTCGCAAGAGAGCAAACTCTCACACCTCGGGAGACGCTCCACCTCCAGACAAGGAGAGTCGCAAATTTGACGCTGCGAGGAAAAGGGTTGCAGCACAAGCAGAAAACCAATGGCGCATTGCCAACTCACAAGCACTTCTGGCAAGATATGATAGAGCTCATTGGGACGAAATGCAGCATTTCATAGAACACTTACCCAAAGAGTTCCAGAAAAGGGCACAACAAGTGGTGGAGGAAGGACAAAAAGTATCTCAAATAATCAGATACGGTCAGCAATGGATGCAGCAGATACAGCTGCAAGGACTGTAAATACTGCAGTAATAATAAGGAGACACGCATGGTTGCGTACGTCAGGATTCAAGCTGGAAATACAACAAGCTGTGCTGAATATGCCTTTTAATTGACAGCAGTTGTTTGGGCCAGAGGTGGACACTGCTATTGAGAAACTTAAAAAACACACTGATATGGCAAAAGCCATGGGTGCACTCTACTCCCCACAGAGCAGAGGCACATTTCGCAAGACCCAATTTAGGGGGGAGGGGGGGCTTCGAGGTCAACCCACAGAAGCCACAACCTCACAAGCAAGGCCCACTTATCAAAGCCAATATCAGCGGGGACGTTTTCGGGGGCAATATAGAGGTGGACAGTTCCAAAAAAATAGAGGGAAGTTCCAAAGTCTCAAAACTCCTCAATACAAGCAGTGACTTCCACGTCACAAATCCCCAACACAACACCTGTGGGGGGGAGACTAACCAAGTTTTACAAACATTGGGAGGAAATAACAACAGACACTTGGGTCCTAGCAATTATCCAGCATGGTTATTGCATAGAATTTCTCAAATTCCCTCCAAACGTCCCACCGAAAACAAACAATATGTCAAAAGAACACATGGATCTTCTAGGACTAGAGGTCCAAGCGTTGCTACAAAAAGGAGCAATCAAATTAGTACCAGTTCATCAGAAAGGAACAGGAGTTTACTCTCTGTACTTTCTCATACCCAAAAAGGACAAGACTCTAAGACCTATATTAGATCTCAGAACATTAAATACCTACATCAAATCAGATCACTTTCACATGGTGACATTACAGGACGTAATCCCACTGCTCAAACAAGACTACATGACAACACTAGATCTAAAGGATGCATATTTCCATATACCGATACATCCTTCACACAGAAGGTACTTAAGGTTTGTATTCCAAGGGGTACATTACCAATTCAAGGTGTTGCCATTCGGAATAACAACTGTGCCAAGAGTTTTTACAAAATGCCTGGCAGTCGTAGCTGCACATATCAGAAGCCAGCAAATACATGTGTTCCCGTACCTTGACAATTGGTTAATCAAAACCAACACGCTAGAATGGTGTTCACAACACACAAAGTATATCATAGAAACCCTCCACAAACTAGGTTTCTCGATCAACTACACAAAGTCACACGTTCAGCCGTGTCAAACACAGCAATACTTAGGGGCGACAATCAACACAGCAAAAGGGATTGCCACTCCAAGCCCACAAAGGGTACAGGCATTTCACAATGTAATAAAGGCCATGAACCCAAAACAAAGAATACAAGTCAAAATGGTAATGAAACTCCTAGGCATGATGTCCTCATGCATAGCCATTGTCCCAAACGCAAGAT
Organism: Pleurodeles waltl; assembly: GCF_031143425.1. Taxonomy (NCBI): domain Eukaryota; kingdom Metazoa; phylum Chordata; class Amphibia; order Caudata; family Salamandridae; genus Pleurodeles; species Pleurodeles waltl. The sequence continues at coordinate 66,420,218 of NC_090451.1, read as the reverse complement.
TACACATGTGGCCCTTACAACAGTGCCTAGCATCACAATGGTCACAGGCACAGGGTCAACTTCTAGATCTAGTGTTGATAGACCTCCAAACATACACCTCGCTTCAATGGTGGAACAAAATAAATTTAAACCAAGGGCGGCCTTTCCAAGACCCAGTGGCACAATATGTAATAACGACGGATGCCTCCATGATAGGGTGGGGAGCACACCTCAATCAACACAGCATCCAGGGACAATGGGACACTCGGCAAAAACTGTTTCACATAAATCACTTAGAACTACTGGCAGTATTTCTAGCGCTAAAGGCATTTCAACCCATAATAAGCCACAAACACATTCTTGTCAAAACAGACAACATGACAACGATGTATTACCTAAACAAACAGGGAGGGACACACTCAACACAGTTGTGTCTCCTGGCACAGAAAATATGGCATTGGGCGATTCACAACCACATTCGCCTAATAGCACAATTTATTCCAGGGATTCAGAATCAGTTAGCAGACAATCTCTCTCGGGATCTCCAACAGATCCACGAATGGGAGATTCACCCCCAAATACTGAACACTTACTTCCAAAGTTGGGGAACACCACAAATAGATCTATTTGAAACAAAGGAAAACGCAAAATGCCAAACCTTCACATCCAGGTACCCACAAGATCAGTCTCAGGGCAATGCGTTATGGATGAGTTGGTCAGGGATATTTGCATACGCTTTTCCCCCTCTCCCACTTCTTCCATATCTGATAAACAAGTTGAGTCAAAAGAAACTCAGACTCATACTAATAGCGCCAACTTGGGCAAGACAACCTTGGTACACAACACTACTAGACCTCTCAGTAGTGCCTCATGTCAAACTACCAAACAGACCAGATCTGTTAACCCAACACAAACAACAGATCATACACCCAAATCCAGCATCGCTGAATCTAGCAATTTGGCTCCTGAAGTCCTACAGTTCGGACACTTAGACCTTACACAAGAATGTATGGAAGTCATAAAACAAGCTAGGAAACCTACCACTAGACATTGCTATGCAAATAAGTGGAAAAGATTTGTTTATTACTGCCATAATAATCAAATTCAACCCTTACACGCATCTGCCAAAGACATCGTAAGATACTTACTACATTTGCAAAAGTCAAAGCTAGCTTTTTCTTCCATTAAGATACATCTTACGCAATTTCATCTTACCTGCAAATTACGCACTCAACTTCATTATTTAGGATACCAGTCATAAAAGCGTTTATGGAAGGCCTAAAGAGAATTATACCACCAAGAACACCACCAGTTCCTTCATGGAACCTCAACATTGTCTTAACACGACTCATGGGTCCACCTTTTGAGCCCATGCACTCTTGTGAAATGCAATACTTAACATGGAAAGTTGCATTTCTAATTGCCATCACATCTCTAAGAAGAGTAGGTGAAATTCAAGCATTTACCATACAAGAACCATTTATTCAAATACACAAGCATAAAGTAGTTCTTCTGACCAATCCTAAATTTTTACCAAAAGTCATATCACCGTTCCACTTAAATCAAACCGTAGAATTACCAGTGTTCTTCCCACAGCCAGATTCTGTAGCGGAAAGAGCACTACATACATTAGACATCAAAAGAGCGTTAATGTACTACATTGACAGAACAAAACCAATTCGAAAAACAAAACAATTATTTATTGCTTTCCAAAAACTTCATACAGGAAATCCAATTTCTAAACAAGGCATTGCCAGATGGATAGTTAGGTGCATCCAAACCTGTTATCTTAAAGCAAAGAGAGAACTGCCTATTACACCAAAGGCACACTCAACTAGAAAGAAAGGTGCTACCATGGCCTTTCTAGGAAATATTCCAATGACCGAAATATGTAAGGCAGCTACATGGTCTACGCCTCATACATTTACCAAGCACTACTGTGTAGATGTGCTAACGGCACAACAAGCCACAGTAGGCCAAGCAGTACTACGAACATTGTTTCAAACAACTTCAACTCCTACAGGCTGAGCCACCGCTTTTGGGGAGATAACTGCTTACTAGTCTATGCACAGCATGTGTATCTGCAGCTACACATGCCATCGAACGGAAAATGTCACTTACCCAGTGTACATCTGTTCGTGGCATTAGTCGCTACAGATTCACATGCGCCCACCCGCCTCCCCGGGAGCCTGTAGCCGTTGAGAAGTTGATCTTGAACATCTGTATATTTGTAAATATATTACTTTAAACTACATTATGTACATTACTCCATTGCATGGGCACTATTACTAGCATACACAACTCCTACCTCACCCTCTGCGGGGGAAAACAATCTAAGATGGAGTCGACGCCCATGCGCAATGGAGCCGAAATGGGAGGAGTCCCTCGGTCTCGTGACTCAAAGACTTCTTCGAAGAAAAACAACTTGTAACACTCCGAGCCCAACACCAGATGGCGGGATGTGCACAGCATGTGAATCTGCAGCGACTAATGCCACGAACAGATGTACACTGGGTAAGTGACATTTTCCATATATATTTTATAATGTATGATTTTGCAAGAAAAAACTGAAACAACTGTTGCGTAGGTTCTCATTATTTTAATGAGACTACTGTTTTTGGGTGGCAGAATCACTTGCAGTGAGGGGAACTGAGTCTGAACCCACACCAGGTGACACTTGTCTGCCTAATCCGGGTTTTCTTCCTGCTACCTAGCAGTGCCTCATCTCCACCCAAGAGCAGGGATGATTGGGCAACCGGGCGCCTGACACACGACTCCTCAGGGAGATCGTGGTCACTCAGATCTCATCCGTTTCTCTCAGTTACATTAGTCTCACGTATGCAAAGACAATCGGAGGCAGAGTATAATTCAATAAGGTTTTATTGAAGTAACTGCATCTTGGATAATAAAGCATGTATTGCAATAACTAGGACGATGAAGCATGACAGGATTAAAATTGTGACAAGAAGAGTAAAATACAAAAATAAATCTACCATATTGTCAGTAAGATTGTTAAGGATAGTTCCTACCAAGGCTGTTACAGCATGTTAAGCTCATTCTGCCCTTCAGGTTCCCCTGGGAAGACATCATCCCTCATACCTGAGCAAGAGGCCTGTTGTCTACGTAGGCAGCTGCAGCGAAGCATACAATTGTGGTTATCTGGCTGGAATCTCCCTCTAATGTACATGGGCCAAAGTAGTGTTATAATAAAACAGCTGATGTTTCAATGAAGGATCCCCACGTAAGAGTGTATGTTTCTGTGAACATTGGAGATAAAGCGTAACACATTTTCCGCAATATATCTTACTGCAGCCTTGAGAAAAGCACAGAGTGAAGGAAATGTCTTGTTTAAGGAACGCAGTGCTGACCTAGGCGAAGAACAGCTAAATAGAGAAAAGAAAACAAGACCGCAAATGTAGCTATTGTTAAAATAATATGAAGAAGCTAGAATAAAACATATTTAGGTTAAAGTGCACATCGGCAGGTCTAGTTTGCTAAAATAACATGTCTAAAACTATAGCTAAAATGTCTCACACCACCAAACTTCATGAGGTATAGTCCGTATATAGCCAGAGGTGCTTGTTGCCACATATTATAGTGCTCTGTATTGACCATTTTAAAAAAAAAAACTAATCCACATCTTGCACATAATCATTCATGTAGAGATTATCATTTGCTAGTTTGTACTAAAACTCAGTATGTTATGTTCATTTACCTTGTTTTTAGCACAGAAAAAGACAAGGTGCAAAATAAGAACTGTGGAAACAGTGCAACTTGGTACTGGCAGTAGGTGTAACTCCCAGCACCGGCCTAGATTCCTTCCAGCAAATCTTTAAGTGTTTTAAATTTATGATAAATAAGGGGAGCTAGGTGTGTTAAGACGCCCCTCCAGATAGGATTGTTAGTGTGCTCCCATTTCTGCCTTTAGCTTTAAAGAGCTTTGATAGCTTGGATTTAAACTGATCACCCTTTCAGTCCTAGTGGGGAACTAGTGTCTCTGCTAATATTTGCTAAATCTGCTGGCTTCATCCTACACGCAATGTACACTGTGAATCAGTTACACATAACGCCTGCAAATTATTGCGATTTTTGTTTTCTAGTGTTCAAGTTGTGTTGTGCTAAATGCTGGGCTTGCACGTCTACTAAAATTCTGCCTTGCATGCTGTGATGTATCCTGCAATTTGGATTTTATAAGTAGTGAAGTTTGAACACTTCTTCCCAGCACTCACGGGTCCATTTCCCCACCCCACAGAAGGCTCTTTTCAAAGCATCCTGCCTCACATGTTCGGCAGTGCAGTGTAAATATCATGTATTCTTAGCAGGGGAGTAGAATTCTCAGGGAGACCGTTAATGCCTAGGTTAAGAATCACTCTTTCTCAAGGGTACTTACATTGTAAAATATATATAGACCCTCTCTGATTATGATTTGGAACAGTTTGTCTTGTAACTTGAGCTGTGGTTGCTTAGATTTCAGAAAAAAATGTTGGCTGTTGAATTCAGCTTTTGCGTTATACTTTTCTGTAGTGGATGATGCTTTTTTTTATGATGAGTTAAATGTAATTGACTTGTTCGGTATATTCTTAATATTAAAAAAACACAAAGTGCTAATGTTAGCCCAAATAATTCAACTGGCCCATGCATAAAGAAGCTGGTGACAAAAGGTTTCTGAGTGTCCGTTCTGCCCTGATGTTCACCTGGAAGGTCCCTTCCACCATTTGATTCTCTGAGTTTGGTAGACGCCATGGTTCTTGTTGGCTGCTAAGTGGGTCAAAGAGAATATCTACCATCAGCTGATCATCTTTGAATACCCTCTCATGAGTAGGTTCACAGCTTGGCTGGAACATTGAAGTAGTAGGATTTGATTTCTCTGCTAAAACTAAAGTTAACTCTTGATATTGGGTTGGCTGTTGCTGCCAAATTGCCTACACAGTCATGTTTTTCTGAAGTTGTGATGTATACCAAATTGAGATTTCAGAACTTAGTGCATCAGCCTGTTTGTGTACTTTAATCTTATTTTTTTCCTATGTTATTTCCAGTTGCTCAGAACAGTGAGAAACTGCAGGATAGCCCGTGTATCTTTGCGCTGACTCCGAGGCAAGTGGAGCTGATCAGAAATTCCAGGTATGGACTCTACCTCAATACTCCATTTTTCTCTAAATAGTTTTGTGTGTTGCAGAATGTGATTGATGTTTATACCTAACGGGTGTTGAGGTCTCCAGAGCACTCTGCTACCCCTTGGGGAACCCTGATGCTATGGTATTGACCTGTAGACAGCAACAATGTCTTTTGATTTAGAAATACATTTTTTTTTTTAAATCCGATTACAGATTCTGAAGGGCTTTGTCATATATCCTACTGCAAATCATTCCAAAGCTTAAGTGCCATGAAACCAAGTGTTTGAGGTGTTGCTAGATTCAGATTAGTAGAACATATCATTTCCATTAGGAGGTAATAGACAAGATGTTGGTGGCAAATAGTGTTTTTTTTTTTTTGGAAATGGTTCTGTACACAAAGTAGTGCACCTTGAACCTAAAACGTTATGATTGGTAGCCTTTGCAGCTTTTTTAAATGGTTGGTCATGGGCTGACATGAGAGAGTTTAAATTCAAGAGGCTGCATGTTTGTAGGAAAGTACCATCTTGCCTGGTATGTTACCCCCATTTTCACTCTATGTATGTTTCAGTCCCTTTGTCACTGGGATCCTGCTAGGCAGAACCCCAGTGCTCTTAGCATGTGCCCTGTATGTGTTCCCTGTGTGGTGCCTAACTGTATCACTGAGTCTCTGCTAACCAGAACCTCAGTGTTTATGCGATCTCTGCTTTCTAAAATTTGTCACTGCGGGCTAGTGACTAAATTTACCAATTCTCATTGGCACACTGGTACACCCATATAATTCCCTTGTGTATGGTACTTAGGTACCCAGGGTATTGGGGTCGCAGGAGATCCCTATGGGCTGCAGCATTTCTTTTGCCACCCATAGGGAGCTCAGACAATTCTTACACAGGCCTGCCACTGCAGCCGGAGTGAAATAACGGCCACGTTATTTCACAGCCATTTTTTCACTGCACATAACTAACTTATAAGTCCCCTATATGTCTAAGCCTCACCTGGTGAAGTTTAGGTGCCAAGTTACTTAGTGTGTGGGCACCCTGGTACTAGCCAAGGTGCCCCCACATCGTTCAGGGCAAATTCCCCGGACTGTGAGTGTGGGGACACCATTACACGCGTGCCCTATACATAGGTCACTACCTATGTATAGCGTCACAATGGTAACTCCGTACATGGCCGTGAAACATGTCTAAGATCATGGAATTGTCACCCCAATACCACAGTAACACCCCCCCCCCCTATTGGGTCTCTAGCACAGAACCCGGGTACTGCCAAACTGCCTTTCTGGGGTTTCCACTGCAGCTGCTGCCAACCCCTCAGACAGGATTCTACCCTCCTGGGGTCCAGGCAGCCCTGGCCCAGGTTACACCCTCTCCCTTAGGAAATAGGTGTGAAGGGCTAGGAGGAGTAGCCTTCCCCAGCCTCTGGGAATGCTTTGATGGGCACAGATGGTGCCCATCTCTGCATAAGCCAGTCTACACCGGTTCAGGGATCCCCCAGCCCTGCTCTGGCGCGAAACTGGACAAAGGAAAGGGGAGTGACCACTCCCCTGACCAGTACCTCCCAGGGGAGGTGCCCAGAGCTCCTCCAGTGTGTCCAAGACCTTTTCCATTTTGGAAACAGAGGTGTTGGGGGCACACTGGACTGCTCTGAGTGGCCAGTGCCAGCAGGTGACGTCAGAGACCCCCTCTGATAGGCTCTTACCTTTCTTGATAGCCAAACCTCCTCCTTTTCTGACTATTTATGGTCTCTCCTCTGGGGTATTCTTCAGATAACGAATGCAAGAGCTCACCAGAGTTCCTCTGCACTTCCCTCTTCGACTTCTGCCAAGGATCGACCGCTGACTGCTCCAGGATGCCTGCAAAACCGCAACAAAGTAGCAAGACGACTACCAGCAACATTGTAGCGCCTCATCCTGCCGGCTTTCTCTACTGTTTCCTGGTGGTGTCTGCTCTGGAAGCCAAGAAGAAATCTCCCGTGGGTCGACGGAATCTTCCCCCTGCTAATGCAGGCACCAAAAGACTGCATCACTGGTCCTCTGGGTCCCCTCTCATCCTGACGAGCATGGTCCCTGGAACAAAGGAACTCTATCCAAGTGACTCCCACTGTCCAGTGATCCTTCAGTCCAAGTTTGGTGGAGGGAAGTCCTTGCCTCCCCACGCTAGACTGCAAACCTGTGTACTGCGTGATTTGCAGCTGCTCCGGCTCCTGTGCACTCTTCCAGGATTTCCTTCGTGCACAGCCTAGCCTGGGTCCCCAGCACTCCGTCCTGCAGTGTTCAACCCTCTGAGTTGGCCTCCGGCGTCGTGGGACCCTCCTTTGTGGCTCTGAGCCAGCTCCAGTTCACAAGTCTTCTAAGTGCCTGCTCGGGTACTTCTGCGGATGCTGCCTGCTTCTGTGGGGGCTCTCTGAGTTGCTGAGCACCCCCTCTGTCTCCTCCTCCAAGGGGCGACACCCTGGTCCTTCCTGGTCCCCAGCAGCACCTAAAACCTCTTCCGCGACCCTTGTAGCTAGCAAGGCTTGTTTGCGGAATTTGTGCGTGGGAACACTTCTGCAACCTTCATCGCGACGTGGGACATCTGTTGCAGAACTCCAAGCTTCTTCCATCCGGAGGCAGCTTCCTTGCACCTTCGTCTGGGGTTTTCAGGGCTCCTGCCCCCCCTGGAAACTATTGCGACTCTTTGACTTAGTCCCCTTGCCTTGCAGGTCCTCAGGTCCAGGAATCCGTCTTCAGTGCTTTGCCGATGTTTGTGGTTCTTGCAAAATCTGCCTATCACAAGTATTGTGTCCTTTTGGGGTAGAAGGTGTACTTTACTCCTACTTTTCAGGGTCTTGGGGTGGGGTATTTTTCTAACCCTCACTGTTTTCCTACAGTCCCAGCGACCCTCTACAAGCTCACATAGGTCTGGGGTCCATTCGTGGTTCGCATTCCTCTTTTGGAGTATATGGTTTGTGTTTCCCCTAGACCTATGTTCACCTATTGCATCCTTTTGTAATTCTACACTGTTTGCATTACTTTTCTTACTATTACTTACCTGTTTTGGGTTTGTGTACATATGACTTATGTATATTACTTATCTTCTAACTGAGGGTACGCACTGAGATACTTTTGGCATATTGTCATGAAAATAAAGTACCTTTATTTTTAGTAACTCTGTGTATTGTGCTTTCTTATGATATTTTGCATATGATATAAGTGGTATATTAGGAGCTTTGCATGTCTCCTAGTTCAGCCTAAGCTGATTTGCCATAGCTACCTTCTATCAGCCTAAGCTGCTAGAAACACCTCTATTCTACTAATAAGGGATAACTGGACCTGTAAGTACCTCAGGGTACCAACTACAAGCCAGGCCAACCTCCTACAATGTGTGTTTTTGTTTTTTTTGTTTTTAATGTTACCTGCAGTTGGTGAAGAATATAATGTGGCATACCAAGGTACAGTGAAGTGCCATAGTGCAGACATAAAGTGTCCAAGGCCTGCACCACGATTTTCCAAAAAGCAGTAAAGGAAGAATTTTCCTAATAGCTCTTAGGAGGCCAAGGCAGATGGTAGCTACGTTTGAGTCTTACAGGTTAAAGAAAAGCTTGGAGGCAAAATCCTGTGTTTGTATTTTTTTTTTTTTTTTTTTTCTTCTGTTTTTTGCAGCTGTAGACTATTCAGGACGCCCCCACTTGGATGTCCAGAAGATAGGTTGCTTACTGAACAGCTCTTTATGATTTGTTGCCATTGAGCCTTAAACAGTTGATGTTCATCTATTTAACAGCACTGAAATGCAAAGATGTATTGTAGGAAGTTGGCTCTGTATGCACTATTTCAAAGTAAGGAATAGTATGCACAGAGTCCAAGGGTTCCCCTTAGAGGTAAGATAGTGGAAAAAAGAGATGATACTAATGCTCTATTTTGTGGTAGTGTGGTCGAGTAGTAGGCTTATCAAAGGAGTAGTGTTAAGCATTTGTTGTACATACACACAGGCAATAAATGAAGAACACACACTCAGACAATTCCAAGCCAATAGGTTTTTGTTATAGAAAAATATATTTTCTTAGTTTATTTTAAGAACCACAGGTTCAAATTCTACATGTAATATCTCATTTGAAAGGTATTGCAGGTAAGTACTCTAGGAACTTTGAATAATCACAATAGCATATATACTTTTTACATAAAACACATTTAGCTGTTTTAAAAGTGGACACAGTGCAATTTTCACAGTTCCTAGGGGAGGTAAAGTAATGTTAGTTCTTGCAGGTAAGTAAACCACCTACGGGGTTCAATTTGGGGTCCAAGGTAGCCCACCGTTGGGGGTTCAGAGCAACCCCAAAGTCACCACACCAGCAGCTCAGGGCCGGTCAGGTGCAGAGTTCAAAGTGGTGCCCAAAACGCCTAGGCTTCAATGGAGAGAAGGGGGTGCCCCGGTTCCGGTCTGCCAGCAGGTAAGTACCTGCGTCTTCGGAGGGCAGACCAGGGGGGTTTTGTAGGGCACCGGGGGGGACACAAGTCCACACAAAGTACACCCTCAGCAGCGCGGGGTGGCCGGGTGCAGTGTGCAAACGAGCATCGGGTTTCCAATGGGAGTCAATGGGAGACCAAAGGGTCTCTTCAGCGGTGCAGGCAGGCAAGGGGGGGCTTCCTCGGGGTAGCCACCACCTGGGCAAGGGAGAGGTCCTCCTGGGGGTCACTCCTGCACTGGAGTTCCGATCCTTCAGGTCCTGGGGGCTGCGGGTGCAGGGTCTTTTCCAGGCGTCGGGATTTCAGAGTCAGGCAGTCGCGGTCAGGAGGAACCTCGGGATTCCCTCTGCAGGCGTCACTGTGGGGGCTCAGGGGGACAACTTTGGTTACTCAGTCTCTGAGTCGTCGGAGGGTCCTCCCTGAGGTGTTTCTTCACGAGTCGAGTCGGGTCGCCGGGTGCAGTGTTGCAAGTCTCACGCTTCTTGCGGGGATTGCAGGGGTCTTTAAATCTGCTCCTCTGGATACAAAGTTGCAGTCTTTGTTGAACAGGGCCGCTGTTCTCAGGAGTTTCTTGGTCTTTTGGAAGCAGGGCAGTCCTCTGAGGATTCAGAGGTCGCTGGTCCTGGGGAAAGCGTCGCTGGAGGAGTTTTCTTCTGAAGGAGGGAGACAGGCCGGTAGGGCTGGGGCCAAAGCAGTTGGTGTCTTCTTCTCTGCAGGGTTTTTCAGCTCAGCAGTCCTCTTCTTTAAATTGCAGGAATCTAAATTCTTAGGTTCAGGGAAGCCCTTCAAATACTAAATTTAAGGGAGTGTTTAGGTCTGGGGGGTTAGTAGCCAATGGCTACTAGCCCTGAGGGTGGGTACACCCTCTCTGTGCTGCCTCCCAAGGGGAGGGGGTCACATTCCTATCCCTATTGGGGGAATCCTCCATCTGCAAGATGGAGGATTTCTAAAAGTTAGTCACTTCAGCTCAGGACACCATAGGGGCTGTCCTGACTGGCCAGTGACTCCTCCTTGTTGTTCTCATTATTTCCTCCGGCCTTGCCGCCAAAAGTGGGGCCGTGCCCGGAGGGGGCGGGCAACTCCACTAGCTGGAGTGCCCTGTGGTGCTGGAACAAAGGGGGTGAGCCTTTGAGGCTCACCGCCAGGTGTTGCAGCTCCTGCCTGGGGGAGGTGATAGCATCTCCACCCAGTGCAGGCTTTGTTACTGGCCTCAGAGTGACAAAGGCACTCTCCCCATGGGGCCAGCAACATGTCTAGAGTGTGGCAGGCTGCTAAAACCAGTCAGCCTACACGGGTAGTTGGTTAAGGTTTCAGGGGGCACCTCTAAGGTGCCCTCTGGGGTGTATTTCACAATAAAATTTCAACTGGCATCACTGTGCATTTATTGTGCTGAGAAGTTTGATACCAAACTTCCCAGTTTTCAGTGTAGCCATTATGGTGCTGTGGAGTTCGTGTTTGAGAGACTCCCAGACCATATACTCTTCTGGCTACCCTGCACTTACAATGTCTAAGGTTTTGCTTAGACACTGTAGGGGCACAGTGCTCATGCACTGGTGCCCTCACCTATGGTATAGTGCACCCTGCCTTAGGGCTGTAAGGCCTGCTAAAGGGTGACTTATCTATACTGCACAGGCAGTGTGAGGTTGTCATGGAACCCTGAGGGGAGTGCCATGTCGACTTACTCGTTTTGTCCTCACCAGCACACACAAGCTGGCAAGCAGTGTCTGTGCTGAGTGAGGGGTCCCCAGGGTGGCATAAGATATGCTGCAGCCCTTAGAGACCTTCCCTGGCATCAGGGCCCTTGGTACCAGGGGTACCAGTTACAAGGGACTTACCTGGATGCCAGGGTGTGCCAATTGTGTAAAACAAAAGTACAGGTTAGGGAAAGAACACTGGTGCTGGGGCCTGGTTAGCAGGCCTCTGCACACTTTCAAATCAAAACATAGCATCAGCAAAGGCAAAAAGTCAGGGGGTAACCATGCCAACGAGGCATTTCCTTACATGTATACTATTCAAGACAGAACAGTGGTTGTTAGTGACAGACCTAGTAACGTAAATGTTGTTGGCATATTAGAATATCTTAAAGTCCTAGGCTCGAATCAATAACGCCAGAGGGGATAGATAAATATTAAAAAATGTGATGATAATGAAGATCTCTATGGAACACCCTAAAGTGAGATTGATGTAGGAAGGTGATATGGGGCATTAGAAACCGATGGCGAGCAGTTCATTAGAAATGGTACCATTAGAGACTTATTTGCAAATACTGAGGTAAAAAAAAAAAACAGTTTGTCATAGTGGAGTTTACTTGCAGTATCCAAACTGTTGATAAAGTAGTATCAGCACCACACAAGCCTCTTCAGCAACAGTGAAGGCTAAGTTTTCTGACACTGCCATCAAACCAGTCTCTGTATCGTGTCCCGGTCTAAAGGCGGACTGGGTGATGTCAAGTTTGCTTTCAAGATTTGGAACTCAGAGGTGCACGTGAAAGCAGGAACATTCAAGTAGAAGAAGAGAAAAACATAGTATCTTAAAACATTACTCATGCTTAAGATTTCAATATGGGTTTAAAAAGCATTAAAGAAAAGTAAAAATAAAACAAATCTGCTGCAAAGCCTGCACTTGGTAATTAAGTATCAAATGCAAGGCCTCCGAGGTAGTTCGCACAGACCATTTCAGGTGACCCATACCATTTAGAAGTTAAAATACTTAAGGGCAGAAAATGTAGTTGCTGGAGGGTCCAAAAGCTTCAAACACCAAGAGATATATTCCATCTCACTTAAGGTTGAGCTTTCTTAATAGTGATAGTGTTCATTATAATCTGATAGTTCCTTACTTACAAGCATTGCTGTCTAATTGGAAGCTTAGATCGTACGAAGCTCGTTTTAAGCAGGTCTTTAGAAATTTTAAATCAGCTCTGAATCACTGAGTTGGAACAAAAGTTGGTTTCATTGCTATCATTAATCTAACTAAAGAACATATTTCTTTTTCACTATAAACATTTCCCTCCCTATGTCTTAAAGTGTCATCTTCACTTCTCAGCAGGCAGGTTGCCCACCAAAAAACTTCTGCCAAGCTTTGTGTGAAGGAGTTCTTAATCACAAATTCCAGTCTTTGGGGGCCGTTGTCGCTGAGGTGTTACAGATTATTCTCCTTAACATCCGCCCTTCCATTTTATTTTTTAAGAAAATCATCTTGCCACATCAGTTAACTCCACTGCAAACAGTAATCTGGCTGGTGTTTTGGCCTGGTAAACAGATAGAAGATGAGAAGTGTCTTCTACACACCATGTTATTAAATGTGCCCAACCCTTTGGCCTCAGATTATGCCTTGCTAACGTTGTTAAATATGTGAGCAGTATCATTCAAATTACTACACCGTTTTCCCGAAGAAGGTATAAGGTTTAACAAATTCAAATTTTGGGTATCCTAGATACCATGGGTAATTGGCGTATATACCACCTTTTTTCTCCATGAAAATATAATTTTACTTTTAGAGCGGCTGATTTAAAACATTTTGGAAAAAACAAAATGTGCAGCAGCATACTGCCGCAACATCACTAGGCGACTACATAAGCCCTTGGGGATAAGTCCAAAATTACTATATCATCCTGTAGGAAGTTGGCTCTGTATATACTATCTCAGAGTGAGAGATAGTGTGCACAGAGTCCAAGGGTTCCCCTTAGAGGTTGATAGTGGCAAAATTAGTTAATTCTAATGCTCTATTTTGTGGTAGTGGGGTCGAGCAGTAGGCTTATCAGAGGGTAGTGCTAAGCATTTGTTGTACACACACAGGCAATAAATGAGGAACACACACTGACAGACTTAACTCCAGGCCAATAGTTTTTATACAGAAAAATATATTTTCTTTAATTTAGAACCACAAGATTCAAGATTTGAGGTAAGTACATAAAATGCAAGGTACTTCACACAGGTAAGTATAGAACTTTAATTTTAAACAGTAGTACAAACAGTTGTAGTTCAAATGGCAATAAGCTATTTTAAAAGTGGACACAGTGCAAAAATCAACAGTTCCTAGGGGAGGTAAGTTTGGTTAGGTTTCTGACGTAAAGCATTTACACAGTCAGTCTCCTGGGCATAGGCAGCCCACCGTTGGGGGTTCAAGGCAACCCTAAAGCCACAGCAGCACAGGGCTGGTCAGGTGCAGAGGTCAAGGGAGGGCCCAAAACACATAGGCGACTAGGGGTGCTCGAGTTCCGATCTGCTGGCAGGTAAGTATTTGCGTCCTCAGGGAGCTGGCCAGGGGGGGTTTGTAGAGCACTGGGGGGCGGGGGGACACAAACCAGCACACAAGACACCCTCAACTGCACAGGGGCAGCCGGGAGCAGTGTGTGAAGTTGGCGTTGGGTTTGCTATAGGAAGCAATAGAGGGACCCGGGGGTCACTTAGGCGATGCAGGCAGGGCACATTGGGGGCTTCTCAGGCCAGCCACAGACTGGGCTAGGAAGAGGGCAACCTGCTGGTCACTCCTGCGCTTGAGGTTGGTTCCTCTCTGTCCTGGGGGATGCAGGTGCAGTGCTCGGTCCAGGTCCTTGTTACCAGGCAGTCACACTCAATGGGAGCCTGTGGATCCTCTCTGCAGGTGTCGCTGCAGGGGTGCAGGGGGGTCGACTCGGGTTACTCACGTTGTCAGTCGCCTGGAAGTCCTCTCTGCAGTGTTTGTTCTCTGGAGCTCGAGTTGGGGTCGTCTGGTGCAGAGTGAGAAGTCTCACACTTCCGGTGGGAAGAGAGTTCTTTCCAAGTTGTTTCAAAGTTGCAAAAATGTTGCTGTTGGTGAACAGTGCCACTGTTATCTGAGTTTCTTGGTCCTTCGGTTTCAGGGCAGTCCTCTGAATCCTCAGAGGTCACAGGTTCCTGTCGGATGTGTCGCTGTGCAGGCTCTCAGAGTCTGGAGACAGGCCGGCAGGGCTGGGTCCAAGTCAGTTGTTGTCTCCGTCGTCTCTGCAGGGCTTTCAGGTCCGCAGTCCTTCTTTGTGAAGGTTGTAGGAATCAGATTTCCTGGGTTCTGGATCGCCCCGAAATACTAAATTTAGGGGGGTGTTTAGATCTGGGGGGGCAGTAGCCAATGGCTACTGTCCTCGATTGTGGCTACACCCTCTTTGTGCCTCCTCCCTGAGGGGAGGGAAGCACATCCCTAATCCTATTGGGGGAATTCTCCAATCTAAAGACGGAGTATTTCTAAAGTTAGGGGTCACCTCAGCTCAGGACACCCCATGTGGCCAGAAACTCATCTGGTTGTGGCAGGTTGGCAGAAACTTGTCAGCCTAGCACTAAGAGTCGGACTGGTATTCAGGGGGCGCATCTCGAAGATGCCCTCTGGGTGTTTTTTACAATAAATCTCACACTGGCATCAGTGTGCATTTATTGTGCTGAGAAGTTTGATACCAAACTTCCCAGACTTCAGTGTAACCATTATGGAACTGTGGAGTTCGTGTTTGACAAACTCCCAGACCATAAGCTCTTTATGGCTACCCTGCACTTACAATGTCTATGGTTTTGCTTAGACACTGTAGGGGCATAGTACTCATGCACATATGCCCTCACCTGTGGTATAGTGCACCCTGCCTTAGGGCTGTAAGGCCTGCTAGAGGAGTGACTTATCTTTACTGCCTAGGCAGTGAGAGGTGGGTATGGCACTCTGAGGGGCGTGTCATGTCGACTTATTAAACCCCCCCCCCCCCAACCAGCACACATTCAAGCTGTGAGACAGTGTGCATGTGCTGTGCTGAGTGAGGGGTCCCCAGAGTGGCATAAGACATGCTACAGCCCTTAGAGACCAGATATTTACTCTTTCCCCCCCCCGCCCCCCAAAAAGGTAGGGAAAAAAAACAATTTCCTTTGAAAGGAACGGGCAGATCATAAATATACAGAGGAAACAATAATGGAGCACCACTGCTTTAAGCCATTTTTGGTCGAGAATCTCTCGGATAATCCCCGGTTGCTTCCCAACAAGACTTGGTACCAGGTTGTGGAAAGGAGGGCGAGAAATGCAGTTAAGTTCCAGGCATGCCGTGATGAGTTAACGTCTTCCACAGTGTTGGGCAATCTACTTGATTAAAAGCCACTGAAGTCCATGAACGCGGCATATCCTGGAGAGCCTCTAATACGCATGTATTTTTCATTAATTAGCTGCAGAGTTGCAGTGCTATCGAAGGTCCCATGTTTTCCCCAAAGCTCGTCTGTTCTAATGGAATGATCTTGTCTTCTGCTCTGGTATTAAGCTGGGCCAGTAGACATCCAGTGAAGATCTTGTTTACTGCATCTAACAGTGCGTTTTTTTTTTTTTTTTTTTTTTTTAAGTGGGACAGTGATACTTCCGGTCCATTGTGAGGGCACCGTTGCATAACAAGTTTCAAAGACCAGAAATAACAACTTAGCCCATAGTTTAACTTCTTTATTACCAAAATGGGCACCTCTTCTGGGCCCAGGAGCACCTTGGAGTGCATGGCAAGGATTGAGGCCTTGATCTTTCGCACAGGAAGAGGGGGGGGTGGGGGGAGGGATCATAACTCGATGTAACCAAATTGACAGCCTGCTTTTCCATACAAAATATGGTTTCTACATTCTCTGCATATAGTGTGGAAATAAAGCTGTCCCAACTATCTGCTCCTGTGGGGGAGGGGTGGGATATTGGTGTAGTTCCACATCAATCTGCGACTATCTCTCAAAATGTTCACACATTTCTATAAGCAGCCTCCCTCAACTTAACCCACCTAAGATCTACACTGCTTTTTTGACTTGCCTTTATACTACTACTTCTCCGTTTCAAAAGGGACAGGTATCCGTCTCTTTACTTGGAAAAGGAGATGAACTGCTTTCTGATCAGCCTGTTTTTTTTTTTTTTTTTTCTCATCCTAAGAACAGACAAAGATATCGGTTTATAGGGATTCTTACCATACCTTTTGAACAGCATATTTTGTGAACAGCTTCATGAACAGATCAAAAAAATAGAAAACATCGGCTTCCCAGGTGTCCAGATCATTATACCAGCATTCTCCAGGATCCCTTTTAAGTTGGATAGTTTCCTAGGATCCCATTGTGTTATACCAGAGTGTATTTTGGATTTTTAATTGGGGCCATCAATTTCCGATGACCCTACTGGAGTCCTATTCGCTTCGGAGGAGAAGACTAAGAGTTTGTGGTCACTAAGTATAGAATCTAATACTGTTAAGTCGCTTACATAATGTAACTATTAATATGGGACTATAAGAAAATGTATAATTGAGTTTTCTGTTGGCGATTTATGGGTAAAGTGCGCAAGAGAGTGTAAGGCAAATCTCACATTAACAATTAAGCATGTTTTTTTTTCTTTTTTTTCTCAATTGATCAAGGAGAATTTGGCCTCAACTGTTAGTAGGTTTGGTGGAAAAAGCAGAGGGGGACTAGACAATGCTTCCTCTTTTTCAGACTCCAGGACCAAGCTAATGGCGTGGTTGGAAACAATTGACTGTGTGATGTCTAGCATCATATTGGCTTTGAGACATTGAGAGTTAATATGCGTTTTAAATATCTTCGATGAGAAATCAGTATATAGTTAGAAAACGATGGGGACTGTGGTAAACATTTTCAGCAGTGGGACCAACTTGACGTGTGCATGCGGACGGAGACATAGCACAGTGTAATGACAAGTTAGGAATTTGTGCTGAGGCTGGGCATTTTCGTTTCTGGAAGAATTACTGTCAGCATAAATTGTCAAGGTGTAGAACACAACCACATGCTGCAGTCTCCAGGGGTGAGTCAAACAGCCTGAAATGGAATCTCTCCTAACTGTGTAGAATCTTCAGACTATGGTTCCACTGCCTTCTCCTATATTAAGCCTGTCATACATTTAGGGCATGTATTGGCAAAGGTAACTTGTGGTAAGTGAAAGGGAGTTTTACAAACTTGGTTACTTAGTCTGGTGTTTTCCCAAGAGAG
This sequence comes from Pleurodeles waltl, assembly GCF_031143425.1. Lineage (NCBI taxonomy): Eukaryota > Metazoa > Chordata > Amphibia > Caudata > Salamandridae > Pleurodeles > Pleurodeles waltl. The sequence goes on along the minus strand of NC_090451.1, from coordinate 66,402,747 downwards.
ACACCAAGCAGGCTCAATGCACACAGGGCAATAAAGCAACTAAGATACTTGCATCCCTGCTTGAGTGTTGGACCATTCTTCGGTTCCCCAATCCTTTACTGTGGAAAAATCGGGTAATTCTTGTGGGGGCATTATTATGAGAGCATGAAGACTAACGTGTCCCCAAAATGTATACCAGAAGGCTACTACACCGAGTGAACGACGACACGTGACTTTAGATTAAAAAAAACACACATGGCACAGTGCTATGTTAAAAAAAAAAAAAAAAAAAAAAAGTCTGGGCTTTTCTTTAGATCGTAAGCTTTCCTTGGCCTCTCGGGCATATAGAATAACGAGCACCTGTTTTGGCCTTTTTGAGAGCCCTTCGTAAAATTTAGAATCGGCTCCCATTAGAAGCCAGAAGAATTATGGTCCAGAGGTTGATACTGTTGTGCCTGTACTACGGGAATTCATTCTATTTAGGCAGCCCAAACGTGGTTATTAGGAAGCTGCAAGTAATTCAAAATGTTGCTGCTCAGTCTTCTGGGAATTCCAAAATTTCATTCAGCAAGGGAAGTACTTAGGACGCTGCACTTGCTACCTATAAGCAGCAGAATTCAGTTTAAGGTTCTTTGTTTGGTACATTGCGCCAACATAAACGGGGGCCTTAAAATTCTCAAACATTTGATTGCCTTGTACCAATCCAGTTCCTTGGACCTTCTTGTCATACCCAGGATAAACAGATCCAGGAGTGGTGGTGGGTCCTTTTCTTTATTTAGCCCCTAAGCTGTATTTACTCCTGATTAACCTGATAAGTGTAAACGACTGGCTCTGCTTTCGTAAGTAACAAAAAACTTAACGCTTTCCTACGTAATGCTGCTTGTAGCCTACTGGTCTCTCTAGTGCTGGGAAGCATGGTTTCAGATAGCCATGCTCCTTACAAATCTGGTAATAATAAAAGGTATCTCCTCCCTTATATGGTACACTCCCAAACTCTTAACCTGTCCAGTACCCCTAACAATGGCACTGCATGTACAGCAGGTTAAAAGAGCTTTCATGAAGGAACGTAAATGGCAGAATGCTTAAGGTCCGCAATAGGGCCCACAAAGCTTTGGTGCCCCTCTCAGGAGACCCATTGTTCAATCATAATTGACCAGTATGAAAAGGTTATTTGCAGCGATTCTACTCGCGTGGATTAGAGCTACAAATTGGGAAGATTTTGCACTGTACCAAACCATTGAGCAAAATGCATTCTTTTCCTAGAAGTTAGAATCAAGCCCAAATCAAAAATTGCTTAACAGACGTCACTAGGTGGTCATATCGAAGCTAGTCTAAAGAGGGGTGACTGGCTTTTGCTCTCTAATCATATTAAATGTTAAGTTTGCAAGAGATAAATTTAGTTGAAATAAGATAAACTATTCAACTGAGGTCTGGTAAGACTTGCTACCCATGAGGTGGTTCTTCCAAGTGTCCTAGTTACTGTGAGCACAGTCACGTGTCTAATGCACTGCCATTGGGTACTACAATGATGCCTTGCCTCCTTATCCCCATGTCCACTTTCCCTAGACTTTGACATGATTACCCTTGCCTGCGGTACTTACTTATCTCCTTTTTTACAGGGATCTACAGCCTGGAATTAAATCTGTGCAGGTTGTTCTAAGGTAGGTTTTATTTCACATCTTCTAATGTATTGTTGGGCAGGGGACCGGGTACTGTGGGGAGTGGAAAGCATTGGCTTGACTTTGAAACTAAAATGATAAAAATGATGCAAGTGGCATTTTTGGTATACTAAGGTTTTGTGGCTGTTACGGAAATCTGTGCAAAAAATGCAAGGCCTTCTTAGTTCGGCCATTTTTGGTGAAATTCACAATGATTGAGAAGTAACCCACTACGAGCAGAATGTTTTTCCTTTCACTGAAGCCATGTGCAAGATTTCCTAAGATTGCATTACATATACCCGATGAATGAGATGTATTGGAGTAATACAAGGGCCACACTCTGAAAGAGAACCCGCGCTGGCATTTCTGCTGTTGATTGTTGTGCTTGTACAAGGAAGAACCATGGTGCCTAAAGTTTCAGAGCGTTTCAGACTATCTTTTTGGCAGTGGTTCCCAAACCAGAAATTGAAGGCATTGGAGCAACTTCTTAAGTCCAAGGTTTTTTTTTTTTTATATAATTGAAAGTTAAAAGCATAACTGAATTAATTTCAGTCAGTGTTACATATTTTGAGGAGGCAGGATGGAAGTCACTAGATGTTATTTTGAGTTTAATAATCTGTTGATATAGGTATTCACCGCGTGACACCCCAGTACAAAGTGATTGAACATGAATGCTTCTTAAAGAAAATGAACATCAGGTGCACAGTATTACTTTTTTAATGTCACCCTAAAATCTGATATATGTTCCAAAACTGAGCGCACAGTTCACAAGACATTAAGACACTTCATATGTCAATACAGGTTGTCACCTAACCAAGTCCTTCCTGGTATTTTCAAGCAGTTGCAGTGTAACGGTTCAATGAACGTGTCTGTATTTTAGTCCTGACTAAACGCAAAGATTCAGGTTTAAATGTACATGATGATGGGCTTCTTGCTAAATGCTCAACAAAACAGAGGCAGATGAATGCCATCACATTTGGTTTATTGAACTCAACCCCTTCCCTGGTGAACTAGTACAAATGACAGTTGCTTGACCTGTTGTTTCACCTCTTGATTCTCTTGCTATGTTCTTGGGACGTTCCACAACATTAGTAAACAGTCAGTACTGAATTTAAACCCACTCAGCGTGTGATTTGTGAAAGTTTGTTGATTATCTCAAGCCCTTCAGTATTTACAGTTGTCGGCTATTATGGTCAAGACTAGGGTCAAGCTTGTTTAGATGTTTTTTTCTTGGAGTTCAGATCTATAGAAACTGCATAATTGTCTGGTATATCTCAAGCAGAGAGCAGAAATAGACAGGTTCCAATTCAGATTATGGCAGACTATTTGCCATCTGAGTCTGTTAAGCAAGGTGTCACTTTTGCTGTGGGATAGTTCACATGACAGTCATTTGGATACCTTTTGCAATTTACTGTAATGCAAAATACTTTTATTTTTAACTTTGCTTAAATTGAAGTGCTCATTGTATGCAAGCCAGAAAGGGAATCAGCCCACTCTGATTTGCCCCGGTAGCCAAAAGTGTATTTAACCAAACCTTGCTTCCCCCACCCAAGCTAGTAGTAGTCTGGACATGGGATTGAACACAGAATCACTCAATGAGAAAGGAAAAAAGGAGCAACTTTAACACCAGTTTTGCAGATGCGGAGGGCCATTGGGATGACAGTTGCTTCCTTTTATGTTGAAGTACTTTTTTGACTCCACTCTTTGTAAACTTTGCTTTTGTTTTTGTAGCGTATTGAAAAAAATACGAGCCACTGTAGTTTGTACCACTGTGGCACAGCATTAATGTTTGCCATGTTAAGATTGAGCTGCTTAATGATCAGAACATCTCTGAAAACCTTACCCCTTCCCCTTCTTGTTCCTTACAGAAAATGGTCCCTCCACACAACCATTACTACACTCTGATTTATCTTGATCTTTTGTATTTAATTTACAGGATATGTTACACAGATTCCAGTTGCCCTCAGGAGGATCAGTACCCTCCAAACATTGCTGTTAAAGTAAATCACAGTTACTGCTCTGTCCCGGTGAGTTAATTTATGTCTTCAACCCTAATTAGTAGATAAGGAATGGATTGAGAGTAGTCACACTTGTTTGTCTCCTATCAAGACCAGTAGTATACAACACCTAAAGGGCAACACTGTTGTATAATGTCTCCACTCAGGACCATTGAAACCAACTGTATTACCTGAAATATTATTCAGGAATGTGCAAGGGAAAGAGACAAATATTGCGGGATAACAAATTGTCACAGAAGCTTCGAAATCGAGAAAGAGCTTGTGTTTGTGTCAAGTGAGTTATCCACTGATTATCGCTTCACTCTTGTATTAGTTGGTGTGAAAGGTCCACAGCATAGGAGAAAATGGGCTGCATTTTACAGAATATATTGCACAAGGAAACTGTTCTCACACAGTGCCTTTCAAAGTTATGCTTTTTCCAGCTTGAAAAGCCAATCAGTCAAGTTTCTTTTCTCTCCAGGAGTGCATCCTATATTTTACCTGTGTAACTCTGACTTGTCCAAGCAAGTTGTGCAACTGCTACTACAAGAAATCCAGGTCATACAGAATGACTTTGGCAGATGATTTTCCTGTTTCTATTCTACTTTGTAATTGTTTTTTTAAGTTTAGTGTTATGTTTGGCTTATGTGTACCTGACTGCTTCCCTTGAAGGTATTAGGAAGGCCAGTGTTTACAGGTGTCACTTCACTTTTTAGAAATGGCAAAATCATTTGTAAGGAAATGCCTCCTTGGCATGGTTACCCCCTGACTTTTTGCCTTTGCTGATGCTATGTTTTGAATTGAAAGTGTGCTGAGACCTGCTAACCAGGCCCCAGCACCAGTTTTCTTTCCCTAACCTGTACTTTTGTTTTCACAATTGGCACACCCTGGCATCCAGGTAAGTCCCTTGTAACTGGTACCCCTGGTACCAAGGGCCCTGATGCCAGGGAAGGTCTCTAAGGGCTGCAGCATATCTTATGCCACCCTGGGGACCCCTCACTCAGCACAGACACACTGCTTGCCAGCTTGTATGTGCTGGTGAGGACAAAACAAGTAAGTCGACATGGCACTCCCCTCAGGGTGCCATGCCAACCTCACACTGCCTATGCAGTATAGATAAGTCACCCCTCTAGCAGGCCTTACAGCCCGAAGGCAGGGTGCACTATACCATAGGTGAGGGCACCAGTGCATGAGCACTGTGTCCCTACAGTGTCTAAGCCAAACCTTAGACATTGTAAGTGCAGGGTAGCCATAAGAGTATATGGTCTGGGAGTCTGTCAAACACGAACTCCACAGCACCATAATGGCTACACTGAAAACTGGGAAGTTTGGTATCAAACTTCTCAGCACAATAAATGCACACTGATGCCAGTGTACATTTTATTGTAAAATACACCCCAGAGGGCACCTTAGAGGTGCCCCCGAAACCTTAACCAACTACCTGTGTAGGCTGACTGGTTCTAGCAGCATGCCACACTCGAGACATGTTGCTGGCCACATGGGGAGAGTGCCTTTGTCACTCTGTGGCTAGTAACAAAGCCTGCACTGGGTGGAGATGCTATCACCTCCCCCAGGCAGGAGCTGTAACACCTGGCGGTGAGCCTCAAAGGCTCACCCCCTTTGTTTCAGCACCACAGGGCATTCCAGCTAGTGGAGTTGCCCGCCCCCCCTGGCCACGGCCCCACTTTTGGCGGCAAGGCCGGAGGAGATAATGAGAAAAACAAGGAGTCACTGACCAGTCAGGACAGCCCCTAAGGCAACCTGAGCTGAAGTGACTCTGACTTGTAGGAATCCTCCATCTTGCAGATGGAGGATCCCCCCCAATAGGGATAGGAATGTGACCCCCTCCCCTGGGGAGGAGGCACAAAGAGGGTGTACCCACCCTCAGGGCTAGTAGCCATTGGCTACTGCCCTCCCTGACCTAAACACACCCCTAAATCCTGTATTTAGGGGCTCCCCTGAACCTAAGAAATCCGATTCCTGCAACTTAAGAAGAAGAGGACTGCTGAGCTGAAAAACCCTGCAGAGAAGATGGAGACACCAACTGCTTTGGCCCCAGCCCTACCGGCCTGTCTCCCTCCTTCAGAAGAAAACTGCTCCAGCGACGCTTTCCCCAGGACCAGCGACCTCTGAATCCTCAGAGGACTGCCCTGCTTCCAAAAGACCAAGAAACTCCCGAGAACAGCGGCCCTGTTCAACAAAGACTGCAACTTTGTTTCCAGAGGAGCAGATTTAAAGACCCCTGCAATCCCCGCCAGAAGCGTGAGACTTGCAACACTGCACCCGGCGACCCCGACTCGACTGGTGGAGAAACAACGCTACAGGGAGGACCCCCCCCCCCCCCGGGACTCCAAGACTGTGAGTAACCAAAGTTGTCCCCCCTGAGCCCCCACAGCGACGCCTGCAGAGGGAATCCCGAGGCTCCCCCTGACCGCGACTCCCTGACTCTAAAATCCTGACGCCTGGAAAAGACCCTGCACCTGCAGCCCCCAGGACATGAAGGATCAGAACTCCAGTGCAGGAGTGACCCACAGGAGGCCCTCTCCCTTGCCCAGGTGGTGGCTACCCTGAGGAGACCCCCCCCCCCCCCCCCACCCCCTCCTTGCCTGCATCGCTGAAGAGACCCCTTGGTATCCCATTGATTCCTATTACAAACCCGACGCTTGTTTGCACACTGCACCCGGCCACCCCCGCGCTGCTGAGGGTGTACTTTCTGTGTGGACTTGTGTCCCCCCCCGGTGCCCTACAAAACCCCCCTGGTCTGCCCTCCGAAGACGCGGGTACTTACCTGCTGGCAGACCGGAACCGGGGCACCCCCTTCTCCATTGAAGCCTATGCGTTTTGGGCACCACTTTGAACTCTGCACCTGACCGGCCCTGAGCTGCTGGTGTGGTAACTTTGGGGTTGCTCTGAAACTTCAACGGTGGGCTACCTTGGACCCCCAATTTGAACCCCGTAGGTGGTTTACTTACCTGCAAGAACTAACAATAACTTACCTCCCCGAGGAACTGTTGAAAATTGCACTGTGTCCACTTTTGAAATGGCTATATGTGTTTTATGTGAAAAGTATATATGCTATTGTGATTATTCAAAGTTCCTAAAGTACTTACCTGCAATACCTTTCAAATGAGATATTACATGTAGAATTTGAACCTGTGGTTCTTAAAATAAAATAAGAAAATATATTTTTCTATAAAAAAACCTATTGTCCTGGAATTGTCTCTGAGTGTGTGTTCCTCATGTATTGCCTGTGTGTATGTACAACATATGCTTAACACTACTCCTTTGATAAGCCTACTGCTCGACCACACTACCACAAAATAGAGCATTAGTATTCTCTCTTTGCCACTATCTTACCTCTAAGGGGAACCCTTGGACTCTGTGCATGCTATTCCTTACTTTGAAATAGCACATACAGAGCCAACTTCCTACATCATTGGTATGACATTTAAACATGCATAGCAAAGAATATCAAACTATTTTTTTTTTATTTTTTTTTTTATCTGCAGTCCCAGTTGAGTACACTTTATAGGTCGAGCACGCAAGTGCTTTGACCTGTTGTAAATATTGTGGATTTTTAATCATGATCACCTCATACCCATCTCCCTTGATGTCATTTACCGGCTTGCAGACTGACCCTGTTACATGGATAATGGCATGATTGTAGATATACTTCAGCGTGGGTGAACTATTTTTCTTTTCGCTCCCCTTCGTGCTCCATGGCCCTCCCATCGCGAACTGCTCAAACTCCATCAGTGGTATTGGAGCGCAGGTCACATTGTTCACACTGTTATCGAATCAGAGTAATTTCTTTTGGCTCTTTCCTTCACGCTCCATAGCTGTACCAAAAACTCTTAATTCATAAATGCTTTAGTTAAAAAAAAAAAAAAAAAACACAAAACGCTATGTTCGATGGCATCTGTCGCTGTAGATACGCATGTTCTGCAATAGCTCGCCATCTGGTGTTGGGCCGGAGTGTTACAAGTTGTTTTTCTTCGAAGAAGTCTTTCGAGTCACGGGACCGAGTGACTCCTCCTTTTGTCTCCATTGCGCATGGGCGTCGACTCCATCTTCGATTGTTTTTTTTCCGCCATCGGGTTCGGACGTGTTCCTGTCGCTCCGAGTTTCGGAACGGAAAATTAGCTAATTTCGGAAGATTTTCGTCGGTATTGTTGCGTTCGGGATCGGCGTACTTAGATTCCACACCGCATCGAAGATCGAAGAGCTCCGGTGCCCTTCGGGGTAGTTTTTCGATCCTCCGTCGGGGCCTGGTCGGCCCGACCGCGTGCTGAAGAACGCCGATGGAACGGACCCCGTTCCGTTTCTGCCCCAAATGCCACAATAAATACCCCTACACAGACCAACACTTGGTCTGCAACCTGTGCCTGTCACCTGAGCACAGCGAAGACACCTGCGAGGCCTGTCGTGCGTTCCGGTCCCGAAAAACACTCCGAGACCGTCGAGCCAGAAGACTTCAAATGGCGTCCGCACCGACAGCCCAACGGGAGTTCGAGGAACAGGAAGAGGAAGGTACCTTCTCGATCCAAGACTCAGACTCCGAAGGATTCGACGATACACAAACCGTGAGTAAGACGTCGAAAACCACACAAAGAAACATTTACAAGGCCCAGGGGACGCCACTGCCACCAGGCCATGGCTCGACCCATAAATTCGGTGACCGACCGTCGGCACCGAAAAAGGCCCAAACAGTGCCGAGATCGTCCGACTCCGGTCGAGACACCGGCACGCAGCCTTCTCGGGACCGAGAAAGTGCTGGAGACAAGCCTCGACACCGAGATGCCGGTGTGGACACGGCTCGACGCCGAGACAGCGGCACCGAAACAGATCGACGCCGAGAGGTTTCGGCCCGAAAAGGAAAAAAGTCACCTCGGAGCCGAAAAAACACGCAGACAAAGTTTCGATGCCGAAACAAACTGCAAGCGACCCAGCTTCAGGCTCTTATACAGAAGAGCACTCGCTAACCTCCCAAATGAAAAAAGCATAGGTTTGAGGAAGAGCTACAAGCAACTGATGTGGACCATAGGCAAAAGCGTATCTTCATTCAGCAGGGGACAGGAAAAATAAGCACCCTTCCCCCCATTAGGAGAAAGAGAAGGTTGGAGTTCCAGACGGAACAAGCACCACAACCAAAAGTGGTGAAAAGAGTTACACCACCACCCTCTCCTCCGCCCGTGATTAACGTTTCACCAGCACAAACTCCATCACACACCCCAGCTCACACCACCATGAGCCAGGGTGACCAAGATCAGGACGCATGGGACCTATACGACGCCCCAGTGTCAGATAACAGCCCGGAGGCATACCCTACAAAGCCATCTCCACCAGAAGACAGCACCGCGTACTCTCAGGTGGTGGCTAGAGGAGCACAATTTCACAACGTAAGCCTCCACTCAGAACAGGTCGAGGATGATTTCTTGTTCAACACACTCTCCTCCACCCACAGCTCATACCAAAGCCTGCCTATGCTCCCTGGTATGCTCCGGCACGCAAAAGACATATTTAAGGAGCCGGTCAAAAGTAGGGCAATCACACCAAGGGTGGAAAAAAAGTACAAGCCGCCTCCTACGGACCCGGTTTTCATCACTACACAGCTGCCACCAGACTCTGTTGTTGTAGGAGCAGCTAGGAAAAGGGCCAACTCTCACACATCTGGAGATGCACCACCCCCAGATAAAGAAAGCCGCAAGTTCGATGCAGCTGGTAAAAGAGTCGCAGCACAAGCTGCAAACCAGTGGCGCATCGCGAACTCCCAGGCACTACTTGCGCGCTATAACAGAGCCCACTGGGACGAGATGCAACATCTCATTGAACATCTGCCCAAGGACTTCCAAAATAGGGCAAAACAAGTGGTTGAGGAGGGACAGACCATCTCCAACAACCAGATGCGTTCCTCCATGGACGCTGCAGATACAGCTGCACGGACAATTAATACATCTGTAACTATCAGAAGGCATGCATGGCTCCGAACGTCTGGATTTAAACCAGAGATTCAACAAGCAGTTCTCAATATGCCTTTTAATGAAAAAGAACTGTTCGGTCCAGAAGTGGACACAGCGATTGAGAAACTCAAAAAAGATACGGACACTGCCAAAGCCATGGGCGCACTCTACTCCCCGCAGAGCAGAGGGAATTACAGCACATTCCGTAAAACGCCCTTTCGAGGGGGGTTTCGGGGTCAAAGCACACAAGCCAGCACCTCACAAGCAACACCGTCCACTTACCAGGGACAGTATAGAGGAGGTTTTCGGGGACAATATAGAGGAGGGCAATTCCCTAGAAATAGAGGGAGATTTCAAAGCCCCAAAACCCCTACTACTAAACAATGACTCACAGGTCACTCACCCCCTCCACACAACACCAGTGGGGGGAAGAATAGGTCATTATTACAAAGCATGGGAGGAAATCACTACAGACACTTGGGTTCTAGCAATTATCCAACATGGTTATTGCATAGAATTTCTACAATTCCCTCCAAACATACCACCAAAAGCACAAAATTTAACAACACACCATTCCAATCTCCTGGAGATAGAAGTGCAGGCACTATTGCAAAAGAATGCAATCGAATTAGTGCCAGTACTTTCTGATACCAAAGAAGGACAAAACGCTGAGACCAATCCTAGACCTCAGAGTAGTGAACACTTTCATCAAATCAGACCACTTCCACATGGTCACACTACAAGAAGTATTGCCATTGCTAAAACTACACGACTACATGGCAACTTTAGACCTCAAGGATGCTTATTTCCATATACCAATACACCCATCGCACAGGAAATACCTAAGGTTTGTATTCAAAGGAATACATTACCAATTCAAGGTACTGCCTTTCGGATTAACAACCGCACCAAGAGTCTTTACCAAATGTCTAGCGGTAGTCGCTGCACACATAAGAAGGCAGCAAATACATGTGTTCCCATATTTGGACGACTGGCTAATCAAGGCCCATTCGTTCATACAGTGCTCAAATCACACAAATCAGATCATACAAACCCTCTTCAAACTCGGGTTCACCGTCAACTTTACAAAATCCAACATTCTGCCGCGCAAGGTACAACAATACCTAGGAGCCATAATAGACACATCAAAGGGAGTAGCCACTCCAAGTCCACAAAGAATTCTAAATTTCAACACCATCATACAACGCATGTATCCAACACAAAAGATACAGGCAAAGATGGTATTACAACTCCTAGGCATGATGTCATCATGCATAGCCATTGTCCCAAACGCAAGACTGCACATGAGGCCCTTACAACAATGCCTAGCATCACAGTGGTCTCAAGCACAGGGTCACCTTCTAGATCTGGTGTTAATAGACCGCCAAACTTACCTCTCGCTTCTGTGGTGGAACAACATAAATTTAAACAAGGGGCGGCCTTTCCAAGACCCAGTGCCACAATACGTAATAACAACAGATGCTTCCATGACAGGGTGGGGAGCACACCTCGATCAACACAGCATACAAGGACAATGGAACGTACATCAAACAAAACTGCATATCAATCACCTAGAACTTCTAGCAGTTTTTCAAGCACTAAAAGCTTTCCAACCAATAATAGTTCACAAATACATTCTCGTCAAAACAGACAACATGACAACAATGTATTATCTAAACAAGCAGGGAGGGACGCACTCCACGCAGTTAAGCCTGCTAGCACAGAAAATTTGGCATTGGGCAATTCACAACCAAGTTCGCCTAATTGCACAGTTTATACCAGGGATCCAAAATCAACTCGCAGACAATCTCTCTCGAGATCACCAACAGGTCCACGAATGGGAAATTCACCCCCAAATTCTGAACACTTATTTCAAACTCTGGGGAACACCTCAGATAGACTTGTTTGCGACAAGGGAGAACGCAAAATGCCAAAACTTCGCATCCAGATACCCACACAAACAATCCCAAGGCAATGCCCTATGGATGAACTGGTCAGGGATATTTGCTTACGCTTTTCCTCCTCTCCCTCTCCTTCCTTACCTGGTAAACAAACTCAGTCAAAGCAAACTCAAACTCATATTGATAGCACCAACTTGGGCAAGGCAACCCTGGTACACAACGCTGCTAGACCTATCAGTGGTACTCTGCATCAAATTGCCCAACAGGCCAGATCTGTTGACCCAGCACAACCAAAAGATCAGACACCCAGATCCAGCATCGCTGAATCTAGCAATCTGGCTCCTGAAATCCTAGAATTCGGGCACTTACAACTTACCCAAGAATGTATGGAAGTCATAAAACAAGCCAGAAGGCCATCCACCAGGCACTGCTATGCAAGTAAATGGAAGAGGTTTGTTTGCTACTGCCATATTAATCAAATACAACCATTACACACAACTCCAGAACATGTAGTGGGTTACTTGCTTCACTTACAAAACTCTAACCTAGCTTTCTCTTCCATTAAGATTCACCTTGCAGCAATATCTGCATACCTGCAGACTACCTATTCAACTTCCCTATATAAGATACCAGTCATTAAAGCATTCATGGAGGGCCTTAGGAGAATTATACCACCAAGAACACTACCTGTTCCTTCATGGAACCTAAATGTTGTCCTAACTAGACTTATGGGTCCACCTTTTGAACCCATGCACTCCTGCGAAATACAGTTCCTAACCTGGAAGGTGGCATTTCTCATCGCCATTACTTCCCTAAGAAGAGTAAGCGAGATTCAGGCGTTTACAATACAGGAACCTTTTATACAACTACACAAAAATAAAGTCGTCCTAAGGACCAATCCTAAATTTTTGCCAAAGGTTATTTCACCGTTCCATCTAAATCAAACAGTGGAACTACCAGTGTTCTTTCCACAGCCAGATACCGTAGCTGAAAGGGCACTACATACATTAGATGTCAAAAGAGCATTGATGTATTACATTGACAGAACAAAAAACATCAGAAAGACTAAACAACTCTTTATTGCCTTTCAAAAACCTCACGCAGGAAACCCAATTTCAAAACAAGGTATAGCCAGATGGATAGTTAAATGCATCCAAATCTGCTACCTTAAAGCTAAACGACAGCTGCCCATTACACCAAGGGCACACTCAACCAGAAAGAAAGGTGCTACCATGGCCTTTCTAGGAAACATCCCAATGCAAGAAATATGTAAGGCAGCCACATGGTCTACGCCTCACACATTCACCAAGCACTACTGTGTAGACGTGTTATCCGCACAACAAGCCACAGTAGGTCAAGCCGTATTAAGGACATTATTTCAGACTACTTCCACTCCTACAGGCTGATCCACTGCTTTTGGGGAAATAACTGCTTACTAGTCTATGCAGAACATGCGTATCTACAGCGACAGATGCCATCGAACTGAAAATGTCACTTACCCAGTGTACATCTGTTCGTGGCATCAGTCGCAGTAGATTCGCATGTGCCCACCCGCCTCCCCGGGAGCCTGTAGCAGTTTGGAAGTTACCTCCAGTTATTTATATATGTATCATCTCAACCTTAAATAGGTGCATACTTAGTCACTCCATTGCATGGGCACTATTACTACAATTCAACTCCTACCTCACCCTCTGCGGGGAAAAACAATCGAAGATGGAGTCGACGCCCATGCGCAATGGAGACAAAAGGAGGAGTCACTCGGTCCCGTGACTCGAAAGACTTCTTCGAAGAAAAACAACTTGTAACACTCCGGCCCAACACCAGATGGCGAGCTATTGCAGAACATGCGAATCTACTGCGACTGATGCCACGAACAGATGTACACTGGGTAAGTGACATTTTCATTCCCCAGCACAGTGGGAAAGCAGACACTACAATAATTCACTGCACTCTGGAAAAGCCACCCCATAATGCTTTGCAAGCATTCGTTTTCAAAACATTTTTGCCCATAACTCTAGCCTGTGGTCATCGTAAGACAATGGGACCACCACCAAAGCATTTAGCATGATACACTGTCTGTTTAGGTCATCTCTGGCTCCCTACCCTAGGTTAGTGGGAATCTGTAGGAAGTTGGCTCTGTATGTGCTATTTCAAAGTAAGGAATAGCATGCACAGAGTCCAAGGGTTCCCCTTAGAGGTAAGATAGTGGCAAAAAGAGAATACTAATGCTCTATTTTGTGGTAGTGTGGTCGAGCAGTAGGCTTATCAAAGGAGTAGTGTTAAGCATTTGGTGTACATACACACAGGCAATAAATGAGGAACACACACTCAGAGACATATCCAGCCAATAGGTTTTGTTATAGAAAAATATCTTTTCTTAGTCTTTTTTAAGAACCACAGGTTCAAATTCTACATGTAATATCTCATTTGAAAGGTATTGCGGGTAAGTACTTTAGGAACTTTGAATCATTACATTAGCATGTATACTTTTTACATAAAACACAATAAGCTGTTTTAAAAGTGGACACAGTGCAATTTTCACAGTTCCTGGGGGAGGTAAAGTATTGTTAGGTTTCACAGGTAAGTAAGTCACTTACAGGTTTCAGTTCTTGGTCCAAGGTAGCCCACCGTTGGGGGTTCAGAGCAACCCCAAAGTCACCACACCAGCAGCTCAGGGCCGGTCAGGTGCAGAGGTCAAAGAGGTGCCCAAAACACATAGGCTTCAATGGAGAGAAGGGGGTGCCCCGGTTCCAGTCTGCCAGCAGGTAAGTACCCGTGTCCTCGGAGGGCAGACCAGGGGGGTTTTGTAGGGCATTGGGGGGGGGGGGACACAAGTCAGCACAAAAAGTACACCCTCAGCAGCGCGGGGGCGGCCGGGTGCAGTGTGCAAACACGCATCGGGTTTTCAATGGTTTCCTATGAGAGACCAAGGGGTCTCTTCAGCGATGCAGGCAAGGGGGGGCTCCTCGGGGTAGCCACCACCTGGGCAAGGGAGAGGGCCTCCTGGGGGTCACTCCTGCACAGGAGTTCAGTTCCTTCAGGTGCTGGGGGCTGCGGGTGCAGGGTCTTTTCCAGCCTTCCAGGCAGTCGCGGTCAGGGGGAGCCTCGGGATTCCCTCTGCAGGCGTCGCTGTGGGGGCTCAGGGGGGATAACTTTGGTTACTCACAGTCTTGGAGTCGCCGGAGGGTCCTCCCTGAGGTGTTGGTTCTCCACCAGTCGAGTCAGGGTCGCCGGGTGCAGTGTTGCAAGTCTCACGCTTGCGGGGAGTTGCAGGGGTCTTTAAATCTGCTCCTTGAAACAAAGTTGCAGTTCTTTTGGAGCAGTGCCGCTGTCCTCGGGAGTTTCTTGTCTTTCTTGAAGCAGGGCAGTCTTCAGAGGTCGCTGGTCCCTTGGAAAGCGTCGCTGGAGCAGGTTTCTTTGGAAGGCAGGAGACAGGCCGGTAAGTCTGGGGCCAAAGCAGTTGGTGTCTTCTGTTCTTCCTCTGCAGGGGTTTTTCAGCTCAGCAGTCCTCTTCTTGTTAGTTGCAGGAATCTGTTTTCCTAGGTTCAGGGAAGCCCTTAAATACTAAATTTAAGGGCGTGTTTAGGTCTGGGGGGTTAGTAGCCAATGGCTACTAGCCCTGAGGGTGAGTACACCCTCTTTGTGCCTCCTCCCAAGGGGAGGGGGTCACATCCCTAATCCTATTGGGGGAATCCTCCATCTGCAAGATGGAGGATTTCTAAAAGTTAGTCACTTCAGCTCAGGACACCTTAGGGGCTGTCCTGACTGGCCAGTGACTCCTCCTTGTTGATTTCTTTGTTTCCTCCAGCCTTGCCGCCAAAAGTGGGGGCCATGGCCGGAGGGGGTGAGCAACTCCACTAGCTGGAGTGTCCTGCGGTGCTGTGACAAAGGGGTGAGCCTTTGAGGCTAACCGCCAGGTGTTACAGCTCCTGCCTGGGGGAGGTGTTAGCATCTCCACCCAGTGCAGGCTTTGTTACTGGCCTCAGAGTGACAAAGGCACTCTCCCCATGGGGCCAGCAACATGTCTCTAGTGTGGCAGGCTGCTGGAACCAGTCAGCCTACACAGATAGTCAGTTGGGTTTCAGGGGGCACCTCTAAGGTGCCCTCTGGGGTGTATTTTACAATAAAATGTACACTGGCATCAGTGTGCATTTATTGTGCTGAGAAGTTTGATACCAAACTTCCCAGTTTTGAGTGTAGCCATTATGGTGCTGTGGAGTTCGTGTAAAACAGACGCCCAGACCATATACTCTTATGGCTACCCTGCACTTACAATGTCTAAGGTATTGCTTAGACACTGTAGGGGCACAGTGCTCATGCACTGGTGCCCTCACCTATGGTATAGTGCACCCTGCCTTAGGGCTGTAAGGCCTACTAGAGGGGTGACTTATCTATACCTGCATAGGCAGTGAGAGGCTGGCATGGCACCCTGAGGGGAGTGCCATGTCGACTTACTCGTTTTGTTCTCACCAGCACACACAAGCTGGCAAGCAGTGTGTCTGTGCTGAGTGAGGGGTCTCCAGGGTGGCATAAGACATGCTGCAGCCCTTAGAGACCTTCCTTGGCATCAGGGCCCTTGGTACCAGGGGTACCACTTACAAGGGACTTATCTGGATGCCAGGGTGTGCCAATTGTGGAATCAAAAGTACAGGTTAGGGAAAGAACACTGGTGCTGGGGCCTGGTTAGCAGGCCTCAGCACACTTTCAATTCAAAACATAGCATCAGCAAAGGCAAAAAGTCAGGGGGTAACCATGCCAAGGAGGCATTTCCTTACAGGATCCCAAAATAATAACCCCTCCCTCCATTCGGTATATCTCTAACCTCTCTCATGGCTGGAACTTTTGTTTTGCAGGTGAGAGTAGTTTGTGTTTTAAAGGTCTTGTTTATAATATCATTGTAGTAGGCATTTTAACCCTGAAAATGTGTAAGGGCGAAATATATGGTTACGCCTCAGTACTTTCAGTCATTTTATTTTCATTTAGTTATGCTCTCTAGGGGATATGTATATGGTAACACAACCATGTTTCTTACAAATGCTATTTTCATTGTGATTACCTCCTGGGGTTTTTCTAAGTATCACAATCTAATGCCAAACATTTATTTCTGATGTTTTTTTTTTATTTTTATTTTTTATTGGGTTTATGTGATATCTGTATATGTTTTATTAACCTCTCCTTATTGCAGTTACGACCATGGTTCAGGCCAACTTAACATCCTTATTACACTGTGATAATTTGAACACTCTTGTTATGTTTGGATGACCGTTCTAGATTATTTCTCGTTACTCCTCCGTAGCTGTCTTGTTTTGGGAATTGTGTTAGCCAGCCAGCTACTGTGATGGTGGGTTGGTGAACATGGTATTCTATTGGAATTGGCGTGGCAGATTTAAATTGAGATTTAAATTAGGATGCTAAATAGCAACATTTTCATTCTTGGCTGCAGATAGAGGAAGAAGGTAAATGGAAGTGCTTTAGTTATATGCTGAACTGGAATTATGTGGCAGGAAAGACTAAATTATGAAGCAAGGTTGACCAATTTAAGTGGCAAGAAAAGTCCAGTTATGAATTTACATCACCAATAGATCTAACTCAAGCAAATGTGAGACCCATTGGATTGAAAATGTTTGTTTTGTTTCATGTTTGTTTTGGGGTCCATCCACTGCCCATTGTTAACATTGTTTTATTTGTTTGCCTGCACACTTTATTTTTTTGTGCATTTTGTTTGGCCATTACAGGTATGTATTCTACTGGCCCTGGTGCTATTCATGTGCAGGTGCGTGGATGTCTCTGCTGCATAAATTCCTTTTTGAAGTTGGGTCAAACTCCCATGCTTGGCACCTGCCAGGTTACTTCATTTAGTTTAGGAAGTTAGGGTGCAACCACACTAAATACAGGTAAGGGCCAGCGCACTTGGGGTTGAGTGTTGCAGTCTGTCACCTACGTAGAACAGAAACATTGCTGTGCTTCTAAGGGGCTTTGAAGGATTGTGGTGTGAACTATGAATAAACAAAAATATTGGAATTCTTTACAGGGTTCTGCCTTCCACCATGGGGGCACTTCATAATAAGACCCCTTTTCTGGATGATATGTTCCCTGAAATTTGGGAGAAGTTTGGCAGGCTTCCCATTTTGTGACAATTGTTGTGATTCGTATTTGGAGTGAAAAGTTCATCCAGGAATTCCCCCATACTGATGCATAAGATCAGGGGAAGTAATTGTGCTAAGAAGGGAAATAAGATAGAGGGGAATGTTGATGGGCTTATAAAAGTGTCCATACTAAAAGTGGTGGAACAGATGGATGAGAGGGTAGAAAATAAAACTGCATCGGAAGAGGACCATTGTGATAGTTAGGGGTCTCCCATAGCGTATGCTCTTTTGAGAGGTAGCTCATTTCAAAGTAATATATAGTTCGATGGCATCTGTCGCTGTAGATACGCATGTTTTGCAATAGCTCGCCATCTGGTGTTGGGCCGGAGTGTTACAAGTTGTTTTTCTTCGAAGAAGTCTTTCGAGTCACGGGACCGAGTGACTCCTCCTTTTGTGTCCATTGCGCATGGGCGTCGACTCTATCCTCTATTGTTTTTTTTTCCGCCATCGGGTTCGGACGTGTTCCTGTCGCTCCGAGTTTCGGAACGGAAAGATAGCTAAATTCGGAAGATTTTCGTCGGTATTGTTGCGTTCGGGATTGGCGTAGTTAGATTCAACACCGCATCGAAGATCGAAGAGCTCCGGTGCCCTTCGGGGTAGTTTTTCGATCCCCCGTCGGGGTCTGGTCGGCCCGACCGCGTGCTGAAGAACGCAGATGGAACGGACCCCGTTCCGTTTCTGTCCCAAATGCCACAACAAGTACCCCTATACAGACCAACACTTGGTCTGTAACCTGTGCCTGTCACCTGAGCACAGTGAAGACACCTGCGAGGCCTGTCGTGCGTTCCGGTCCCGAAAAACACTCCGAGACCGTCGAGCCAGAAGACTTCAAATGGCGTCCGCGCCGACAGCCCACCGAGAGTTCGAGGAACAAGAAGAGGAAGGTACCTTCTCGATCCACGAATCGGACTCCGAGGAATTCGATGACCCACAAACCGTGAGTAAGACGTCGAAAACAACACATAAGAAGATTGACAAGGCCCAGGGGACGCCACTGCCACCAGGCCATGGCTCGACCCATAAATTCGGTGACCGACCGTCGGCACCGAAAAAGGCCCAAACAGTGCCGAAACAGTCCGACTCCGGTCAAGACACCGGTACGCAGCCTTCTCGGGACCGAGAGTGCTGGAGACAAGCATCGACACCGAGATAGCGGTGTAGACACGGCTCGACGCCGAGACAGCGGCACCGACGAAGATCGACGCCGAGAGGTTTCGGCCCCGAAAAAAAGAAAAGTCAGCTCGGAGCCGAAAAAAGATGCAGACAGGGTTTCGGTGCCAAAACAACCTGCAACCGACCCAGTTTCAGGCTCTTATACAGAGGAGCATTCACTAACCTCCCAAATGCGAAAGCATAGGTTCGAGGAAGAGCTGCAATCTACCGGTGTAGACCATACGCAAAAGCGTATCTTCATACAGGAGGGAACAGGGAAAATAAGCACCCTTCCCCCTATTAGAAGAAAGAGAAGACTGGAGTTCCAAACTGAACAAACACCACAAACAAAGGTGGTGAAAAAGGTTACTCCACCACCCTCTCCTCCACCTGTAATTCACGTCTCACCAGCACAAACTCCATCACATTCCCCAGCTCACACCACCTTGAGACAGGGTGACCAGGATCAGGACGCATGGGACTTATACGACGCCCCAGTGTCAGATAACAGCCCGGAGGCATACCCTACGAAGCCATCTCCACCAGAAGACAGCACTGCGTATTCTCAAGTGGTGGCTAGAGCAGCACAATTTCACAATGTAAGCCTCCACTCAGAACAGGTCGAGGATGACTTTTTATTCAACACCCTCTCCTCCACCCACAGCTCCTACCAAAGCCTGCCTATGCTCCCTGGTATGCTCCGGCACGCAAAAGAGATTTTTAAGGAGCCGGTCAAAAGTAGGGCAATCGCACCAAGAGTGGAAAAAAATTATAAGGTGCCCCCTACAGACCCTGTTTTCATCACTGCACAGCTGCCACCAGATTCCGTCGTTGTAGGAGCAGCTAGGAAAAGGGCCAACTCCCACACATCTGGGGATGCACCACCCCCGGATAAGGAAAGCCGCAAGTTCGATGCAGCTGGAAAGAGTCGCAGCACAGGCTGCAAACCAGTGGCGCATCGCCAACTCTCAAGCACTACTTGCGCGCTATGACAGAGCCCATTGGGATGAGATGCAACACCTCATTGAACATCTACCCAAAGACCTACAAAAAAGGGTAAAGCAAGTGGTTGAGGAAGGTCAAAACATTTCAAACAACCAGATACGCTCCTCCATGGACGCAGCAGACACAGCTGCAAGGACAATTAATACATCCGTGACCATCAGAAGGCATGCATGGCTACGAACGTCTGGGTTTAAACCAGAGATACAGCAGGCAGTTCTCAATATGCCTTTCAATGAAAAAGAACTATTCGGTCCAGAAGTGGAAACGGCTATAGAAAAACTTAAAAAGGACACGGACACTGCTAAAGCAATGGGCGCACTCTACTCCCCGCAGAGCAGAGGAAACTACGGCACCTTCCGCAAGACACCCTTTAGAGGGGGGTTTCGGGGTCAGGCCACACAAGCCTGCACCTCACAGGCAACACCGTCCAGTTACCAGGGACAGTACAGGGGAGGCTTTCGGGGCCAATACAGAGGAGGGCAATTCCCTAGGAATAGGGGAAAATTTCAAAGCCCCAAAACCCCTGCAACTAAGCAGTGACTCACATGTCACTCATCCCCTCCACACAACACCAGTGGGGGGAAGAATAGGTCATTATTACAAAGCATGGCAGGAAATCACTACAGACACTTGGGTTCTAGCAATTATCCAACATGGTTATTGCATAGAATTTCTACAATTCCCTCCAAACATATCACCAAGAGCACAAAATTTATCACAACATCATTCCGAGCTCCTGGAGACAGAAGTTCAAGCACTATTGCAAAAGAATGCAATCGAATTAGTACCAAACACACAAATAAACACAGGAGTTTATTCACTGTACTTCTTAATACCAAAGAAGGACAAGACGCTAAGACCAATCCTAGACCTCAGGATAGTAAACACATACATCAAATCAGACCACTTTCACATGGTCACACTACAAGAAGTGCTACCATTGCTCAAACTACACGACTACATGACAACCTTAGACCTCAAAGACGCGTATTTCCATATACCAATACATCCATCGCACAGGAAATACCTAAGGTTTGTATTCAAAGGAATACATTACCAATTCAAAGTATTGCCTTTCGGTTTAACAACAGCACCAAGAGTCTTTACAAAATGTCTAGCAGTAGTCGCTGCACACTTCAGAAGGCAGCAAATACATGTATTCCCGTATCTAGACGACTGGCTAATCAAGACCCATTCGTTATCAAAGTGCTCACACCACACAAATCAAATCATACAAACCCTCTACAAACTGGGGTTCACCGTCAACTTCGCAAAATCAAACATCCTGCCGTGCAAAGTACAACAGTACCTAGGAGCCATAATAAACACAACAAAAGGAGTAGCCACTCCAAGTCCACAAAGAATTCAAAACTTCAACAACATCATACAACGCATGTATCCAACACAAAAGATACAAGCAAAGATGATATTACAACTCCTAGGCATGATGTCTTCATGCATAGCCATTGTCCCGAACGCAAGACTGCACATGAGGCCCTTACAACAGTGCCTAGCATCACAATGGTCACAAGCACAGGGTCACCTTCTAGATCTGGTGTTAATAGACCGCCAAACTTACCTCTCGCTTCTATGGTGGGACAATATAAATTTAAACAAAGGGCGGCCTTTCCAAGACCCAGTGCCACAATACGTAATAACAGATGCTTCCATGACAGGGTGGGGAGCACACCTCGATCAACACAGCATACAAGGACAATGGAACGTACATCAAACAAAACTGCATATAAATCACCTAGAACTGCTAGCAGTTTTTCAAGCACTAAAGGCTTTCCAACCAATAATAGTTCACAAATACATTCTCGTCAAAACAGACAACATGACAACAATGTATTATCTAAACAAGCAAGGGGGACACACACTCAACGCAGTTGAGCCGGTTGGCACAAAAGATATGGCATTGGGCAATTCACAACCAAATTCGCCTAATAGCACAGTTTATCCCAGGGATTCACAATCAACTCGCAGACAATCTCTCTCGATCACCAACAGGTCCACGAATGGGAAATTCACCCCCAAACTCTGAACACTTACTTCAAGCTCTGGGGAACACCTCAGATAGACTTGTTTGCGACAAAAGAACGCAAAATGCCAAAACTTCGCATCCAGATACCCACACAGGCAGTCCCAGGGCAATGCCCTATGGATGAACTGGTCAGGGATATTTGCCTACGCTTTTCCTCCTCTCCCTCTCCTTCCTTATCTGGTAAACAAACTCAGTCAAAACAAACTCAAACTCATATTAATAGCACCAACTTGGGCAAGGCAACCCTGGTACACAACGCTGCTAGACCTATCAGTAGTACCACACATCAAACTGCCCAACAGACCGGATCTGTTAACTCAACACAACCAACAGATCAGACATCCAGATCCAGCATCGCTGAATCTAGCAATCTGGCTCCTGAAATCCTAGAATTCGGACACTTACAACTTACACAAGAGTGTATGGAAGTCATAAAGCAAGCCAGAAGGCCATCCACCAGGCACTGCTATGCAAGTAAATGGAAGAGGTTTGTTTGCTACTGCCATATTAATCAAATCCAACCATTACACGCAACTCCAAAAGATGTAGTGGGTTACTTGCTTCACTTACAAAAATCTAACCTAGCTTTCTCTTCCATTAAAATACACTTTGCAGCAATATCTGCATACCTGCAGACTACCTATTCAACTTCCCTTTATAGGATACCAGTCATTAAAGCATTCATGGAGGGCCTTAAAAGAATTATTCCACCAAGAACACCACCTGTTCCTTCATGGAACCTAAATGTTGTCCTAACTAGATTTATGGGTCCACCTTTTGAACCCATGCACTCCTGCGAAATACAGTTCCTAACCTGGAAGGTTGCATTCCTCATCGCCATTACTTCCCTAAGAAGAGTAAGCGAGATTCAGGCGTTTACAATACAAGAACCTTTTATACAGCTACACAAGAATAAGGTCGTCCTAAGGACTAATCCTAAATTTTTACCAAAGGTTATTTCACCGTTCCATCTAAATCAAACAGTGGAACTTCCAGTGTTCTTCCCACAGCCAGATTCCGTAGCTGAGAGGGCACTACATACATTAGATGTCAAAAGAGCATTAATGTATTACATTGACAGAACTAAAAAACATCAGAAAGACTAAACAACTATTTATTGCATTCCAAAAACCTCATGCAGGAAACCCAATATCAAAACAAGGTATAGCCAGATGGATAGTTAAATGCATCCAAATCTGCTACCTTAAAGCTAAACGACAGCTGCCCATTACACCAAGGGCACACTCAACCAGAAAGAAAGGTGCTACCATGGCCTTTCTAGGAAACATCCCAATGCAAGAAATATGTAAGGCAGCCACATGGTCTACGCCTCACACATTCACCAAGCACTACTGTGTAGACGTGTTATCCGCACAACAAGCCACAGTAGGGCAAGCCGTATTAAGAACATTGTTTCAGACTACTTCCACTCCTACAGGCTGAGCCACCGCTTTTGGGGAGATAACTGCTTACTAGTCTACGCAAAACATGCGTATCTACAGCGACAGATGCCATCGAACTGAAAATGTCACTTACCCAGTGTACATCTGTTCGTGGCATCAGTCGCTGTAGATTCGCATGTGCCCACCCCGCCTCCCCGGGAGCCTGTAGCAGTTCGGAAGTTACCTTCAACTATTTGTATATATATCATTTCAACCTTATATAGGTACATACTTAGTCACTCCATTGCATGGGCACTATTACTACAATACAACTCCTACCTCACCCTCTGCGGGGAAAAACAATCGAGGATAGAGTCGACGCCCATGCGCAATGGACACAAAAGGAGGAGTCACTCGGTCCCGTGACTCGAAAGACTTCTTCGAAGAAAAACAACTTGTAACACTCCGGCCCAACACCAGATGGCGAGCTATTGCAAAACATGCGAATCTACAGCGACTGATGCCACGAACAGATGTACACTGGGTAAGTGACATTTTCATTCTGGAGCCACATGGTGCAATATGTCAAACAGAAAATCTAAGACCTGCTTTCTGTGGTACATCTTTCATTCTACCCTCCTGTGACTGTTTTTATAATTTAAAATGTAGACCTGTACATGCTTAGCTTTCTTTTTTTTTTCTTCTTTCAGTTGTAATAGGTTTCCATAACGTTTGTCACGGTGTGCTCTATTACTCCTTATTCCCGCATATCATTTTATTTCCCATTGTCTTGAACATTTTTACTAATTCTTCTACTTCCTTTCAGGGCTACTATCCATCCAACAAACCGGGTGTGGAGCCCAAGAAGCCTTGCCGACCTATTAACCTGACAAATCTTATGTATCTATCGTCTGCTACCAACCGCATTACTGTCACCTGGGGAAACTATGGAAAGGTGTGTGTTTCTTGATTTGAGGATATGAAGGATGCATCTGTCTGAACCTGGGGGTTAGGTGGGATCGGGGGGAGGGGGGGGGTAGGGGGGATCGGCGGGGGGGGTAGGGGAGATCGGGGGGGGGGGGGGTTGGCCCTTGCATGGCAAATTGAGTCCGGTTGAATGGCAGCCTTATCTTGGCTTGTCACCCTGATGAATGTGTTTTGCTTGTACCTTGTTTCAACTCCTTCTGTGAAAGTCACTGATCCTGCTCTCCGGTACTGATTTGGGAGCATTTTGCCATATTGATGGTCGTTCCCTTGCTGTGGAGTAGTACAAAATGGTGTGATCATTTAATATTTTGCTATAAACTCTGATTTTTATGATCCTTTTGCACTGCAGTGTTACTCGGTTGGACTGTACTTGGTGCGGCAGCTTACTTCTGCAGAACTCCTCCAAAGGCTAAAAACCATTGGGATAAGCACCCAGAGCTGTGCAAGACACTAGGTAAGCTCAGCCCTTCATTTATTGGACTCTGGTTATTAAGGACCTAATGAAAGCTTTCAGGTATCCCAATGCAATATTGCGTAACTAAAACACAGTAAAGTATTTTAGGCCTGACATTAACAAAGGCCTTTCATTTTTAGCAAATATAGTAAATACAGAAAAAAACACAGTAAAAAAATTAGATGGCGCTGGCTTAAACGCATAAAACACTGAAATTTGCCAGTTACGGTTTGGCCTGGCCAAATGCTGTGCACAGCGCAGAATGGACCATGGTAGGTGAACACAGTACACTATAAAAAAATACATTGCTGAAAAGAACACAGGTAAGTTAGTTATAGTTTACCAGACCCAAAAGCAAAGAAGCTCTGAAATGTACCACCTACAGTGTACAATGCAGCATGTAACTCATACGCACTGCCATTCTCAGTATGTTCGTTTTTTGTTTTTTTCTTCTGTCAACAAAAAAAAAACTGCCTGCAAAGATGAAAACTTTGTTTGGGGGTGTTAATAATATAATTTACACACAGAGGGTTTTTCAGATCGTGAAAAATAAGTAACTTTTAACTGTTATTTTCCGTGGAATTTGTGTGTGTTTTTTCTCTTCAAGAAAACAAAGGTTAAAGTGATGTTATAGTTTGGTGTGAAAATAAGGTAAACGGTAACTCCAGAAAACCTCTGGAATTCACCAGACATAGTCTATTGCTCTACCTGGAACTTGAACTTCTGCCATGTACTGCTTATGACCGTACACTACATCATTAGTGACATGGTAAATTACATAATTGATGACCTCACTGATGGCATCATACGATTATTGTGCAGCACAGTTTGTCCACTCTAAGGGACTCGACACCCACCTCAGATAGACTGCCACTGCAGGGTAGGTGACCAAGATGTTCCAAAAAGTGAAACCACGACATGAAACACAGCTTGTGCGCCATGTCCCCTAAACACTGCATGTAATATTTGTAGGTCACTCTTTCAGCAGGCCTTACAGCCTCAAGGCAGGGTGCATTATATTTGGGACTCACAGTTTTCCATTTTCCTGACTTTATACATATAAATACAGACAGAAAACAGCATGCTTCCTGTCTATTTTTTAAAAGCAGAAAAATACTGAAAATTGTTCTTCTTATGAGTGACTGCATGCTGTCCTTCATGAATTCCAGGCCAAAGATTGAGCAGATACAGTATGGGGAGTGAACAGATCGGATGAGCGTTCCTTAAATAAAGGCAGATGTACTGTTTTAAGAGTCCATTTTTTTAACTTAAAACACAAAATCAATATGGATACATACCATTAAGATGACCGATAAATGTGGATAACTGCAGATGGAACTCTTAAAATAAAATGTTAAAAAAAATTTAAGCCGGAAGTTCTAATTATATTACATGTGTGGAAATATTTGCAAGAGCAGATGTGCCCCTGCAATGTCTTTGTCGATTCTTAGACATAGTAAGTGAACAGGGAAGCCATTTTAAGTACGTGCTGGAAAGTGGTCAGTATGTGTTCCCCAGCTACGTGATGGCTTCACTGAAACTAGGGATGTTTGGTATCAAACATTCCATATTATTAAACCCTCACTGATTCTAGTAATGGATTTATTATCACATGCACACAGAGGACACCTTAGAGGTGCCCCCTGAAAACGTTCCAACTACTGGTGTGCTGACTACTATTTTTAGCCAGCCTGCCACCAACCGACACGTTTCTGACACCCCCCCCACCCAAGGATGGGAGCCTTTTCTCTCAGGAGGTTAGAAACAAAGCCTGCTCTGACAGGGGTGTTGCACACCCCTGCCAACAGGATGACCTGAAAATCTGCATTCAGAGGCTTCAAAGAAGCTCACCACCTTTGGTATGCAGATCTGGCCTTCCTCAGAAGACCCATAAAAAGGCCCATTTGGCACCTGGACAGACAGGAACATTAGCTCTGCAGGAGGTGTTGCATTTGCAGGCTGGACACACCGCTAGGGTGATCAGCCTAAAATAAACACAGCCTTGCCAAATCCACTATATTGTGTCTGGTGGAATTAGGAATTCTGGGACAGGGGTGATGCCCATTCCCCCCCCCCCCCCCCCCCCCCCCCCCAAACATGAAGTGGCCATCTAGAGGGCATAGTGACAACCTAAGGTAAGTAGTCCATTTACTGCTACCCTTCACTCCCCTTAAAGCCCCCTGAATTGAGTATTTAGGGGGCCTCCCAATACCAGATAAACAGATCCTCGCTGGACAGAAAAGGAGTGGACAAAGAAGCCTGCTGACCTGAGAACTATGGAGTACGATTGACATGGCACCCAGCCTGCCAGCCGCACTCTACCCTCGAGGAGCAACTGACCTATTCTGCTGCTGTACTGCCTCCAAGAAACCGGGAGAACCACCAGTGCTTCTCAGATCACCACAAGGAACTCCCTTGGAGCAGAGAAGCTACTTGCCTGCATCTGTGGGGGGCAGCACCATTTACAACATCCATTACACTGCCCTCTTGGCCATCAGACCCTCTGAGGAGATCTGCCCCACCACTTCTCTGGGGTCTTGAAATGCTGATCCTGCCCAGAGGATCCCTAACCCTACATCTGGGGTACTGGACCCCTTGCTGCAACCAATGCTTGTTGGAGGTCCTATTGGAATCCAACAACACCAGAGCAGACCTACCTTTGAGCGACTTCAGGATCCATAAGGCTATTCAGGAGACTGGCTCCACTGCCCTGTCTCCCCTCGTCACCAAGACACAGAGCAAGTCCCTGACCACTGCAGCCTGATGCCTCATATCACCTCTGCACCCAGGACCTGCAGCCCGAGTCTGAGGGAGTCGAACGTGCCCAAGGGCTCCTAAGACCTTCGGGAGGTGAGCCCATTGCTGGCTCTGGGGCAGACTGGACTTCCAGTTGCTGCCTGCAGCCTCTTTCCGCAGGCCCCCTCCAAGTTTGAGTAACTAGCACCGGATCCAGTGCCAAAAGAGACCACTTCACCTGAGCCCCACAGCCTGAGAGTGGACCAGCAGTGTCCCCACGTGCCAGAGGACACCCAGGGATCAAGCCCCCTTGTGGGTTACCCTGGGCTGACCTTCCAGTCCCAGCAACTTACCAACAAGATTGTTTCCCTTTGAAGTGAATGGGACACCTCTGCACAAGAGCCTCGCAAGGTGACTTGTTTGGGTGGCCTTGGACCCTGCATATACACCCTGAAGTCCTGGAGAGCAGTCCTGTAAAGTCTCTTTGAAGTGTCCAAATGCAGTACATGTTTTTCTCCCATAGGATAACATTACCACATCCAAAAAGTGCACTAAGTATCAACTTGTGGAAAAATCTAGATCTCAAAGTACTCACCTGATTCCGGTGATCTTGGTAGCTAAATGGATTTAAAAGTATGTTATTTTTATAAATTGGTGTTGGATTTCTTTGAGTGTCTCTCACTGTCAATGTGTCCGCTTTACATGCTTAACACTACCCTCTCATATGCATAACTGCTCTCCCACACTACCACAAAAGACTGCATTTGGGATGTCGTTTGTTTCTCCGTAATAGCATTGGGGTTGGCTTGGACTCTTTGCACAGTGTACTTCTTTTTGGTCCACTACATAAAGATTCAGCATCCCACTTTTTGTGACTAGTAGAAAACCTAAAAACTCCTAACTTTGTACCAATGCAAACATCTGTTAATCACACATCCTAAGCTCTCAAGTAAACTTATCACACATGAATGCTTGTTCTTCAGTTCGTCGATTTCCTGAGACATCAACAGAACATTGTCCCAGTACACAATCTGGTGACAACCTCCGTCTTTGAGATATGTCAACAAATCCTAGAACCTTGCTGAATTGCAGGCAAACTGATAACACTTGAATTAATATAGTCTGTCTCCTCATTTGAACTCCAGAAAACAGTCAAAACACTGTCTTCGGACTGAGACACACATCCTTCAGGTCTAACTCATCTAGCAAATGGTAAGCAACTTTGTTAATCTGGCTGAAAGAGTTCTCCCTACCTGCACCACGCCACAAAACAACATGGAGATTTGTTTTTTAAAAGGGTGGGCAGGGCCAAGCTGGGGATCTGGGTGGCTGGTGGTGGTGTGGGGGAATACAACAACTAGTAAAGAAGGTATTGGAAAAGTAGCGTTTGGGAGGAGGAAGTGAAGGTGGATTGTGGAAGCTGTGTACTCTTCAAGGTTGCCACCCACTCCTTCAAAATATGTTTGCTCTCCCAAAAAAAAAAAAGCAGCAAAAAGTGTTTAAGGGATAGAGCAGCATTTGATAAAGATAATTGGTGGAGGCATAACTGTGTAACAGGAATCGGTACTGGAGTGAAGTACCCTCTTTTTGGCATGGTGACACCCACTTTTTGCCTAATATCAGTGTGTTTTGACTGTTTACTGGGATCCTGCTACCCAGGACCCCAGTCACTGTGATCTCTCCTGCTGGATTTGGTTGCCCCAAACTTTTTACACTCCACAATTGGCATACTGGTGCCCCATTCAAGTCTCCAGTATATGGTACCTAGGTAGCCGGGGCATTGGGGCACCAGGTGTTCCCCATGGGCTGCTGTATGTATTAGGCCACCCATGGGATCCCATGCAAAAGTGCCTGCATACACACTGTTCACTACAGGTCACTGCACCAGGTCACTACAAGTCACCCCTATGGCAGGTCCTCCTTTAGCCCATTGGGCAGGGTGCAAGTACCTGCGTATGAGGGTACCCCTAGAGGAGCAGAGGTGCCCCCACGAACTCCAGCTCCATTTTTCTGGACTTCTTGAGTGTGGGGAAGCCATTTTACCCGTGTACTAGACCACCGGTCACTACCTGTGTCCAGCTACATAATGGTAATTTGGTACTTGGGAATGTTTATTATCAACATGTCTGAATCATACCCCAATACAGTTGCCAGTATTGGTTGTATGATTCCATGCACTCTGGGGGCTCCTTAGAGGACCCACAGCATTGATCGTTCCAGCTTACATGGTTTTCCTGGGCTGCCCGTGCTGCTGCCATCCCACAGATGGGTTTCTGCCCTCCTGCTGCTTTAACAGCTCAAGCCCCAGGAAGGCAGAACAAAGGATTTTCTTTGGGAGAGAGAGGCTACACCCTCTCCCTTTGGAAATAGGTGTTACATGGCTCGGGAGAGCGGTAGCCTTCCCAAGCCACTGGTATGCTTTGAAGGGCATATTTATTGCCCTCCTTTCTTAAACCAGTCTGCAACCAGTTCAGGGGCCTCCCGTCCCTGCTCTGCCACGAAATTGGACAATCAAAAGGTAAGTTACCACTCCCCTGTCCATCATCATCATCATCCCAGTGGTGGTGCCCAGAGCTGCTCCAGGTGGCCACTTGGTCCTGCCATCTTGAATTCAAGGTGGGCAGAGGCCTCTGGGAGCATCTGAGTGGCCAGGTCAGGCTGGTAATGTCACAGCCCCCTCCTGATAGGTGGTCACCTTTCTAGGTAACCAATCCCCCTTCCAGGGCTATTTAGGGTCTCCCTCTTGGATGGGTCCTTAGATTCGATGTGCTAGATTCTAGCAGGACTCTTCAGCAGCATTTACTTTGCCTTCTGGCCACTGGAACTGCAGCTGGACTTCACAAGAACCTACAATCTGCAGCCTTGGTGTCGACAACAACTGCAACATTTCCCCAGCTGTGCATCCTCTGAGGGCGACAAGTCTTCAGTCTGCACCAAAAAGCAGGAAGGAATCTCCCGTGGAGTGAAGGGGTCACTCCCCTGCATCCGCAGGCACCAATTGCAATGATGACTGGCTTCGTGGGTCCTCTCTCCTGCAACTCTAACTGGATCCTGCAACACAGGTGGGAGTCTTGAGTGGTCCACTCTACCAGCTGTCCAACTTTGGAGGTGGTGAGTCCTTGCCTCTCCATACAGGACAAAACCCCTGTGCACTGCACTTCCTGCAGATACCAAGGCTTGTTGGCTCTTCTTCTAAGGGATCTTCAGGCTCTGTGTAACCCTGGCCTCCAGCACTCTTCCTTGCAACGCATGATCGCATGCTGCTCCGACGACGTTGGACTCCTTTCCAGGTGTGCTGAGTGGGCCTCACTGTGACTCCTGTGCCTGCGAGTTACCAGTGGGGGCTGTAACCACGACTTCTTGCTCTCCTGACTGCTGGGGGGACACATGGGACTCCCCTTCTTGGGTTGAGTCCCCTTGTACCTTCCTGGTCCCTGGCAGCTCTGCAACTCCTCTTCTGCAAATCTCGCCTTTGGCAGGGCTTGTTGGTGGTTTTTCCACACCACTGATGGACTGCAACTCTTGTTCTGGTGTGGTGCATTGACTGCATTACTTCTGGAACTTTTCTCCTACTTCTGTGCTGCATATCAGACTCCTGGTCTTCACCATCAAGCTTGTTCTGCATCTCCAGAAGGGTGGATAGTGGCTCTTTCCCAAACCCAACACTTCAACTGGAACTGGAGTTGGTCCCTTCATTTGCAGGTCCTCGTCTGTTTGGATCCATTTTCGGTGTCTTGCAGTCTTGCTTGGGTCTTGCTCAGCCCTTTCACAAAGTTTCTATGGGGTTTGGGGGGAAAAAAAACAGGTACTTACCTCTTCTCTCCTGGTCACTGGTGGGCACTCTGGTACTTACCTTTTGGAATTCAAAGCTCTTCCAGCTCCCCTCTGCAGATTCTACTTACCGGGGGGGGGTCAGTCTTTCACATTCCATTTTTTTTCGTATATGGTTTGGGCTCCCCCTAGGGTCACTATTGTTGTTGTACAGTTTTCTATTACTTTCTATGCTCATTCCTGACAACTAAGGTGTAGAGTATTGCCTGAATAGTATGTTAGTATTTGTATCATTAAAATAAACTACCTCTATTTTTGTAATGCTGTGTGGTTCTTTCATGTGTGTAAGGGCTTTGTGAATATAAGTGGTACTGCATGAGCTTTGCATGTCTCCTAGATAATCCTTGGCTGCTCATCCACACCTACCTGTAGAGAGCCTGGCTCCCTAGAACTGACTGCACCCCAGTAATAGGGGATACCTGGACCTAGTGTAGGATGATAACACCATAGATGCTCACCACACAGAAGGCCAGCTTCCTACGTGTACCAAGAGATGGTCAGTGACCCACCTGTGGTAAAATGCCCTAGAAACCCAGCTTATAAGACTTGAAGGTTATCTCTCAATAGATGGATTCCCCACATGGCGTATTGTTTGTAAGGCACATGTTTGTTTACTTCTCTCACTCTTGTCTGTCTCAAAGTGCACTCCTGAAACCCTTGTTTCAAGGCAAAACATTTAAGTTGTTCACCAACTGTTTTTGCCCCAGCAAGAAGATAATCACTTGTGACCCGCTACTCTGAAAAGCAATGCACACAAACTTTTGTAATTTCGAACAGCCTGTAAACCCATACCTGGTTTATAATTTTTTTTCCATAGATTCAGAAACAAGGCCAGCCTTCCTATCTCTACTTTCAAGACTGTTAACCATACTTATTTTTCAGCATTTGTGCTTTTACTCTTCCACTTCTAGCTCTCAACAATCGTTAACATTGAAGGTGGAACCTCATTACTTACTGCTTTAAATCTCCTAAAACATCTGCTTCCTTGAGGGTTAAAATTGGGTGTGTGAAAGATCTCAGCCAGAGGAACAGTTCATTTACTGGCCGCCTCTTATGACCTGCACCAAAACATTAGTTTCCAGGCATTCTGTGCATATGAAGCTACATCTCATCCAAGGCAATCTTGGTAGATACGCACCACACTATAGATTTTGAAATACCTTTTCTAATCAAGACTCTCTGCATCCTTTTTGCAGATTTCTGTGAATCAGTTTCTCCTAGTTTAGGCTTAATTAAAAAAAAAATGCAGCCTACTCTTCTGTCTGGTGCACACCGTGTTTGCGTTCTGTAAAAAGCAGTTGTTTGAATGCGTCCCTGTCACCTGGTTTACTTGAACATCCATGCCTGTGCCTCTTGCCATATCAGAAACTGCCAAGGACCCAGTTATGTCCAGAAGCTTGTCCTAACATTGTTTAAAATAACTCTCCAAACTGATCTCTACCAAATTTAAAGACAATTAAGTTGGGATCTCTAGTGCAAGCTTTGCACTTTAAACCTGGTCAAGAGCATAGCCCCCCCCCCCCTTTTTTTTTTATAGAAGTCACTCACTTCCTGTAGAAGACAGTTTCAGATGAAAGGTTGAAGATCATACCTTCTGTAAAGAGAGACCACTTTATTCTCCTCTAGTTGTCCAAGTTCTGCAGATCGTCTGTACTTGCTGAAAGATCTTATACAGGAGCTTTCCACAAGACTTCCACAACCAGGTCCATCATGTGCGACTTCTTTGTGAGCTTTATGATAGTCTACTCTTCTCATAAATTCCAGCAAAACATAAACAATCCTTAGTTAGCAGTTGAACGCGTATGGTACCTTGTGTGCTGCTCGTGCAGATGTCACCAGAAGAGAAGTAAGAAATTGGATGCAATTCTGATGATCACTTGCATGTTGAACCATCAGAGGAAGTTGTGGGGGAGAATGGTTTAGGCTGGGGATCAGTCTAACAAATGTGATATTTGTGTCACTAAATGATGGCCAAGTTAACCTTCTCCAAGAGGTGCTACCTCTGGGTGGTCTGACAAGCATCCATGACTTATGAGAAAGAGCCCCTTGAACAATTTGCTGATGACAACTGGAAAATGTCATTTTTTTGGGGGGGGGGGGGGGGGGGGGGGAGGGGGGGATTCCAAATTAAAATCTTCAAAATCTACCAGACCTATCCCCATTTTGAGTTTAGTTTGGAAGCAGTGATAACCCCTACTGAAACCCCAGCCATTGGTAGTACCAACTTTGCCCCTGTCACAATCCACTGTTTCCTGTAGACAAAAACTACGGAGTACCCACTACATCAGCTTTTCTGAACCATGAAGTAAAAGTTGCCTTTCATGACAGTATGGAGGAGGTCTTAACATAGTACCCCTGGTTACATCATCAGATTCCGTAGGTAATTAAAAAAAGAGAGAAAGCCATGGGGAAAATGTATGCTGCATGCAGCAGCCGTTATAGACTCATTCATAAAAATAGCTCAAACCAATTTTAGGCATCTGGCCAGTGGAGTTCTAGTACAAACATTTTTCTGTCTATGAAGTGCATAATTTGGCCAGAGGTGCTATCTTGTTAATTTATTTGGTTGTTTTCTAAAGCGCCATCTGCCATCTTGTTTTAACACAAACCATTTTTTTTTTTTTTTTAATACATGAAGTTGAAATGTGACATTGGGACAAATGTCACTATTAGTTACACGTGTGCTGGGACTAGATAGCAACTGGGCAGATGCCATAAGCTGGCAGATCAATGTGAGAATCTACAGAAGAAACCTCTTCATCTTTCAACCATGGTAGAGTCCACAATGGAACCTGCTGAAAAATACCACCCATGTGAGATGTGCCTTTTGAAAGTAGGTGGCGGTGCCTACCGATGCCGGGTAGAGGGATTTTTCAATACCCTGTTCGGAAGACTACAAACTGATGCTTGCAGAAGGTAGACTTAATTCTTTTGTATTGTGAGACCTTGACTGACTCGATAATGCATCATGGAATATTCCTGTGTTGCTTAACCTTGCTTATTTAGGTTGCTACATATGTTGCGGTGATTCTGCCCAGGTAGCTTAGGAACATTTGCAAATAAAGGCACCCCATTCATCCAAATCTTTCAGTTGTCAACAAGTTTGATGGTGCTGTTCATAACTTTTCGACAGATAGTTCTTCCTTCATCTTAATTTTTGGACACACTCTGGGGCTCTAATGAAACAACCTTTCAAGCCTCTGCAGAAGGCATTGAATAGCTTATTTTCATGGAACACTGCTCTTTTGCAAGTTGTAACATCAGCAAGACAAGTTGATGAACTTTTAACTCTTTAATCAAGGTCCTAGCTTTTTGCAGGCAGTTCACCTCAAACAAACCTGCACTTTGTGAGCCAAAAAACAGCCCAATTTCACCTGAGTGTGCAGGTAACCAAGACGTTTTTTTGCCGGCTTCGTCAGGTATGGAAAGATCCCTCCGTTCTTTAGATGTAAAGCAAGTTAACTGAAATGTTATGTGGACAAATATAGAGATGATTTGCATTCTGACCTGTTTTTTTTTCTGCAACCCCACCTAAAGACAAACTCTGTGCAAGCAGGGATAAAGCTTACTGAACAAGTGATTGTTATGGATCTGATTTAATATTTTGGCAGAATATTCAGTCTGCTGGAGCAGTATTTGGTCAATAGTAGAAAGTCATGGGGATTAAAAGTGGGCCCTGATGTGTACTCGAAATCTGTAGGTCTGGCTTTAGGCAAGCCCTTTTGATTTCATTAAAATGATTTCATATGAATACTTATAGAAAATGGCACCCATTCATGCCATATGTATATTCATATAATCCGTTCACTAATGCTCTCTGAAATATTACGTGGATTCAGCACTGAGGGAAATTAATCTGCTTGGTGGGTTCCAACAATGAACTGCTCCCTCAAAGGCATGGCAGACCAAAAGCCTGATCTACGTTTATTGATAGTTTGCCAGGTAAATCATTGGTAGCCTTAGTCCTTGTACATAAAAAAGGGCTTGGGTTTTCTGATTCAAACATAATTGTGTAAAGTTTTAGTAAGCGTTAAAGACCTGTGTGATGCCTCGCAAACAAAGGTTCAGTACTGGATAAGAGAACTTAATTGTAACAGTTCACCATCCTGTGTTCGAGTTGCTTGCAACCCAGTCTTGTGGTGTTGTCTTGTTTCACTGGTAGCCCAGCTCCTAGTATACCATATTCTTACGTAACTCTCAGAAGGCAAGTAACCAGTTAGTATGTGTGGATGTGAAACTAAGATGTTCAGATAGGAGGTTTAGGTTGTCTTTCAGTTGTCTAATCCAGCCATTTATGGTTCCTGTTTAGTCTGCTCAGACTTTTACTTTACAGCAGAATGACAAACTATTGAGTAGGTTACCCAGGTTGTACAGCTTAAGCTCACTGCTCATTCCCACATACTCCTATCATTCTTAACGATGGGTAATCCCATACAGGACCTTATTGTATTGATTATGTTGCTACTAAATTTTTCTTTGACTCCCGAGTACTCAATGGGATTGCAGTACAACATATTGCAAGAGGTGCTGCAGTACCCAAACCTCCTTTTCGATAGTTAGTGGTTTGCTCAATTCAAATTTAGCCCAGAAAGCTAGCAAATGTATCCAAAATTGCTTGCGTACAGATTTTCACACTAAGTTACTTATGTCTGTTGCAAACATTTCTCTTGCTTTTCCATCTTTGTAAAATTTAAAGAATGCACGTAAAAAAAAAAAAGTGCGGACAATGGTTTCAACTTTGCACACACATGCAAGCGGATACAGTCTGTTAGACTGCGGTTGGGAACGGAGGATCTTGTTGATGGCCAGAATATTTTTTTGGTATAGGTGACATGAATAATTTTCTCTGTGGCCAGGCAAGTTAGCCATCAATTATCAATGCTGCTCGCCTAAGCCTAAATGGTATAATGGTATTTTATTGGGTTCTTAGAGTCTCCTGCACATATCCATGCAGTATAACGTTGATCCTATTTTCAGAAATCTAGCCAGAAAGTGCATGGAGCGCATTTATACATTCTAGAAGCAAATTTTGAAGAGGTAGATATCTTAAACGCTGTCACGTCAGTTTATATTTGCCCATGACGGACAAAAGAATGACAGTTTACTGGTTTCTTTTCTGTTTAGTGAAGGAGAAATTACGCCTCGATCCAGACAGCGAAATCGCCACCACTGGGGTTCGAGTGTCTCTCATATGCCCAGTAAGTCATAATGATGGTCTTCTGTGCATGTGGATAGGTTAAAGTTTGCATTGTATATTGAACTATTCATGAAAGGTAGGTGTGTGTGACAGCATTTGTACTGCACACTTCTTACAGCCTCTCAGTTTGACACTCTTTACAGTTTGGGGAGTCTAATGAACTAGTCAAACTGAGTGGCTGCCATTGCCCAATGTATTGCGTAGTAATGGTTCAAAATGAGTCAAATAGAATATTTTATATTGATTTGATATTGTGTGCCAAAGGCTATTTATTTTATCATGCTAGTGTGCATGGTGATAAGGATAATATTCTGCAGACACACTCCATTAGGTGATTCTGTAGCTTTGTTTTTGTGAGCGTGTGGTATGTGCTAAGTTAACGTCTTCTGGCATGAAGGTCTGTGGGAGAAACAAAACTGGCTGTGAAGGTGGAACTACCTTGGCAACTGTATAGCTTTATGCCATCTTCAAAACGAGATGGTCACTGTTTATACTGAGATGATTTTCAAAAGGTCTACATACGTGCTTTGTTTTTTAGTAAATTATTAATTTCACACATTGCATTAATGCCAGAGCATTCATGGCTCTAGTAAACTAGAACTGTCCAGAAATTAACTGAGTGTAAAACATTTAAACATGCAGTGTTGACCAGGATCGTTTTCTTCATGGTGGGTGACTTGGAAAAACTCTGCCTATTCGCTTCACATTGTGGTTTATTGACATATTCATTCAGTGAGCCATGTGTTTAATTAGCATTCTTCCAACACTGTAGAAAGCAGGCCTGGTGTCTGGTGGGTACCTAAGTCACTTAGACCAGGTCACCCCTATTTGTGAAGTGTGGGCAGTGGCTAGAAGCTAGGCTCTCTAGAGGTAACTGTGGGTGAGCAGCCAAGGCTTATCTAGGAGACATGCAAAGCTCTGGCAAAACCACTGTAGTCACGCAGTACTTGCGGACATCAAAGAAAACACTCAGTTGTACAAAGATAAAGGTACCTTATTTTTGGTCACACAATACCACAAAGTACTAGAAGGGCAACCCTCCAATAGGAGGTAAGTAATACACTAATTATATACTCTAGTAAAAAAGAAATGGGCATAAAAGGTTAGAAAAGAGTACAAATGCAATTAGACAATAGTGACCTTAGGGGAGCCCAGACCATGCACTAAAAAAAATGGAATGCGAACACAAGACCCCCACCTAGGTAAGTGGAATGTGTAGAGGGGGGTACTGGATAACAGTTCCTGTATTTCAAGCCCACACAGCACTACAGAAAAGGATCCCACACCACAGAATAACCACGCAGAGGGCTGTGCGTTACAGGAAGGAGTGCTGAGGGCTGGAGCTGCACGTAGCCTGAAGTTCCCTTGGAGGAGATGCAAACAAGCCTTGGCAGCTGCAAGAGATGCGGTGCACTGGGCTATTGCCTGTGTGGGGAAGGCAAGGGCTTACCTCCACCAAAGTTGGACATCTGGTAGAGAGGACCAAGAGAACTACTCTGGACCACCACCTATAATGCAGGATTCACGCAGCTCAGAAAGAGAGGAGGTCTATGCAGCCGGTCGTCGTTGAGGTAGGTGCTTGCAGATGCAGGGGAGTGACTGCTTCACTCAAAGGGAGATTCTTTCCTCCTTCTAGTGCAGACTGAAGACTTGCTGTCCTCTAGAGGATGCACAGCTGGGGAAATGTTGCAGAAGCTCGAAGGAGCCGTGGAAACAATGTTGCAAGAAGAGGCTTCTTTGTGGATGCAGACTGTGTGTTCCTGGAGGGTCCAGTTGCAGTTCCAGTGGCTAGAAGTGGCAGTTGCAGGAGTCCTGATGGAATCTTGCAAGCTGAATCTGAGGACCCACCCAAGAGAGACCCTAAATAGCCCTGAAAGGGGGATTGGTCACCTAGCCAGGTGACCACCTATCAGGAGGGGGTTCTGACGTCACCTTCCTGGTCCGGCCACTCAAATGCTCCCAGAGGTCCTGCCAACCTAGGATTCAAAATGGCAGAACCCAGGGACGCTCTTGAGGAGCACTGGGCCCCA
The DNA here is from genome assembly GCF_031143425.1 of Pleurodeles waltl. Classification (NCBI taxonomy): domain Eukaryota; kingdom Metazoa; phylum Chordata; class Amphibia; order Caudata; family Salamandridae; genus Pleurodeles; species Pleurodeles waltl. The sequence continues at coordinate 66,364,288 of NC_090451.1, read as the reverse complement.
CCCCTGGGGTGGTGAGGGACAGGGGAGTGGTCACTCCCCTTCCCATTGTCTAGTTTCACGCCAGAGCAGGTACTTGGGGGTCCCTGAACAAGTTTAGACTGTGCATAAAACAGAGGGCACCAAAAGTGCCCTTCATAGAAGTAGCTTTGGAAGGCTACCCCTTCTACACCTTTGAACACCTATTTCCAAACGGGGAGAGTGTTACCGTCTCTCCCTCCAAAGGAAATCCTTTGTTCTGCCTTCCTGGGCTTGAGCTGTTCAAGCAGCAGGAGGGCAGAAACCTGTCTGAGGGGTGGCAGCAGCTTGGGCTGGTTGACAAACTCTGGAAGCCTGCTAGCAGCAATGCCAGGGGTCCTCTAAGGAGCCCCTAAAGTGCATGGAATCATACTTAAAATACTGGCAAACGTACTGGGGTATGATTCTGACATGTTTGATACCAAACATGCCTAGGTTCGGAGTTACCATTATGTAGCTGGACATAGGTAGTGACCTATGTCCAGTACACGTGTAAAATGGCATCCCGCATTCACAAAGTCCATGAAAATGGCACTCTGGTTCGTGAGGGCACCTCTGCTAATGCAGTGGTGTCCTCACACACAGGTACTTGCACCCTGCCCTCTGCGCTAGGGGGGCCTGCCATAGGGGTGACTTACAGTGACCAGGTGTAGTGACCTCTGGTGAAAATGGGTGCATGCACCCTTCCACGCAGGCTGCAATGGCAGGCCTGGAGATCACTTTGCATGGGATCCCCATGGGCTGCATACCCCAATGCCCTCGTACCTGTGTACAATATACATGGGACCACTATTATGCCAAATGTGGGGTGAAAATGGTACAAGTTACCAAGTTAAAAGGGAGAGAGCTTAATCACTGTGACCCTGGTTAGCAGGATCCCAGTGAACAGTCAAACACACTGACCAGAGGCAGAAAATGGGGATAACCATGGCAAGAAAGAGGGTACTTTCCTCTAAACACCTATTTTCCATATAGACATGCCAGTGACACAAAAGTAGAGTTTGATGGCATGTGTGGCTGTAGATGCATACTTTGCATAGGTCCGCCATCTAGTGTTGTGTCCTGAGTGTTACAAGTTGTTTTTCTTCAAGAATCCTTTTAAGTTACGAGATTGAGTGGTGACTCCTCTTGGTGATAGTGTGCATGGGGCATCGAGTTCTTAGTTAGATTGTTTTTGCTCCACTGTCTGGTTTGGATGTGTGTGCCTGTTTTTCAAGTATTCCTCGGCTCGGTCTATTCTGAACTGCTCTTTTCCGTCTTTCTTTTAGTGACGGTATTGTGAGTCGATTGTGGTTTCTCTACTTAACGTGGTCAGTCTGAATTTCTGCGTCAGGACTTTGCTCATTGCCCTCAGGAGTTTCAGCGCCTGTCTCGGGCCTACTCCTCCAAGTGGTGTAAAGATATGTGGGGTTGATGGAACGGATTCCATTTTGGTTTTGCTCTTGATTCAATTAGAAATACCCACACACCGACCAAAACCTGGTGTGTAACTTATGCCTTTCCCCGGGCCATAAAGAAAGCTGCTATGCCGGTCTATTTGATCCAGAGAGAGCATCTGTTGGAGATGGCGTCAAACACCAGACGACACTCATGATATTTTCGGGGGTAGAGAACGCCCAGGAGGAGATCCAACATGAAGATGCCTTATCGATTTTAGAAGATTTGGAATCGGACGTCCAATCTGACATAGAAATTTCTCACCTTGGCGCAACCTGCGAGTACATCAGCCCCTACCTCCCATACAAAGACTCAAAAGAAAACTCAAACGAGTCGGCTGACCGCCACTGACTTTGGGCCATGGTCTGATCCAAAAGATGCCCCTTCTTCCAGCTCTGCACCGAAAATTGCCAAGACTAAGCTGTCTTCAGCATTGACCTCCATCTCCGTGGCATCCCGCACAGCCTCTGGATCAACTCGACCCTTAGATCTGAGTGTTTCGGCACCGAGCAAGAAGCTTTCCACTTTGGCCTCGGAGCCGACGCCTTCGGTCTGACACAGTTTCCACTCCAAGAACTTTGGAACCAAAGAGTCTACCTTACAGAGGCTCCAGTCACTCCTGGAAAGGAGCCTATTCGAGAAGTGATGGACCTTCGTCAGTGCCAGCTCCATATCCAAAAAGAAACCGGAAGTATAATTGCTTCTCCCCCGTTTCAATTGAGAGAACTTTCTTTTCAAGAGGCCTTGGACACTAGTTTGCCACCTAAAACGGTCTCCAAGGACAAGGCTCCAGTTCCACCCCATCCTTCTCCTCTACACTCTTGTACTCCTTTTTACACCTCCCCAATCGCCTCCACCTCTTAGCGAACCACAATTCTCTTCACAAGGTTCACCTCCACTTCAAAGAGATGATTTAGAGGACATGCCCAAGGATATTGACCCATGGGATTGATATAATCCAGATCCCATTTTACCTTGATCTATATCCTGCATGCCCTTAGATTCCGAAGATGCAACTTCATATCAGCAGGACAAAGCACGGGGAAGCTGCATACCACAACGTACAAATGCACACTGACCTTATTGAAGAGGATGTCCTCTTTGATACACTCTCTAACACTCATAGAGAGTAAGTTCTTGCCTATGCTACCAGCAATGCTTAGACATGCTGTCGACATTTATAAAGAAACTGTTAGGTTAAAGAGTTATCACCCCAAGGGTATATATAAAAAAAATAAGACTCCACCCACAGACCCTATATTCGTTCACAAATTCCTCCTGACTCAATAGTCGTCAACACGGAAACGTGCTAACAGCCAATCAACAGAGGATGCACCTCCCCCTGATAAGGAAAGCAAAAAACTAGATCCTGCAAGGAAAAAGGGTGGTTGTACAAGCTGCCAGTCATTGCCGTATCGCCAACTCGCAGCCACTCTTGTCAGGACGTGACTGGGCCCAGTGGGGCAAAATGGAGGATCTTCTCTAGTACCTCCTGGAGTAACTTCTAAAAAATGGGACAGGAGATAGTTTGAGAGTTAAACCATTTCCAACAACACTATTGGGTATGCAACAGAGACCGCAGCACACGCTAGTATTAATAACATTAGTATCAGAAGGCATGCTTGGCTTCGATGCTCGGGCTTCAAGCCATAAATTCAGCAGGCAGTTCTTAATATGCCTTTTGACAGTAATGACTTGTTTGGTCATGAGGTGGATAGTATTATAGACAAATTTAAAAAGGACTCCGAGACAACAAAGGCTATGGGGGTGTTACTTACCACACAACAAAGTGGCAATTTATGTTGCACACAATTCAGCAGAGGCTTCAAACCATCCTCTACTGAACCTTCCACCTCTCACAGCAAACAAGACTGAAAGAAGAGGTTCAATCCCTTCTTCTCACTGGGTCTGTAGACCCAGTTCTCCTCTCATAGCAAGGGTTAGGAGTATACGCCCTATACTTCCTGATATCAAAGATGGATGGGTCACTAAGACATATTCAGATCTCATGCCACTCAACCTATACATTCTTTCAGAGCATTGCCACATGGTCAGTCTTCAAGATGTCATTCCACTCTTACAACAATGTAACTTAATGCCTCTTTAGATCTGAAGGACATATACTTTCACATTTCCCCATTCATCCAGCACACCGCAAATACCTCATATTTGTCATTACAGGAAAACAATATCAATTCAAAGTCTTACCATTCGTGGTCACAAGCGACCCCAGGGTCTTCACAAAATGTCTAGCAGTAGTCGCAGAATCTGTTGACAACCCATCCATGTCTTCCTCTCCTTGGACGACTGGTTCATCAAAGCCAGTACCAACCAACAATGTCAGCGTCATACTCTGATCACAGTAGACCTCCTTCACACCCTAGGATTTATGATCAACTTTTTTGGGGGGGGGGGTTCTCAATTGTCCCTTCTTGCTCTGACAGTCTGGAAATGGGCCATTCATTATCATCATCACATTCACTTACTGGTATCTCCCAGGAGTTGACAGCCAGTTTGCAGACCTCCTCAGCTGCATACAGCAACAAGTCCACAAATGGGAATTCAACCCACAGGTCCTTCACCAGCACTTTCAAAAGCGTGGAACACCACAAATAGAGCTTTGCCACAGCAGAAAATTCTAAATGCCAAAAACTTGCATCCAGGTACCCACACCTTCAGTCCAAGGGCAATGCTGAATGGACAAAATGCTGAACAATGTCAAACATTCACCCCCAGTACAGAGATCTGGGCCTAAATCCATTTTTTTTTTTGTTGCTACCCATGCCATTCCAGTGTGGACCTAACCATATGCAAATCGGTCTTGACCCTGTTCTTCATGGGAACAGTCATCCCGAACTACCAGGCCAGGTCTTCCCTGGCAGGAAACGAGCATTGTGGGACCCATTTTGGGATATCCCATCCCCCCCCACCACACACAAACACACAGCTTGAATCCAGTGGCATGGGGAACACAGGAACCATGTCTGGGCATACCCGTCCAACTTAGGGCAATAATTGCAAGAAGAGATGGACGGCATGCTGAACAATGTCAATCATTCACCCCCAGTACAGAAATCTGGGCCTAAATCGACCGTGTTTTTTTTTTTTTTCTTTGCTACTCTTGCCATTTGAACAAACCCTATTTATTTCCAAAAGTAGTTTCACAATTCCACATCGAATTGAATTACCAGTCTTTTTCCCCACAACCAGACTCAGTTGAAGAGAGCTCTTCAAAAACAAGATGTTAAGAGCTATTATGTATTATATTGACAGGACAAAACAGTTCAGGAAATCCAAACAACTTTTTGTAGCATTTTCAATGCTGAGTAACGGTAACCCAATATTAATTTGTATAGCTAGATGGCTAGTCAAGTGTTTAAAAACTTGTTATGCCAAAGGCAGTTACCGATTACCCCCAAAGCACATTACACCAGAAAGAAGGGTGCTTCCATGGCCTTTTTAAGCAACATCCCAGTAGCAGATATATGTAAAGCTGCTACCTGGTCTACACCACATACATTTACTAAACAGTATTGTGTAGATATTTTAAGACGTCAACAAGCCAATGTTGGCCAAGCTGTGTACAGAACACTTTTCAAGCAACTCCTACTCCTAAAGGCTAGCCTCCGCTTACTTGGAGGGACTGCTTTAAGTCTTTGTAAAGCATGAGTATGTACAGGCAGACATGCTATTGAACAGAAAATGTTACTTACCCAGTAGACATCTGTTTGTGGCATGTAGTGCTGTGGATTTCGCATACACCCTTCCTACTACCCGGATGCCTATGGCAATTGTAGTTGCATTCTTATATAGTTATTTTATATATGCAAGTACATGGCATGGGCATCTCTTCCTATTACTCTCTACACTCCTTACCTCTCCCGTCTGCTGGAAAACAGTCTAACAAAGGACTTGATGCCCATGCACACGATCCCCAAGATGAGTTACCCAATCTTGTGACTCAAAGGATTCTTCAAAGAAAAACAACTTGTAACACTCCAGACCCAACACTAGATTGTGGACTTGGTAAAGCATGTGAATCGACAGCACTACATGCCACGAACAGATGTCTGCTGGGTAAGTAACATTTTCCTTTGTGTGTGGCACCCTTCTGTATCCTCTTTGTATTCCTTGTGGCATCTATTAATTGGCTGAACAGTCCCGCTGCAGAAGAGGTGTTGGACTTTTGCTTATGCAGGGTCATCCCCAGTCTTTTTGCCTCCTGCCTCCTATTTTTTTCTGACCTGTTGCTGTTGGCTTTTCAACTCTGAGCACTTTATCACTGCTGTCCAGTGCTAAAGTGCATATGCTCTCCGTATAAATTGTATGTAATTGGTTCTCCATGATTGGCATATTTGTTTTACTGTTAAGTCCCTAGTAAAGTGCACTAGAGGTGCCCAGGGCCTGTAAATCAAATGCTACTAGTGGGCCTGCAGCACTGGTTGTGCCACCCACATAAGTAGCTCTGTAATCATGTCTCAGACCTGCCACTGCAGTGTCTGTGTGTGTATTTTTACACTGTAAATTCGACTTGGCAAGTGTACCCACTTGCCAGGTCTAAACCTTCCCTTTTCTTACATGTAAGGCACCCCTAAGGTAGGCCCTAGGTAGCCCCAAGGGCAGGGTGCAGTGTATGGATAAGGTAGAACATATAGTAATGTGGTTTATATGTCCTGACAGTGAAATACTGCCAATTTCGTTTTTCACTGTTGCAAAGCCTGTCTCTCTCATAGGATAATATGGGGGCTACCTTTAAATATGATTAAAGTGTAGATTCCCCTAGAGAGTAGATGGACATGTGGAGTTTGGGGTCCCTGAACTCACAATTTAAAAATACATCTTTTAGTAAAGTTGATTTTAAGATTGTGCGTTTGAAAATGCCATTTTTAGAAAGTGAGCATTTTCTTGCTTAAACCATTCTGTGACTCTGCCTTGTTTGTGGATTCCCTGTCTGGGTCAGTTTGACAGTTGGGTTGTTTTTCACCTCACACTAGACAGTGACACAAAGGGGGCTGGGGTGTAACCTGCATTTCCCGATTAGCCATCTCTGCTAGGAGGGAGGGGTGGAGTGGTCACTCATCTGAAAGGATTGTGCCTGCCTCTGACAATGCCAGCTCCAACCCCCTGCTGTGTGTCTGATGCCTTGCCTGGGCAAGGCAGGATTTCACAAGTAGGTGTGAGTCCCCTTTGAAGAAAGGTGACTTCAAAGACTAAAATGGGTATAAGAAGGGCACCCAAATCTACAGACTTTAGAAACACTTCTGGAACCAAGAGGAACCTCTGCCTGGAGAAGAGCTGATAGCTGAGGAAGACGTGCTGCCCTGCCTGTGACTGTGCTTTGTGGAGCTTTCCTGCAGTGCTGCTTCTGCCAGAGTAAGAGGGCAAAGACTGGACTTTGTGTGCCTTCCATCTTGTGAAGAAATCTCCAAGGGCTTGAGTTAGAGCTTGCCTCCTGTTGTTTGAAGTCTCAGGGACAGCAAAGACTTCTCTCTGCCAGCACCTGGAGTCTCTGGAGAGACTCCTGCTCTGACAAGTGGTGCCCTGTCCAGTCCCTGGGCCCTTGAAAGGAAAGCTGGTGGTAATGCAAGGAAATCGACTTTGGACGACTCCGGACCTACGCCGCTGCTGAATCCGGTAACGCCGCCTGCACCTGACGCTGTGACCTTCGCTGGAACGCGACACTTCGCAGGCCCGTCGCCGCAGCAGCCCCGCTGAAGTCCGCTTCTCTGTGGAAGTCGCCGCACCACGTCGTGACCGACGCCGCTTGAAGTGCACGGATTCAACGTTTCGCACAGCTGCCGCGATTCCTGACTTCGCGCCTCGGCTTGTTTTCACTCTTCACCAAAGGTACTGTACTTGGGGGTCTACACGACTCCGTGTCCGGCGCCGCTGGTGTCGGCTTGTTGGGAACGACTCCGTCACGACGCCGTGTTAACATCTCATTGAAGCATTTTTGTTTCTAAGCGCTATTTTTGAGTTTAATCTTTAAAAATTCATAACTAGACCTGTGTATGTTGAATTTTTGTCATTTTGGTCTTGTTTTGTTTAGATAAATATTTCCTATTTTTCTAAACCGGTGTTGTCATTTTGTAGTGTTTTCATTAAGTTACTGTGTGTGTTGGTACAAATACTTTACACCTAGCACTCTGAGGTTAAGCCTACTGCTCTGCCAAGCTACCAAGGGGGTAAGCAGGGGTTAGGTGCGGGTGATTCTCTTTTACCCTGACTAGAGTGAGGGTCCTTGCTTGAACAGGGGGTAACCGGACTGCCAGCCAAAGACCCCATTTCTAACAAGAGGTAATTTCCTTGATTCACAACTGCCAGTCTGAAAACAGCTGCAGAATAAAACACCTTGCTGGGAAACGTAAAATTAGCCTCCATCAAATCCAAACTTTTGGAAGGCAAGCTATAGCAACATTCTATATTAGAACTGATCATAGGTTGGATTGCCAAGAAATAATTAATGCTTTATATTTTGGATAGATTACAATAGTAAATATACAATATTTAGGTTCATTTAACTTTTGACATTTCTTACCTTACACCGCTTCGTTATCTTAAAACCTATGTTTCTTGATGCTGGCGTCTTCTTGGGTGAGGCACTGGCTTTGACATCTCCCACATGTTCAGATGCAAAACTCAGTGATGACTCTAATAATACACGAGAGAAGAGGGTTTAGATACAAAATGTTTAACAGTGGTTTTGTGGCTTTTCCCTTTCAGTTGGTAAAAATGCGACTTACAATGCCATGTCGAGCAGAAACCTGTGGACACCTGCAATGTTTCGATGCGGTTTTCTACTTGCAGATGAATGAGAAGAAGCCAACGTGGATGTGTCCTGTCTGTGACAAGGGTGCCCCTTATGACCAGTTAATAATCGATGGGTGAGCTTATACTTATTCTTTTCCTATCACTACTGAGAGCACCCGTCAGTTATATCTTCCTTTCTTCCAATCATGTGCAGCAGGAGTTTTGTGTAGGGCCTGGCCTCGGGCCATGGCCGTTCGCCCATCCCCCTGCAGGCGACCCACCTACTGTGTGCAGCAGGGCTTAGCCATAGGGCCTAATCTACAGCCACGAACTGAACAATCTCTCATGGAAGGCCACCCCTTCCATGCACATCCTTCAACTGATTGTGCAAAAAAACTGATGGAGGAAAAGCTCACACACATCATCAGATGCCCCTTGTAGGAAGTTGGCTCTGTATGCACTATTTCAAAGTAAGGAATAGTATGCACAGAGTCCAAGGGTTCCCCTTAGAGGTAAGATAGTGGCAAAAAGAGATAATACTAATGCTCTTTTGTGGTAGTGTGGTCGAGCAGTAGGCTTATCAAAGGAGTAGTGTTAAGCATTTGTTGTACACACACAGGCAATAAATGAGGAACACACACTGAGACAGTTCCAGGCCAATAGGTTTTTGTATAGAAAAATATATTTTCTTAGTTTATTTTAAGAACCACAGGTTCAAATTTCACATGTAATACTTCAAATGAAAGGTATTGCAGGTAGGTACTTTAGGAACTTTGAATAATCAAAATAGCATACACAGTTTTCAAATAAATCACATATAGCTATTTTAAAACTAGACACTTAGTGCAATTTTCAACAGTTCCTGGGGGGAGTAAGTTAGTTAGTTTTTGCAGGTAAGTAAACCACCTAAGGGGTTCAAGTTTGGGTCCAAGGTAGCCCACCGTTGGGGGTTCAGAGCAACCCCAAAGTTCCCACACCAGCAGCTCAGGGCCGGTCAGGTGCAGAGTTCAAAGTGGTGCCCAAAACGCATAGGCTTCAATGGAGAAGGGGGTGCCCCGGTTCCAGTCTGCCAGCAGGTAAGTACCCGCGTCTTCGGAGGGCAGACCAGGGGGGTTTTGTAGGGCACCCGTGGGGGGGGGGGACACAAGTCAGCACAGAAAGTACACCCTCAGCGGCAAGGGGGCGGCCGGGTGCAGTGTGCAAACACACGTCGGGTTTCCAATGTAAATCAATGGGAGACCAAGGGGTCTCTTCAGCGATGCAGGCAAGGGGGGGGGGGGGGCTCCTCTGGGTAGCCACCACCTGGGCAAGGGAGAGGGCCTCCTGGGGGTCACTCCTGCACTGGAGTTCCGATCTTTCAGGTCCTGGGGGCTGCAGGTGCAGAGTCTTTTCCAGGCGTCGGGATCTGGGAGTCAGGCAGTCGCGGTCAGGGGGAGCCTCGGGATTCCCTCTGCAGGCGTCGCTGTGGGTGCTCTGGGGGGGCAACTCTGGCTACTCAGTCTTGTAGTCGCCAGGGGGTCCTCCCTGAAGTGTTTCTCCACAAGTCGAGCCGGGGGCGTCGGGTGCAGAGTAGCAAGTCTCACGCTTCCGGCGGGAAATGCAGTTGTCTTGAAGTTGCTCCTTTGGAAACAAAGTTGCAGTCTTAGGTGAACAGAGCCGCTGTCCTAGGGAGTTTCTTGGTCCTTCTAGAGCAGGGCAGTCCTCTGAGGATTCAGAGGTCGCTGGTCCTGGCGAAAGCGTCGCTGGAGCAGTGTCTTTTAGAAGTGGGGAGACAGGCCCAAAGCTGGGGCCAAAGCAGTTGGTGTCTCAGTCTTCTCTGCAGGGTTTTTCAGCTTAGCAGTCCTCTTCTTAGGTTGCAGAAATCTGAGTTCCTAGGTTCTGGGGAGCCCTTAAATACAAAATTTACGGGCATGTTTAGGTCTGGGGGGTTAGTAGCCAATGGCTACTAGCCCTGTGGGTGGGTACACCCTCTTTGTGCCTCCTCCCAAGGGGAGGGGGGGGGGGGTCACATTCCTATCCCCATTGGGGGAAATCCTCCATCTGCAAGAAGGAGGATTACTAAAAGTCCGTCACCTCAGCTCAGGACACCTTAGGGGCTGTCCTGACTGGCCAGTGATTCCTCCTTGTTGTTCTCATAATCTCTTCCGGCCTTGCCGCCAAAAGTGGGGCCGTGGCCGGAGGGGGCGGGCAACTCCACTAGCTGGAGTGCCCTATGGTGCTGTAACAGAGGGGGTGAGCCTTTGAGGCTCACCGCCAGGTGTTACAGTTCCTGCAGGGGGAGGTGTGAAGCACCGCCACCCAGCACAGGCTTTGTTACTAGCCACAGAGTGACAAAGGCACTCTCCCCATGTGGCCAGCAACATGTCTCGAGTGTGGCGGGCTGCTAAAACCAGTCTGCCTACACAGGTAGTTGGTTAAGGTTTCAGGGGGCACCTCTAAGGTGCCCTCTGGGATGTATGTTACAATAAAATGTACACTAGCATCAGTGTGCATTTATTGTGCTGAGAAGTTTGATACCAAACTTCCCAGTTTTCAGTGTAGCCATTATGGTGCTGTGGAGTTCGTGTTTGACAAACTCCCAGACCATATACTCTTATGGCTACCCTGCACTTACAATGTCTAAGGTTTTGCTTGGACACTGTAGGGGCACAGTGCTCATGCACTGGTGCCCTCACCTATGGTATAGTGCACCCAGCCTTAGGGCTGTAAGGCCTGCTAGATGGTTGACTTATCTTTACTGCATAGGCAGTGTGAGGTTGGCATGGCACCCTGAGGGGAGTGCCATGTCGACTTAGTCATTTTGTCCTCACCAGCACACACAAGCTGGCAAGCAGTGGGTCTGTGCTGAGTGAGGGGTCCCCAGGGTGGCATAAGACATGCTGCATCCCTTAGAGACCTTCCCTGGCATCAGACCCCTTGGTACCAGGGGTACCAGTTACAAGGGACTTACCTGGATGCCAGGGTGTGCCAATTGTGAAAACAAAAGTACAGGTTAGGGAAAGAACACTGGTGCTGGGGCCTGGTTAGCAGGCCTCGGCACACTTTCAAATCAAAACTTAGCATCAGCAAAGGCAAAAAGTCAGGTGGTAACCATGCCAAGGAGGCATTTCCTTACACACACCCCCCTCGCCCCCCAAAAACGAAAGAGGATGAGACTAACCTTTCCCAAGAGAGTCTTCATTTTCTAAGTGGAAGAACCTGGAAAGGCCATCTGCATTGGCATGGGCAGTCCCAGGTCTGTGTTCCACTATAAAGTCCATTCCCTGTAGGGAGATGGACCACCTCAACAGTTTTGGATTTTCACCTTTCATTTGCATCAGCCATCTGAGAGGTCTGTGGTCAGTTTGAACTACAAAGTGAGTACCAAAGAGATATGGTCTCAGCTTCTTCAGGGACCAAACCACAGCAAAGGCCTCCCTCTCAATGGCACTCCAACGCTGCTCCCTGGGGAGTAACCTCCTGCTAATGAAAGCAACAGGCTGGTCAAGGCCATCATTATTTGTTTGGGACAAAACTGCCCCTATCCCATGTTCAGAGGCATCTGTCTGCTCAATGAACTGCTTGGAGTAATCTGGAGCTTTTAGAACTGGTGCTGTGCACATTGCTTGTTTCAGGGTGTCAAAGGCCTGTTGGCATTCTACAGTCCAGTTTACCTTCTTGGGCATTTTCTTGGAGGTAAGTTCTGTGAGGGCTGTCACAATGGATCCATATCCCTTCACAAACCTCCTGTAATACCCAGTCAAGCCAAGGAATGCCCTGACTTGAGTCTGGGTTTTTGGAGCTGCCCAGTCCAGAATAGTCTGGATCTTAGGCTGGAGTGGCTGAACTTGGCCTCCACCTACAAGGTGTCCCAAGTAAACCACAGTTCCCTGCCCTATCTGCCATTTGGATGCCTTGATAGAGAGGCCTGCTGATTGCAGAGCCTTTAAAACCTTCAGATGGACCAGGTGATCCTGCCAGCTGGAGCTAAAGACAGCAATATCGTCAAGATAAGCTGCACTAAAGGACTCCAAACCAGCAAGGACTTGATTCACCAACCTTTGGAAGGTGGCAGGGGCATTCTTTAAACCAAAGGGCATAACAGTAAACTGATAATGCCCATCAGGTGTGGAGAATGCTTTCTTTTCTTTTGCTCCTGGTGCCATTTTGCTTTGCCAGTACCCTGCTGTTAAGTCAAAGGTACTTAAGAATTTGGCAGCACCTAATGTATCAATCAGTTCATCAGCCCTTGGAATGGGATGGGCATCTGTCTTAGTGACAGAATTAAGTCCTCTGTAGTCCACACAAAACCTCATCTCTCTCTCTCTCTTTCCATCTTTGCTGTGAGGTTTGGGGACTAAGACCACTGGGCTAGCCCAGGGGCTGTCAGAGTGCTCAATGACTCCCACTTCCAGCATCTTGTGGACTTCCACCTTGATGCTTTCCTTAACTTGGTCAGACTGTCTGAATTTTTTGTTTTTGTAAGGCATGCGGTCTCCTGTGTCCACATCCTGGGTACACAGGTGTGTCTGACCAGGGGTTAGGGAAAAGAGCTCAGCAAACTGTTTCAGGACCTTCCTGCAGTCAGATTGCTGTTGGCCAGAGAGGGTGTCTGAATAGATCACTCCATCTACTGAACCATCTTTAGGGTTTGAGAGGAGATCAGGGAGAGGTTCACTCAGCTTCCTGGTCCCCATCTGTTGCCATCAACAGATTCACATCAGCCCTATCGTGGAAGAGCTTAAGGTGGTTCACATGGATCACCCTCTTGGGGCTCCTGCTAGTGCCTAGGTCCACCAGGTAGGTGACCTGACTCTTCTTCTCTAACACTGGTTAAGGGCCACTCCATTTGTCCTGAAGTTCCCTGGGAGCCACAGGCTCCAAAACCCAGTCTTTCTGCCCTGGTTGAAATTCAACCATTGCAGCCTTTTGGTCATACCAAAACTTCTGGAGCTGTTGGCTGGCCTCAAGGTTTTTACTTGCCTTTTCCATGTACTCTGCCATCCTTGAACGTAGGCCAAGTACATAGTCCACTAGGTCTTGTTTAGGCTCATGAAGAGGTCTCTCCCAGCCTTCTTTCACAAGAGCTAGTGGTCCCCTTACAGGGTGGCCAAACAGAAGTTCAAAGGGTGAGAATCCTACTCCCTTCTGAGGCACCTCTCTGTAAGTGAAAAGCAGACATGGTAAGAGGACATCCCATCTCCTTTTGAGTTTTTCAGGGAGCCCCATGATCATGCCTTTTAATGTCTTGTTGAATCTCTCAACAAGGCCATTAGTTTGTGGATGGTAAGGTGTAGTGAATTTATAAGTCACTCCACTCATTCCACATGTGTTTCAGGTATGCTGACATGAAGTTGGTATCTCTGTCAGACACCACCTCCTTAGGAAAACCCACTCTGGTAAAAATACCAATGAGGGCCTTGGCTACTGCAGGGGCAGTAGTTGACCTAAGGGGAATAGCTTCAGGGTATCTAGTAGCATGATCCACTACTACTAGTATGTACATATTCCCTGAGGCTGTGGGAGGTTCAAGTGGACCCACTATGTCCACACCCACTCTTTCAAAGTGGACCCCCACCACTGGAAGTGGAATGAGGGGGGGCTTTGGGTGTCCACCTGTCTTACCACTGGCTTGACAGGTGGTGCAGGAGACACAAAACTCCTTGACTTTCTGGGACATGTTGGGCCAGTAGAAGTGGTTGACTAGTCTCTCCCACGTCTTGGTTTGTCTCAAATGCCCAGCAAGAGGAATATCATGGGCTAAGGTCAGTATGAACTCCCTAAACTCCTGAGGCACTACCACTCTCCTAGTGGCACCAGGTTTGGGATCTCTTGCCTCAGTGTACAGGAGTCCATCTTCCCAATAGACCCTATGTGTTCCAGTTTTCTTGCCATTGGACTCTTCAGCAGCTTGCTGCCTAAGGCCTTCAAGAGAGGGACCGGTTTCTTGTCCCTTACACAACTGCTCCCTTGAGGGTCCCCCTGGGCCTAAGAGCTCAACCTGATAAGGTTCTAACTCCATAGGCTCAGTTCCCTCAGAGGGCAGAACTTCTTCCTGAGAAGAGAGGTTCTCTTTTTGTTGTTGTGTTGCAGCTGGTTTCCCAGTTGTCTTTCCTTTCCTGTTGGTAGGCTGGGCCCTTTTTTCAGGCTCCAACTCTACTTTTTCACCCTGAGCCTTGCACTGTGCCCTTGTCTTGACACACACCAGTTCAGGGATACCCAGCATGGCTGCATGGGTTTTCAATTCTACCTCAGCCCATGCTGAGGACTCTCCAGGTCATTTCCAAGCAAACAGTCTACTGGGATATGAGAGGAGACCACCACCTGTTTCAGGCCATTGACCCCTCCCCACTCTAAAGTTACCATAGCCATGGGATGTACTTTAGTCTGATTGTCAGCGTTGGTGACTGGATAAGTTTGTCCAGCCAGGAATTGACCAGGGAAACCAGTTTCTCTGTCACCATGGTGACACTGGCACCTGTATCTCTCAGGCCTTCTACACTTGTCCCAATAATTAAGAGCTGCTGCCTGTATTTTTGCATGTTAGGCCAGGCAGCCAGTGTGGCTAAATCTACCCCACCCTCAGAGACTAATGTAGCTTCAGTGTGACACCTGATTTGCTCTGGGCACACTGTTGATCCCACTTGGAGACTAGCCATTCCAGTGTTACCTGGAGTGGAGTTAGAAGTGGTACTTTTCTTGGGACAAGCCTTGTCTCCAGTTTAGTGTCCAGGCTGATTACAGCTACGACACCAGGCCTTTTTGGGATCAAAGTTTTTACTTGTACCCAAAATTGTTTTGTGAAGAGGCTCTGGGCCCACCCTCCTGTGCAGGTTTTTGGGGGCCTGTAGAAGATGGATGTCTCAACACTCTTTTCCCCTGGGGAGGCTTTGTGACCCCTTTCTTTTGGTCACCCCCTGTGGAAGTCTTGGTCACCCTAGTCTTGACCCAATGGTCCGCCTTTCCCAATTCTTGGGGAGAAATTGGTCCTAGGTCTACCAGATGCTGATGCAGTTTATCATTTGAACAATTACTTAATAGGTGTTCTTTCACAAATAAATTGTACAGCCCATCATAATTATTTACACCACTGCCTTGAATCCAACCATCCAATGTTTTCACTGAGTAGTCCACAAAATCAACCCAGGTCTGGCTCGATGTTTTTTGAGCCCCCCTGAATCTAATTCTATACTCCTCAGTGGGAAATCCAAAGCCCTCAATCAGGGTTCCCTTCATGAGATCATAAGATTCTGCATCTTTTCCAGAGAGTATGAGGAGTCTATCCCTACACTTTCCAGTGAACATTTCCCAAAGGAGAGCACCCCAGTGAGATCTGCTTACTTTTCTGGTTGCCCAAGCCCTCTCAAAAGCTCTGAACCATCTTCATATTTAGTTACAATCCCTTTAGGGATTTTCAACATGTCAGGAGAATCTCTGACCCTTTTTAAGTTGCTGCCACCATGGATGGGACCAAACCCCATCTCTTGTCTTTCCCTTTCTATGGCTAGGAGCGCTCTCTCCAAAGCCAATCCTTTGGCCATCCTGGTTAACAGGAGGTCATCTGCACTGAGGCTATCCTCAGTGAATTCAGAGGTGCTGGCCCCTCCTGTGAGGGAAGCAGCATCTCTATCACAGTTGGAATCGGGGATTGAGGGTCCCTGATCTCCCTAATTAGGACTGGAGGCGAGAATTCTCCTCCAAGTCACTATCATCATCCTCTGGGTTGTCATCCTCAGAGGGGTTGGCTTTTACAAACTCTGCCAAAAGCTCCTGGAGCTGTTGTTTGGAGGGTCTTAAGCCAATTGGGATTTTCTTTATTTTGCAGAGAGACCTTAGCTCCCTCATCTTAAGATGGAGGTAAGGTGTGAGGTCGAGCTCCACCACATTCTCTTCTGCACCTGGCATTACGTTTCTAAAAGTTGGAATACTTAAGAATCAAAAACTATTTCTAGAACCTAATTCAAACTTTCACAAAACTTTTAAACTCTAAAAGAAATGCTAACGGGGACTACACAAGGTGCTAGCAGGACTTTTAAAAATTTAGAAATAGCTCAGATTGCAAAAATCAATTTCTAATGACAATTTTTTGAATTTGTCGTGTGATCAGGTATTGGCTGAGTAGTCCAGCAAATGCAAAGTCTTGTACCCCACCGCTGGTCCACCAATGTAGGAAGTTGGCTCTGTATGCACTATTTCAAAGTAAGGAATAGTATGCACAGAGTCCAAGGGTTCCCCTTAGAGGTTAGATAGTGGCAAAAAGAGATGATACTAATACTCTATTTTGTGGTAGTGTGGTTGAGCAGTAGACTTATCAAAGGAGTAGTGTTAAGCATTTGTTGTACATACACAAGCAATAAATGAGGAACACACACTCAAAGACAATTCCAGGCCAATTGTATAGAAAAATATCTTTTCTTAGTTTATTTTAAGAACCACAGGTTCAAATTTTACATGTAATACTTTAAATGAAAGGTATTGCAGGTAGGTACTTTAGGAACTTTGAATAATCAAAATAGCATACACAGTTTTCAAGTAAATCACATATAGCTATTTTAAAACTAGACAGTGCAATTTTCACAGTTCCTAGGGGGAGTAAGAGTTTGTTAGTTCTTGCAGGTAAGTAAACCACCTACGGGGTTCAAGTTTGGGTCCAAGGTAGCCCACCGTTGGGGGTTCAGAGCAACCGCAAAGTTACGACACCAGCAGCTCAGGGCCGGTCAGGTGCAGAGTTCAAAGTGGTGCCCAAAACGCATAGGCTTCAATGGAGAAGGGGGTGCCCCGGTTCCAGTCTGCCAGCAGGTAAGTACCCGCGTCTTCGGAGGGCAGACCAGGGGGGTTTTGTAGGGCACCGGGGGGGGGGGACACAAGTTAGCACAGAAAGTACACCCTCAGCAGCACCGGGGCGGCCGGGTGCAGTGTGCAAACACACGTCGGGTTTCCAATGTAAATCAATGGGAGACCAAGGGGTCTCTTCAGCGATGCAGGCAAGGGGGGGCCTCTTCGGGGTAGCCACCACCTGGGCAAGTTAGAGGGCCTCCTGGGGGTCACTCCTGCACTGGAGTTCCGATCTTTCAGGTCCTGGGGGCTGCGGGTGCAGAGTCTTTTCCAGGCGTCGGGATCTAGGAGTCAGGCAGTCGCTGTCAGGGGGAGCCTCGGGATTCCCTCTGCAGGCGTCGCTGTGGGGGCTGAGGGGGGGCAACTCTGGCTACTCAGTCTTGTAGTCACCGGGGGGTTCTCCCTGAAGTGTTTCTCCACAAGTCGAGCCGGGGGTTTCTGGTGCAGAGTAGCAAGTCTCACGCTTCCGGTGGGAAACGCAGTTGTCTTGAAGTTGCTACTTTGGAAACAAAGTTGCAGTCTTGGGTGAACAGAGCTGCTGTCCTAGGGAGTTTCTTAGTCCTTCTAGAGCAGGGCAGTCCTCTGAGGATTCAGAGGTCGCTGGTCCTGGGGAAAGTGTCCCTGGAGCAGTGTCTTTTAGAAGTGGGGAGACAGGCCGGTAGAGCTGGGGCCAAAGCAGTTGGTGTCTCTGTCTTCTCTGCAGGGTTTTTCAGCTTAGAAGTCCTCTTCTTCTTAGGTTGCAGGAATCTGAGTTCCTAGGTTCTAGGGAGCCCTTAAATACTAAATTTAAGGGCGTGTTTAGGTCTGGGGGGGTTAGTAGCCAATGGCTACTAGCCCTGAGGGTGGGTACACCCTCTTTGTGCCTCCTCCCAAGGGGAGGGGGGTCACATTCCTATCCCTATTGGGGGAATCCTCCATCTGCAAGATAGAGGATTTCTAAAAGTCAGTCTCACCTCAGCTCAGGACACCTTAGGGGCTGTCCTGACTGGCCAGTGACTCCTCCTTGTTGTTCTCATTATCTCCTCCGGCCTTGCCGTCAAAAGTGGGTCTATGGCCAGAGGGGGCGGGCAACTCCACTAGCTGGAGTGCCCTGTGGTGCTGTAACAAAGGGGGTGAGCCTTTGAGGCTCACCGCCAGGTGTTACAGTTCCTGCAGGGGGAGGTGTGAAGCACCTCCACCCAGTACAGGCTTTGTTACTAGCCACAGAGTGACAAAGGCACTCTCCCCATGTGGCCAGCAACATGTCTGGAGTGTGGCAGGCTGCTAAAACCAGTCCGCCTACACGGGTAGTTGGATACAGTTTCAGGGGGCACCTCTAAGGTGCCCTCTGGGGTGTGTTTCACAATAAAATGTACACTGGCATCAGTGTGCATTTATTGTGCTGAGAAGTTTGATACCAAACTTCCCAGTTTTCAGTGTAGCCATTATGGTGCTGTGGAGTTCGTGTATGGCAGACTCCCAGACCATATACTCTTATGGCTACCCTGCACTTACAATGTCTAAGGTTTTGCTTAGACACTGTAGGGGCACAGTGCTCATGCACTGGTGCCCTCACCTATGGTATAGTGCACCCTGCCTTAGGGCTGTAAGGCCTGCTAGAGAGGTGACTTATCTTTACTGCATAGGCAGTGTGAGGTTGGCATGGCACCCTGAGGGGAGTGCCATGTCGACTTACTCGTTTTGTCCTCACCAGCATACACAAGCTGGCAAGCAGTGTGTCTGTGCTGAGTGAGGGGTCCCCAGGGAGGCATAAGACATGTTGCATCCCTTAGAGACCTTCCCTGGCATCAGGGCCCTTGGTACCAGGGGCACCAGTTACAAGGGACTTACCTGGATGCCAGGGTGTGCCAATTGTGAAAACAAAAGTACAGGTTAGGGAAAGAACACTGGTGCTGGGGCCTGGTTAGCAGGCCTCGGCACACTTTCAAATCAAAATTTAGCATCAGCAAAGGCAAAAAGTCAGGGGGTAACCATGCCAAGGAGGCATTTCCTTACATCCCTTTTATAACTTCACAACCTAAACCAGCATTCTGCTTGCGCGCAACAAAGGCTAGATTCTTGACCTCTT
Source organism: Pleurodeles waltl (assembly GCF_031143425.1). NCBI lineage: Eukaryota > Metazoa > Chordata > Amphibia > Caudata > Salamandridae > Pleurodeles > Pleurodeles waltl. The sequence goes on along the minus strand of NC_090451.1, from coordinate 66,345,204 downwards.
CATTGCAAATCCCTCCTCAGTCCAGGGCAGTCTCCCAATCAATGTTGACTGGTATGACTGTTAATACCTTTAGTTTCTACTCTTGTTTCTGCATAGCCTCAGTACAATAAAAATCAAACCCCAAACAGTATGGAAATGTTCCTTCAGTAATCTCACTATGAACCCTCAGAGGCTTCTATCGCTCAAATTACAATTAGACAAAGAAAATATAAATGCATTGCTTGAGCCTTGTATCATACCTTCAGCTGTAGGCACACTAGCTCCCTTGAAATTCAAAGTGTCTGAACATCCCAGTCTTTAAGTGAACTAAGTTTTAACAAAAGAGAGATCTGCAAATGGAAAAATGACTCGACACTGCCCAGTCACCAATTCTCTTCCCAAAACTGAAGTGTTCATGGGGAAAACGACACAAGCAATTCATGTCTGTGGCCAAAGCCAACTTCCTTAAGATATCAATAAAACAGATCAAAACCCCAACTACATCTTTCGTATTCATTCTAGCATATCCTCACCATTCCACCTGAACCGAATACCTCCATGAACAAAAGCAAATATTTCCTGTTTAATAACCTGGTCCTCACCATCTGCAACAACCTCAACTCCATATCCTCCAATAGCTATGACATTTCAAAACTTATCTGTATCGATCCTCAAATCTCAGACCATGTACTACAGAGATCTCATTTAATCGTACCTTTGTGTTCGATGGCATCTGTCGCTGTAGATACGCATGTTCTGCAATAGCTCGCCATCTGGTGTTGGGCCGGAGTGTTACAAGTTGTTTTTCTTCGAAGAAGTCTTTCGAGTCACGGGACCGAGTGACTCCTCCTTTTGTCTCCATTGCGCATGGGCGTCGACTCTATCCTCGATTGTTTTTTTTCCGCCATCGGGTTCGGACGTGTTCCTGTCGCTCCGAGTTTCGGAACGGAAAATTAGCTAATTTCGGAAGATTTTCGTCGGTATTGTTGCGTTCGGGATCGGTGTACTTAGATTCCACACCGCATCGAAGATCGAAGAGCTCCGGTGCCCTTCGGGGTAGTTTTTCGATCCTCCGTCGGGGCCTGGTCGGCCCGACCGCGTGCTGAAGAACGCCGATATAACGGACCCCGTTCCGTTTCTGCCCCAAATGCCACAATAAATACCCCTACACAGACCAACACTTGGTCTGCAACCTGTGCCTGTCACCTGAGCACAGCGAAGACACCTGCGAGGCCTGTCGTGCGTTCCGGTCCCGAAAAACACTCCGAGACCGTCGAGCCAGAAGACTTCAAATGGCGTCCGCACCGACAGCCCAACGGGAGTTCGAGGAACAGGAAGAAGAAGGTACCTTCTCGATCCAAGACTCAGACTCCGAAGGATTTGACGATACACAAACCGTGAGTAAGACGTCGAAAACCACACAAAGAAACATTTACAAGGCCCAGGGGACGCCACTGCCACCAGGCCATGGCTCGACCCATAAATTCGGTGACCGACCGTCGGCACCGAAAAAGGCCCAAACAGTGCCGAGATCGTCCGACTCCGGTCGAGACACCGGCACGCAGCCTTCTCGGGACCGAGAAAGTGCTGGAGACAAGCCTCGACACCGAGATGCCGGTGTGGACACGGCTCGACGCCGAGACAGCGGCACCGAAACAGATCGACGCCGAGAGGTTTCGGCCCCGAAAAGGAAAAAAGTCACCTCGGAGCCGAAAAAACACGCAGACAAAGTTTCGATGCCGAAACAAACTGCAAGCGACCCAGCTTCAGGCTCTTATACAGAAGAGCACTCGCTAACCTCCCAAATGCAAAAGCATAGGTTTGAGGAAGAGCTACAAGCAACTGATGTGGACCATACGCAAAAGCGTATCTTCATTCAGCAGGGGACAGGAAAAATAAGCACCCTTCCCCCCATTAGGAGAAAGAGAAGGTTGGAGTTCCAGACGGAACAAGCACCACAACCAAAAGTGGTGAAAAGAGTTACACCACCACCCTCTCCTCCGCCCGTGATTAACGTTTCACCAGCACAAACTCCATCACACTCCCTAGCTCACACCACCATGAGCCAGGGTGACCAAGATCAGGACGCATGGGACCTATACGACGCCCCAGTGTCAGATAACAGCCCGGAGGCATACCCTACAAAGCCATCTCCACCAGAAGACAGCACCGCGTACTCTCAGGTGGTGGCTAGAGCAGCACAATTTCACAACGTAAGCCTCCACTCAGAACAGGTCGAGGATGATTTCTTGTTCAACACACTCTCCTCCACCCACAGCTCATACCAAAGCCTGCCTATGCTCCCTGGTATGCTCCGGCACGCAAAAGACATATTTAAGGAGCCGGTCAAAAGTAGGGCAATCACACCAAGGGTGGAAAAAAAGTACAAGCCGCCTCCTACGGACCCGGTTTTCATCACTACACAGCTGCCACCAGACTCTGTTGTTGTAGGAGCAGCTAGGAAAAGGGCCAACTCTCACACATCTGGAGATGCACCACCCCCAGATAAAGAAAGCCGCAAGTTCGATGCAGCTGGTAAGAGTCGCAGCACAAGCTGCAAACCAGTGGCGCATCGCGAACTCCCAGGCACTACTTGCGCGCTATGACAGAGCCCACTGGGACGAGATGCAACATCTCATTGAACATCTGCCCAAGGACTTCCAAAATAGGGCAAAACAAGTGGTTGAGGAGGGACAGACCATCTCCAACAACCAGATACGTTCCTCCATGGACGCTGCAGATACAGCTGCACGGACAATTAATACATCTGTAACTATCAGAAGGCATGCATGGCTCCGAACGTCTGGATTTAAACCAGAGATTCAACAAGCAGTTCTCAATATGCCTTTTAATGAAAAAGAACTGTTCGGTCCAGAAGTGGACACAGCGATTGAGAAACTCAAAAAAGATACGGACACTGCCAAAGCCATGGGCGCACTCTACTCCCCGCAGAGCAGAGGGAATTACAGCACATTCCGTAAAACGCCCTTTCGAGGGGGGTTTCGGGGTCAAAGCACACAAGCCAGCACCTCACAAGCAACACCGTCCACTTACCAGGGACAGTATAGAGGAGGTTTTCGGGGACAATATAGAGGAGGGCAATTCCCTAGAAATAGAGGGAGATTTCAAAGCCCCAAAACCCCTACTACTAAACAATGACTCACAGGTCACTCACCCCCTCCACACAACACCAGTGGGGGGAAGAATAGGTCATTATTACAAAGCATGGGAGGAAATCACTACAGACACTTGGGTTCTAGCAATTATCCAACATGGTTATTGCATAGAATTTCTACAATTCCCTCCAAACATACCACCAAAAGCACAAAATTTAACACACCATTCCAATCTCCTGGAGATAGAAGTGCAGGCACTATTGCAAAAGAATGCAATCGAATTAGTGCCAAACACACAAATAAACACAGGAGTTTACTCCCAGTACTTTCTGATACCAAAGAAGGACAAAACGCTGAGACCAATCCTAGACCTCAGAGTAGTGAACACTTTCATCAAATCAGACCACTTCCACATGGTCACACTACAAGAAGTATTGCCATTGCTAAAACTACACGACTTCATGGCAACTTTAGACCTCAAGGATGCTTATTTCCATATACCAATACACCCATCGCACAGGAAATACCTAAGGTTTGTATTCAAAGGAATACATTACCAATTCAAGGTACTGCCTTTCGGATTAACAACCGCACCAAGAGTCTTTACCAAATGTCTAGCGGTAGTCGCTGCACACATAAGAAGGCAGCAAATACATGTGTTCCCATATTTGGACGACTGGCTAATCAAGGCCCATTCGTTCATACAGTGCTCAAATCACACAAATCAGATCATACAAACCCTCTTCAAACTCGGGTTCACCGTCAACTTTACAAAATCCAACATTCTGCCGCGCAAGGTACAACAATACCTAGGAGCCATAATAGACACATCAAAGGGAGTAGCCACTCCAAGTCCACAAAGAATTCTAAATTTCAACACCATCATACAACGCATGTATCCAACACAAAAGATACAGGCAAAGATGGTATTACAACTCCTAGGCATGATGTCATCATGCATAGCCATTGTCCCAAACGCAAGACTGCACATGAGGCCCTTACAACAATGCCTAGCATCACAGTGGTCTCAAGCACAGGGTCACCTTCTAGATCTGGTGTTAATAGACCGCCAAACTTACCTCTCGCTTCTGTGGTGGAACAACATAAATTTAAACAAGGGGCGGCCTTTCCAAGACCCAGTGCCACAATACGTAATAACAGATGCTTCCATGACAGGGTGGGGAGCACACCTCGATCAACACAGCATACAAGGACAATGGAACGTACATCAAACAAAACTGCATATCAATCACCTAGAACTTCTAGCAGTTTTTCAAGCACTAATAGCTTCCCAACCAATAATAGTTCACAAATACATTCTCGTCAAAACAGACAACATGACGACAACAATGTATTATCTAAACAAGCAGGGAGGGACGCACTCCACGCAGTTAAGCCTGCTAGCACAGAAAATTTGGCATTGGGCAATTCACAACCAAATTCGCCTAATTGCACAGTTTATACCAGGGATCCAAAATCAACTCGCAGACAATCTCTCTCGAGATCACCAACAGGTCCACGAATGGGAAATTCACCCCCAAATTCTGAACACTTATTTCAAACTCTGGGGAACACCTCAGATAGACTTGTTTGCGACAAGGGAGAACGCAAAATGCCAAAACTTCGCATCCAGATACCCACACAAACAATCCCAAGGCAATGCCCTATGGATGAACTGGTCAGGGATATTTGCTTACGCTTTTCCTCCTCTCCCTCTCCTTCCTTACCTGGTAAACAAACTCAGTCAAAGCAAACTCAAACTCGTATTGATAGCACCAACTTGGGCAAGGCAACCCTGGTACACAACGCTGCTAGACCTATCAGTGGTACCCTGCATCAAATTGCCCAACAGGCCAGATCTGTTGACACAGCACAACCAAAAGATCAGACACCCAGATCCAGCATCGCTGAATCTAGCAATCTGGCTCCTGAAATCCTAGAATTCGGGCACTTACAACTTACCCAAGAATGTATGGAAGTCATAAAACAAGCCAGAAGGCCATCCACCAGGCACTGCTATGCAAGTAAATGGAAGAGGTTTGTTTGCTACTGCCATATTAATCAAATACAACCATTACACACAACTCCAGAACATGTAGTGGGTTACTTGCTTCACTTACAAAAATCTAACCTAGCTTTCTCTTCCATTAAGATTCACCTTGCAGCAATATCTGCATACCTGCAGACTACCTATTCAACTTCCCTATATAAAATCCCAGTCATTAAAGCATTCATGGAGGGCCTTAGGAGAATTATACCACCAAGAACACTACCTGTTCCTTCATGGAACCTAAATGTTGTCCTAACTAGACTTATGGGTCCACCTTTTGAACCCATGCACTCCTGCGAAATACAGTTCCTAACCTGGAAGGTGGCATTTCTCATCGCCATTACTTCCCTAAGAAGAGTAAGCGAGATTCAGGCGTTTACAATACAGGAACCTTTTATACAACTACACAAAAATAAAGTCGTCCTAAGGACCAATCCTAAATTTTTGCCAAAGGTTATTTCACCGTTCCATCTAAATCAAACAGTGGAACTACCAGTGTTCTTTCCACAGCCAGATACCGTAGCTGAAAGGGCACTACATACATTAGATGTCAAAAGAGCATTGATGTATTACATTGACAGAACAAAAAACATCAGAAAGACTAAACAACTCTTTATTGCCTTTCAAAAACCTCACGCAGGAAACCCAATTTCAAAACAAGGTATAGCCAGATGGATAGTTAAATGCATCCAAATCTGCTACCTTAAAGCTAAACGACAGCTGCCCATTACACCAAGGGCACACTCGACCAGAAAGAAAGGTGCTACCATGGCCTTTCTAGGAAACATCCCAATGCAAGAAATATGTAAGGCAGCCACATGGTCTACGCCTCACACATTCACCAAGCACTACTGTGTAGACGTGTTATCCGCACAACAAGCCACAGTAGGTCAAGCCGTATTAAGGACATTATTTCAGACTACTTCCACTCCTACAGGCTGATCCACCGCTTTTGGGGAAATAACTGCTTACTAGTCTATGCAGAACATGCGTATCTACAGCGACAGATGCCATCGAACTGAAAATGTCACTTACCCAGTGTACATCTGTTCGTGGCATCAGTCGCAGTAGATTCGCATGTGCCCACCCGCCTCCCCGGGAGCCTGTAGCAGTTTGGAAGTTACCTCCAATTATTTATATATGTATCATCTCAACCTTAAATAGGTGCATACTTAGTCACTCCATTGCATGGGCACTATTACTACAATTCAACTCCTACCTCACCCTCTGCGGGGAAAAACAATCGAAGATGGAGTCGACGCCCATGCGCAATGGAGACAAAAGGAGGAGTCACTCGGTCCCGTGACTCGAAAGACTTCTTCGAAGAAAAACAACTTGTAACACTCCGGCCCAACACCAGATGGCGAGCTATTGCAGAACATGCGAATCTACTGCGACTGATGCCACGAACAGATGTACACTGGGTAAGTGACATTTTCATTACCCAGTGTACATCTGTTCGTGGCATCAGTCGCAGTAGATTCGCATGTGCCCACCCGCCTCCCCGGGAGCCTGTAGCAGTTTGGAAGTTACCTCCAATTATTTATATATGTATCATCTCAACCTTAAATAGGTGCATACTTAGTCACTCCATTGCATGGGCACTATTACTACAATTCAACTCCTACCTCACCCTCTGCGGGGAAAAACAATCGAAGATGGAGTCGACGCCCATGCGCAATGGAGACAAAAGGAGGAGTCACTCGGTCCCGTGACTCGAAAGACTTCTTCGAAGAAAAACAACTTGTAACACTCCGGCCCAACACCAGATGGCGAGCTATTGCAGAACATGCGAATCTACTGCGACTGATGCCACGAACAGATGTACACTGGGTAAGTGACATTTTCATTCTCCGGCATAGCATAAAATCAACAATGCATGAATTGAACAAGCAATTTTGCAAGACACTCTGAAATGCTGACTAATCACTGGTTTACGAATGGGTTCTGATATTGGAATGGCCTCACTAAACATTCTAGATGATCATCAATTGCTGAATGGGTCAATTCCTGACTTAGTGCTGCTAATCACAGCAGTTTTTGAGACTTTTGATCATGGTCCATGTCTGTTGATTGAAAATAATATCTGACTCTGCTGTTGCCTCGTGGAGTACCATAAGGCTCCACTATGTTTCACGTTCTATGTGGAACCATCCTGTTGGCAAATGAATTTACCTAAACACCCCTTCACATGACATCTACACCCCACAATCTGTTCTATTGATTATACAGTCGTAGATGATTTGAAAGCGTCCGAATACTGAACTCTCAAAAGTTTTCCCCAAAACACAAGAGCTTCAAGCCTGAACTGCTAAAGCAGCTGAATACTGCAGTATTCTCACCATTGGCGTTACCCTTGGTAACTTCACTCGTGATCATTTTTAATCCCTCATTATCTATGATTCCTGATATATATTCATTCTGCAGTATTGGATCTTTCATAGATTCAAATGTTGAATCCTCCCCCTCATTTAGCTGGAAGTCCCATGGTATTCATAGCAGTGCAACGTTAAACACACACGTAATAGCTTTAACATGGGTAAACAAAACAGCCTTTACACCTTTTTATAAAACTGCCAGTCAGAGCAAAGCACAGTGTTCACCTCTCCTCACCCTCAGTTTTCTACTGGACACCATATGTGACTGTGAGCACTGCTTGCTCAGTCAGATAAGTGACTATTTATATTAATCTATCATCGCCATAGTTCAAGGAGTTACTAATAACTACAGTCTGTCTGAAGCTACTAAAAAGAGCCTTTTTAAACTGTGTAGGAAATGTGGGAAGACAAAAACTGCAAAGACCCAAATAAAGACTGTATTTATTGTCTTTTTATGGCTCATAAAGCCAAGGAATGCAACATTTGTAGACCATTCTCTATAAAAACAATGAAGGACTGGGAGGCAAGAGTGTTGTTATGGCTGTAAAAGTCCAAATCTGAGAAGTCTCATTCTGAGGACGAAGGTGAAGCTTCCTGAAAATCTCTTCAGATGGCATTCTCATTCTGGATATCCTGCAAGGGAAAAATGAGGGAGAACCTCACAGGAAACCTGTTAAAAAAACAAAACAAAAAAAACATTAATGTTTTTTTTTTAAACAAAATAAAAAAATCAAGAGATTACTTGTCCAGAGCTAGGGTACAAGACTGACAAAACCCATCAGAAAAACCTCCAAGGATATCTTCTGCACCTTTTGAGTGGTAAAAGAAAAAAGCTAACTACAGAACCATTAAAGTGAAAGTCTGAAATGTTATCGCTGACGACACTGTCAACGAAAAAGTTATTGTGGACGGAAACAGGGTGTTGTAGAAAATCCAATCTAAAACAGAATTGATGACCACACCATCCACAAGTCAGTTGACCTAGGTTATTGCCAACTGCAATCCCAGTGATGAAGTCCACCACTGCGGCAATGCCTACGCCATTGATGGAAACTGACAATGTCATTGACATCAAGAAAACCATAGCCACTCAGACCATCACTTTGGTTACATATCCCTTGGCTGCTTTGAGCACAGCTTTTACAATAACGACCTTGTCAACAAAAATGAAAACCGCTCCAAAGGAATTCGGAATAGCATTAATTTGGAATAAAAGCATTTCACGCACACTGCCAGAACAGATTTTCCCTACCAAGGTGTTCCCTTGTCCCCTGAAACAGGCACTTTTGGTCCAACTTATAGTTAAACTCTGTTAAACGTAAAGTATTGTGTCTCTAACAAAGATAAGGCATATGAGGAAAATGTTTTCACTTCCACTAAAGGCAAACTGACCTATCAGTCTTTCATACAACATGAGGAAGACTATGATGGATGGCAATATTGATATTTCGCTTCAGAACATGCTAACCAAGATCAGCAGAAAGATTATGCAAATTTCATTGAGCTTGTTTAAAGATCCAAGCCTAATGGTATCAGGTTATTATGAACTCTTCCCACAAACACAAGCAGCTTCTTATAAGTGACAGCCATCAAAGCCTACCATACCAACTAGTGTCAAACCTCAGATGTGGCCTGCTACGTCTCCTTCACCAGCACTGTTTTTTCAACCTGCTGAAGTATCCTCACCTCAGTCCATTCCAACACAGGGGAGAAACCAAGAAGAGAAACAGTTACCAGAGATCCCTACGTATTCCGACCCTGAATTGGACTAACATGTGGCTACCATCCTGGATGAGACCACTCCTTCAGCAGTGGATATCTCCACCAGACGACACTGGTGGTTTTCATCATCTTATCAAAGTGGTTTGGCAAAAGAGAATGATTAATTGCTTTCTTAATAATTTAGAGTAACCTGGCAGGAAGACTGTCAAATCAATCCCTATACTAGATCACATTTGTGAGGAAGGTTTTAAGATTATGAAAACACCAGCCACAACTCCTGACACCGCGATATTGCTACTCGGAGACTCTGTTATGTAATGTACCACTCAAAAAAGGACTAGAAAGACATCCACACAGTGCATCCAGCTAGAGATGGCACAAAGCTAAACAACATTGAAAAACGTTTTTATGCCACTGCATTAAGAGCAACGAATGTGCTTACAATTCAGGCAAGATATCACCAAATGTGGGCAAATACAAATGGCCTATATCATTACCACACACCTGTTAACAAGCATTTGTAATGCAAAGGGTCTCGCATTTGTTTGAGTTAAAGCTATTGGATTTTTAAATTCATAACTGGACTTTTCTTGCCACATAAATTGGTCAGCCCTGCCTCATAATTTGGTCTTTTCCTGCCACATAATCCCAGTGGCCCTGCACATAACTAAAGCACTTCCATTTACCTTCTTCCTCTTCCTATAGCCATGAATGAAAATGTTGCCATTTAGTATCCTGATTTAAATCTGTCATGCTAATTCCAATAGAAAACCACTTTCAGCACCCCACCATCAGTGTTGCTGGCTAACACAATTCCCAAAACAAGACAGCCATGGAGTAGTAATGAGAGAAATAAACTAGAAGGATCACCCAACTATATCAAAAGTGTTCAAACAGTCAGTGTAACAAGGATGTTAAGTTGGCCTGAATCATTGTCTTAATTGCAATAAGGAGAGATTAATAAAACATATACATTTATCATATAAACCCAATAAAAATCTTTATCAGAAATAAGCATTTGGCATTAGACTGTAATGCTCAGAACAGCTGCTAGAGGTCACCACAATTGAAATAGAATTTGTATGGCCATCTTACCATATAGTTAGCCCCTACCGGGCATAACCACATGCAAAGAAAATAACAAAGTACTGCAGTGTAACCATATGTTTAGTACTTAGATGGTGTAGTGCATTACACATTTTCAGGACTAGGAGGCCTACTGCAGTATTACAAACAAGACCCTTACACACACATTGCTCTTGGCTATTAAAATAAAAGTTCCGGCCACGAGAGAGGTTAAAAAGTCAATGAATGGAAGGAGTGGTTATTATTTTGGGGTCCCCACTAACCTAGTGTGGGGAGCCAGAGATGCTCTAGACAGAGCAGGTTGTGGAAAACGTTTTGAAGGTGGTCCCATTATAGTACCACCACAGGCTGGGTTGTGAGCAAAAATATTTTGTATAAGAATGGCCTGCAAAGCATTAAGGGGCGACCAAGTACAGCAAATACTGTAGTATGTTGACTGTAATGCTCAGAACAGCCCCTAGAGGACACCACAATAAAAATATAATTTGTGAGAAACATGGTCAGAACCGTATGAAAATAGAATGACCCAAAGTAATGTAGTGCAACCATATATTTAGCTCCTAGAGGGCGTAGTGGCATACACATTTTCATGCTGAGCAGGCTTACTGCAGTACTAAGGCACTTAGAACACAAACTTTTCCAAGCTGTAAAACAAAAATTCCAGCCATAAGAAAGTTTAAAAAGGACAGAATGGTGGGAGGGTTATCATTAGTGTGGGGACCCACAGATGACCGAAACGGCGTGCACGTCATGCTGAACGTTTTGGTGGTGGTCCCATTGTCCTAGGACCATCGCAGGCTGATTCATGGGCAAACATATTTTGAAAAAGAATGCTTGTAAAGCATTATAGGGCGACTTTTCCCAAGTGCAGTGAATATTATAGTATCTGCTTTCCTGCTGTGCCGGGAGAGCTCTGATGTGAATTTCTGTGTTTTTCAGGAAGCACTGATCAATTAAGTGTTTTTGGGAAAGCTATGGAGTGTGAAGGGGAGAACCAAAAGAAATGACTCTGATTAGGTAACAGTGTGAACAATGTGACCAGCCCTCTAGTACCACCGAAGAAGTTTGCGCTGTGTGGGCCATGGCTTCTCTGGAGCACGGAGGGGAGAGACGAAAGAAAAAAAATAGTTTGCCCACACTGAAGTATAGTGGCAATTGTGCAATTATCCATGTAACTGGGTCAGTCTGCAAGGCCGTAACAAAACCGCCCCAAGACGGGGCAAACTTAAAGCAATTACCAATGACATCAAGGGATTTTTGAAAGGCCAGCCCACAAATGAGTGAAAGTGGTGGGCGTGGTTAAAAGCACCCAATACTTACAATAGGTCAAAGCACTGGCACGCTTGACCCAAAAATGCGGAGGTGAAAGCCATATTGCAAGTAGGAGAAAGAACCTTCAGCAGTCATTGATGTCCCAATGGATATTTCAACTGCAGGCTTTGAGCAACTAGCAGGAACAGCTGAACATAGAAGACCAGGCTGGCTACGAGCAGCCTCCTTTAGACCGAAAGCGCAAAGTAGATTTTTAGACATGCCTTTTGACTGTGAATTCCTGTTTAGTCGACCTATTAGGTCCATCATATCTTACATGGACGCTGCAAAATCTCTAGGTACCTTGCAATAAATACATCCTCTGTCCTTTTAAAGGGTTTTTGAAGAACAGGCATGTATTCCTTCAGAGGAGGTTATTCCATCACATATTTAACAACGTAGTACATCACATTTTCCATACAAACAGCCTTACAAGCAACAGTGTAGAGCCCCACCATCGGCAGCTTATCAGACAGCCCCTCAGAAAAGTACAGGCAACCAATACAGAGGCAGCAAGTTCAAGAACAAAATGGAAGGTTCGATGGCATCTGTCGCTGTAGATACGCATGTTCTGCAATAGCTCGCCATCTGGTGTTGGGCCGGAGTGTTACAAGTTGTTTTTCTTCGAAGAAGTCTTTCGAGTCACGGGACCGAGTGACTCCTCCTTTTGTCTCCATTGCGCATGGGCGTCGACTCCATCTTCGATTGTTTTTTTTCCGCCATCGGGTTCGGACGTGTTCCTGTCGCTCCGAGTTTCGGAACGGAAAATTAGCTAATTTCAGAAGATTTTCGTCGGTATTGTTGCGTTCGGGATCGGCGTACTTAGATTCCACACCGCATCGAAGATCGAAGAGCTCCGGTGCCCTTCGGGGTAGTTTTTCGATCCTCCGTCGGGGCCTGGTCGGCCCGACCGCGTGCTGAAGAACGCTGATGGAACGGACCCCGTTCCGTTTCTGCCCCAAATGCCACAATAAGTACCCTTACACAGACCAACACTTGGTCTGCAACCTGTGCCTGTCACCTGAGCACAGCCAAGACACCTGCGAGGCCTGTCGTGCGTTCCGGTCCCGAAAAACACTCCGAGACCGTCGAGCCAGAAGACTTCAGATGGCGGCCGCACCGACAGCCCAACGGGAGTTCGAGGAACAGGAAGAAGAAGGTACCTTCTCGATCCAAGACTCGGACTCCGAAGGATTCGACGATACACAAACCGTGAGTAAGACGTCGAAATCCACTCAGAAGAACATTTACAAGGCCCAGGGGACGCCACTGCCACCAGGCCATGGCTCCACCCATAAATTCGGTGACCGCCCGTCGGCACCGAAAAAGGCCCACACAGTGCCGAGATCGTCCGACTCCGGTCGAGACACCGGCACGCAGCCTTCTCGGGACCGAGAAAGTGCTGGAGACAAGCGTCGACACCGAGATGCCGGTGCCGACACGGCTCGACGCCGAGACAGCGGCACCGAAACAGATCGACGCCGAGAGGTTTCGGCCCCGAAAAAGAAAAGAGTCACCTCGGAGCCGAAAAAACACGCAGACAGGGTTTCGATGCCGAAACAAACTGCAAGCGACCCAGCTTCAGGCTCTTATACAGAAGAGCACTCGCTAACCTCCCAAATGCAGAAGCATAGGTTTGAGGAAGAGCTGCAAGCAACTGATGTGGACCATACGCAAAAGCGTATCTTCATACAGCAGGGGACAGGAAAAATAAGCACCCTTCCCCCCATTAGGAGAAAGAGAAGGTTGGAGTTCCAGACGGAACAAACACCACAACCAAAAGTGGTGAAAAGAGTTACCCCACCACCCTCTCCTCCGCCTGTGATTAACGTCTCACCAGCACAAACTCCATCACACTCCCCAGCTCACACCACCATGAGCCAGGGTGACCAAGATCAGGACGCATGGGACCTATACGACGCCCCAGTGTCAGATAACAGTCCGGAGGCATACCCTACAAAGCCATCTCCACCAGAAGACAGCACCGCGTATTCTCAAGTGGTGGCTAGAGCAGCACAATTTCACAACGTAAGCCTCCACTCAGAACAAGTCGAGGATGATTTCTTGTTTAACACTCTCCTCCACCCACAGCTCCTACCAAAGCCTGCCTATGCTCCCTGGTATGCTCCGGCACGCAAAAGACATCTTTAAGGAGCCGGTCAAAAGTAGGGCAATCACACCAAGGGTGGAAAAAAAGTATAAGGCGCCTCCTACAGACCCGGCTTTCATCACTACACAGCTGCCACCAGACTCTGTCGTTGTAGGAGCAGCTAGGAAAAGGGCCAACTCTCACACATCTGGAGATGCACCACCCCCAGATAAAGAAAGCCGCAAGTTCGATGCAGCTGGTAAAAGAGTCGCAGCACAAGCTGCAAACCAGTGGCGCATCGCGAACTCACAGGCACTACTTGCGCGCTCTGACAGAGCCCACTGGGACGAGATGCAACATCTCATTGATCATCTGCCCAAGGACTTACAAAATAGGGCAAAACAAGTGGTTGAGGAGGGACAGACCATTTCCAACAACCAGATCCGCTCCTCCATGGACGCTGCAGATACAGCTGCACGGACAATTAATACATCCGTAACTATCAGAAGGCATGCATGGCTCCGAACGTCTGGATTTAAACCAGAGATTCAACAAGCAGTTCTCAATATGCCTTTTAATGAAAAAGAACTGTTCGGTCCAGAAGTGGACACAGCGATTGAGAAACTCAAAAAAAGATACGGACACTGCCAAAGCCATGGGCGCACTCTACTCCCCGCAGAGCAGAGGGAATTACAGCACATTCCGTAAAACGCCCTTTCGAGGGGGGTTTCGAGGTCAAAGCACACAAGCCAGCACCTCACAAGCCACACCGTCCAGTTACCAGGGACAGTATAGAGGAGGTTTTCGGGGACAATATAGAGGAGGGCAATTCCCTAGAAGTAGAGGAAGATTTCAAAGCCCCAAAGCCCCTACTACTAAACAGTGACTCACAGGTCACTCACCCCCTCCACACAACACCAGTGGGGGGAAGAATAGGTCATTATTACAATGCATGGGAGGAAATCACTACAGACACTTGGGTTCTAGCAATTATCCAACATGGTTATTGCATAGAATTTCTACAATTCCCTCCAAACATACCACCAAAAGCACAAAATTTAACAACACACCATTCCAATCTCCTGGAGATAGAAGTGCAGGCACTATTGCAAAAGAATGCAATCGAATTAGTGCCAAACACACAAATAAACACAGGGGTTTACTCACTGTACTTTCTGATACCAAAGAAGGACAAAACACTGAGACCAATCCTAGACCTCAGAGTAGTGAACACTTTCATCAAATCAGACCACTTCCACATGGTCACACTACAAGAAGTATTGCCATTGCTAAAACTGCACGACTACATAGCAACTTTAGACCTCAAGGATGCTTATTTCCATATACCAATACACCCATCGCACAGGAAATACCTAAGGTTTGTATTCAAAGGAATACATTACCAATTCAAGGTACTGCCTTTCGGATTAACAACCGCACCAAGAGTCTTTACCAAATGTCTAGCGGTAGTCGCAGCACACATAAGAAGGCAGCAAATACATGTGTTCCCATATCTAGACGACTGGCTAATCAAGGCCCATTCGTTAATAGAGTGCTCAAATCACACAAATCATATCATACAAACCCTCTTCAAACTAGGGTTCACCGTCAATTTCACAAAATCCAAAATTCTGCCACGCAAGGTACAACAATACCTGGGAGCCATAATAGACACATCAAAAGGAGTAGCCACTCCAAGTCCACAAAGAATTCAAAATTTCAACACCATCATACAACGCATGTATCCAACACAAAAGATACAGGCAAAGATGGTATTACAACTCCTAGGCATGATGTCATCATGCATAGCCATTGTCCCAAACGCAAGACTGCACATGAGGCCCTTACAACAATGCCTAGCATCACAGTGGTCTCAAGCACAGGGTCACCTTCTAGATCTGGTGTTAATAGACCGCCAAACTTACCTCTCGCTTCTGTGGTGGAACAACATAAATTTAAACAAGGGGCGGCCTTTCCAAGACCCAGTGCCACAATACGTAATAACAGATGCTTCCATGACAGGGTGGGGAGCACACCTCGATCAACACAGCATACAAGGACAATGGAACGTACATCAAACAAAACTGCATATCAATCACCTAGAACTTCTAGCAGTTTTTCAAGCACTAAAAGCTTTCCAACCAATAATAGTTCACAAATACATTCTCGTCAAAACAGACAACATGACAACAATGTATTATCTAAACAAGCAAGGGGGGACGCACTCCACGCAGTTAAGCCTGCTAGCACAAAAAATTTGGCATTGGGCAATTCACAACCAAATTCGCCTAATTGCACAGTTTATACCAGGGATACAAAATCAACTCGCAGACAATCTCTCTCGAGATCACCAACAGGTCCACGAATGGGAAATTCACCCCCAAATTCTGAACACTTATTTCAAACTCTGGGGAACACCTCAGATAGACTTGTTTGCGACAAGGGAGAACGCAAAATGCCAAAACTTCGCATCCAGATACCCACACAAACAATCCCAAGGCAATGCCCTATGGATGAACTGGTCAGGGATATTTGCTTACGCTTTTCCTCCTCTCCCTCTCCTTCCTTACCTGGTAAACAAACTCAGTCAAAGCAAACTCAAACTCATATTGATAGCACCAACTTGGGCAAGGCAACCCTGGTACACAACGCTGCTAGACCTATCAGTGGTACCCTGCATCAAATTGCCCAACAGGCCAGATCTGTTGACACAGCACAACCAAAAGATCAGACACCCAGATCCAGCATCGCTGAATCTAGCAATCTGGCTCCTGAAATCCTAGAATTCGGGCACTTACAACTTACCCAAGAATGTATGGAAGTCATAAAACAAGCAAGAAGGCCATCCACCAGGCACTGCTATGCAAGTAAATGGAAGAGGTTTGTTTGCTACTGCCATATTAATCAAATACAACCATTACACACAACTCCAGAACATGTAGTGGGTTACTTGCTTCACTTACAAAAATCTAACCTAGCTTTCTCTTCCATTAAGATTCACCTTGCAGCAATATCTGCATACCTGCAGACTACCTATTCAACTTCCCTATATAAAATCCCAGTCATTAAAGCATTCATGGAGGGCCTTAGGAGAATTATACCACCAAGAACACTACCTGTTCCTTCATGGAACCTAAATGTTGTCCTAACTAGACTTATGGGTCCACCTTTTGAACCCATGCACTCCTGCGACATACAGTTCCTAACCTGGAAGGTGGCATTTCTCATCGCCATTACTTCCCTGAGAAGAGTAAGCGAGATTCAGGCGTTTACTATACAGGAACCTTTTATACAACTACACAAAAATAGTCGTCCTAAGGACCAATCCTAAATTTTTGCCAAAGGTTATTTCACCGTTCCATCTAAATCAAACAGTGGAACTTCCAGTGTTCTTTCCACAGCCAGATACCGTAGCTGAAAGGGCACTACATACATTAGATGTCAAAAGAGCATTGATGTATTACATTGACAGAACAAAAAACATCAGAAAGACTAAACAACTCTTTATTGCATTTCAAAAACCTCATGCAGGAAACCCAATTTCAAAACAAGGTATAGCCAGATGGATAGTTAAATGCATCCAAATCTGCTACCTTAAAGCTAAACGACAGCTGCCCATTACACCAAGGGCACACTCAACCAGAAAGAAAGGTGCTACCATGGCCTTTCTAGGAAACATCCCAATGCAAGAAATATGTAAGGCAGCCACATGGTCTACGCCTCACACATTCACCAAGCACTACTGTGTAGACGTGTTATCCGCACAACAAGCCACAGTAGGTCAAGCCGTATTAAGGACATTATTTCAGACTACTTCCACTCCTACAGGCTGATCCACCGCTTTTGGGGAAATAACTGCTTACTAGTCTATGCAGAACATGCGTATCTACAGCGACAGATGCCATCGAACTGAAAATGTCACTTACCCAGTGTACATCTGTTCGTGGCATCAGTCGCAGTAGATTCGCATGTGCCCACCCGCCTCCCCGGGAGCCTGTAGCAGTTTGGAAGTTACCTTCAATTATTTATATATGTATCATCTCAACCTTAAATAGGTGCATACTTAGTCACTCCATTGCATGGGCACTATTACTACAATTCAACTCCTACCTCACCCTCTGCGGGGAAAAACAATCGAAGATGGAGTCGACGCCCATGCGCAATGGAGACAAAAGGAGGAGTCACTCGGTCCCGTGACTCGAAAGACTTCTTCGAAGAAAAACAACTTGTAACACTCCGGCCCAACACCAGATGGCGAGCTATTGCAGAACATGCGAATCTACTGCGACTGATGCCACGAACAGATGTACACTGGGTAAGTGACATTTTCATTATGAAACACCTGCATCTGTAGAAAGCCTAATCTCTCACCATTACAACTGTTAGACCAGTATTACATCCGAATGCTGGATTTTACATTTGACAAATTACAGTCATACATTAGAATTTGTAGAAAACAATCCAACCACACCACGGTTCATGATAAAGCATCCGCATCTATCACAGAAGGAAATGGATCTCAGGCTAAAAAGGGAGGGGATAGAACTGGTACCCAAAACGCAGCAGAGCTTTGGGGGTTTTATTCTCATTTTTTCCTCATAAGGAAAGACATTGGCGACCAATATTACATTTTTGGAACCTCAAAAAATATTTGAAGAGGCAAACATTTCGAAAGAACACTGCAGGAAATTCTACAGTTTCTAAGAAAGATTTCATAACATCGATGGACCTACAGGATGCATACTTTCATATTCCTATGTTCGATGGCATATGTTGCTGCAGATACACATGTTTGGCACAGTCCGCTGCCTGGTGTTGGGCTCGGAGTATTACAAGTTGTTTTTCTTCGAAGAAGTCTTTTTGGTCACAGGACCGAAGGACTCCTCCCTCTTTGGCTCCATTGCGCATGGGCGTCGACTCCATCTTAGATTGTTTTTTTCCGCTGTCGGGTTCGGACGTATTCCTTTTCGCTCCGTGTTTCGGTTCGGAAAGTTAGTCAGAATCTCGGAAGAAAGCGTCGGTATTGTTCCGTTCGGTATCGGGATAGTTAGGTACATCGACACCGATCATCGGAAGACTTTGGGGCAGTTTCGATCCCCCATCGGGGCCTGGTCGGCCCGACCGCGTGCGACATCGAAGCCGATGGAACGGACCCCGTTTCGTTTCTGCCCAAAATGTCACAGTAAGTATCCTTATACAGATCAGCACTTGGTCTGTAACTTGTGCTTGTCCCCCGAGCACAAGGAGGATACCTGTGAAGCCTGTCGAGCCTTCCGGTCCAGAAAAACACTCCGGGACCGAAGAGCCAGGCGTCACCAAATGGCGTCCACGTCGACAAAACAACGTTTCGACGACGAAGAGGAAACATTCTCGGTTCCGGAATCAGAATCCGGAGACTCCGACGTCGAACAACAGCAACAAACTGTGAGTAAGACGTCGAAAAGTAAATCCATCGACAAACCGAAAGCCCAGGGGACGCCACTGCCAACAGGCCATGGCTCGACCCATAAATCAGGCGACCCGTCGAAGGGGCCGAAAAAGGGCACGCCCATAGCGAAGACACCCGACTCCGGTCGAGGGACCGCCATGGAGCAACCTCGGAGCCGAGAAAGCGGCTCCGAGAGACAGAAACAAGATACCGGCACCGAAAAACATCGGCACCGAGAATCCTTGCCGAAAGGAACAAAAATTCTGTCGGTGCCGAAACCGAAAAAAGATTCTCTCTCGGCGCCGAAAAATACCACACCTTCATCCTACTCAGAGGAACAAGGACTAAGTGGCCAAATGCACAAATTTGGACAAGAGCTCCAAAGTGTAGAATCGGACTACACACAAAAGAGACTGTGCATCCAGCAAGATACAGGGAAGATATCAACCCTTCCCCCAATCATGAGGAAAAGAAGGATCGGACTTCCAAAGGATGACACACAACCACAAGCCAAAGTGGTTAAAAAAGTCACGCCTCCGCCCTCTCCTCCACAGGCATCGCCGGCACAAACACCGCCACAAATGCACTCACCAGCGCAAACTACCATAAGTCATGACGATCAGGATCAAGACGCTTGGGACCTGTATGACACCCCAGTGCCGGACAATGATCCCGAGTCATACCCCACAAAGCCGTCACCGCCAGAGGACAGTACCTCATACTCGCAACTGGTGGCTAGGGCTGCAGACTTCCACAATGTCCAACTGCATTCCGATCCTATAGAGGATGATTTCTTATTTAACACCCTCTCGGCTACACATAGCCAATATCAATGTCTCCCAACGCTACCAGGGATGTTACGGCACGCAAAACAAATTTTTGAGGAGCCCGTAAAATCAAGAGCCATCACCCCAAGGGTGGATAAAAAATACAAACCACCACCCACAGACCCAGTGTTTATTACTTCGCAGTTACCACCCGACTCTGTGGTAGTAGGGGCAGCTCGCAAAAGAGCAAATTCACATACATCTGGCGACGCCCCACCTCCGGACAAAGAAAGCCGAAAATTTGACGCGGCAGGGAAAAGAGTGGCGTCACAGGCAGCCAACCAGTGGCGCATCGCAAATTCACAAGCGCTGCTGGCCAGATATGACCGCGCACACTGGGACGAGATGCAACTTCTCGTAGACAATCTTCCCCAGGAATACCAAAAAAGGGCGCAGCAAATAGTGGAAGAGGGACAAACGATCTCAAACAATCAAATCTGCTCTTCACTAGACGCAGCCGATACTGCAGCAAGAACAGTCAACACTGCTGTCACCATAAGGAGACACGCTTGGCTACGCACTTCAGGCTTCAAACCTGAAATCCAGCAGGCTGTCCTTAATATGCCCTTCAACGAGAAACAACTGTTTGGCTCGGAAGTGGATACAGCCATTGAAAAACTTAAAAAGGACACAGACACGGCCAAAGCCATGGGCGCACTCTACTCCCCGCAGAGCAGAGGCTCTTTCAGGAAAACTCCATTTAGAGGGGGGTTTCGTGGCCAACCCACAGACACCACCAGCCAACAATCAAGAACCACACCATATCAGGGTTCCTTCCAAAGGGGAGGTTTCAGGGGATATCGGGGGGGTCAATTCCCAAGGAGTAGGGGAAGATTCCAAACTCCAAAAACACCTCCACCTAAACAGTGACTTTCACGTCACGCAACCCCTTCACTCAACACCAGTGGGGGGAAGACTAAGCCAATTCTACCAATCTTGGCAACAGATTACAACAGACAATTGGGTATTAGCAGTAATCCACCATGGCTATTGCATAGAATTCCACAACTTCCCACCAAACATCCCCCCCAAAACACGCAAAATGTCACAACATCATTTAGAACTTTTAGGACTAGAAGTTCAAGCACTACTGCAAAAGGATGCAATAGAATTAGTACCAGTACAACAAAAAAACACAGGAGTTTACTCCCTGTACTTTCTAATTCCAAAAAGAGACGAAACATTGAGACCAATATTAGATCTCAGGACACTAAATACCTACATCATATCGGACCATTTTCACATGGTCACACTACAAGACATCATTCCACTGCTCAAACAGCAAGATTACATGACCACATTAGACCTAAAGGATGCGTACTTTCATATACCAATACACCCTTCTCACAGAAAGTACCTACGGTTCGTATTCAAAGGAATACATTACCAATTCAAGGTGT
Organism: Pleurodeles waltl; assembly: GCF_031143425.1. Lineage (NCBI taxonomy): Eukaryota > Metazoa > Chordata > Amphibia > Caudata > Salamandridae > Pleurodeles > Pleurodeles waltl. The sequence goes on along the minus strand of NC_090451.1, from coordinate 66,323,818 downwards.
TGCCATTCGGAATAACAACTGCACCAAGAGTGTTCACAAAATGTCTAGCAGTAGTAGCAGCACACATCAGGAGACAACAGATACATGTGTTCCCTTACCTAGACGACTGGCTAATCAAAACCAACACAGTAAAAAAATGCGCAAGCGACACCACCTTTGTCATACAAACCCTTCACAAACTGGGGTTTTCCATCAACTACACAAAATCACACCTAGAACCGTGTCAAACACAACAATATCTAGGAGCAACCATCAACACATCAAAAGGAATTGCCACTCCAAGTCCACAAAGAGTGCAGGCATTCCACAAGCTAATAAGTGCTATGTTTCCAAACCAAAAGATACAAGCAAAATTTGCGCTAAAACTTCTAGGCATGATGTCATCATGCATAGCCATTGTCCCAAACGCAAGACTACACATGCGACCCTTACAACAGTGTCTAGCATCACAATGGTCACAGGCACAGGGTCAACTTCAAAATCTGGTGTTGGTAGACCGCCAAACATACCTCTCGCTTCTATGGTGGAACAGCAAAAATTTAAACAAAGGGCGGACATTTCAGGACCCAGTGCCTCAATACGTTATAACAGATGCTTCCAAGACAGGGTGGGGAGCACACCTCAATCACCACAGCATTCAAGGACAATGGGATATACACGAAACAAAATTTCATATCAATTACCTAGAACTGTTGGCAGTATTTCTAGCGTTAAAAGCCTTCCAACCCATAATAACACACAAATACATTCTTGTCAAAACAGACAACATGACAACAATGTATTATCTAAACAAACAAGGAGGAACACACTCAACACAATTGTGCCTCCTAACACAAAAAATTTGGCAGTGGGCGATTCACAACAACATTCGCCTAATAGCACAATTTATTCCAGGAATACAAAACCAACTAGCAGACAACCTTTCGCGAGACCACCAACAAGTCCACGAATGGGAAATTCACCCCCAAGTTCTGAACAAGTACTTTCAAATTTGGGGAACACCCCAGATAGATTTGTTCGCAACAAGAGAAAACTCAAAATGCCAAAACTTCGCATCCAGGTACCCACACCGCGAATCACAAGGCAATGCTCTATGGATGAATTGGTCAGGGATATTTGCGTACGCTTTTCCCCCTCTCCTTCCATATCTAGTAAACAAGTTGAGTCAAAACCAACTCAAACTCATACTGATAGCACCCACATGGGCAAGACAACCTTGGTATACAACTCTACTAGACCTTTCACTAGTACCGCATGTCAAACTACCCAACAGGCCAGATCTGTTAACACAACACAAACAACAGATCAGACATCCAAACCCAGCATCATTGAATCTGGCAATTTGGCTCCTGAAATCCTAGAATTCGGACACTTGGACCTCACACCAGAATGCATGGAGGTCATAAAACAAGCTAGAAAACCTTCCACTAGACACTGCTATGCATCTAAGTGGAAAAGATTTGTTTACTACTGCCATGCCAATCAAATACAACCAGTACATGCCTCTACTAAAGACATAGTAGGATACTTACTACATTTGCAAAAAGCAAATCTCGCTTTTTCATCTATAAAAATACACCTCGCAGCTATATCTGCTTACCTACAAACTACTCATTCATCGTCTCTATTTAGAATACCAGTTATTAAAGCATTCATGGAAGGGCTAAAAAGAATTATACCACCAAGAACACCACCAGTTCCTTCATGGAATCTTAACATCGTCTTAACAAGACTCATGGGTCCCCCTTTCGAACCCATGCATTCCTGTGAAATGCAATATCTAACCTGGAAGGTCGCATTTCTCATTGCAATCACATCCCTCAGAAGAGTAAGTGAAATACAGGCATTTACCATACAAGAACCATTTATTCAAATACACAACAATAAAATAGTTCTAAGAACAAATCCAAAATTTCTGCCAAAAGTAATCTCACCATTCCATTTAAATCAAACAGAATTGCCAGTGTTCTTCCCACAACCAAATTCTGTGGCTGAAAGGGCACTACATACATTAGACATCAAAAGAGCACTAATGTATTACATTGACAGAACAAAGCTAATCAGGAAAACAAAACAACTGTTCATAGCTTTTCAAAAACCACACATAGGAAATCCAATCTCTAAACAAGGCATTGCTAGATGGATAGTCAGATGCATCCAAACATGCTATCTTAAAGCCAAAAGAGAATTGCCTATTACACCAAAGGCACACTCAACCAGAAAGAAAGGTGCTACAATGGCCTTTCTAGGAAACATTCCTATGAGCGAAATATGTAAGGCTGCAACCTGGTCTACGCCTCATACGTTTACTAAACACTACTGTGTAGACGTACTAAATGCACAACAAGCTACAGTGGGCCAAGCTGTACTAAGAACATTATTCCAAACTACTTCAACTCCTACAGGCTAAACCACCGCTTTTAGGGGAGGTAACTGCTTTATAGTCTATGCCAAACATGTGTATCTGCAGCAACATATGCCATCGAACTGAAAATGTCACTTACCCAGTGTACATCTGTTCGTGGCATTAGTCGCTGCAGATTCACATGTACCCTCCCACCTCCCCGGGAAGCCTGTAGCCGTTTAGAAGTAGATCATAAACCTTAAACATCTGAACATTTGTAAATAATTATTAGAAACTCTTATCATACATACATATTCACTCCATTGCATGGGCACTATTTATACCAAACAACTCCATCCTCACCCTCTGCGGGGAAAACAATCTAAGATGGAGTCGACGCCCATGCGCAATGGAGCCAAAGAGGGAGGAGTCCTTCGGTCCCGTGACCAAAAAGACTTCTTCGAAGAAAAACAACTTGTAATACTCCGAGCCCAACACCAGGCAGCGGACTGTGCCAAACATGTGAATCTGCAGCGACTAATGCCACGAACAGATGTACACTGGGTAAGTGACATTTTCATTACCCTACACATTTAACATTCGTAAGATTTGAAGTAACCAATCATCATCACTTCAAAGTGCTCCCTTTCCGGCTCAAATGTACACCAGTAGCTGTTCTCAGTAAAAAAAGGTTACAAATTCTTCCCTTACCTAGATAATTGGTTAATCAAGGCAATAACTTTACAAGCAGCTCCAGCAAGCATTGGTTAAAAAAACAAAAACCGTTGCCTTGAATTAAACAAAGAGAAATCGTCTCAATATCCCCAGCCAAGAATTCAATTCTTAAGGGCAGTTCTAGATACAAATATAGACAAAGTTTTCCTGACAGAGAGATTGTGCCACCCAAGAAGCCATGGTGGAATGTCTGCAAAAAGGAAAAAAAAACTGAGAATCTCTTCAAGTCCTTTTTATGGATGATATCATCCAGCATTCTGATTCCCACACTACCGACTTCACATGAGGACATTTCAGGAAGCATTGGAAATGCAGTGGTTGCCGAAAACAGGTACTTTCAAAGACTGGATATGAATAACTCCTCAAATGAAAGACATTCACTGGGTGGCTTCAGTGCAAAAAAACACAGCAGTGTTGGACTGTCTTTTCTGCAGAAGATGATGCCGTTTCTAAGGACAACGGATGCCTTTTTAGAAGGTTGAGGCACACATTTACAAGAATTTCAAGTCATTGGAAAATGGACACAAAGAAACCAAAATGCACATCAGTATCCTTGAACCGAGGGCATTTGCATTTAGGGGTCTGTTATTTTCTTCCTTGAATACAAACGTGGTCAGTCTCAATTAGAACTGAGAATGACAGGCATGTATTTTGTCAACAGGCAAGGAGGAACAAGATCCCTTTTGTCCAAGGAAGCTCAAATGATATAAAAGTGCGCGATAGAACATTATATCCAAATAGAAGCGGACCATCTCCCAGGCCTATCAAACCTCTGGGCAGACAGTCTTAGAGCAACAAAGGAATGTCACAAATGGGAACTGAATCAATACTAGACCTGTTTGCTACCAACAAGAAATGCCGGTTTTAAGCCAGCGGACCCCACCTGCCACGTTCATGGGGGAATGTCTTTTGGATAATTTAGTCAGAAGCCTTACCATATTCATTTTGTTTGAATCCGTTGATAGCTTACCTCATTAACAGTACTCTCTATGTTGAATATTCCTCATGGCTCTGTCATGGCCAATTCAATACTTGTTCAGAGTAGCTTCTCCTGTCAGAAAAGCAACAAATACTATTGGAACCAACACCAACTCTGTCTTGCCACAATGGACAAATTCTTCAAGACCCTCACTTTTTCAGCCTGGCTCCTGAATTCAACAAATTCCATTTATTAGACATCTCGCAGGAATGTTACACTATACTCTTGAAAGCTAGTCAAGGATACACACACATAATGTACACAGCATAATTGAAAAGTGTTTTGTAACTGGTATGAAGAAATAACTGAATCCAAAATATGCTTTCCCGGAACATATAATACTATATAATTTACATCTACATAATTCAGGACTCCGTCATGCTTTGCTTTGGGTTCATCTAGCTGCTAGTTCACGTTTTAAAAGAACATGGAACTAGCTATCTCTTTAGTCTAACTGACTTATAAAGGAGTTTTTTTTTTTTTCTAGGCCTCTTCAGAACATAAGGCATCCTCTTCCATTAGTACGGTACTGGCACATCTAAACTGCTCAGAAAGCAGAGGTAAAATACATCTCATTTGAATTATCTCCTGTTCTTCTTGCTTTAGCCAGGAGAATAGAAGAAATCCAAGCCTCCACAATGAGCCTTTCCTTCAGTTTGGCGACGATAAAGTTGTCCTACGAACTAATCCACAATTCATTCTAAAAATACTGTTCAATTTTCATTTGAATGAGACAGTAGTTCTCAAAACATTTTTTCCAAATTCAACTACTGCAGCTGAAAGAGCACTCCTCTCTAGTTTTGGGAGATGTTTCAAATGTGTCATTGAGAAAACCAAGCAAATTAGACACTCCAATCAGTTGCTCATAGCATGTTGTCACCCTCATGGGAAAGTCACTATCAAAGCACTGTGTAGCTCGCTGGGTGTCTTCAGCAATAGTTTTTCATAAAGCATGTCATCCATTATAAGGAAGTGTTAAACCTCATTCTACAAGAAGTGAATCTACGTCTTCAGCACTCTTTGCTGGTGCACCATTGCTGACATATGCAGAGCAGTGACATGGAAAAACAGACATACAGTTATGCAGCACTTCTGCCTAGACTCTGCATCATGGAATGATGCAGCAGTGTTCCATGGGGTCCTGCACCATTTATTCCAATAAGGTAAGACTATTTAGCCTTCGTTTCCCTCCTACTGATTGTAATGCTTATTAGCTGTTCACTGCTTGCTGTTTTGATTCAAGTATGTAAATCTATGAAAGATTAAATACTGCAAAAAAAAAAGTTGGTCACCCGGCAGGATCAGTTGTTGGTCTTGACTGGCTGCAGGTTTCCCTCCTTGTCTGCTCCTTCTTCCACATATGAATCTGTCCTGACATACCTACTGCTCTGCTGGAGATCTGTCAAGACATTTAATGCTGTCTCCAAACCGATATCTGTAGTTAGATGTTCAACAACTGCCGTTCTCATGAATTGCAGATTATTCCTGAGAATACCAGACATCCATCGACCGGGCCGCTTTCTAAAGTATGCAAAACAAGTCAGTGCATGTTCCCAATATCATTTTCATTGCAAGATAATCCACAGGCATGTTATTGATGCTAAATGTAAAAATACCTGTAAATGTAATTGCTATTTTGTACACTATTCCAAACATGCAATTCTCCAATTTTCACTCTTTGGAAGGGGTGTATTTACTTTGTTGCTGCAGATAGGTGCTAAGGTGATAATGGCCTTTTGGACGTTTTGTGTGCACAAGCGTAATTAGGCTTCATTAGGGGTCACAACTATCCATGCTTCCTGTGCATTAGTCATTTAGGTCCAAGTCCTGTACTGCTTCAAACTGGAAACCATGTTCTCAGTAAGTAACTTTTGTACTTTAAAAAGTGGATAACGAAATATGTGTAATTGTAACGTCTTCTGCCTTTTTTTTTTTTTTTTCACTGTTAGGCTGCTCTCAATGATCTTGACTGAATGTGAGGATACTGACGAAATAGAATTCCTCGCAGATGGCTCCTGGTGCCCGATAAAAATGGAGAAAGAGCGGAGCTGCAGCCCTCAGAACCAAATAGTGGTAGTTGGTGAGTAGGTTTTGATAACGTCTTGTCTGAGCCACTGTTCAATATTTCACAGTTTTCTGTTCAACAGTCATGTTTTAAGGGTTGCACTCTAATCTTAATTGTACCATAAAACCAGTATGAGCTCAGTTCCACTAAATTTTTGTTACAAAGAAAATGCACCTAGCAGCTGTATTCAGTTTGGCCTAATAACAAATGTCATGAAGATCTGCTTTGTTAACCTGTAGATAATCTAGGACTACTGCAGCTTGCTAGCTTCCTCTGGGTTCCTCTGTTCTCTAGCAGCCAGTTTTCTACATCCAAGGATCCACAGAGATCGAGCTAAACATAAACCAGCGTGCATTGGCAATGGAACACTTCATTTATGTATTTAACAGATAACTTTAATTGGGCATACACTTTGGAAATTAAAATGTATCAGTCACTTCCATAGTATACAACAGGTCAGTATATGCTTATTAACCACGCCACGCTCCCCTCTGGAATAGCAATTAAAAAAGAAATAAAAACCTACATTCCAGCTCCTAGCTGATAAACTTAACCCCTTAGCATAGGGAGCTTTAAACCTTTGTAGTATAGTGGTGTAAAATGAAGGAAGGGTGCCTAGTAGGCTAAGAGTATATTAGATAAAAATAAACCCGTTGCTCCTTCAGGAGCCAGCAATGTCCCACCTCTTAGCATGCACTGTACTGAAAGTTTGCTTCATCGCTTAAGTTTTTCTTCTGGCTTGTGCTAACTGGATGCTTTGATATTTTCAGTAAGGTTTGATACTTTTTCACTTCACTCAACGTGTTATACATCTCTTCAACTGCACCTATGCATTTTTCACACATTTGTGAGATTTGTTCACTCCATGCCTCCACTGCTGCTACAGCAAGTCCGTTCACCACAAAACCACCAACGGTAGGAATAAATGCACTGAAGTGCAAAAGCATCCTACTTCAGGACTTGGTGGTGGACTCGAGTTCACTTGAACTCTATTCACTCCTTTAGAAAGAGAAATTACTTTGTTACCAGGAACAACCAGTTCTGTTAAGCTGTGTTGAGGATAGTAGATTTAGATTGACATTTCCTGGTAGCACAGTGCAGAATTACAGTACTAGGCCACATCTCCCCAAGGACTGATAGACCGTACAGAACAACACACCATCACCACCAAGTTTGAAGACTTGTAACCATGCTGAATTGAGACACAATTTACCTGTAGGGTTTTGTGGTATGTTTTCATAAGTGTTGTTGTGCAACCACTTTTACTTATAGAAGCTTCATAAATATGTCTATACAATATGAGGTGTGCAACTCTAGCAGTACTACTACTCTTTAAAAAAAATACACACTTTACATATAATAACAGAACAAACTGGAATGCCTTTTGTGTATACTTTTTAACTCATTGTTCCTACCTAAGTAGGATAAGTGGAGCCATGACGGTTAGTGTGCGATCTCTAGCATCGGCAGATATCTGCTGCATGCACTGAACATGCTAAGGAACCATCCACAACTTGTGATCCACCTAGCAACATGTTAGCAGCTTATAGTGAGGATCAGCCTAGACTGTGAAGACAGCTACAGTATCAGGTTCGCTTGGAAGACTTCCTATTCATTAAGCACCTTAACTTCGGGCACTGGAGCAGTACCAGCCACAACTTGTGATCTACTTAGCAACATCTTAGCAGCTTATTGTGAAAATAAGCTTAGACACTGAACGAAACTGCAGTGTTCGGTTCGCTTGCAAGAATTGCTATTCATTAAGCGCCTTGACTTCAGGTGGTTATGCTGTTGCTGCAGACTGTACCGATCCAATCTTTGTTGTGTACAGTTAATTGAAAAGGCGGTGTGCTGTTTTTCTAATTTCAGGCCTAATAAAAACTCGACAAATAATGATGCTGAAGTACAAGGAATTAAAAAGGGTCCTTGATTCGGGGACACAAAATTGGTTAAAAACAGTGCCATTATTAAAGTGGAAAAACGCAGAGATAGCAGCAGTTTTGCCAATAAGCCAGAAACTTTAATGTTAAAAAGAAGCAGGCTTCTAGAGGTGGCTGGCATGATTACCGTCAGCAATCATAAAGAGTTTACATCATTTAAAAGGAACAAGCTAGTCCGAGCCCTTTAACAAAGCGCGAATGTGGTATTATGACAGCCGCAGACTGAGCAGTTGTAGTTGAAGCATCAGGCGAAAAGCAGGTCCCTTACATTACACAGCTGTTTAAATCTGTGGCATATCCAAGGAGAGGTTAGCAGCACTGGCTTCTCCAGTATGAGGGTTGATGTGGCATTGATTTGTGTCGGAGGTCAGAAGTGCGTAACCTAAACTTGTGGGTAGAGAGAGCTGAAGTTCGTTAGAACAGGCCTTTTACTTTCAAACGCTCCCTGTCAGTGCAGCTTTCAATCTCCTCCTCTCATGCTAAACCTATTCAATTCACATTCTTATTCATGTGCCTCAGTTTGTTTCCTCTCTACCTACCTGGTCAGTGTTTCCCTGTTATTTATTATGTGCATGCTTTGCCATCTCAAACCACTCCAGAAACCTATCCATTTATCCAAACGCCGTTGTTTCCATCACCAAACCCATACTATCCACCCATCTACCACTTAAAAAAAAAAAAGGGGTATCCTTTAACAATATCCATCCATCATCCAAAATCCAAATTCATTTACATGTGCACTCACTCCCCATCCTGTACAGCATCTTACTCTCATTGCCCCCCCCCCCCCCCCCCTTTCTCCTTTTGGTCTTTAACCCACTACCTGTCCATCTTTTGTACTCAAACAAAATGATCAAGGACCACTTCGTCCAACTCCATCCTTTTAATAACTAGCATTGGCAATCAGTTATGCTTACCTTTACATAAAAGTGCAATTGATTGACATAGCCATTCCTTGTTCAGGAAGTATTTATTAGTAGAGCTAGTAAGTTGAAATGTCAAATGGTGATTCCTCAATTTGAGATTATAGAATTCTGAAACAAGTGTTAACTTTGTCACTGGATTTTCTGAGTTTGAGGAGCAATTTTTCTCTCTGGTAAACTTTAAGATGGCAACACCCACTGTACTTTGAGTAAAAGCCCTCAGAACAAGATCCTCCATATGTACGCCAGCATCCATGACCAGATTGTCATTGCTGCAGTTGACCTCGAGATGGCCAGTGACTCAGCTCTGTTAGTGTATCCCAGAGCGATCTGTCGTATCTCCCTATCTGCCTTTGACATTTCACTGAGGTACCACAGGTGATACTTCATAGAAGCCTGTCAGGCAGGGCAGTTGTAATCAAGCCAGGGGATCCTTATGGCTATGGATTCTGCAGATTTGGCTGCCACTCAGTACTACAATGGAGTCTTGTATTGACACATGATCTTACATCTTCCCTTCAGCTGTTCCATTGTGCTTGGCTCTCACCTGGATGATAGAATGGAGTGGGTAAAAAAGCAGCAGAGGCCATTTAGAGTATTGGTCTGGAAGAGAGGTAGATCTATAAGGCTTAATATCTGTGCCAGTTCTACAGACACTGAGATAAGCTGAAGGCTCCATTCTCCCAGTGGTTCTATCAGCAAAGATTACCCAGGCAACTGCATCAGCAAATCACATACCAAAGATTCCCAATGAGATAGAAGACAACAGCAACAATATCCCTTCTCCTTGTGAAAATCTAGAATCCTTTATAGACCAGGATTGTGGAGGTGGCTGTGGAAGGCCATCAACTTAAACATAAGAATACTTCAGGCAGCTGATAAAGAAATGCTGCACGTAAACTACTAGGGAGCTAGGGGACGCGCCTACTGTCATTAAAGATGAGACTGGTTTGCCAGTGTCCGTGGCCTGTGGGAGCCTGTAGTGGCTCCCAGTTACCAGCTTTGGCTGATAGTGTGCCCGCTAGAAGAACTCCCAATTTGAACCCTAGTTCAAGCTTTGTCCTTACTTGCTATCCACTACTAGCAAGCAGCACCACCATCCTTGTGGGTGCCCAGCTTTTAGAAACTCTAGTATCACTGGTGGCTCTATGGTACAAGCCCAACTCCTTTTATGTCGTCTGATGGTTCGTGATGTTCTTGCACATTGGCCAGGCACTACTCTGCCAAAGCTAGCCTGGTAGCAGCTGGACTAAGGCAGATCTAGTAACTGTGCTTGGACATCAGGCATCCATAAATGGACAACTGACACCACCAGAGTGGTGTCCTCTGTGGAAGGATCGGCACATCTATTCCTTTGGGTGATGGGACAGTGGACAGACTAGCAACATGTGACTTCATATCAACTTACGAAGGCAAACCACTGCAATGCAAGCATTTGTACCACTATTCTACCTTTGAAGAAGTATTATATAGTCTGTATTCTGCTGTTCTAGTGCTTGGAGTCCAAGCGCTGTAATACTGTTTGTGATCAGAGCCCTATCTCAGAGGGTCATAAAGAGTTCTGATTTTCACTGCGTATCTTAGTTTTATGTATTGTATATTTTTCATGTGTGTATTAAAGTACTTTTATAAACTAAAGCATTGATTGAATATAGTTCTTATTAGCTCCTATACCAGTCTAAAATGTACTTTGAATATCTAACAACCCTAAGGCTTCTTCAAGGTGAGACTGTCTTACTACCCTGAGAGATTCAAGTGCTGGAGAGCAGTACTTGGTTATCCCATTCAGTAGCACTGTGGCCTCAGGACATAAGTGGTGAACAACTCTAGTTTGAGGCAACCGAAGTCCAGTGACCACTGACTGTCTTTTTGTCCCCGTAAACCAGTTGTCAAACTTGCAAAACAAACATGATACAGTAAGAGTCGGTGAGCTTCAAGCATTATCTGCATAGAGAAGTGTTGAGAATGCATCAGTTTTTGCTCAGAAACGTTTTGGAATTTCATATTAACAAAACAGTATCTCTGCCAGTATTATTCTGTAATCTTTGCACCTGTCCAGAGGACTCTTTACTCTTTTAGCACAGAACAAAAGATATACAGAAGACTAATCACCTTTTGGTCAAGGATATACCATGTTGTACTGGGTTTGCATCCATTAAGCAGACCACAACTGGATGTATCATTACCTGCATAATTTGCAGTTGCGACAGGCAAACAAATCAGCAACTGATAGACTGAAGGCACATTCTGCATGAATAAAGGCAGCTACTGCTGCTTGGTTGTGAAATGTTCCTCTGGTGGATGATGAAGAAGAATGTTTTGATGTTCAGTTCATTAAAATCATAACCCCTCAGCATAAATAGCAAGTATAAAATATGATGAGACATAATAAAAAGAATGTCCTAAGAGGAAAATGACAGGTTTGTAATCCCCTTGTGGGGCCTTAGGCTTCCTGTTCCCAGTTAGCCGACATAGCAGGTATACTTTTGTCCAATAAGGCCTTAGTCAGGAATCGCTGGGCTGCACACGGTTCTAAGTTTTCATTTCATGCGGGCCTCTAATCATGGAAACTACATAGGAAAGTACAGTTGAAATGTGCTTCTAGCTGAAAGTGCTTTCTTGATTCATGCTGATAAAGTGAGGCCTGGTAAGGTGCAGTCCAGAGGTGTCAAAAAAGCTTGCAAGGATAAGGTGATCCTGAACTTTTTGGGTTGCCAGTTGCTGCTTTCATTAACTTTAAAAAGCGCCCGTATATTAAACAGGTTATGACAGCTGCCCAACACATCCTCACATTTAAAATGTGAAATATTGGCCAGAGCCAGTAGCACCTCAAAGGTTTAATAACTTCACTAATGCAGATTGTGTGTATTAAGGACCCATCTGCATCGTATATCCGCTTCATCCTCTTTACAACCATACCAGTTATCTCTTTGGGGAGTTAGACCAAAGCACATTCTCATGAGGGTGTTTGCATGATTTGGGAGGGGTGAATTTGGGTAACCAAGTAGGATACCTGAGGTGTACAGGTTTGCGGCCCACTGGGATTTAGTTTTTAAGTCCTTGAGGTCCTGATCACATGAGATTGCCTTTGCTAGCTTCATTATAATTTTGCAGATTTTTGTAGTATGGCGTTAGGTCTTCTGCACTCAAGGCCTTGATAGAGGTTGCGAAGAGCTGGCCCCACACAGAACATTGCTGTTTATCTAGCCACTCGAGGTGATCCTTAAGCACTGTTTGCCAATATGTTAGTGGCGTAACACTGAAGCATTTGAAACTTACTGAAACACTGTTTAGTCTTCCTTTTTTTTTTTGGGCTGATGGTAATATCGTGTTCGATGGCATCTGTCGCTGTAGATACGCATGTTCTGCAATAGCTCGCCATCTGGTGTTGGGCCGGAGTGTTACAAGTTGTTTTTCTTCGAAGAAGTCTTTCGAGTCACGGGACCGAGTGACTCCTCCTTTTGTCTCCATTGCGCATGGGCGTCGACTCTATCCTCGATTGTTTTTTTTCCGCCATCGGGTTCGGACGTGTTCCTGTCGCTCCGAGTTTCGGAACGGAAAATTAGCTAATTTCGGAAGATTTTCGTCGGTATTGTTGCGTTCGGGATCGGCGTACTTAGATTCAACACCGCATCGAAGATCGAAGAGCTCCGGTGCCCTTCGGGGTAGTTTTTCGATCCTCCGTCGGGGCCTGGACGGCCCGACCGCGTGCTGAAGAACGCCGATGGAACGGACCCCGTTCCGTTTCTGCCCCAAATGCCACAATAAATACCCCTACACAGACCAACACTTGGTCTGCAACCTGTGCCTGTCACCTGAGCACAGCGAAGACACCTGCGAGGCCTGTCGTGCGTTCCGGTCCCGAAAAACACTCCGAGACCGTCGAGCCAGAAGACTTCAGATGGCGTCCGCGCCGACAGCCCACCGAGAGTTCGAGGAGCAGGAAGAGGACGGTACCTTCTCGATCCAAGACTCCGACTCCGAAGGATTCGACGATACACAAACCGTGAGTAAGACGTCGAAAACCACACAGAGACACATTTACAAGGCCCAGGGGACGCCACTGCCATCCGGCCATGGCTCCACCCATAAATTCGGTGACCGACCGTCGGCACCGAAAAAGGCCCAAACAGTGCCGAGATCGTCCGACTCCGGTCGAGACACCGGCACGCAGCCTTCTCGGGACCGAGAAAGTGCTGGAGACAAGCCTCGACACCGAGATGCCGGTGTGGACACGGCTCGACGCCGAGACAGCGGCACCGAAACAGATCGACGCCGAGAGGTTTCGGCCCCGAAAAGGAAAAAAGTCACCTCGGAGCCGAAAAAACACGCAGACAAAGTTTCGATGCCGAAACAAACTGCAAGCGACCCAGCTTCAGGCTCTTATACAGAAGAGCACTCGCTAACCTCCCAAATGCAGAAGCATAGGTTTGAGGAAGAGCTACAAGCAACTGATGTGGACCATACGCAAAAGCGTATCTTCATTCAGCAGGGGACAGGAAAAATAAGCACCCTTCCCCCCATTAGGAGAAAGAGAAGGTTGGAGTTCCAGACGGAACAAACACCACAACCAAAAGTGGTGAAAAGTTACACCACCACCCTCTCCTCCGCCCGTGATTAACGTTTCACCAGCACAAACTCCATCACACTCCCCAGCTCACACCACCATGAGCCAGGGAGACCAAGATCAGGACGCATGGGACCTATACGACGCCCCAGTGTCAGATAACAGTCCGGAGACATACCCTACAAAGCCATCTCCACCAGAAGACAGCACCGCGTACTCTCAGGTGGTGGCTAGAGCAGCACAATTTCACCACGTAAGCCTCCACTCAGAACAGGTCGAGGATGATTTCTTATTCAACACACTCTCCTCCACCCACAGCTCATACCAAAGCCTGCCTATGCTCCCTGGTATGCTCCGGCACGCAAGAGACATCTTTAAGGAGCCGGTTAAAAGTAGAGCAATCACACCAAGGGTAGAAAAAAAGTATAAGCCGCCTCCTACGGACCCGGTTTTCATCACTACACAGCTGCCACCAGACTGTCGTTGTAGGAGCAGCTAGGAAAAGGGCCAACTCTCACACATCTGGAGATGCACCACCCCCAGATAAAGAAAGCCGCAAGTTCGATGCAGCTGGTAAAAGAGTCGCACCACAAGCTGCAAACCAGTGGCGCATCGCGAACTCCCAGGCACTACTTGCGCGCTATGACAGAGCCCACTGGGACGAGATGCAACATCTCATTGAACATCTGCCCAAGGACTTACAAAATAGGGCAAAACAAGTGGTTGAGGAGGGACAGGCCATCTCCAACAACCAGATACGCTCCTCCATGGACGCTGCAGATACAGCTGCACGGACAATTAATACATCTGTAACTATCAGAAGGCATGCATGGCTCCGAACGTCTGGATTTAAACCAGAGATTCAACAAGCAGTTCTCAATATGCCTTTTAATGAAAAAGAACTGTTCGGTCCAGAAGTGGACACAGCGATTGAGAAACTCAAAAAAGATAGACACTGCCAAAGCCATGGGCGCACTCTACTCCCCGCAGAGCAGAGGGAATTACAGCACATTCCGTAAAACGCCCTTTCGAGGGGGGTTTCGGGGTCAAAGCACACAAGCCAGCACCTCACAAGCCACACCGTCCAGTTACCAGGGACAGTATAGAGGAGGTTTTCGGGGACAATATAGAGGAGGGCAATTCCCTAGAAATAGAGGAAGATTTCAAAGCCCAAAAACCCCTACTACTAAACAGTGACTCACATGTCACTCACCCCCTCCACACAACACCAGTGGGGGGAAGAATAGGTCATTATTACAAAGCATGGGAGAAAATCACTACAGACACTTGGGTTCTAGCAATTATCCAACATGGTTATTGCATAGAATTTCTACAATTCCCTCCAAACATACCACCAAAAGCACAAAATTTAACACACCATTCCAATCTCCTGGAGATAGAAGTGCAGGCACTATTGCAAAAGAATGCAATCGAATTAGTGCCAAACACACAAATAAACACAGGGGTTTACTCACTGTACTTTCTGATACCAAAGAAGGACAAAACGCTGAGACCAATCCTAGACCTCAGAGTAGTGAACACTTTCATCAAATCAGACCACTTCCACATGGTCACACTACAAGAAGTACTGCCATTGCTAAAACTACACGACTACATGGCAACTTTAGACCTCAAGGATGCTTATTTCCATATACCAATACACCCATCGCACAGGAAATACCTAAGGTTTGTATTCAAAGGAATACATTACCAATTCAAAGTACTGCCTTTCGGATTAACAACCGCACCAAGAGTCTTTACCAAATGTCTAGCGGTAGTCGCTGCACACATAAGAAGGCAGCAAATACATGTGTTCCCATATTTGGACGACTGGCTAATCAAGGCCCATTCGTTCATACAGTGCTCAAATCACACAAATCAGATCATACAAACCCTCTTCAAACTCGGGTTCACCGTCAACTTTACAAAATCCAACATTCTGCCGCGCAAGGTACAACAATACCTAGGAGCCATAATAGACACATCGAAAGGAGTAGCCACTCCAAGTCCACAAAGAATTCTAAATTTCAACACCATCATACAACGCATGTATCCAACACAAAAGATACAGGCAAAGATGGTATTACAACTCCTAGGCATGATGTCTTCATGCATAGCCATTGTCCCAAACGCAAGACTGCACATGAGGCCCTTACAACAATGCCTAGCATCACAGTGGTCTCAAGCACAGGGTCACCTTCTAGATCTGGTGTTAATAGACCGCCAAACTTACCTCTTGCTTCTGTGGTGGAACAACATAAATTTAAACAAGGGGCGGCCTTTCCAAGACCCAGTGCCACAATACGTAATAACAACAGATGCTTCCATGACAGGGTGGGGAGCACACCTCGATCAACACAGCATACAAGGACAATGGAACGTACATCAAACAAAACTGCATATCAATCACCTAGAACTTCTAGCAGTTTTTCAAGCACTAAAAGCCTTCCAACCAATAATAGTTCACAAATACATTCTCGTCAAAACAGACAACATGACGACAATGTATTATCTAAACAAGCAGGGGGGGACGCACTCCACGCAGTTAAGCCTGCTAGCACAAAAAATTTGGCATTGGGCAATTCACAACCAAATTCGCCTAATAGCACAGTTTATACCAGGGATCCAAAATCAACTCGCAGACAATCTCTCACGAGATCATCAACAGGTCCACGAATGGGAAATTCACCCCCAAATTCTGAACACTTATTTCAAACTCTGGGGAACACCTCAGATAGACTTGTTTGCGACAAGGGAGAACGCAAAATGCCAAAACTTCGCATCCAGATACCCACACAAACAATCCCAAGGCAATGCCCTATGGATGAACTGGTCAGGGATATTTGCTTACGCTTTTCCTCCTCTCCCTCTCCTTCCTTACCTGGTAAACAAACTCAGTCAAAGCAAACTCAAACTCATATTGATAGCACCAACTTGGGCAAGGCAACCCTGGTACACAACGCTGCTAGACCTATCAGTGGTACCCTGCATCAAATTGCCCAACAGGCCAGATCTGTTGACACAGCACAACCAAAAGATCAGACACCCAGATCCAGCATCGCTGAATCTAGCAATCTGGCTCCTGAAATCCTAGAATTCGGGCACTTACAACTTACCCAAGAATGTATGGAAGTCATAAAACAAGCCAGAAGGCCATCCACCAGGCACTGTTATGCAAGTAAATGGAAGAGGTTTGTTTGCTACTGCCATATTAATCAAATACAACCATTACACACAACTCCAGAACATGTAGTGGGTTACTTGCTTCACTTACAAAAATCTAACCTAGCTTTCTCTTCCATTAAAATACACCTTGCAGCAATATCTGCATACCTGCAGACTACCTATTCAACTTCCCTATATAAGATACCAGTCATTAAAGCATTCATGGAGGGCCTTAGGAGAATTATACCACCAAGAACACTTCCTGTTCCTTCATGGAACCTAAATGTTGTCCTAACTAGACTTATGGGTCCACCTTTTGAACCCATGCACTCCTGCGAAATACAATTCCTAACCTGGAAGGTGGCATTTCTCATCGCCATTACTTCCCTAAGAAGAGTAAGCGAGATTCAGGCGTTTACAATACAGGAACCTTTTATACAACTACACAAAAATAAAGTCGTCCTAAGGACCAATCCTAAATTTTTGCCAAAGGTTATTTCACCGTTCCATCTAAATCAAACAGTGGAACTTCCAGTGTTCTTTCCACAGCCAGATACCGTAGCTGAAAGGGCACTACATACATTAGATGTCAAAAGAGCATTGATGTATTACATTGACAGAACAAAAAACATCAGAAAGACTAAACAACTCTTTATTGCATTTCAAAAACCTCATGCAGGAAACCCAATTTCAAAACAAGGTATAGCCAGATGGATAGTTAAATGCATCCAAATCTGCTACCTTAAAGCTAAACGACAGCTGCCCATTACACCAAGGGCACACTCAACCAGAAAGAAAGGTGCTACCATGGCCTTTCTAGGAAACATCCCAATGCATGAAATATGTAAGGCAGCCACATGGTCTACGCCTCACACATTCACCAAGCACTACTGTGTAGACGTGTTATCCGCACAACAAGCCACAGTAGGGCAAGCTGTATTAAGAACATTATTTCAGACTACTTCCACTCCTACAGGCTGATCCACCGCTTTTGGGGAAATAACTGCTTACTAGTCTATGCAGAACATGCGTATCTACAGCGACAGATGCCATCGAACTGAAAATGTCACTTACCCAGTGTACATCTGTTCGTGGCATCAGTCGCAGTAGATTCGCATGTGCCCACCCGCCTCCCCGGAAGCCTGTAGCAGTTTTCAAGTTACCTTCAATTAATTATATATGTATCATCTCAACCTTAAATAGGTGCATACTTAGTCACTCCATTGCATGGGCACTATTACTACAATTCAACTCCTACCTCACCCTCTGCGGGGAAAAACAATCGAGGATAGAGTCGACGCCCATGCGCAATGGAGACAAAAGGAGGAGTCACTCGGTCCCGTGACTCGAAAGACTTCTTCGAAGAAAAACAACTTGTAACACTCCGGCCCAACACCAGATGGCGAGCTATTGCAGAACATGCGAATCTACTGCGACTGATGCCACGAACAGATGTACACTGGGTAAGTGACATTTTCATTATCGTTTGTTGCACATTATTGTTCAAATACATCAAGGGTGTTGTCAAGTACCCACATGTCATCTGCATATTGTAAAATTCGTATTTTCTGCTTCATCAGATAACTTTCCAAGTCTGCCTTATACAGTTTAAACAGCAAGGGTGTGTGGATGCAGCCCTGTTTCAGTCCTTTAGTAGTGTAGATTTTCTCTGAGGTTGCCCAGTTAGCGGATTATTTGACTCTTATGTGTTACTGTATAGCGATTCTATTGCCATCAGAAGGTGGAATGGTATCTGCCACTTGCTTAGCTTTTCCCATAGCCTGCCTCTTGGGATGTTATCAAAATCATTTGTAAAGTCAATAAATGCAGCGTTAAGTGGTTGACTCTTAGAATGCATTGCTTCATTGATTAGGCAGGTTAAGGTCAGAAGATTATCTTCAATGTGACTGTGCCTTTGGAAACCAGCCTGAAACCATAGGACCAGTTTCTTCTCTCTAGCTCAGGTTTCCAGTTCTTTGTACAGTAACCTTGCATAGCACTTTGTTTCCACATCCAATAGTGCTATCATTATGTAGTTTGCAGGTGAGACTTCCTTTTTGATATATGGGTACCAGAGTTGAGCTCCTCCAACTTTTGGAGACTTTAGCCGTGAAATAACATTACAAAAAAGAACTTGGCTAGGATGGGTATCCAAAGGCTCAGATCAGATTTTAGCAGGGCAGCCTGGAGGCCATTGGGGCTGGTGATCTCGAATTGGCTGTCCTGCTCTGCAGGCCATTCTTCTTGCTTATTGCACCTGCGGTTTAAATCAGCTATTGAATAATAAAGCTGCTTTATATTGACAGACCATTGCTTCCCGATCTGTTACAGACCTTTGGGTTTGGGCAAGCTTGTTCACTAGACCCTAGAATTTCTTTGAGTCTTTTGTTTGGGAGGGTGGCAAAGTTTGACCAAGTGTCAGTTCCTCAGCCTTCCGTTTCTCCGCCCATGGCTGCCTTCTGTATGCATGCCTTAATGTTCATTTTTTTTCTTGCATCCCTTTCCAACCTCATCTTTTTACGTAAGGCAGTGGAGGGCTTATTTAGCTCCCTTTTTTAAGCCTTCTGTTTTGAGGCCGTCAGCATGCTTCCCTCTGTCATGCTCCTTCCCCGACCCCCTATCTTCTTTTGGGGCATTTTGCAAAGTTGTCTTGTAGTGTTGTGGTCAAAGTGGCCTTTTCCCTCTTTTTTTCCACAAGGCTTTTCTGTTGTGCCTAGGCTTTGTTTTATTTGTTTGTGACTGCTCCATCCGCTAGTTTATTCTTTGTAATGGGGCAAATTTTGGCAGCCCATTATCTTTGTTTGACGCCTTTCCAGTGGTGTGATATTGCATGCAATTACATCATGATCGCTTGTGATTTCTGTAGTTATCTGGAATCTATTTATATTATGGAAACGCTCCTTTGATCACCATAGGTAATCCAGGGTTGCAAATCTAAAAGAGGAAAAATGAGTGCATGCCGCCAGGCAGTCTGAGATTACTCTACCATTAATGAAACTCATTCCAAGGGCCTCTAGTGCGTTTGCCAGATATGTACCAAACTTATCTTGCCTCTAGTCCTGACCAGTCACTTGTGGAATACCCCAGTATTCATCCTCCCTCTATTTCCATTCCTTGTGGTTCTGTCCAAGTAAGTTTAAATTGAAATCTCCTCCACTGAGCAGATGAGCTTTGGGGTATTCAGCCCTGAGATTTTCTAAGTAATCCAGTAATGAGTTGACAGACTCCTGCCTACTCCAGTATTGTAACTTTCATAGATTCACATGCTTGAATCATTTCCCGTAGTCGAGATGGGAGTCCTGGTACATTAAAATAGCAATGTAGAAGCAACTATAATGAAAAAAAGCCCCAAGGCTTTCACCTTAGTAGCCTATCCTTGTCTCAGAGTAAAAAGGACCAAACCCAAGTCTCAGCCAATCAGGCTTCCCCTCCCTCTAGAACCAGACTGAAAAGCTCCATTCCCTCAAATTTTCTACCGCACGTCGTGCTAGGGAGTCTCCACTGAGCTCTACTCCGTCAAATCTGCAAAGATCTATTTCTAGTGCAAAGATCTATTTTTAGTGCTTTTTCTACCAGAGAAAGATTTCTTCAACAAGTAAGGCTTCAAATTCTTTCCCTGGCCTAAGGGAATTCTATTTTCTCAAAATTTCAGCATGTCAGACAAGGAAAAGAAAAGCCTTTTTAGAACTTGCAAAACCTGTGGAAAGAATTGTCTTCATTTTGAAGATCCACACAAGGACCGCATTTATTGTCTCTATCCTGATCATGTAGCCACAAGGACTGTAAGGTATGCAGAACATTTTCTAACAAAACCCTCAAGGACACGGAGGGTAGGCTACTGATTTGGCTACAGAAATTGAAATTCAGATCAAACTCTGTTTCAAGTTCTGATAGTGAGGCATCATCATCTTTTTCATCAAGAAAGTTCCACAAAAGGGGCAGATCTCCTCAAGCTCAACATTCTGAGGATCCACCTAATAAAAGCTCTTAAAAATACAAAACAAGTGTCTTCTAAAGCTTACAGCCCTTCCAGATCTCCTCACAGGAGTTCTGTATCATCCAAAAGAGACTTTAAAGAGCGTTCGGTTTCCTCGAAACGCAGTAAAAAATCCTTTTCTGAGCCCCCAACACCACCTCCTGTGGTAAAACACACTTTCAAAAAACCATCTGGAAAAAGTAAGACGACGGCAGCATAATCGACGACCGCGTCAACGGCAGCATCAAAAGGAGTGTATATGGCCTCATCGTTGACTGCCACAACGTCGACTGTCTCTACAGCAGGTTCTGCTTCAACAATGGTTACCTCGACGATCAATGTACTCATCACTTCTCCGTCGACGAAACCGCCTGTGAGACCATTGACGACAACACTATTACCGTCGTTTACCTCGTCGACAAGAGTTTCACCGTCTTTGCAGCTGACTCCATCGATGATACCACCGACGGTAAAAAAAAATATATATATAAAAAAATCTATTTGCTTTCGCCATTCTTCACATCACCAAGTACGTTATCATCATTGGTACCTACACATCTTTTAGAGGAGGAGGATTCAGTGGATGAAGGCCCGTTTGGAATTGCATATAGCCCTTCAGAACTACATGTGAAGTGCCAGGACTTGGAGGAGGATATGCAGCATGATCCCCAATCCTTTTATTCGCAGACACAGCAGTATCCTTATCGAGAACAAATGGTCCCTTTGTCGGGGTCCCTTATAGCAGACTTTCAATTGATGATAGAGGACTACCCGCCGGCTGGCTCGGAAGTACAGCAACCATCTTTGCCACCTTTTGTGCCTCTTCCTTCCACTCCTATTCATCCGGTGGAACCACAGTTAGATGTAACACCATATACACCCATATCAGTTCCGACATAACATCGGACAAGGACAGAGGAGGGAGAATTGTCGGATGCAATAACGGAGTGGGATGATTACCAAATTCCTACTCCATCTTCACCTTCCCCTGTTCCGATAGATTCCCCTCCGGGTGACATCGGAGATTTTCACAGTTTGCTGGAAAGAGCTGAGAAGAGGTTTGAGCTGCTCATGCCAACGAAACAAATGGACTATTTCCTTTATGATTTTAAAGAACCTTTTCAAAAGTATAAAATCGATGCCTTTAGTGGACTGTATATGGGATGAAGGCATCAAAGTGATGAAAAACCTGGCTACCATCACTCCTGTCCTGCCTCGTCTAGACAAAAAATATAAAGCACCTGACGACTCCCCGGCCAGCCTCACTGGACATCCCAAACCAGACTCACTCATTACCCAAGCTGCACAGCGCAGGTCCAGAAACCCTTCGGCACCAATATCTGCTCCACCAGACAAGGAGGGTAGAAGACTGGATAATACAGGGAAGCGTTTCTCCTTGATGTTTCCTCTTATAATAGGGCCTTTAACTCTTTGGCTATAATTAGCAGGTACGACAGGCAATTATGGACAGACATTGCTCCCGACTTAGATCAACTACCAGAGGAATCAAAGAAGGAGGTGAGAAAAATCTTATAGGAAGGTGAAAGGTCTTCTGCTGAGGTTATAGGCTGTGTGATGGATATCGCTACCATGGCGTTTTGGCAGCTGGCAGGCGCAGCTGTTTTAAGAAGGCAGGGTTGGCTCTGTGCAACTTTTTTTAGACCAGAGGTTCAAAACAAGATTATAGACTTGCCTTTTGACGGAGAATCCCTCTTCGGAAAACATATTGACGGCACCCATAAAGACCGATACGGACACAGCCAAGTCCCTTGGCACGCTACAGTTTAGAAGGCAGCCCTTACGGCGTGCTAGAGGTTGAGGGTATTCATCTTACAGGGGAGGATTCCACCAATACAGATACCCCTCTGTCTCTGCTGCGTCTCAGTCCTTTCGTCCTCAGTACCAACAGAGGCTGCCTCCACAAGTGGCATATTCAAGAACAGCACAAAGGGGAAGAGCAGGAAGACAAGCGAAGGACACACGACGCAGACAATGACTTTCTAGTGGCTCCGGCTACGTACATTTCCTCGGATACAAAAATAGGGGGAAGGATTTCCCACCACTTTCACAATTGGCAAAAAACTACATCAGACCAGTGGGTCTTTGACCAGATTCAGTTTGGCCATATTTTGGAATTCCTGCAGATTCCTCCTGCAAGACACCCCCTTCCACGAATGGTGAAACACTTAAATCTGCTCAAACAGGAATTTAAGTCCATGCTCCTCAAGGGAGCTATAGAGTTCTGCATCAAAGAGGGGATTGTATTCTCTGTTCTTCTTGATTCGAAAGAAGTGGAAAAGTTGGCGCTGAATCTTAGATCTCAGGGATCTCAATACTTATCTCAAGAAGCAGTCATTTCGTTTGATTACTGTAAAGAAATGGCTCCCTGTTGCAGTTACCCCCCACTTTTTGCCTGATACTGATGCTGACTTGACTGAGAAGTGTGCTGGGACCCTGCTAACCAGGCCCCAGCCCCAGTGTTCCTTCACCTAAAATGTACCATTGTATCCACAATTGGCACACCCTGGCATTCAGATAAGTCCCTTGTAACTGGTACTTCTAGTACCAAGGGCCCTGATGCCAAGAAAGGTCTCTAAGGGCTGCAGCATGTCTTATGCCACCCTAGAGACCCCTCACTCAGCACAGACACACTGCTTACAAGCCTGTGTGTGCTGGTGAGAACAAAATGAGTAAGTCGACATGGCACTCCCCTCAGGGTGCCATGCCAGCCTCTCACTGCCTATGCAGTATAGGTAAGACACCCCTCTAGCAGGCCTTACAGCCCTAAGGCAGGGTGCACTATACCATAGGTGAGGGTACCAGTGCATGAGCACTGTGCCCCTACAGTGTCTAAGCAAAACCTTAGACATTGTAAGTGCAGGGTAGCCATAAGAGTATATGGTCTGGGAGTCTGTTTTACACGAACTCCACAGCACCATAATGGCTACACTGAAAACTGGGAAGTTTGGTATCAAACTTCCCAGCACAATAAATGCACACTGATGCCAGTGTACATTTTATTGTAAAATACACCACAGAGGGCACCTTAGAGGTGCCCCCTGAAACTTAACCAACTAGCTGTGTAGGCTGACTGGTTCCAGCAGCCTGCCACACTAGAGACATGTTGCTGGCCCCATGGGGAGAGTGCCTTTGTCACTCTGAGGCCAGTAACAAAGCCTGCACTGGGTGGAGATGCTAACACCTCCCCCAGGCAGGAGCTGTGACACCTGGCGGTGAGCCTCAAAGGCTCACCCCTTTGTCACAGCCCAGCAGGACACTCCAGCTTAGTGGAGTTGCCCGCCCCCTCCGGCCACAGCCCCCACTTTTGGCGGCAAGGCTGGAGGGAACAAAGAAAGCAACAAGGAGGAGTCACTGACCAGTCAGGACAGCCCCTAGGGTGTCCTGAGCTGAGGTGACTCTGACTTTTAGAAATCCTCCATCTTGCAGATGGAGGATTCCCCCAATAGGGTTAGGATTGTGTCCCCCTCCCCTTGGGAGGAGGCACAAAGAGGGTGTACCCACCCTCAGGGCTAGTAGCCATTGGCTACTAACCCCCCAGACCTAAACACGCCCTTAAATTTAGTATTTAAGGGCTACCCTGAACCCTAGAAGATTAGATTCCTGCAACTACAAGAAGAAGGACTGCCTAGCTGAAAAACCCCTGCAGAGGAAGACCAGAAGACGACAACTGCCTTGGCTCCAGAAACTCACCGGCCTGTCTCCTGCCTTCCAAAGATCCTGCTCCAGCGACGCCTTCCGAAGGGACCAGCGACCTCGACATCCTCTGAGGACTGCCCCTGCTTCGAAAAGACAAGAAACTCCCGAGGACAGCGGACCTGCTCCAAGAAAAGCTGCAACTTTGTTTCCAGCAGCTTTAAAGAACCCTGCAAGCTCCCCGCAAGAAGCGTGAGACTTGCAACACTGCACCCGGCGACCCCGACTCGGCTGGTGGAGATCCGACGCCTCAGGAGGGACCCCAGGACTACTCTAAGACTGTGAGTACAAAAACCTGTCCCCCCTGAGCCCCCACAGCGCCGCCTGCAGAGGGAATCCCGAGGCTTCCCCTGACCGCGACTCCTTGAATCCAAAGTCCCGACACCTGGGAGAGACCCTGCACCCGCAGCCCCCAGGACCTGAAGGACCGAACTTTCACTGGAGGAGTGACCCCCAGGAGTCCCTCTCCCTTGCCCAAGAGGAGGTTTCCCCGAGGAATCCCCCCCTTGCCTGCCTGCAGCGCTGAAGAGATCCCGAGATCTCTCATAGACTAACATTGCGAACCCGACGCTTGTTTCTACACTGCACCCGGCCGCCCCCGCGCCGCTGAGGGTGAAATTTCTGTGTGGACTTGTGTCCCCCCCGGTGCCCTACAAAACCCCCCTGGTCTGCCCTCCGAAGACGCGGGTACTTACCTGCAAGCAGACCGGAACCGGGGCACCCCCTTCTCTCCATTCTAGCCTATGTGTTTTGGGCACCACTTTGGACTCTGCACCTGACCGGCCCTGAGCTGCTGGTGTGGTGACTTTGGGGTTGCTCTGAACCCCCAACGGTGGGCTACCTTGGACCAAGAACTGAGCCCTGTAAGTGTCTTACTTACCTGGTTAATCTAACAAATACTTACCTCCCCTAGGAACTGTGAAAATTGCACTAAGTGTCCACTTTCAAAACAGCTATTTGTCAATAACTTGAAAAGTATACATGCAATTTTGATGATTTGAAATTCCTAAAGTACTTACCTGCAATACCTTTCAAATGAGATATTACATGTAGAACTTGAACCTGTGGTTCTTAAAATAAACTAAGAAAAGATATTTTTCTATATAAAAACCTATTGGCTGGATTTGTCTCTGAGTGTGTGTACCTCATTTATTGTCTTGTGTATGTACAACAAATGCTTAACACTACTCCTTGGATAAGCCTACTGCTCGACCACACTACCACAAAATAGAGCATTAGTATTATCTATTTTTACCACTATTTTACCTCTAAGGGGAACCCTTGGACTCTGTGCATGCTATTCCTTACTTTGAAATAGCACATACAGAGCCAACTTCCTACATTGGTGGATCAGCGGTGGGGTACAAGACTTTGCATTTGCTGGACTACTCAGCCAATACCTGATCACACGACAAATTCCAAAATTGTCATTAGAAATTGATTTTTGCAATTTGAAAAGTTTTCTAAATTCTTAAAAGTCCTGCTAGGGCCTTGTGTGTTAAGTCCCTGTTTAGCATTGTCTTTTAGAGTTTAAAAGTTTGTAAAAGTTTGAATTAGATTCTAGAACCAGTTTTAGTTTCTTAAAAAGTATTCCAACTTTTAGAAGCATAATGTCTAGCACAGATGTGAATGTGGTGGAACTCGACACCACACCTTACCTCCATCTACAGATGAGAGAGCTAAGGTCACTCTGTAAACTAAAGAAAATAGCAATGGGCCCCAAACCTACCAAAGTACAGCTCCAGGAGCTGTTGGCAGAGTTTGAAAAGGCCAACCCCTCTGAGGATGGCAACTCAGAGGATGAAGATAGTGACTTGGAGGGAAATTCCCCCCCTCCAGTCCTACTTAGGGAGAGCAGGGCTTCTCAAGCCCTGACTCCACAAATAATAGTCAGAGATGCTGGTTCCCTCACAGGAGGGACCAACAACTCTGAAATCACTGAGGATAACTCCGGTGAAGAGGACATCCAGTTAGCCAGGATGGCCAAAAGATTGGCTTTGGAAAGACAGATCCTAGCCATAGAGAGGGAAAGACAAGAGATGGGCCTAGGACCCATCAATGGTGGCAGCAACATAAATAGGGTCAGAGATTCTCCTGACATGTTGAAAATCCCCAAAGGGATTGTAACTAAATATGAAGATGGTGATGACATCACCAAATGGTTCACAGCTTTTGAGAGGGCTTGTGTAACCAGAAAAGTGAACAGATCTCACTGGGGTGCTCTCCTTTGGGAAATGTTCACAGGAAAGTGTAGGGATAGACTCCTCACACTCTCTGGACAAGATGCAGAATCTTATGACCTCATGAAGGGTACCCTGATTGAGGGCTTTGGATTCTCCACTGAGGAGTATAGAATTAGATTCAGGGGGGCTCAAAAATCCTCGAGCCAGACCTGGGTTGATTTTGTAGACTACTCAGTAAAAACACTAGATGGTTGGTTAACTGGAAATGAAGTGTGTGACTATGTTGGGCTTTATAATTTGTTTATGAAAGAACACATTTTAAGTAACTGCTTCAATGAAAAGTTGCATCAGTATCTGGTAGACCTAGGTCCAATTTCTCCCCAAGAATTGGGAAAGAAGGCAGACCACTGGGTCAAGACTAGGGTAACCAAAACTTCCACTGGGGGTGACCAAAAGAAAGGGGTTACAAAAACTCCCCAGGAGAAAGTGGGTGACACTAGAAACAAAGAAAAAGAGTCCTCTGTAGGCCCCCAAAAACCAGAACAGGTGGGTGGGCCCCAAGACACAACCCAAAACAAAGGTGGGTACCAGGGTAAGAACTGGGATGCCACTAAGGCATGGTGCCACAACTGTAAACAGTCTGGGCACCACACCAAGGACACTTCTTGTCCCAAAAACAAACCCCAGAACAAAATTCCAGGGGTAACCAGTGTAGCCATTGGAGATGACTCCTCAGATGAGGAGGTCTTCATAGCTTTCAACTGGAAAATGGGCCCAACAGGTGAGTTGGAGATTCCAGAGGGAAGTAGACACTTCCACCACCTACAGGTGAATGGAATCCCAGCCACTGCCCTGAGAGACACTTGTGCCAGTCACACTATTGTGCATGACAGGCTGGTGCTCTCAAACCAGTACATCCCAGGTGAGATGGCCAGAGTAAGAGTTAGCCCAGACAGGGTCACTAATAGGCCTGTGGCTCTTGTGCCCATAGAAGTGGGTGGAACTTTTAGCTGGAGAAGGGTGGTAGTCAGTACAGACCTCCCCCTTGATTGTCTCCTTGGAAATGACTACCCAGAGGTTAGTCAGAGCCTAAGAGAAGAACTGGTCCAGGGCCAGTCCTCTCCCAAGGATTCTGGAGTGCCTGCCTCTGCAGTAAATGCAAGTAGGCCCCAGAGGAAAAAGAAAAGGAAACAGAGTAGGAAAGGTGGACAACCTTTAGCCAAGGTTCCAGCAAGCCAAGGAGATTCTGCTCCAGTAGGGGAGAACTCCAAAAATGGCTCTGATAAAGTCCAACCTGACCCACAAGAAGTCCTGGCTAGTCAGGCAACTGTTAAGCCTGAGTGGGTGGCTCCTCAGCTAACAGAAGAAAGAGTGGAAGAAGGGTGTTTACTACAAGATGTGGTAACCCCCCACTCTAATACAGCAGACAGGCACCCTGAACCCAAAGAAGCCTGTAACTTAGCCCCTTCCCTTGTAGGTGAAGAGCTAAAGGTGTGGTTCTGGGCACTGACAGCTGTCAGTGGCCTCTGCTGGGTGTTAGCCTTTATGGCTGCACTATCCTTGGCATGGTGGTCTGACCCCATGCCAAATAACAAGTTAGGCCCCCTGACCCTGTTGGTCATGGTGGGGTTACTCCAGCTCTGGGTAACCTCTTTGGGTAAGCTAGGGGTGACCCTGGCTAAGATAAGATTAGCAGAGGTGGATACCTCTGACCTCAAAATAGAGAGAATGGGTGAAGACATAAAAAGCACAGACAAGAGGCAGTTCAGACTAGGTCCTATCACTGTGGAAGTGGGTCAGTTCCCCAGAGGGAATGACCTGAACAGGAGGATGTAAGGCAGAGTAGGCCCTGCAACAAACCAGCCATTTCCTCTACTCTTCCTCGCCTGACAGACTAGGAAGACTCTTCCAGCGTTGGCTGAGTCTCCTGGCCTGTGGGCTGGGGGGGGCTTGTGTAAAGAAATGGCTCCCTGTTGCAGTTACCCCCCACTTTTTGCCTGATACTGATGCTGACTTGACTGAGAAGTGTGCTGGGACCCTGCTAACCAGGCCCCAGCCCCAGTGTTCCTTCACCTAAAATGTACCATTGTATCCACAATTGGCACACCCTGGCATTCAGATAAGTCCCTTGTAACTGGTACTTCTAGTACCAAGGGCCCTGATGCCAAGAAAGGTCTCTAAGGGCTGCAGCATGTCTTATGCCACCCTAGAGACCCCTCACTCAGCACAGACACACTGCTTACAAGCCTGTGTGTGCTGGTGAGAACAAAATGAGTAAGTCGACATGGCACTCCCCTCAGGGTGCCATGCCAGCCTCTCACTGCCTATGCAGTATAGGTAAGACACCCCTCTAGCAGGCCTTACAGCCCTAAGGCAGGGTGCACTATACCATAGGTGAGGGTACCAGTGCATGAGCACTGTGCCCCTACAGTGTCTAAGCAAAACCTTAGACATTGTAAGTGCAGGGTAGCCATAAGAGTATATGGTCTGGGAGTCTGTTTTACACGAACTCCACAGCACCATAATGGCTACACTGAAAACTGGGAAGTTTGGTATCAAACTTCCCAGCACAATAAATGCACACTGATGCCAGTGTACATTTTATTGTAAAATACACCACAGAGGGCACCTTAGAGGTGCCCCCTGAAACTTAACCAACTAGCTGTGTAGGCTGACTGGTTCCAGCAGCCTGCCACACTAGAGACATGTTGCTGGCCCCATGGGGAGAGTGCCTTTGTCACTCTGAGGCCAGTAACAAAGCCTGCACTGGGTGGAGATGCTAACACCTCCCCCAGGCAGGAGCTGTGACACCTGGCGGTGAGCCTCAAAGGCTCACCCCTTTGTCACAGCCCAGCAGGACACTCCAGCTTAGTGGAGTTGCCCGCCCCCTCCGGCCACAGCCCCCACTTTTGGCGGCAAGGCTGGAGGGAACAAAGAAAGCAACAAGGAGGAGTCACTGACCAGTCAGGACAGCCCCTAGGGTGTCCTGAGCTGAGGTGACTCTGACTTTTAGAAATCCTCCATCTTGCAGATGGAGGATTCCCCCAATAGGGTTAGGATTGTGTCCCCCTCCCCTTGGGAGGAGGCACAAAGAGGGTGTACCCACCCTCAGGGCTAGTAGCCATTGGCTACTAACCCCCCAGACCTAAACACGCCCTTAAATTTAGTATTTAAGGGCTACCCTGAACCCTAGAAGATTAGATTCCTGCAACTACAAGAAGAAGGACTGCCTAGCTGAAAAACCCCTGCAGAGGAAGACCAGAAGACGACAACTGCCTTGGCTCCAGAAACTCACCGGCCTGTCTCCTGCCTTCCAAAGATCCTGCTCCAGCGACGCCTTCCGAAGGGACCAGCGACCTCGACATCCTCTGAGGACTGCCCCTGCTTCGAAAAGACAAGAAACTCCCGAGGACAGCGGACCTGCTCCAAGAAAAGCTGCAACTTTGTTTCCAGCAGCTTTAAAGAACCCTGCAAGCTCCCCGCAAGAAGCGTGAGACTTGCAACACTGCACCCGGCGACCCCGACTCGGCTGGTGGAGATCCGACGCCTCAGGAGGGACCCCAGGACTACTCTAAGACTGTGAGTACAAAAACCTGTCCCCCCTGAGCCCCCACAGCGCCGCCTGCAGAGGGAATCCCGAGGCTTCCCCTGACCGCGACTCCTTGAATCCAAAGTCCCGACACCTGGGAGAGACCCTGCACCCGCAGCCCCCAGGACCTGAAGGACCGAACTTTCACTGGAGGAGTGACCCCCAGGAGTCCCTCTCCCTTGCCCAAGAGGAGGTTTCCCCGAGGAATCCCCCCCTTGCCTGCCTGCAGCGCTGAAGAGATCCCGAGATCTCTCATAGACTAACATTGCGAACCCGACGCTTGTTTCTACACTGCACCCGGCCGCCCCCGCGCCGCTGAGGGTGAAATTTCTGTGTGGACTTGTGTCCCCCCCGGTGCCCTACAAAACCCCCCTGGTCTGCCCTCCGAAGACGCGGGTACTTACCTGCAAGCAGACCGGAACCGGGGCACCCCCTTCTCTCCATTCTAGCCTATGTGTTTTGGGCACCACTTTGGACTCTGCACCTGACCGGCCCTGAGCTGCTGGTGTGGTGACTTTGGGGTTGCTCTGAACCCCCAACGGTGGGCTACCTTGGACCAAGAACTGAGCCCTGTAAGTGTCTTACTTACCTGGTTAATCTAACAAATACTTACCTCCCCTAGGAACTGTGAAAATTGCACTAAGTGTCCACTTTCAAAACAGCTATTTGTCAATAACTTGAAAAGTATACATGCAATTTTGATGATTTGAAATTCCTAAAGTACTTACCTGCAATACCTTTCAAATGAGATATTACATGTAGAACTTGAACCTGTGGTTCTTAAAATAAACTAAGAAAAGATATTTTTCTATATAAAAACCTATTGGCTGGATTTGTCTCTGAGTGTGTGTACCTCATTTATTGTCTTGTGTATGTACAACAAATGCTTAACACTACTCCTTGGATAAGCCTACTGCTCGACCACACTACCACAAAATAGAGCATTAGTATTATCTATTTTTACCACTATTTTACCTCTAAGGGGAACCCTTGGACTCTGTGCATGCTATTCCTTACTTTGAAATAGCACATACAGAGCCAACTTCCTACAATTACCTTAACAGATATCCTGTCCCTTCTCAATCCAGGAGATTTCATGTCCACCCTTGATTTGCAGGACGCATATTTCCATATCCCTATACCCCCTTCCCACAGGAAATATCTCATTTGTAGTAGCAGGAGAGCATTTCCAGTTCAAAGTGCTTCCTTTCTGACTGAAATCGTCCCTAGGAATTTTTACTGAATGTTTGGCTCCAGTCGCAGCCCTAGTCAGAAGGCACAACGATCAGGTCTTCCGTGTTTGGACGATTGGCTCATCAAGGATAAGTCCAGATCTCAGGCACTGAGGTTGACATGCGCCTGTGTGAAGCTATTCACAAATCTGGGCCTGACCGTCAACCGCAACAAATCAGTCTTCAATCCCTAAAGAAGAAAATTTCTGGGGGCAATATTGGACACATCCACCAACAAGGAAACTCCTACAGGAGAGAGGCTGAAAAAGCTCATATCCCTGGCAAGGCTCCTGCAAAAAAGAAAGTATGTTTAAGTTCGCCTCTTCAGGTCCCTGTTGTGAATTATGTCCTCCTGCATTCCACTGGTGCCATTCTGTTGTCTCAGAATGCGACCCCTCCAGGACCAGCTGGACTTTCAGTGGACACCGTCCAAGGGGTCTTTCGACGATATAATCGGGATAACGAAACCCATGATATCATCTCTGGCTTGGTGGACTCTGGAGTCTCAATTGTCGGTGGGACTTTCTTTTCTCCTCCAACCAGCTCCGTGGGTGATCGCACTGATGCATCTCTCGAAGGTTGGGGAGCCTTCCTTCAGCACTTACAAATCAGGGGCACATCAGAGGTCTTTTCACATCAATTACCTTGAATTGAAGGCAGTCCGCCTAGCGCTTTGCGCTTTCTTTCCAAAGATAAGAGGCTCATCAGTACTCATTCAGACGGACAACACTACAACTATGCATTCTATCAACAAGCAGGGAGGAACAAGATCTCTCCTCTTATCGAGAGAATCTCAGCACATTTGGGACTGGTCCATCAGTCACAAAATAAACCTTCGACCAGAACACGTCCTGGGCGTTCAGAACATCATAGCAGACTCTCTGAGCAGGTCAGTGTCATCCAACCACGAATGGGAACTGGATCAAGGAGTGTTAAATAGAGTTTTCTCCCTATGGGAAAAACAAACCTGGACCTCTTCGCCACCCCGCAGAATGCAAAATGCCGGTTCTTTGCAAGTCTGGATCACCATCAGGGCTGTTGGGGGAAATGCGTTTTTAATCGCATGGTCAGGAATTTATGCTTATACTTTGCCAATACTCTCGGTATGAGGGGAATGGGAGGAAAAGATCAAGAGCGAACGCTGCAGACTTCTCCTGATCGCTCTGGCATGGCCTCAGCAGTATTGGTATACGGAGCTGCTTCTCCTCTGAGAGCCACAGCATCCCTCTTCCAGGGATGCCGTCCCTACTAACAATGAGCAAGAGTCAAATTCTCCACTCTGATCCAGCTTCACTTCACTTGACAGCCTGGCTCCTGAACACTGAGTTTGCACACCTAAATATTCCTTTGGAATGTAGTCATCCTCGTCAGAGCTGCAGCTGACAGTACCAACAGATGTTATCTGAAGTGGAAAAGGTTTTGCTCATGATGTACACAGGCTCGGGTACATCCTTTCTCTTCATCACCAGAGCAGATACTGCCTTATCTTCTCCATCTGGCCAGATCAGGTTTGGTGAACTCTTCGATTAGAGTCCACTTAGCAGCAATTTCCTGCTATAGACGTAAGGACAATGCACCTCCTTTGTGGTCTGTAAGGGTCATAAAACTATTTCTTAAAGGGCTGTTTCGATCTTTCCCACCAGTCAGGCCTCCTCCACCATGTGGCAGCTTAACCTTGTGTTGTCCCAATTAATGAAGCCTCCATTTGAGCCGATTCACAAGGCAGACTTAACTTTTATTCTGCAAAGTCGCTCTTCTCGCTCTTACCTCAGCCAGAAGAGTGAGTGAGATCCAAGCATTCACTATCCAAGACCCTTACTTACCGTTCAAGAGAGACAGGCTAGTCTTACGAACGAATCTAAAGTTCCTTCGGATTTCCACATTAATCAACTGGTGGTACTAAAGTCGTATTTCCCAAATCCTTCAACACCAGCGGAACAGGCTCTTCATTCATTGGACGTTAAGAGGTGTCTTAAGCTTTATCTGGATAGAACTAGGCATTTTAGAAAATCAAATCAACTTCTTGTATCAGTCAGTGCTCCTAGAAAAGGCCAGTCGTTGTCCAAGTAGGGGGTTGCAAGATGGATAGCCTCTGCTATTAACTACGGTCATACAGCAGCAGGGAAACCTTTACATGGACCAACTCATGCACACTCAACGAGGGCAATGGCCGCATCCACGGAGCTCTTCGCAGGAATGCCCATTCAGGACATTTGCTGGATGGCCACCTGGAAGTCAACGCATACATTTGCGAGGCATTATTGTTTGGAAGAAACATAGCAGGGTGATGTGGCGTTAGGACAAGCGGTATTACAACATTTATTCCAGGAACGGTGAGCTGTTATATTCTCAATTTCTTTTTTCCCGCCAGCCCAGTATGTTTTGCGCACATTGTATAGCATTGTTTTCTATCTTTGATGTATTATTTATCATGCTACAGTGATGTTCTCTTTGCATATTCATTGCTTATGTAATGTTTTCTTCTCTCATTCATAGGGATGGTTTATTTTAGTGATTGTGGTGATACGCATCATACAATGTGCTTCATTACTGCTTGCTATTCTGATTCAAGCATGTGAATCTATGAAAGTTTCAATACTGGAGTAAGAAAATTAGTTACTTGTAACTGTAGTTCTCCAGTATTGGAATATTTCATAGATTCACATGCGACCCTCCGTCCTCCCCTGGGAAGCTCACCATTATCTGATCTCTTCAGATACTTTGGCACTCTTGCTTTGGAAAATCTGAGGGAATGGAGCTTCTCACAGGAGGGTTCTAGAGGGAGGTGGAAGCCTGATTGGCTGAGACTTGGGCTTGGTCCTTTTTACTCAGAGATAAGGATAGACTACTAAAGTGAAAGCCTTTGGGCTATTTTTCATTATAGTTGCTTCTACATTGCTATTTTAATGTACCGGGGACTCCCATCTCGACGACTGGGAATGATTCGAGCATGTGAATCTATAAAAAAAAAAAAAAATCCGATACTGGAGAACTACAGTTACAGGTAAGTAACTAATTTTCTTCCGTGTGAGCATCAGGTGAAGGTAGATATTTTTGATAATTAAGGAAGAGTTCGCTCTATTGGTTTGGCCTGTTTTTGCGATAATGGTGCCCCTTTTTCCAGCCCAGATAATGAAAGACCTTACTGCCAGAGAGCTATTTATTTAAATTGAAACCAACCCACTAAGGCGATCAACACATTAAGATTCAATGGCAGGTACTGCAAAGTTTGCTTACTCCAGGAACAGCTCTGGCTCCCAATGCCATGTTGTAAGGAAATGCCTCCTTGGCATGGTTGCCCCCTGACTTTTTGCCTTTGCTGATGCTATGTTTACAATTGAAAGTGTGCTGAGGCCTGCTAACCAGGCCCCAGCACCAGTGTTCTTTCCCTAACCTGTACTTTTGTATCCACAATTGGCAGACCCTGGCATCCAGATAAGTCCCTTGTAACTGATACTTCTAGTACCAAGGGCCCTGATGCCAAGGAAGGTCTCTAAGGGCTGCAGCCTGTCTTATGCCACCCTGGAGACCTCTCACTCAGCACAGACACACTGCTTGCCAGCTTGTGTGTGCTAGTGAGGACAAAACGAGTAAGTCGACATGGCACTCCCCTCAGGGTGCCATGCCAGCCTCTCACTGCCTATGCAGTATAGGTAAGCCACCCCTCTAGCAGGCCTTACAGCCCTAAGGCAGGGTGCACTATACCATAGGTGAGGGTACCAGTGCATGAGCATGGTACCCCTACAGTGTCTAAACAAAACCTTAGACATTGTAAGTGCAGGGTAGCCATAAGAGTATATGGTCTGGGAGTCTGTCAAACACGAACTCCACAGCACCATAATGGCTACACTGAAAACTGGGAAGTTTGGTATCAAACTTCTCAGCACAATAAATGCACACTGATGCCAGTGTACATTTTATTGTAAAATACACCCCAGAGGGCACCTTAGAGGTGCCCCCTGAAACTTAACCGACTATCTGTGTAGGCTGACTAGTTTTAGCAGCCTGCCACAAACCGAGACATGTTGCTGGCCCCATGGGGAGAGTGCCTTTGTCACTCTGAGGCCAGTAACAAAGCCTGCACTGGGTGGAGATGCTAACACCTCCCCCAGGCAGGAATTGTCACACCTGGCGGTGAGCCTCAAAGGCTCACCTCCTTTGTGCCAACCCAGCAGGACACTCCAGCTAGTGGAGTTGCCAGGCCCCACTTTTGGCGGCAAGGCCGGAGAAAATAATGAGAAAAACAAGGAGGAGTCACTGGCCAGTCAGGACAGCCCCTAAGGTGTCCTGAACTGAGGTGACTCTGACTTTTAGAGATCCTCCATCTTGCAGATGGAGGATTCCCCCAATAGGGTTAGGATTGTGACCCCCTCCCCTTGGGAGGAGGCACAAAGAGGGTGTACCCACCCTCAGGGCTAGTAGCCATTGGCTACTAACCCCCCAGACCTAAACACGCCCTTAAATTTAGTATTACTACTACAAGAAGGACTGCCCAGCTGAAAACCCCTGCAGCGGAAGACCAGAAGACGACAACTGCCTTGGCTCCAGAAACTCACCGGCCTGTCTCCTGCCTTCCAAAGATCCTGCTCCAGCGACGCCTTCCAAAGGGACCAGCGACCTCGACATCCTCTGAGGACTGCCCCTGCTTCGAAAAGACAAGAAACTCCCGAGGACAGCGGACCTGCTCCAAGAAAAGCTGCAACTTTGTTTCCAGCAGCTTTAAAGAACCCTGCAAGCTCCCCGCAAGAAGCGTGAGACTTGCAACACTGCACCCGGCGACCCCGACTCGGCTGGTGGAGATCCGACACCTCAGGAGGGACCCCAGGACTACTCTGATACTGTGAGTACCAAAACCTGTCCCCCCTGAGCCCCCACAGCGCCGCCTGCAGAGGGAATCCCGAGGCTTCCCCTGACCGCGACTCTTTGAACCTAAAGTCCCGACGCCTGGGAGAGACCCTGCACCCGCAGCCCCCAGGACCTGAAGGACCGGACTTTCACTGGAGAAGTGACCCCCAGGAGTCCCTCTCCCTTGTCCAAGTGGAGGTTTCCCCGAGGAATCCCCCCCTTGCCTGCAGCGCTGAAGAGATCCCGAGATCTCTCATAGACTAACATTGCGAACCCGACGCTTGTTTCTACACTGCACCCGGCCGCCCCCGCGCCGCTGAGGGTGAAATTTCTGTGTGGGCTTGTGTCCCCCCCGGTGCCCTACAAAACCCCCCTGGTCTGCCCTCCGAAGACGCGGGTACTTACCTGCAAGCAGACCGGAACCGGGGCACCCCCTTCTCTCCATTCTAGCCTATGCGTTTTGGGCACCACTTTGAACTCTGCACCTGACCGGCCCTGAGCTGCTGGTGTGGTGACTTTGGGGTTGCTCTGAACCCCCAACGGTGGGCTACCTTGGACCAAGAACTAAGCCCTGTAAGTCTTACTTACCTGGTTAACCTAACAAATACTTACCTCCCCTAGGAACTGTGAAAATTGCACTAAGTGTTCACTTTTAAAACAGCTATTTGTGAATAACTTGAAAAGTATACATGCAATTTTGATGATTTGAAGTTCCTAAAGTACTTACCTGCAATACCTTTCGAATGAGATATTACATGTAGAATTTGAACCTGTGGTTCTTAAAATAAACTAAGAAAAGATATTTTTCTATACAAAAACCTATTGGCTGGATTTGTCACTGAGTGTGTGTACCTCATTTATTGTCTATGTGTATGTACAACAAATGCTTAACACTACTCCTTGGATAAGCCTACTGCTCGACCACACTACCACAAAATAGAGCATTAGTATTATCTCTTTTTGCCACTATCTTACCTCTAAGGGGAACCCTTGGACTCTGTGCATGCTATTCCTTACTTTGAAATAGCACATACAGAGCCAACTTCCTACACATGTCTCCTGCAGGCAAATTGTCATTCTTAGTTCCCTCAGCTCCCTTAACTTGTGCTCATGTTTTGAAAGTCCTCTATCTTTCCAATAGAAGATTTTGATCTCCTGCAAAAGTAGAGCCACCTTTTCCTTTTCTTACTTTGATTAGGGGCGCTGGTTTCACCACACCGCCAGCCACGCTGATTTTAGAGTGGTGCAAGGTCTCCTCCACTTTTTAGCACCGAGGCCTGAACATCTGTGACCTTCAGAATTTACTTCCGGCTCTGCTTCTAGCCGTGAGTGGCTTGATACCCTTGTGGACTCACTTGTTGATTTTTGGCAGAGCATATTTATTGCTGTGTCCTCATTTGCCACTATGGCACTCATCAGGACTGAGATAGTTTTAGTACTTAAGACATATTTTCAGATGGACTGGCGTGTGTTGGGGCAAGGGGGATTCAGAATCACAGGATATCTCTCAGGCTGGGTATAGGTTAGGCTTACACCCCCACCTGATAGTTTTTTTGTTGTTGATTTCTTTTCTTTTTTTTATAGCTAACCTCTCATACCTGAAGCCAGTCTCCTCTGGTGGGTATTTGTAAAGCAGGCCCATGGGAATCTACTCACATATTCACAAAACATTGCTGTTTGGATGAGTATGCTTTGATGACACTGTCTGATCTAACAGTTTTGCCTTTGTTTGCAGTTTACATGTTTTTCTTTAAGATTTGCTGGGGATTATTGACATCCACTTAAAGGGTTAAGCTTGCCATTCTATCATATGCTATTGGCTATCAGTGAGGAACCTACGAGGTAGAAGGAAATGTTACCCACTTGATATCCTATTACTGCTTCTTAGAAATCTTCAGAGAACTCTTAAACTTCCCCAGACGCACTAATGATATGTTAACAATGTATGTGTAAGGAAATGCCTCCTTGGCATGGTTACCCCCTGACTTTTTGCCTTTGCTGATGCTAAGTTTTGATTTGAAAGTGTGCTGAGGCCTGCTAACCAGGCCCCAGCACCAGTGTTCTTTCCCTAACCTGTACTTTTGTTTTCACAATTGGCACACCCTGGCATCCAGGTAAGTCCCTTATAACTGGTACCCCTGGTACCAAGGGCCCTGATGCCAGGGAAGGTCTCTAAGGGCTGCAGCATATCTTATGCCACCCTGGGGACCCCTCACTCAGCACAGACACACTGCTTGCCAGCTTGTGTGTGCTAGTGAGGACAAAACGAGTAAGTCGACATGGCACTCCCCTCAGGGTGCCATGCCAACCTCACACTGCCTATGTAGTATAGATAAGTCACCCCTCTAGCAGGCCTTACAGCCCTAAGGCAGGGTGCACTATACCATAGGTGAGGCCACAGTGCATGAGCACTGTGCCCCTACAGTGTCTAAGCAAAACCTTAGACATTGTAAGTGCAGGGTAGCCATAAGAGTATATGGTCTGGGAGTCTGTCATGCACGAACTCCACAGCACCATAATGGCTACACTGAAAACTGTGAAGTTTGGTATCAAACTTCTCAGCCCAATAAATGCACACTGATGCCAGTGTACATTTTATTGTGACATACACCCCAGAGGGCACCTTAGAGGTACCCCCTGAAACCTTAACCGACTATCCGTGTAGGCTGACTGGTTTTAGCAGCCTGTCACACTAGAGACATGTTGCTGGCCACATGGGGAGAGTGCCTTTGTCACTCTGTGGCTAGTAACAAAGCCTGTACTGGGTGGAGGTGCTTCACACCTCCCCCTGCAGGAACTGTAACACCTGGCGGTGAGCCTCAAAGGTTCACACCCTTTTTTACAGCACCACAGGGCACTCCAGCTAGTGGAGTTGCCCGCCCCCTCCGGCCACGGCCCCACTTTTGGCGGCAAGGCCGAGGAGATAATGAGAAAAACAAGGAGTCGTCACTGGCCAGTCAGGACAGCCCCTAAGGTGCCCTGAGCTGAGGTGACTGACTTTTAGAAATCCTCCATCTTGCAGATGGAGGATTCCCCCAATAGGGATAGGAATGGGACCCCCTCCCCTTGG
Organism: Pleurodeles waltl; assembly: GCF_031143425.1. Taxonomy (NCBI): domain Eukaryota; kingdom Metazoa; phylum Chordata; class Amphibia; order Caudata; family Salamandridae; genus Pleurodeles; species Pleurodeles waltl. The sequence continues at coordinate 66,284,491 of NC_090451.1, read as the reverse complement.
GAGGAGGCACAAAGAGGGTGTACCCACCCTCAGGGCTAGTAGCCATTGGCTACTAACCCCCCAGACCTAAACACGCCCTTAAATTTAGTATTTAAGGGCTCCCCAGAACCTAGGAACTCCGATTCCTGCAACCTAAGAAGAAGAGGACTGCTAAGCTGAAAAACCCTGCAGAGAAGACGGAGACACCAACTGCTTTGGCCCCAGCTCTACCGGCCTGTCTCCCCCCTTCTGAAGAAACTGCTCCAGCGACGCTTTCCCCAGGGACCAGCGACCTCTGAATCCTCAGAGGACTGCCCTGCTCTAGAAGGACCAAGAACTCCCAAGGACAGCGGCTCTGCTCACCCAAGACGGCAACTTTGTAACAAAGGAGCAACTTTAAACCAACTTGCGTTTCCCGCCGGAAGCGTGAGACTTGCTACTCTGCACCCGACGCCCCCGGCTCGGCTTGTGGAGAACAAACACTTCAGGGAGGACTCCCCGGCGACTGCGAGACCCTGAGTAGCCAGAGTTGCCCCCCCTGAGCCCCCACAGCGACGCCTGCAGAGGGAATCCCAAGGCCCCCCCCTGACCGCGACTGCCTGTTCCTCAGATCCCGACGCCTGGTAAAGACTGCACCCGCAGCCCCCAGGACCTGAAGGATCTGAACTCCAGTGCAGGAGTGACCCCCAGGAGGCCCTCTCCCTTGCCCAGGTGGTGGCTACCCCGAGGAGCGCCCCCCCCCCCCTTGCCTGCCTGCATCGCTGAAGAGACCCCTTGGTCTCCCATTGATTTCAATTGAAAACCTGACGCGTGTTTGCACACTGCACCCGGCCGCCCCCATGCTGCTGAGGGTGTACTTTCAGTGCTGACTTGTGTGCCCCCCCCCCCCCCCCCCCCCCCCCCCCCAGTGCCCTAAAAAACCCCCCTGGTCTGCCCGCCGAAGACGTGGGTACTTAACTGCTGGCAGACTCAAACCGGGGCACCCCCTTCTCCATTGAAGCCTATGCGTTTTGGGCACCACTTTGACCTCTGCACCTGACCGGCCCTGAGCTGCTGGTGTGGTAACTTTGGGGTTGCTCTGAACCCCCCAACGGTGGGCTACCTTGGACCCAAACTTGAACCCCGTAGGTGGTTTACTTACCTGCAAAAACTAACAAACTCTTACTCCCCCTAGGAACTGTGAAAATTGCACTGTCTAGTTTTAAAATAGCTATATGTGATTTATATGAAAACAGTGTATTTTATTTTGATTATTCAAAGTTCCTAAAGTACCTACCTGCAGTACCTTTCATTTGAAGTATTTTACATGTAAAATTTGAACCTGTGGTTCTTAAAATAAACTAAGAAAATATATTTTTCTATACAAAAACCTATTGGCCTGGAATTGTCTGTGTGTTCCTCATTTATTGCTTGTGTGTGTACAACAAATGCTTAACACGACTCCTTTGATAAGCCTACTGCTCGACCACACTACCACAAAATAGAACATTAGTATTGTCTCTTTTTGCCACTATCTTACCTCTAAGGGGAATCCTTGGACTCTGTGCATGCTATTCCTTACTTTGAAATAGCACATACAGAGCTAACTTCCTACATTGGTGGATCAGCGGTTGGGTACAAGACTTTGCATTTGCTGGACTACTCAGCCAATACCTGATCACACGACTAAATTCCAAAAATTGTCATTAGAAACTGATTTTTGCAATTTGAGCTCTTTTTCTAAATTTTTAAAAGTCCTGCTAGGGCCTTGTGTTAGTCCCTGTTAGCATTTCTTTTAGAGTTTAAAAGTTTTGTGAAAGTTTGAATTAAGTTCTAGAAATAGTTTTAGATTCATAAAAAGTATTCCAACTTTTAGAAACATAATGTCTAGTGCAGAAGAGAATGTGATGGAACTCGACATCACCCCTTACCTCCATCTTAAGATAAGGGAGCTAAGGTCTCTCTGCAAAATAAAGAAAATACCAGTTGGCCTAAGACCTTCCAAACTACAGCTCCAGGAGCTGCTGGCAGAGTTTGAGAAAGCCAACCCCTCTGAGGATGACCTCCCAGAGGATGAAGCTAGTGACTTGGAGGAGAAATCCCCCCTCCCCCCCTCGAGTCCTACTTGGGGAGATCAGGGCCCCTCAAGCCCTGATTCCAACTTTGATAGTCAGAGATGCTGCTTCCCTCACAGGAGAGTCCAGCACCTCTGCAATCACTGAGGATAGCCTCAGTGAAGATGACCTCCTGTTAGCCAGGATGGCCAATAGATTGGCTTTAGAGAGACAACTCCTAGCCATAGAAAGGGAAAGACAAGAGATGGGTTTTGGTCCCATCCATGGTGGTAGCAACATAAATAGGGTCAGAGCTTCTCCTGACATGTTGAAAATCCCTAAAGGGATTGTAACTAAATATGAAGATGGTGATGACATGACCAAATGGTTCACAGCTTTTGAGAGGGCTTGTGCAACCAGAAAAGTAAACATATCTCACTGGGGTGCTCTCCTTTGGGAAATGTTCACTGGAAAGTGTAGGGATAGACTCCTCACACTCTCTGGAAAAGATGCAGAATCTAATGAACTCATGAAGGGTACCCTGATTGAGGGCTTTGGATTCTCCACTGAGGAGTATAGAATTGGATTCAGGGGGGCTCAAAAATCCTCGAGCCAGACCTGGGTTGATTTTGTGGACTACTCAGTAAAAACACTGGATGGTTGGATTCAAGGCAGTGGTGTAAATGATTATGATGGGCTGTACAATTTATTTGTGAAAGAACACCTATTGAGTAATTGTTCAAATGAAAAACTGCATCAGCATCTGGTAGACCTAGGACCAATTTCTCCCCCAAGAATTGGGAAAGAAGGCGGACTATTGGGTCAAGACTAGGGTGACCAAGACTTCCACAGGGGGTGACCAAAAGAAAGGGGTCACAAATCCTCCCCAGGGGAAGAGTGTTGAGACATCCAAAAACAAAAATAGTAAAGAGTCTTCTTCAGGCCCCCAAAAACCTGCACAGGAGGGTGGGCCCAGAGCCTCTTCACAGTCCAGTTTTGGGTACAAGGGTAAAAACTTTGATCCCAAAAAGGCCTGGTGTCGTAGCTGTAATCAGCCTGGACACTAAACTGGAGACAAGGCCTGTCCCAAGAAAAGTACCACTTCTAACTCCACTCCAGCTAACACTGGAATGGCTAGTCTCCAAGTGGGATCAACAGTGTGCCTGGAGCAAATCAGGTGTCACACGGAAGCTACATTAGTCTCTGAGGGTGGGGTGGATTTAGCCACACTGGCTGCCTGGCCTCCTAACATGCAAAAATACAGGCAGCAGCTCTTAATTAATGGGACAAGTAGAAGGCCTGAGGCATACAGGTGCCAGTGTCACCATGGTGACAGAGAAACTGGTTTCCCCTGGTCAATACCTGGCTGGACAAACCTATCCAGTCACCAACGCTGACAATCAGACTAAAGTACATCCCATGGCTATGGTAACTTTAGAGTGGGGAGGGGTCAATGGCCTGAAACAGGTGGTGGTCTCCTCAAATATCCCAGTAGACTGTTTGCTTGGAAATGACCTGGAGTCCTCAGCAAGGGCTTAGGTAGAACTGAAAACCCATGCATCCATGCTGGGTATCCCTGAACTGGTGTGTATCAAGACAAGGGCACAGTGCAAGGCTCAGGGTGAAAAAGTAGAGTTGGAGCCTGGAAAAAGGGCCCAGCCTACCAAGAGAAAAGGAAAGGCAACTGGGAAACCAGCTGCAACACAACAACAAAAAGAGAACCTCTCTTCCCAGGAAGAAGTTCTGCTCTCTGCCGGAAATGAGCCTCTGGAGTTAGAACCTTATCAGGTTGGCTCTTAGGCCCAGGGGGACCCTCAAGGGAGCAGTTGTGTAAGGGGCAAGAAACCTGTCCCTCTCTTGAAGGCCGTAGGCAGCAAGCTGCTGAAGAGTCCAATGGCAAGAAAACTGGAACACATAGGGTCTATTGGGAAGATGGACTCCTTTACACTGAGGCAAGAGATCCCAAACCTGGTGCCACTAGGAGAGTGGTAGTGCCTCAGGAGTTTAGGGAGTTCATACTGACCTTAGCCCATGATATTCCTCTTGCTGGGCATTTGGGACAAACCAAGACGTGGGAGAGGCTAGTCAACCACTTCTATTGGCCCAACATGTCCCAGAAGGTCAAGGAGTTTTGTCTCCTGTACCACCTGTCAAGCCAGTGGTAAGACAGGTGGACACCCAAAGGCCCCCCCTCATTCCACTTCCAGTGGTGGGGGTCCCCTTTGAAAGAGTGGGTGTGGACATAGTGGGTCCACTTGAACCTCCCACAGCCTCAGGGAACATGTACATACTAGTAATAGTGGATCATGCTACTAGATACCCTGAAGCAATTCCCCTTAGGTCGACTACTGCCCCTGCAGTAGCCAAGGCCCTCATTGGTATTTTTACCAGAGTGGGTTTCCCTAAGGAGGTGGTGTCTGACAGAGGTACCAACTTCATGTCAGCATACCTGAAACACATGTGGAATGAGTGGAGTGACTTACATATTCACTACACCATACCATCCACAAACTAATGGCCTTGTTGAGAGATTCAACAAGACATTAAAAGGCATGATCATGGGGCTCCCTGAAAAACTCAAAAGGAGATGGTATGTCCTCTTGCCATGTCTGCTTTTCGCTTACAGAGAGGTGCCTTAGAAGGGAGTAGGGTTCTCACCCTTTGAACTTCTGTTTGGCCACCCTGTAAGGGGACCACTAGCTTTTGTGAAAGAAGGCTGGGAGAGACCTCTTCATGAGCCTAAGCAAGATATAGTGGACTATGTACTCGGCCTACGTTCAAGGATGGCAGAGTACATGGAAAAGGCAAGTAAAAACCTTGAGGCCAGCCAACAGCTCCAGAAGTTTTGGTATGACCAAAATGCTGCAATGGTTGAATTTCAACCAGGGCAGAAAGTCTGGGTTCTGGAGCCTGTGGCTCCCAGGGCACTTCAGGACAAATGGAGTGGCCCTTACCCAGTGCTAAAAAAGAAGTCAGGTCACCTACCTGGTGGACCTAGGCACTAGCAGGAGCCCCAAGAGGGTGATCCATGTGAACCGCCTTAAGCTCTTCCATGATAGGGCTGATGTGAATCTGTTGATGGTAACAGATGAGGACCAGGAAGCTGAGAGTGAACCTCTCCCTGATCTCCTCTCCACAACCACAAGATGGCTCAGTTGATGGAGTGATCTACTCAGACACCCTCTCTAGCCAACAGCAATCTGATTTGTAGGAAGGTCCTGCAACAGTTTGCTGAGCTCTTTCCCTAACCCCTGGTCAGACACACCTGTGTACCCTTGATGTGGACACAGGAGACAGCATGCCTGTCAAAAACAAAATATTCAGACAGTCTGACCAAGTTAAGGAAAGCATCAAAGTGGAAGTCCACAAGATGCTGGAATTGGGAGTCATTGAGCACCCTGACAGCCCCTGGGCTAGCCCAGTGATCTTAGTCCCCAAACCTCACACCAAAGATGGAAAGAGAGAGATGAGGTTTTGTGTGGACTACAGAGGACTTAATTCTGTCACCAAGACAGATGCCCATCCCCTTCCAAGGGCTGATGAACTGATTGATAAATTAGGTGCTGCCAGATTCTTAAGTACCTTTGACTTAACTGCAGGGTACTGGCAAATCAAAATGGCACCAGGAGCAAAAGAAGACAGCTTTTTCCACACCTGATGGGCATTTTCAGTTTAGTGTTATGCCCTTTGGTTCAAAGAATGCCCCTGCCACCTTCCAAAGGTTGGTGAATCAAGTCCTTGCTGGCTTGGAGTCCTTTAGTGCAGCTTATCTTGACTATATTGCTGTCTTTAGCTCCAGCTGGCAGGATCACCTGGTCCACCTGAAGAAGGTTTTGAAGGCTCTGCAATCAGCAGGCCTCTCTATCAAGGCATCCAAATGCCAGATAGGGCAGGGAACTGTGGTTTACTTGGACACCTTGTAGGTGAAGGCCAAGTTCAGCCACTCCAGCCTAAGATCCAGACTATTCTGGACTGGGCAGCTCCAAAAACCCAGACTCAAGTCAGGGCATTCCTTGGCTTGACTGGGTACTACAGGAGGTTTGTGAAAGGATATGGATCCATAGTGACAGCCCTCACAGAACTTACCTCCAAGAAAATGCCCAAGAAGGTAAACTGGACTGTAGAAAGCCAACAGGCCTTTGACACCCTGAAACAAGCAATGTGCACAGCACCAGTTCTAAAAGCTCCAGATTACTCCAAGCAGTTCATTGTGCAGACAGATGTCTCTGAACATGGGATAGGGGCAGTTTTGTCCCAAACAAATGAAGAGGGCCTTGACCAGCCTGTTGATTTCATTAGCAGGAGGTTAATCCCCAGGGAGCAGCGTTGGAGTGCCATTGAGAGGGAGGCCTTTGCTGTGGTTTGGTCCCTGAAGAAGCTGAGACCATACCTCTTTGGTACTCACTTTGTAGTTCAAACTGACCACAGACCTCTCAGATGGCTGATGCAAATGAAAGGTGAAAATCCAAAACTGTTGAGGTGGTCCATCTCCCTACAGGGAATGGACTTTATAGTGGAACACAGACCTGGGACTGCCAATGCAGATGGCCTTTCCAGGTTCTTCCACTTAGAAAATGAAGACTCTCTTGGGAAAGGTTAGTCTCATCCTCTTTCGTTTTGTGTGTGTGTGTGGGGGGGGGGGGGGGGGGGGGGGTGTAAGGAAATGCCTCCTTGGCATGGTTACCACCTGACTTTTTGCCTTTGCTGATAAGTTTTGATTTGAAAGTGTGCCGAGGCCTGCTAACCAGGCCCCAGCACTGGTGTTCTTTCCCTAACCTGTACTTTTGTTTTCACAATTGGCACACCCTGGCAACCAGGTAAGTCCCTTGTAACTGGTACCCCTGGTACCAAGGGCCCTGATGCCAGGGAAGGTCTCTAAGCGCTGCAGCATATCTTATGCCACCCTGGGGACCCCTCACTCAGCACAGACACACTGCTTGCCAGCTTGTGTGTGCTAGTGAGGACAAAACGAGTAAGTCGACATGGCACCTCCCCTTAGGGTGCCATGCCAACCTCAAACTGCCTATGCAGTATAGATAAGTCACCCCTCTAGCAGGCCTTACAGCCCTAAGGCAGGGTGCACTATACCATAGGTGAGGGCACCAGTGCATGAGCACTGTGCCCCTACAGTGTCTAAGCAAAACCTTCGACATTGTAAGTGCAGGGTAGCCATAAGAGTATATGGTCTGGGAGTCTGTCATGCACGAACTCTGCAGCACCATAATGGCTACACTGAAAACTGGGAAGTTTGGTATCAAACTTCTCAGCGCAATAAATGCACACTGATGCCAGTGTACATTTTATTGTGACATACACACCAGAGGGCACCTTAGAGGTACCCCCTGAAACCTTAACCGACTATCCGTGTAGGCTGACTGGTTTTAGCAGCGTGCCACACTAGAGACATGTTGCTGGCCACATGGGGAGAGTGCCTTTGTCACTATGTGGCTAGTAACAAAGCCTGTACTGGGTGGAGGTGCTTCACACCTCCCCCTGCAGGAACTGTAACACCTGGCGGTGAGCCTCAAAGGCTCACCCCCTCTGTTACAGCACCATAGGGCACTCCAGCTAGTGGAGTTGCCCACCCCCTCCGGCCACGGCCCCACTTTTGGCGGCAAGGCCGGAGGAGATAATGAGAAAAACAAGGAGTAGTCACTGGCCAGTCAGGACAGCCCCTAAGGTGCCCTGAGCCGAGGTGACTCTGACTTTTAGAAATCCTCCATCTTGCAGATGGAGGATTCCCCCAATAGGGATAGGAATGTGACCCCCTCCCCTTGAGAGGAGGCACAAAGAGGGTGTACCCACCCTCAGGGCTAGTAGCCATTGGCTACTAACCCCCCAGACCTAAACACGCCCTTAAATTTAGTATTTAAGGGCTCCCCAGAACCTAGGCACTCAGATTCCTGCAGCCTAAGAAGAAGGGGACTGCTAAGCTGAAAAACCCTGCAGAGAAGACGGAGACACCAACTGCTTTGGCCCCAGCTCTACCGGCCTGTCTCCCCCCTTCTAAAGACACGGCTCTGTTCACCCAAGACTGCAACTTTGTAACAAAGGAGCAACTTTAAACCAACTTGCGATTCCCGCCGGAAGCGTGAAACTTGCTACTCTGCACCCGACGCCCCCGGCTTGACTTGTGGAGAACAAACACTTCAGGGAGGACTCCCCGGCGACTGCGAGACTGTGAGTAGCCAGAGTTGCCCCCACAGCGACGCCTGCAGAGGGAATCCCAAGGCTCCCCCTGACCGCGACTGCCTGTTCCCCAGATCCCGACGCCTGATAAAGACTCTGCACCTGCAGCCCCCAGGACCTGAAGGATCCGAACTCCAGTGCAGGAGTGACCCCTAGGAGGCCCTCTCCCTTGCCCAGGTGGTGGCTACCCCGAGGAGCCCCCCCTTGGCTGCCTGCTTCGCTGAAGAGACCCCTTGGTCTCCCATTGATTTCAATTGAAAACCCAACGCGTGTTTGCACACTGCACCCGGCCGCCCCCGTGCTGCTGAGGGTGTACTTTCTGTGCTGACTGGTGTCGTCCCCCCCCCCCCCGGTGCCCTACAAAACCCCCCTGTTCTGCCCTCCGAAGACGCAGGCACTTACCTGCTGGCAGACTGGAATCGGGGCACCCCCTTCTCCATTGAAGCCTATGCGTTTTGGGCACCACTTTGACCTCTGCACCTGACCGGCCCTGAGCTGCTGGTTTGGTTACTTTGGGGTTGCTCTGAACCACCAACGGTGGGCTACCTTGGACCCAAACTTGAACCCCGTAGGTGGTTTACTTACCTGCAAAAACTAACAAACTCTTACTCCCCCTAGGAACTGTGAAAATTGCACTGTCTAGTTTTAAAATAACTATATGTGATTTATATGAAAACTGTGTATGCTATTTTGATTATTCAAAGTTCCTAAAGTACCTACCTGCAGTACCTTTCATTTGAAGTATTGCATGTAAAATTTAAACCTGTGGTTCTTAAAATAAACTAAGAAAATATATTGTTCTATTCAAAAACCTATTGGCCTGGAATTGTCTGAGTGTGTTCCTCATTTATTGCTTGTGTGTGTACAACAAATGCTTAACACTACTCCTTTGATAAGCCTACTGCTCGACCACACTACCACAAAATAGAGCATTAGTATTATCTCTTTTTGCCACTATCTTACCTCTAAGGGGAACCCTTGGACCCTGTGCATGCTATTCCTTACTTTGAAATAGCACATACAGAGCCAACTTCCTACAGTACGTACATAGCCTTCTAATAGAGCAAACTGAGACAAACTGCCAGTACAGCGCATGCTGGGGGGTGGGTGGAAACTGCTAGCTCCTTAAAGAAGTGTATCTTGTGACCTAATGAACTCATAGCCTAGCAGGAACCCTTTCCTTTGTGAGGCCTTTACTGTAATACAATATTTTAAGCTCCCTATGCTAAGGGCTTACATTTTGCAGCTAGATCTTTCTTTAATTTGGCTAGCCCAGAATGAAAAACTGGGTCCTGCTTCATACTAGGGAGTTGCCTTACATAGTTGCAGTTTTTGCATTGGCTAGTTCCAATTAAAGTTATGTTAAATAAATAGAAGTGTTAGTATCCCCTGCTTGGTGGGAATATTTTAAGTCTATATTTCAGTGATGGTTCCTACAAAATCAGAGCTAGGATTACAAGTAACATTTCCTTCCTCTTGGCTAAAACGTTTAGGAAATGGGCTTCTGTTATATCACTTACGATATCCTGAGTTATAATTTGTTGGGTTTGGCAGCAGAACTGATTCCATGGCTACCTCTCTGAGCTCAAGTGGGTTTTGGCTACATTCATAGAATATTCCATCTGGTGCTTGTGACAGTAGAATAATCTTGCAGTAGTATTCCTTTTTTTGTCCAGTATTGAATCTTTCATAGATTCACATGCTTGAGTATTCCCCGTGTGTAAGGAAATGCCTTCCTTGGCATGGTTACCCCCTGATATTTTTGCCTTTTGTTGATGCCAGTTATTTATTGAAAGTGTGCTGGGACCCTGCTAACGAGGCCCCAGCTTCTTTGCCTAAACTGTACCTTGGTTCCCACAATTGGCACAGCCATGACACACAGATAAGTCCCTTGTAAATGGCACCCCTGGTACCAAGGGCCCTGTGACCAGGGAAGGTCTCTAAGGGCTGCAGCATGTCTTATGCCACCCTGGGGATCCCTTACTCAGCACATGCACACTGCCTCACAGCTTGTGTGCGCTGGTGGGGAGAAAATGACTAAGTCGACATGGCACTCCCCTCAGGGTGCCATGCCCACCTCACTGCCAGTGGCATAGGTAAGTTACCCCTCTAGCAGGCCTTACAGCCCTAAGGCAGGGTGCACTATACCACAGGTGAGGGGTTAAGTGCATGAACACTATGCCCCTACAGTGTCTACGCAAAACCTTAGACATTGTAAGTGCAGGGTAGCCATAAGAGTATATGGTCTGAGAGTCTGTCAAATACGAACTCCACAGCACCATAATGGCTACACTGAAAACTGGGAACTTTGGTATCAAACTTCTCAGCACAATAAATGCACACTGATGCCATTGTGGGATTTATTGTAAAATACACCCAGAGGGCATCTTAGAGATGCCTCCTGAATAACAGTCCGAGTGCTAGGCTGACCAGTTTCTGCCAGCCTGCCACAACCAGACGAGTTTCTGGCCATATGGGGTGAGTGCCTTTGTCACTCTGTGGCCCGGAACAAAGCCTCTCACTTCCACCTCCACCCTGAGGGAACTGTAACACCTGGCGGTGAGCCTCCAAGGCTCATGCCTTTTGTTGCAGCACCCCAGGGAATCCCAGCTACTGGAGATGCCGGCCCCTCACCCCCTCTCTTCCCCCCCCCCCCCCCCCCCCCCTCCTCCTTTTGGCAGCAAGGCTGGAGGAGATAATGAGGAAATGGAGGAGTCGCATACCAGTCAGGACAGCCCCAAAGGTGCCCTGAGCTGAGGAGGCCCCTGCCTTTAGAAATCCTCTGTATTGAGTTTGGAGGATTTCCCCAATAGGAATAGGAATGTGCCCCCCTCCCCTCAGGGAGGAGACACAAAGAGGGTGTAGCCACCCTCCAGGACAGTAGCCATTGGCTTTTGCCCCCAGACCTAAACACACCCCTAAATTTAGTATTTAGGGGCGACCCTGAACCCAGGAAATCCGATTCCTGCAACCTGAAGAAAGGACTGCTGACCTGAAAGCCCTGCAGAGATGACTGAGATGACAACTGACCAGTGACCTGCCCTGAACGACAAACTCCTGAGAACAGCGGCACTGTTCAAAAACTGCAACAACTTTGTAAATATTTTAGCAACTTCCAAAGAACTCTTTTCCCTCCGGAAGCGTGAGACTTCTTATTCTGCACCTGGCGCCCCTGGCTCGAGCTCCAGAGAACAAACACCACAGCGAGGACTCCCAGGTGAGTATGACGTGAGTACCCCCTTCTCCACCCCCACTCTCCAGTGATGCCTGAAGAGAGGTTCAAGAGGCTCACCCTGACCGCAACTGCCTGGTAACCAGGAACCCGACACCTGGACCCAGCACTGCACCCGCAGCCCCCAGGACCGAGAGTAACCACCTTCCAGTGCAGGACTGACAAGCAGGTGGCCCTCTTCCTAGCCCAGATGGTGGCTGGCCCGAGAAGCCCCCCTGTATCCTGCCTGCCTCGCCTAAGTTACCCCCGGGGTCCCTCCATTGCTTTCAATAGCAAACCAGACGCCTACTTTGCACGCTGCCCCTGTGCTGCTGAGGGTGTGTTTTGTGTGTGTTTGTGGGTCCACCCCACCCCCTGCTCTACAAAACCCTCCTGGTCTGCTCCCCGAGGATGCAGGTACTTACCTGCTATATCATCACTAATGGTGTGGGGTAGTAGGAACTGAAGATAAGACTAGGTCAGTCTTTTTTACAGTGGTGTTAATAAGGTCACTATAGATCCTCAGGTCGGGAAGTCATAGTTGGAAGAATGTCCAAGCTAGGGGGTGCTGTGTTGTCCTACAGGGGGAAGGGGGATTTCCCTTACGGACTAGGTGGTCTCACACACATAGTAGTATCTTGCTTCATCATATGACCACCTAGCCCCACCCAAGTAAGATGATACTACTTGGGCGGACTCGACCTCGTGGTTAAAAGAACCTGAGGGAGTGCTGAAATTAAACTGGCTGGATAGTTACATTGATCCAGAAAGGGTGAATAATAAAATTACCAAGCATGTCGCCAGGACAACACAGCACCCCCTAGCTTGGACATTCTTCCAACTATGACTTCCCGACCTGAGGATCTATAGTGACCTTATTAACACCACTGTAAAAAAGACTGACCTAGTCTTATCTTCAGTTCCTACTACCCCACACCATTAGTGATGATATAATTTCTCTAGGGAGGCGGTGTGGGCTAGCAACACTCCCATTGCTCTCCTTTTGTGTACATATGGTACTTACCTGCTTGCAGACTGGAACCGGAGCACTCCTTTTCTCCATAGGCACCTATGTGTTTTGGGCGCTCCTTTGACCTCTGCACCTTACCGCCCCTGTGTTGCTGGTGTGGTGACTTTAGGGGTTTCTTGAACCCCCAACGGTGGGCTGCCTATGCCCAGGAGACTGGTAGTGTAAGTGCTTTACTTACCTGAGAAACGTAACCAAACTTACTTTCCCCAGGAACTGTTGATTTTTGCACTGTCCATTTTTAAAATAGCTTATTGCCATTTTAACTAAAACTGTGTGTACTACTGCTTTGAATCAAAGTTCTATATTTATACTGAAGTACCTTGCATTTTATGTACTTACCTCAAATCTTGAATCTTGTGGTTCTAAAATAAATGAAGAAAATATATTTTTCTATATAAAAACTATTGGCCTGGAGTTAAGTCTTTGAGATAAGATCCACACAAACAATGCATATATTGCCTGTATTCGGATCATAAGGTAAAGGGCTGTAAAATTAGCTGCACGCTGTCTCAGAAGACAAAGGACAGGGAAGGTAGGCTTTTACTGTGGCTCTAGAAGCTGAAAACCAGAGAATGTCTTTTATCGGAGGAGGATAGCGACTATTCCTCAGAAGCCACAGCTTCAAGTAAGAGGAAAAATATGGAGGAAACATCCTTCAGAGCCACTTGCAAAAGTCAGTAAGAAATCCAAACATACTGACACTGGGGAATAAAGGAGACCTAAAGATCAACCATCAACCTCCAAGCAGCATAAGCCTATCCGTAAAGTTAGGTCTGTGCCCAAAACTCCTTCCCTGAAGGAAACTATTCTTAAATATATTTCAAAGTCTACCCCATTGATGACTTAGACAAAAAAGTCTGAGTCAGCGATGATAAAAACAGTCCGTAACAACGATAATAGCAACACCGACGTTTACAACACCAAGTTCTCCAATGATAGTTTCCTCATCACCTCTTTTGTCGATGACAATGGCAACAGTAAAAAGGTTTTCAAATGCTGCCCAGCGGAGGCTCCGTCGACGACAGCCTACCTGAATTTGACATAGACAGAGAAAACAATGTTGGCGACACAAGACTCGCCTGTGATGGCCTTGTTGATGAGGCTGTCAACTAAGGCACCCTCAATGGAGAAGAGCTCGTCGATGGAGCTACTTTTTTCATCAACGATGACACAGTCGACTGTGGCTGTCTCGTTGATGAAGATCCCGTAGATGAGCCCATCGAGAGTTCCGGACTCGTAAATGACGATGCTACATCGATGGCCTTCCAGTCTGTAGAGCAACTTTCTCCAACAAAATCGTTGATAGCAATGGGGGGAAAAAAATCTGAAACACCAGCTACGCAATATAAAAGGTCGTTTCCACCGCTATCTCTCATACCATTGAAAGACAAGTCATCACATTCCACAATTCTGCCTATCCATACATCATCAAGTAAGGTTCTGCCTTACCCACCTCTTGGACGATGGTGGGGATTCTGAAGATGACGGGCCTTTTGGCACAGCTAGTAGGCCATCTCAGCTTAGGGTTAAATTCCAGGATTTTGGTGAGGAGGACGACGACAACGAACAGTATCAGGAGTATTACAGGGCAGGTGAACAAGCAGAACCAGTCCATCAGGAGTATTCAGAATATCAACAGGAGCAGTCTATTCCTATGTCAACATCTCTAATAACAAATCTTCAGAGTATGCTTCTGGATTACTACCATAGATTCCCTTCAGCTCCTGCAACACCTATCGCAGAAGAAGCACCTCCGGTACAGCTCTTTCAGTCACCTACACCGTTACCAGGACCCACTCCATTAGTCTCTTTACCTTTTGCTTCCACACAGGGGTAACAACGGAGTTAACACAGCCCCTGGTTAAGGATGTGCCATTGTCAGATGAGGACAGGGAACAAGGAGTGCTAAGAGACATGACGGCTGATCAGGATGAGTGGGATGACTATCTTATTCCCACCCCCTCTCCACCTCCAGCAGCACCAGTGGATTTTCCACCAGGAGATATTGGTGGATTTCACATTTTAATGGAACATGCAGCCAAGAGATTTGAACTGCAGCCATTAACAAGGGAGACATTGTTTCCTTTACGACTTTAAAGAACCGGCAAAGAAATCGTAAGGGCCATTCTTAAAATTGATTTCATTTGGCAAGAAGGTCTAAAAGCCATGAAGAACCCAGCCACTGACTCTAGTCATTCCACGTTTAGATAAAAATTATAAGGCGCCAGACAATTCTCAAACTTTCCATATCGGTTGGCCAAAACCAGGTTTGGTGATGTCGCAGGCAGCACATCGACGTTCGAAACCCCCAACACCAATATCCTCTCCTCCAGGTAAAGAGGGACGTAAGCTGGATAGCATTGGGAAGAGATTCTCCACTAGCCCATTATGACCACTAAATGTGGTTGGACATGGCGGCGTACATAGACTTATTACCTGAAGATGCGTAAATAGAGGTATGTAAGATCTTGCAATAGGGTGAACGAGTGTCAGCGGAAATGTTCTACTGTGCCATAGACGTTTCCACTACGGGATTCAGGCAATTAACAGGGTCTGCAGTGCTCCACAGACGGGGAGAGTTGAAGTCCACCTCCTTCTGCCCAGAAATCCAGACGAAAATCCAGGACATGCCATTTGATGGGGAGTCATTGTTCGGCAAGCATAGATGATGTCCTGTAAT
Source organism: Pleurodeles waltl (assembly GCF_031143425.1). Taxonomy (NCBI): domain Eukaryota; kingdom Metazoa; phylum Chordata; class Amphibia; order Caudata; family Salamandridae; genus Pleurodeles; species Pleurodeles waltl. The sequence continues at coordinate 66,269,369 of NC_090451.1, read as the reverse complement.
CGATAGACAGACACGACCTGGTCCCTAGGCACCCTTCGGTTTCAGAAACAACCCGTTAGAGGAGGGAGAGGAAGCTATTTATTTCGAGCAGATTACTAACTATGTAGACAGTACCAGTCTGCACAAACACAGTACCGTCAACCTTACGGACAGCAGCAATATATGCAACTTCCAACTGTGGCATATAAACACATTACCATACAATAGGTTAACTATGACTTACCAAAGATACTGACTACCTCATTAGCATATCGAATCGGAGGCCAGTTAGTAAATCGTTTCCGGTAATGGTCCAAAATAACTTCTGACAGGTGGGTGCTGGAGGTCATCTTGAGAGGAAATTCGCTGGAGTTTTGATAAAAACCTTTGAATACCCCACTGTAGGGCCCCTGCTGCCTCGGTTGAAACAACTCTTAAAAGAAATAGCCAACATGTTGGAAAAAAAGGAGCGTTGGAGATCATGCCAAAGCACCAGAGGGGAATAGGATTCTTCTCACGCTTCTTTCTTTTCAGAGAGCCCTCGGAAGAATGGCGTTCTATACTCGACCTTCGGAAGCTAAATAGTTTTCTAAAGAAGCAAACTTTTCCTATTGTCACGCTTCAGGATATACTACAACTCAACAACAGATTACATGACATCATTAGATCCTCAGGATGCGTTCTTCCATATACTAATACACCCAGCTCATCACAAATTCCGCCACTTCCAGGTAGCCGGTATCCTTTTTCAGTTCAGGGTTTTGCCATTAGGACTTAAATATGCCTCAGAATCTTCAAAAAGATGTTAACCCCGGTGGCAGCTCATTTCAGGCAACCGGGGGTCCAGGTATTCCCATACTTGGACGAATGGCTCATAAAAGCTTCTACATCACAGCAGCAACAGTCAGTTGCCTTTTATTAACAGATTATGTCTCACAACCAATTATCAAACGTTACAACTCAAACAAGACTAACTTTCTTGGGGAGCATTCTGCACACGGTAAAGAACAAGACCTTTCCCCTCCAAGGACAGATAAGCAAAGATTCATTGACTAGTAATCAAACTTAACAAAAAGTCAGTTTCTGTCCGGATGTACACATTGTTCATGGGAAATGATGAACTTGTGCATTCTGCTGGTTCCAAATTGTTGCTTACGGCTGTGGCTGCTTTAAGAACAACTAGATGAGCAGTGGGTCAAGACACAGGGCTTGTTCAACGATCATTCAAATTACACCAACAATGAAATTAGAAATTTTGTGGTGGGCACAGCCCTCAAACCTAGCGGTAGGGCTTGGATACCCACAAGAAATCCTAGATTTCATCATAACAGATGCGTCACCAAAAGGCTAGGGTGCCCACCTCCAGGATTTAAAGATCAGTGGAAAATGGTCCACAGAGGAGAAGAAACTTCACATCAACAAGCTGGAACTCAGGGCTATTGCTTTAGCATTGAAAGCCTTTCTTCCCAAGGTCACAGGCTTGTTGGTCCTCATTCGAACAGACAATACAACCAGTATGTTCTATCTAAACAAACAAGGAGAAACCCGCTCTCAAGCGCTCTCTGCTAAGGCACAACACATCTGGAACTGGACACTTCAGCATCATTTATCCTTCCGAGTGGAGCATGTGCCAGAGGTATCCAATCTTCTTGCAGACTGGTTAAGCTGGACCACCATTCCATACTAGGAATGGGAACTACATCGACACACTGAACAAAGCTATTCCTGCAGTGGGGCAAACCAATCCTGGATCTGTTTGCAACGAGGAACAAGAAATGCCTGTTCTTTGCAAGCTGGCATCCCCCAAAAGTGATCATTGGGGGTGGGGGGAATGCGTTTTCGATGCAGTGGTCAGGGGTATATGCCTATGCCTTTCCACCAATTCCACTGATCTCAATGGTGATCGAGTTGTAGAGAGAACCTTGCAGACTCCTCATAGCTCCCAGGTGGCCTGGACAATTCTGGTTCACTGAACGTCTTCTCAATGAGCAGCCTCATCTACAACTCGAGATAACAGCAGACTTGCTGACAATGAACCAGGTCCAGATACAGCATCCAGACCCAACATCACTGCACTTATCGGCACGGATCCTGAATTCAATGAGTTCTCATCATTAGTCATTCCAGCAGATTGCATGGAGATACTAGCCGAAGCAAAGGCAGAAACAACAAACACCTATAAATTAAAATGGAAACACTTCTGCCTTTTGGTGCGTATTCTCGGACATCCATCCACTCACAGCACTGCCAGAATGAGTTCTTTGTATTTGCTACACTTGGCGAAACCTGGACTCTCATTCCTCAATAAAAAATCACCTGGTGACGATTTCAAGATTCAGACGTACCAATAATGCACCATCCTTGTTCTCTTCTCATATAATTAAACAATTCCTCAAGGGACTCTTGAGAGCCTTTCCACCTGTTTGAAAACCCCCACCATCGTGGTATCTCAACATAGTTCACATAGTGGCTTCATAGGCTGCCCTAGGACTGATTTATAGATCAGAACTAAAAATACCCTGCCTGGAAAACAGCAATACTTTTGACTCTCACTTCTGCTAAGAGGGTAAGCCATATACAGGCTTTTACTGTCAAACAAGCCTTCTGACAATTCACAGCAGACTCTGTTATCCTGCGAACAAACCCTAAGTTCATCCCAAAAGTTCCATCGGATTTCCATTTAAATGAACTATTGGTTCTCAGAACTTTTTTCCCAAATCCACAGACCCCAGCAGAGAAAGCTCTACACTCGACATCAAACGATGCCTCAAGTTCTATTTGCACAAGACTCATCACATAAAATCAGACCAGTTATTTTTAGCATATGAAGGTATCAGAAAAGGTTTTCAGCAACCAGACAGACTGTTGCTAGATGGATTGCTGCTACTGTACAGTTTTGCCATGCGCAAGTTGGTAAACTTTTACAAGACAGGGTAAGAGCCCACTCTATCAGGGCCCTGGCTACATCAACGGCTCTTTTTGCTGGAGTACCAATTCAGCACATCTGCAGGGCGATGACTTGGTCCAGCAGGCATATATTCACAAAACATTATTGCCTGGAGGAGAGCCATAAGACGGATACGGCTGTGGGGCAGGCAGTGCTAAGACATCTTTTTGACTAAGGTCGGCCTTTCTTTTTCCCTTCATCCACTAATTGTGTTTATCAATGACAAACATATCTTTTATCTTACTGTATTGCTTGTTACTCTGATTCGTGCATGTGAATCTGTGAAAGATCCAACACTGGAGAAATGTTTTTTTTACTTACCTGTAACTGTAGTCCTCCAGTATTGGAATCTTTCATAGATTCACATGCGATCCACCCTCCTCCACTTGGTCTCCCCTCACTCATAAGTAGTAAAAGCACAGTATTGTTCGAAAATCAGAGGGAAACCACATCTGTTGGGAGTGTTCTAGAGGAAATAGGTGTCTGAACAATGCATACTGGAACCATCCATGCCTAAACACGGTCGGAACCACGACTGCCTTTACCACGACTGCCTTTACCACGACTGCCTTTACCACGACTGCCTTTACCACGACTGCCTTTACCACGACTGCCTTTACCACGACTGCCTTTACCACGACTGCCTTTACCACGACTGCCTTTACCACGACTGCCTTTACCACGACTGCCTTTACCACGACTGCCTTTACCACGACTGCCTTTACCACGACTTGTCGTTGTAAAGGCATTCCTGGGAAAGGCATGCGTGAATGGCATGTATGGTTCCAGCATGCAACTCCCCCCAACCCCCATCCCTAAAACACTTGTACCCCAACCCCCATTCCTAAAAACAATCCTACCACTACCCTAACCCTAAAACTACCCCACCCCTTAAACTACCGTGACCCCCACCCTCCTAAAATCTAAACTACCCCACCCCTAAAAACACCACAACCCCGCCCCTAAAACTACAGTGATCCTGCCCCTAAAACTACAGTGATCCCTCACCCCAAACCTAAACTACACTGACCCCCACACCTAAAACTACGGTTATCCCCCCTAAAAAGTAATCTACCCCAACCCTGCTACTAAAAATAACCCGAACCCACCCGTAAAACTATCGCAACCAACCCCGCACCTAAGACGGCCCCACTTACCTGATTGCGTCCAATGCAGCTGACTCCCTTCTGTGCCTTAACCATGCATGTATGTTCGTTTATCACGAGTGGTTAAGGCACAGAACAAGGAAGTCCTGGTTAATGAAAGCGTTGTTGACTATTTCGTTGTTTGTGAGTTGTGCTTGGGGATGTTTCCCTTCTAGAGGGTGCCGTCAAGATTGGGGCTTTTTTTTAGAAAAGGAAGTAAATAGGCTAATGAACGGAATTTACATTGCCGTTCTAGCTTATGATACTGAGATATACTGCTTTTACAAAGGTACCCTGGGACTCCCACTTCAGGGAATAATCAAGCATGTGAATCTATGAAAGATACCAATACTGGAGCGCTACAGTTACAGATAAGTAACTTATTTTCTTACACAGCGCCTGTAGTCGTAAGTTGTTAGTCCCCTGAGTCTCTTCATTTGAGGTATTCCAACTACAGGTATTCTACTGCAGTGTGGTGTGTATGGACGTGTGTGAGTGCATTTGTCTCAAACTGTGCTTTCTTCATGCTTTTCTAATTGGTTTCCAAGTGGCAGTTAATCTTTGGACATAAGTTTGAGACTACTACGATAAATTAAAAGAAAGGTCAGGCCTTTTTTCAGGGAATCGGCCCAAAAAAAGAAAACAGAACATAGTTGGACATTATCCGGTGTGTCTCTGTTAAATAATGAATTGCAGTTTTGCCATTCTCCAGTCCAAGCATATGTTATGTTTATTTTTCTGTTTAATCAGTCAGTAGATAAATTTTAAACTTTTCTGTTACCACAGGTTCCATGGATGTGAATGGACAAGTCCTCCCTCTCACCGGTGGTGGTGGCAGCAGCAGTAGCAGCAGCAGCACCAGCGGCAACTGTGACAGCGGGAAGCCCAATGCCGAAGTGGTGGATTTAACACTGGACAGTTCCTCTTCCTCTGATGAGGATGATGAAGGGCCTCCCCACAAGAGACGCAACTTTGAGAAAGGCTTACTGTCTGCCTGCTGATTGCCAGACAGTGTGGGACAGGCCTGTGGAAAGACTTGACTATTCTGGTGCTTCTTAAACCAGAATTGGGGACGTTATTCCTCTCTGCCTCCCCCTTTGTTTGATCTCCAGGTTCAACTGCTACACCCGGCCCGTGTTTTATTTCTTTTCCCAGGTTTTATTTTAAAACAATCTGCTTCTTGTTGTGAAGCTCTTCCTTCCGATGGAACACAGGTACCGAGACACCAGAGCATTTTATTTTGCACCTGCTTCGGGGCTTTCTGGGTGACAACTGGAGGAGTGTAGTTGACCAACAGGGCATGGGTAGATGTAGGTTGTTTGGTGAAAAACAAAGCAACACAGTTTTCTACTTTTCTTGTGTGGCCAGTGGTAGGGGACGTGGATGGTTCACAGTGAACTGCATCTCTTGGCTGACATTCTTCCAATGCCCCATTTTGTTAAGGACCATACCTGTGCTGTGCTGTGCTGCACTACTGATGTGCACTCAGTGAGTAGATTTAAAACCAGTAAAGGCTGGCATGGTTTCATAAGGCCAGTGTTTTTTAGTTATACCCAGTGGGGACATGTTTTTGTTCAGAAGCTCCTTTTTAGAGCGGTGGACTGCATGAAGGTAAACTCTGGGAGGATGCGTAGTCTCTGGAGTGAAAGGGAGGTTCTGCTAAAGCATAACCAATTTATTCCAGAGGATTCTAAGATTATATTTACTTTTTCAAGCATTTTGAAGAAACAGTTAAGCATATTAAGGGTGTGGGAGAAGTGTCCTGGAAGACTTGGAGCTTAGGGTGGGAGGGAAAGAGGTTGAGAGAAATTAAGAGGGCAACTGTTTATCAGAAAGTTTGTTTAGGGCCAACACTTTTAATTTACAGTGCAATAACATGGCATTTTGGTAGTTGAGGAAGTGTGAATGCTGATTCTTTAAAAACAAACAAAAAAAGCCTTGGCTGCTGCTAAAATGTGCTTGTCTGGGCACTAGGCCTTCAAATTCAAATGTGATTAATTTCCAGTGATGTTTGGTGGCAAAGGAGAAGTCAGTCATTTCAGGCGTGTAGGCAGAAAATGAGTTTGCATCCATCTACCTCGGTAACTCCAAATGCAGGATATTTTCAGCGATGCATTTTGCCTCAACACATTGCTTTCAGTATAACCTGAGGCTCAAGGCATTAGAACTCTGTGCACATTTAGTAACCAATCCAATTCAAGGCTGCTCTCCCTTCATCTAGCCAAATGCTACCAGAAGACTCTGCAATAAATTGAGCTCCATTTTCTGTTATTTTGTAAGATTTCTGTAATTGACAGCATATTGCATTTGCTGAGTTTATGCCAGCTGGGTTTAACCAGGTTCATAGCGCAGTTGGGTTTATAGCAGCCAGTAGAATGGAATGAACAAGTAGGTGGTGCCCTTTACAGTTTTTTGTGACACTGCACATAGCCTACCCCATTGTAAGGGGACCTGTAGTGTTTTGATTCCTATCCTTTTGCCACTTGGTCATATTCAGTACCCGTCTTAAGTATCATCTAAGATGACATTGCATATCCAGTTCTTTGATGCAATTCCTTTGTTAGTGGGCTAAATCAAAACCATGCCTTTTTCGTTCAAGATATGTCCTTGAGCCATCCGATTTACATTATTTGAAATCCCAGTTATGCTGTGCTTCTATGCACCATACATTAAAAGCACCAGTTCCTTCTGTAATATTTTTCTCACCTCATTGAGGCATTTTACAGCATGGATGTTTACCTTCCCGCCATTACCTTCATATTAAATTTGTCATTTTCAGCTGATGAACTTCCTATCGCTCGTGCAATCTCAATATAGGACACATAGCGCTGTAATGTAAGAAGACTTCGATCTGAAAGTTACTTTTACTAGTTGGTTGTAAGCTCTTAAAAGTAAATACACAAATTGGCCAGGAGTGCTCAAGACACACTATCGAACCTCCTGTCTGGCATGTTTACTTGCATCTTGGGTTCAATAAACGCTTGCAGGCTTGCCTAATCAGGACTACTGTTTAGGAGAACTTTAATCTGACCCTTTTTCTCCAAGCTTTTGAATTTATCAGACCTCTGTCCTAATTATCATTTTCCTTCTGGTATTTTAAAGAGTTCTGCCCGTATGTGTACTAGATATCAAACTATTGGGAATGACTACTAAAGAACCTTGGTTGGATAGCTACTGGTGTCCGAAATCCATCAGGGTTGACAGACATTCCCTTTAGAGTTTCTAGACTATCATTTGTAGACAGTTAACTCATCCACACTGGTTCCATTTGTCCACATTGGTGTAAAACAGGACCCAACCTCTGCTGCTACTTTCAGCTCACTTGCAATCTAATTGTACCGTGCAAACCAGCAAATAATGTTACAGCACTCTAGTTGTATTCATTAAACCAGCACTTGAATGTGCCAGACTGCCTGTCATTCTTCTTTTCCTTTGAAACGCGTTGATCACTTCATGTGCACATTTTATATGTTTTTCTTTCCTTGCGATTCTAATATGCCTTGATCCCAAGATTGCTTCTGCCACAGTTTTGTGCAATGGCTTGACAGTTAAGAAACTGATGTGCAGTTTTCAGCTGTTTCTATAGATTGTCTTTGGGTCTATCCATCCATGCTACTCAGAGCTCATACTTCTTAAACTGCACCCAAACACCTCCCTATACTGTTATGGAAGCAGCACTTAAGAGCCGCTTGAGGTGATAGTTGTTGTGTACTAGCATAGTCTTAGCATCTTTGACACTGCAGCCTTTGTCGGCAGTGACAAGGTAGTTTGACATAGTAAATACTGCAACTATAACTCAAAATATTGCTACTGCTGTAACTAGTTAGTGGTGTAGCTGTGATACAAATGGGATATTTAATAAACTACTCCTTGTAAAGAGGCTTTTTTTAATGCACTAGATTCTAAACCTTTGGGACGTGTGCAATCGATGATGAGAATTGCACACTTTTTTTTTAATCAGAAAAAATGAATTCTTTCCCTAAAGCTATTGAAACGGAGAGATCTGATCTATACACATTTCAGTAAAGATTTTTTAATAGCCCCATTTGTGTTGATCCCTTTTTTCCTTAAATACATATTTGCATTTATGAAAGTGGAATTCCACTTTGAGCGCTCAGAGCAAATCTGTCTCCTAATAATATTTAGTAGAGCTGAGTTTTATTCATCCTCATCCCACTAGTGCCACACTCCTCACCTCCCGATCATTAAAAAACTTGCTGGAATTTAACATGTAAGACCCATGGAGTCTGCTGTCTTAAACGGGAGTATCGAACGCGCCAAAAAAATCCTTTTATCCATTTGTCTAAACGTCCTTTAATATCCACCAATTCTCTATTTTCATAGGGGTGCTGTTTAGATTGCATCCCATTGTTTTAAATACCCTGACCTTTGATTCAAATTCCTCCTAAGGTCCAGTGGTTTGAAGAGCCCAAATAATAGTGTAGCGTGGTGGTGTCATTTTCAACTCTTCATTGATGTAAAAAAAAAAAAAACTACATTTTTCAAAGTAATATTTTTAAATCTAAAACAATTGAAGTTTTTGGTCCACTAGTAATTGATGTGACTTTGAATGCAACTGCAAAGAAACCTTTACTCCATATCTGGCATGCTATGTGAGATGCAAGTGAAGGCTGCAGTGGAATTTCAAAGAAGCCTTTCCCCCTTTAAGAATGTTTTGAAAATATTTTTAGTTGTAAACTGTTTTCTGTGGCAGATAAGGAAAAGAGAAAATATTCAGAATAGATTAATCTTTTTTTAGCTGCATTTTACTGTACTTTAACCACACATGCAGGCATCTGCAGCACAGCGGAGCTGATCCTAATTACGTTCCCTCCCTCACCCTTATCTATTTTAATTTAATTGTTTTTAAAGTTATATTGACCAAGCCTCCAATTGGAGAAATTATTCATCGGTTTCTTTAATTTGGTCCTCCGTCATGTAAATAAGTTATGTCCTTGTTTTTGTTTTGTAAAAAAGAGAAAATCCTACAAAAACACATTTTCTTTTCTCCAGTACACATTCTTCAGAGTTAAAAAAAAAATATATATATATAGTGTTTGTTACAATAAAATGATTTTGAACTATTTGCACTGGCTCTTTTTCTTCTAGGGATATCGCAACAGTGTTGAGATGAATAAACCCTGGAATATATTCTTCAGAGTAATCTAATTCATTTACTATATTGATGTATTTTGGCTCCTTAGTCCCTCCTTACTTTTTTTGTCAGGAAACATCAATAATTATGGATTCCGTGACCTTAAGCTGTCTTTAAGCCATATTTCTCTACCTCTCCCCTAGCCTAATAGGGTTCAAAAGAGACAGCAGAGCCATATTTTCTGCCGTTGAATCAACATGATCCTGCACAATACCAGCTGTCTCCTTTTTGGTGTCTCCAGCACTACTGTGGCTGTCTCTCCTGGCCTTTTTTTTTCAGATTTTCAGTGTCCAGGGCATGCTTTTTTTTTGTAGCATGAGATGCCTATAGATTAACTGGATGTGCAAAAAGCCCTCCATCTCATGGGTGAATATGTACTATTCTCCCATTTGCTGAAATGGTTGAGAGTTGCAGATATAGAACTTGGATGTGGATTGTGATTTGTTTTTCCAAAACCCATACTGCTGTTTAGAAACAATCTGTGTGTGTATATGTATGTATATATGTATATATATGTATATAAGTTCGATGGCATGTGTAGGAAGTTGGCTCTGTATGTGCTATTTCAAAGTAAGGAATAGCATGCACAGAGTCCAAGGGTTCCCCTTAGAGGTAAGATAGTGGCAAAAAGAGAATACTAATTCTCTATTTTGTGGTAGTGTGGTCGAGCAGTAGGCTTATCAAAGGAGTAGTGTTAAGCATTTGTTGTACATACACACAGGCAATAAATGAGGAACCCACACTCCAACAAATCCAGCCAATAGGTTTTGTTATAGAAAAATATATTTTCTTAGTTTATTTTAAGAACCACAGGTTCAAATTCTACATGTAATATCTCATTTGAAAGGTATTGCAGGTAAGTACTTTAGGAACTTTGAACTATTACATTAGCATGTATACTTTTTACATAAAACACAAATAGCTGTTTTAAAAGTGGACACAGTGCAATTTTCACAGTTCCTGGAGGAGGTAAAGTATTAGTTTTAACAGGTAAGTAAGTCACTTACAGGTTTCAGTTTTTGGTCCAAGGTAGCCCACCGTTGGGGGTTCAGAGCAACCCCAAAGTTATCACACCAGCAGCTCAGGGCCGGTCAGGTGCAAAGGTCAAAGAGGTGCCCAAAACACATAGGCTTCAATGGAGAGAAGGGGGTGCCCCGGTTCCAGTCTGCCAGCAGGTAAGTACCCGCGTCTTCGGAGGGCAGACCAGGGGGGTTTTGTAGGGCACCGGGGGGGACACAAGTCAGCACAGAAAGTACACCCTCAGCAGCGCGGGGGCGGACGGGTGAAGTGTGCAAACACGCGTCGGGTTTCCAATAGTTTCCTATGGGAGACCAAGGGGTCTCTTCAGCGATGCAGGCAAGGGGGGGCTCCTCGGGGTAGCCACCACCTGGGCAAGGGAGAGGGCCTCCTGGGGGTCACTCCTGCACAGGAGTTCCGTTCCTTTAGGTGCTGGGGGCTGCGGGTGCAGGGTCTTTTCCAGCCGTCGGGAAATGGAGTTCAGGCAGTCGCGGTCAGGGGGAGCCTCGGGATTCCCTCTGCAGGCGTCACTGTGGGGGCTCAGGGGGGACAACTTTGGTTACTCACGGTCTCGGAGTCGCCGGAGGGTCCTCCCTGAGCTGTTTGTTCTCCACCAGTCGGGGTCGCCGGGTGCAGTGTTGCAAGTCTCACGCTTCTTGCGGGGAGTTGCAGGGGTCTTTAAAGCTGCTCCTTGAAACAAAGTTGCAGTTCTTTTGGAGCAGTGCCGCTGTCCTCAGGAGTTTCTTGTCTTTCTTGAAGCAGGGCAGTCCTCAGAGGATTCAGAGGTCGCTGGTCCCTTGGAAAGCGTCGCTGGAGCAGGTTTCTTTTGGAAGGCAGGAGACAGGCCGGTAAGTCTGGAGCCAAAGCAGTTGGTGTCTTCTGTTCTTCCTCTGCAGGGGTTTTTCAGCTCAGCAGTCCTCTTCTTGTAGTTTCAGGAATCTAAATTCTTAGGTTCAGGGGAGCCCTTAAATACTAAATTTAAGGGCGTGTTTAGGTCTGTGAGGGCAGTAGCCAATGGCTACTGTCCTTGAGGGTGGGTACACCCTCTTTGTGCCTCCTCCCTGAGGGGAGGGGGGCACATCCCTATTCCTATTGGGGGAATCCTCCTTCTACAAGATGGAGGATTTCTAAAAGTCAGAGTCACCTCCGCTCAGGACACCTTAGGGGCTGTCCTGACTGGCCAGTGACTCCTCCTTGTTTTTCTCATTATCTCTCCTGGACTTGCCACCAAAAGTGGGGGCTGGGTCCAGGGGGCGGGCATCTCCACTAGCTGGAGTGCCCTGGGGCATTGTAACATGAAGCTTGAGCCTTTGAAGCTCACTGCTAGGTGTTACAGTTCCTGCAGGGGGGAGGTGTGAAGCACCTCCACCCAGAGCAGGCTTTGTTTCTGTCCTCAGAGAGCACAAAGGCTCTCACCGCATGGGGTCATACTTGTCTCTCAGCAGCAGGCTGGCACAGACCAGTCAGTCCTGCACTGAACAATTGGGTAAAATACAGGGGGTATCTCTAAGATGCCCTCTGTGTGCATTTTTTTATAAATCCAACACTGGAATCAGTGTGGGTTTATTATTCTGAGAAGTTTGATACTAAACTTCCCAGTATTCAGTGTAGCCATTATGGAGCTGTGGAGTTCGTTTTTGGCAGACTCCCAGACCATATACTTTTGACTACCCTGCACTTACAATGTCTAAGGTTTTGCTTAGACACTGTAGGGGCATAGTGCTCATGCACCTATGCCCTCACCTGTGGTATAGTGCACCCTGTCTTAGGGCTGTAAGGCCTGTTAGAGGGGTGACTTACCTATGCCATAGGCAGTGTGAGGTTGGCATGGCACCCTGAGGGGAGTGCCATGTCGACTTAGTCATTTTCTCCCCACCAGCACACACAAGCTGGTAAGCAGTGTGTCTGTGCTAAGTGAGGGGTCCCTAGGGTGGCATAAGACATGCTGTAGCCCTTAGAGACCTTCCCTGGCATCAGGGACCTTGGTACCAGGGGTACCAGTTACAAGGGACTTACCTAGGTGCTAGGGTTGTGGCAATTGTGGAAACAATGGTACATTTTAGGTGAAAGAACACTGGTGCTGGGGCCTGGTTAGAAGGGTCCCAGCACACTTCTCGGTCAAGTCAGCATCAGTATCAGGCAAAAAGTGGGGGGTAACTGCAACAGGGAGCCATTTCTTTACAGCATGTGTAGCTGCAAATACACATGCTTTGCACATCCCTCCATCTAGTGTTGGGCTTGGAGTGTTACAAGTTGTTTTTCTTCGAAGAAGTCTTTCGAGTCACGAGATCGAGGGACTCCTCCCCTTTCGGCTTCATTGTGCATGGGTGTCGACTCCATCTTAGATTGTTTTTTTTCTGCCATCGGGTTCGGACGTGTTCCTTTTCGCTCTGTTTCGGTTCGGAAAGTTAGTTAGAATCTCGGAAAAATCAACGGTATTGTTTGCGTTCGTTCGGTATCAGGTTAGTTACTACAGATAGACACCGATTTTTAAAGAGCTCCGGTGGCCCTTCAGGGTTTTTTCGATTCCCCCGTCGGGGCCTGGTCGGCCCGGCCACGTGTCTCTTCAAGACTGATGGAACGGACCCCATTCCGATTCTGCCCAAAATGTCACAACAAGTATCCGTATACAGATCAGCACCTGGTCTGTAACTTGTGTTTGTCTCCAGAAAACAAAGAAGATACGTGTGAAGCCTGTCGAGCGTTTTGGTCGAGGAAGATATTAAGAGACCGAAGAGCGGGAAGACTGCAAATGGCGTCGGCGCCGACAGGACAAAGGGATTTGGAGGAGGAAGAGGAAAGCTTCTCCATCCAGGAGTCGGACGAGCTCTTTCCAGAAGAAACACCTAAAACCATGAGTAAGACGTCGAAACATAACTCACGAGAAGACCACAGAAGCCCAGGGGCCGCTGTCGCCAACAGGCCATGGCTTAACCCGTAAAATAGGTGACCGACCATCAGCACCGAAAAAGGGCATGCTTGTGTCGAAGTCATCCGACTCCGGTCGAGATACCGGCACACAGCAATCTCGAGCCCGACACAGCGGTTCAGAGCAAGTTCGGCACCGAGACAGCGGCACCGAAATGGGTCGGCACCGAGAGATCACGACGCCGAAAATAAAGAAAGTGTCGTCGGAGCCGAAAAAGGCTACCGAAAAGGTTTCTATTCCGAAACATCCAGCATCAGAACCGAAATCAGTTTCCTACACAGAGGAACAGGGATTGTCCTCCCAAATGCAAGGACATAAGTTCGGACAAGAACTAGAATCAATGAAGCCAGACTACACTCAAAGGAGGCTCCACATTCAAAAGGACACAGGGAAGATAAGCACTCCTCCCCCCAATTAAGATGAAAAGAAGACTTGCCTTTCAAGAAAAGGACAAGCAGCCACAGGCAAAGGTGGCAAGACAGACAACTCCGCCACCATCTCCAGCACCATCAATGCTCACATCACCGGTAAACACTCCACCACTGATGTAATCCCCAACGCATACTGCAATGAGTCAAGACGATCCCGACGCATGGGACCTTTATGATGCGCCAGTATCGGATAACAGCCCAGACTGTTACCCAGCGAGACCGTCCCCACCTGAGGACAGTACATCCTACACGCAGGTGGTCTCAAGGGCAGCAGCTTTTCATAATGTCACCTTGCATGCAGAACCGATTGAGGATGACTTTTTGTTTAATACACTATCCTCCACTCATAGCCAATACCAGAGCTTACCTATGCTACCGAGAATGCTAAAACACTCCAAACAGGTGTTTCAAGAGCCTGTGAAGGGCAGGGCCATAACTCCAAGGGTGGAGAAAAAGTACAACCACCGCCTACAGATCCTGTGTATATCACGCAGCAATTAACACCAGACTCTGTGGTAGTAAGGGCAGCTCGCAAGAGAGCAAACTCACACCTCGGGAGACGCACCACCTCCAGACAAGGAGAGTCGCAAATTTGACACAAGCAGCAAACCAATGGCGCATTGCCAACTCACAAGCACTTCTGGCAAGATATGATAGAGCTCATTGGGACGAAATGCAGCATTTCATAGAACACTTACCCAAAGAGTTCCAGAAAAGGGCACAACAAGTGGTGGAGGAAGGACAAAGTATCACAAATAATCAGATACGGTCAGCAATGGATGCAGCAGATACAGTTGCAAGGACAGTAAATACTGCAGTAACAATAAGGAGACACGCATGGTTGCGTACATCAGGATTCAAGCTGGAAATACAACAAGCCGTGCTTAATATGCCATTGAATGGACAGCAGTTGTTTGGGCCGGAGGTGGACACTGCTATAGAAAAACTTTAAAAAGACTGATACGGCCAAAGCCATGGGCGCACTCTACTCCCCACAGAGCAGAGGCACATTTCGCAAAACACAGTTTAGAGGGGGGTTTCGAGGACAAGCTACAGAACCCACAACCTCCCAAACAAGGCCCACTTATCAAAGTCAATATCAGCGGGGAAGTTTTCGGGGACAATTTAGAGGGGAACAATGCCAAAAAAAGAGGGAAGTTCCAAAGCCCCAAATCTCCTCAAAACAAGCAGTGACTTCCAAATCACAAATCCCCAACACAACACCTGTGAGGGGGAGACTAAGCAATTTTTACAAACATTGGGAGGAGATAAGACACTTGGGTACTGGCAATTCTCCAGCATGGTTATTGCATAGAATTTCTCAGATTCCCTCCAAACGTGCCACCGAGAAAACACTATGTCAAAACAACACATGGATCTTCTAGGACTAGAGGTCCAGGCATTGCTACAAAAAGGAGCAATAGAATTAGTACCAATTCAACAAAAAGGAACAGGAGTTTACTCTCTGTACTTTCTCATACCCAAAAAGGACAAAACACTGAGACCTATATTAGATCTCAGAACATTAAATACCTATATCAAATCAGACCACTTTCACATGGTAACATTACAAGACGTAATCCCACTGCTCAAACAACAAGACTACATGACAACACTAGACCTAAAGGATGCATATTTCCATATACAGATACATCCTTCACACAGAAAGTACCTAAGATTTGTATTTCAAGGGGTACATTACCAATTCAAGGTGTTGCCATTCGGAATAACAACTGCGCCAAGAGTTTTTACAAAATGTCTGGCAGTAGTAGCTGCGCATATCAGAAGGCAGCAAATACATGTGTTCCCGTACCTAGACGATTGGTTAATCAAAACCAACACACTAGAACGGTGTTTACAACACACAAAGTACGTCATAAAAACCCTACACAAACTAGGTTTCTCAATCAACTACACAGTCACACCTTCAGCTGTGTCAGACACAGCAATACTTAGGGGCAACAATCGACAGAGCAAAAGCGATTGCCACTCCAAGTCCACAAAGAGTACAAGCATTTCACAACGTAATACAGGTCATGTATCCAAACCAAAGAATACAAGTCAAAATAGTAATGAAACTACTAGGCATGATGTCCTCATGCATAGCCATTGGCGTTTGGGACAGATTGCACATGTGGCCCTTATAGCAGTGCCTAGCATCACAATGGTCACAGGCACAGGGTCAACTTCTAGATCTAGTGTTGATAGACCGCCAAACATACACCTTGCTTCAATGGTGGAACAATACAAATTTAAACCAAGGGTGGCCTTTTCAAGACCCAGTGCCTCAATACATAATAACTACAGATGCCTCCATGATAGGGTGGGGAGCACACCTCAATCAACACAACATTCAGGGACAGTGGGACTTTCTCACAAAAACAGTTTCACATAAATCACTTAGAAGTATTGGCAGTATTTCTAGCGTTAAAAGCATTTCAACCAATAATAAGCCACAAACACATTCTTGTCAAAACAGACCACATGACAACAATGTATTACCTAAACAAACAGGGAGGGACACACTCAACACAGGTGTCTCCTGACACAGAAAATATGGCATTGAGTGATTCACAACCACATTCGCCTAATAGCACAGATCATTCCAGGGATACAGAATCAATTAGAAGACAATCTCTCTCGGGATCACCAACAGATCCACGAATGGGAGATTCACCTACAAGTACTACACACTTACTTTCAAAATTGGGGAACACCACAAATAGACCTGTTTGCAACAAAAGAAAACTCAAAATGCCAGAACTTCTCATCCAGGTACCCCCAAAATCAGTCTCTGGGCAATGCGTTATGGATGAGTTGGTCAGGGATATTTGCATACGCTTTTCCCCCTCTCCCACTCCTTCCATATCTAGTAAACAAGTTGAGTCAAACAAACTCACTCATACTCATAGCACCCACTTGGGCAAGACACCCTTGGTACAAAACACTACTAGACCTCTCAGTAGTGCCTCATATCAAACTACCAAACAGATCTGGTCTGTTAACTCAACACAATCAACAGATCAGACACCCCAATCCAGCATCGCTGAATCTAGCAATTTGGCTCCTGAAGTCTTAGAGTTCGGACACTTAGACCTTACACAGGAATGTATGGAAGTCATAAAACAAGCTAGAAAACCAACCACTAGACATTGGTATGCAAATAAGTGAAAAAGGTTTGTTTATTATTGCCATAATAATAAAATTCAACCCTTACACGCATCTGCTACACACATCGTAAGCTATTTGCTACATTTGCAAAAGTCAAAACTAGCTTTTTCATCCATTAAGATACATCTTACCGCAATTTCAGCTTACCTGCAAATTACCCACTCAACTTCACTGTTTAGGATACCAGTCATAAAAGCCTTTATGGAAGGCCTAAAAATAATTATACCACCAAGAACACCACCAGTTCCTTCGTGGAACCTTAACATTGTCTTAACACGACTCATGGGGCCACCATTTGAACCCATGCACTCATGTGAAATGCAATATTTAACATCGAAAGTTGCATTTCCAATTGCCATCACATCTCTAAGAAGAGTCAGTGAAATCCAAGCATTTACCATACAAGAACCATTTATTCAAGTACACAAGCATAAAGTAGTTCTACAGACAAATCCAATTTTTTTTAACCAAAAGTCATATCACCGATCCACTTGAATCAAACAGTAGAACTACCAGTGTTCTTCCCACAGACAGATTCTGTAGCTGAGAGCACTAGATACATTAGACATCAAAAGAGCATTAATGTACTACATTGACAGAACAAAACAAATTCGGAAAACAAAACCATTATTTGTTGCTTTCCAAAAACCTCATACAGGTAATCCAATTTCAAAACAAGGCATTGCTAGATGGATAGTTAAATGCATTCAAACCTGTTATCTCAAAGCAAAAAGAGAACTGCCTATTACACCTAGGGCACACTCAACTAGAAAGAAAGGTGCTACCATGGCCTTTCTAGGAAACATTCCAATGACTGAAATATGTAAGGCAGCCACATGGTCTACGCCTCATACGTTTACCAAGCACTACTACGTGGATGTGTTAACAGCACAACAAGCCACAGTAGGACAAGCAGTACTACGAACTTTGTTTCAAACAACTTCAACTCCTACAGGCTGAACCACTGCTTTTGGGGAGATAACTGCTTACTAGTCTATGCAAAGCATGTGTATCTGCAGCTACACATGCCATCGAACGGAAAATGTCACTTACCCAGTGTACATCTGTTCGTGGCATGAGACGCTGCAGATTTACATGCGCCCACCCGCCTCCCCGGGAGCCTGTAGCCGTTTCGAAGTTGATCTTCAACATTTGTAAATTTGTAAATATATCTCTTTAAACTACATTATGTACATACATGTTTACTCCATTGCATGGGCACTATTACTATAATACACAACTCCTACCTCACCCTCTGCGGGGAAAACAATCTAAGATGGAGTCGACGCCCATGCGCAATGGAGCCGAAAGGGGAGGAGTTCCTCGATCTCGTGACTCGAAAGACTTCTTCGAAGAAAACAACTTGTAACACTCCGAGCCCAACACTAGATGGTGGGATGTGCAAAGCATGTGAATCTGCAGCATCTCATGCCACGAACAGATGTACACTGGGTAAGTAACATTTTCCATATATGTATGTGTGTATGTGTGTATATATGTATGTGTATGTATGTATGTATATATATGTATGTATGTATATATATGTATGTATATATATGTATGTATATATATGTATGTATATATATGTATGTATATATATGTATGTATATATATGTATGTATATATATGTATGTATGTATATGTATGTATGTATATGTATGTATGTATATATATGTATGTATATATATATATGTGTATATATATGTATGTATATATGTATGTATGTGTGTGTATATATATGTATGTGTGTGTATATATGTATAGGTGTGTGTATATATGTATGTGTATGTATGTGTATATATATGTATGTGTATATGTATATGTGTGTGTATGTGTGTATGTATATATGTGTGTATGTATATATGTGTGTATGTATATGTTCGGTGGCATGTGTAGCTGCAGATACACATGCTGTGCACAGTCCGCCATCTGGTGTTGGGCTCGGAGTGTTACAAGTTGTTTTTCTTCGAAGAAGTCTTTTCGAGTCACGAGACCGAGGGACTCCTCCCACTTCGGTTCCTTTGCGCATGGGCGTCAACTCCATCTTAGATTGTTTTTTTTCCCGCCATCGGGTTCGGACGTGTTCCTTTTCGCTCTGTGTTTCGGGTCGGAATGTTAGTTAGAATCTCGGAAAAATTTGTCGGTATTGTTTCGTTCGGTATCGGGTTAGTTAGAACAAATCGACACCGAATCTTGAAGAGCTCCGGTAGCCCTTCGGGGTAATTTCGATCCCCGTCGGGGCCTGGTCGGCCCGACCGCGTGCGACTTCAAGACTGATGGAACGGACCCGTTCCGATTCTGTCCTAAATGCCATAATAAATATCCGTATACGGATCAGCATTTGGTCTGTAACTTGTGCTTGTCCCCCGAGCACAAGGAGGATACGTGCGAAGCCTGTCGCGCGTTTCGGTCAAGGAAAACGCTCAGAGACCGAAGAGCCAGGAGATTGCAGATGGCATCCACGCCGACAGGACAACAACGGTTCGAGGACGAAGAGGGAGCGTTCTCCATCCACGAGTCGGACTCGGGGGAATCCGACGCCGAAGACATAACAACCGTGAGTAAGACGTTGAAAATTAAAACTCACGAAAAATCCACAAAAGCCCAGGGGACGCCACTGCCAACAGGCCATGGCTTAACCCAAAAATTAGGTGACCGAGCCAAGGCACCAAAAAAGGGCATGCTGGTGTCGAAATCATCCGACTCCGGTCGTGATACCGCCACGCAGCAACCTCGGAGCCGAGAGACCGGCTCCGAGAAACTTCGGCACAGAGACAGCGGCACCGAAGACGTTCGGCACCGAGATACCACGCCGAAATTAAAGAAAACTTCTTCGGAACCGAAAAAGCCTAGCGAAACGGGTTCGGTACTGAAAAAAGCCTCGGAACCGAAAATTAGTTCCTATACAGAGGAACAAGGACTAAACACCCAATTGCATACATTCGGGGAACAGCTTCAAGCTGTAGAGACTGACTACACTCAAAGGAGGCTGTACATCCATGAAGACACAGGGAAGATAACCACTCTTCCCCCAATCAAAATGGAAAGGAAACTTGCCTTACAACAAGGAGACAAACAACCACAAGCAAAGGTGGCAAAGAAAGTAACTCCACCACCATCAACTCATGCATCACCGGCACAAACTCCACCATTAACACATTCACCAGCTCATACCACAATGAGCCTTGATGATCCCGATGCATGGGACCTCTACGACGCTCCAGTATCGGACAATAGCCCAGAGTCGTACCCAACTAAACCGTCCCCACCTGAGGACAGTACATCATATGCACAGGTGGTCGCTAGGGCAGCCGAATTCCACAATGTCTCACTACATTCAGAACCTATTGAGGATGACTTTCTCTTTAACACCCTGTCCTCCTTCCATAGCCATTATCCAAGCCTTCCCATGCTCCCAGGAATGCTAAGGCACTCAAAACAAATATTTCAGGAGCCAGTTAAAGGCAGAGCCATAACTCCAAGGGTGGAGAAAAAATATAAGGCACCGCCCACAGACCCTATATTTATTACAACACAACTGACACCGGACTTAGTAGTTGTGGGGGCAGCTCGTAAGAGAGCCAACTCGCATACATCAGGCGACGCACCACCTCCGGACAAGGAGAGCCGCAAATTTGACGCCGCGGGAAAAAGGGTTGCAGCACAAGCAGCAAATCAGTGGCGTATCGCCAACTCGCAAGCACTCTTGGCGAGATATGACAGGGCTCATTGGGATGAAATGCAACATTTCATCGAACACCTACCCAAAGAGTTCCAAAAAAGAGCTCAACAAGTGGTGGAAGAGGGACAAAGTATCTCGAACAATCAGATACGGTCTTCCATGGATGCAGCGGATACAGCTGCAAGGACAATAAACACTGCAGTCACAATAAGGAGGCACGCATGGCTGCGCACTTCTGGGTTCAAACCCGAAATCCAACAGGCTGTGCTCAATATGCCGTTTAATGAACAGCAATTGTTTGGGCCGGAGGTGGACACTGCCATTGAAAAACTAAAAAAGGACACTGATACAGCCAAAGCCATGGGCGCACTGTACTCCCCGCAGAGCAGAGGCACATTTCGGAAGACACCTTTTAGGGGAGGTGTAGGAAGTTGGCTCTGTATGTGCTACTTCAAAGTAAGGAATAGCATGCACAGAGTCCAAGGGTTCCCCTTAGAGGTAAAATAGTGGTAAAAAGAGATAATACTAATGCTCTATTTTGTGGTAGTATGGTCGAGCAGTAGGCTTATCCAAGGAGTAGTGTTAAGCATTTGTTGTACATACACATAGACAAAAAATGAGGTACACACACTCGGAGACAAATCCAGCCAATAGGTTTTGTATAGAAAAATATATTTTCTTAGTTTATTTTAAGAACCACAGGTTCAAATTTAACATGTAATATCTTGTTTGAAAGGTATTGCAGGTAAGTACATTAGGAACTTTGAATCATTTCAATTGCATGTATACTTTTCAAGTTATTCATAAATAGCTATTTAAAAAGTGGACACAGTGCAATTTTCACAGTTCCTGGGGGAGGTAAGTTTTTGTTAGTTTTACCAGGTAAGTACGACACTTACAGGGTTCAGTTCTTGGTCCAAGGTAGCCCACCGTTGGGGGTTCAGAGCAACCCCAAAGTTACCACACCAGCAGCTCAGGGCCGGTCAGGTGCAGAGTTCAAAGTGGTGCCCAAAACGCATAGGCTATAATGGAGAGAAGGGGGTGCCCCGGTTCCAGTCTGCTTGCAGGTAAGTACCCGCGTCTTCGGAGGGCAGACCAGGGGGGTTTTGTAGGGCACCGGGGGGGACACAAGCCCACACAGAAATTTCACCCTCAGCGGCGCGGGGGCGGCCGGGTGCAGTGTTAGAACAAGCGTCGGGTTCGCAATGTAAGTCAATGAGAGATCGAGGGATCTCTTCAGCGCTGCAGGCAGGCAAGGGGGGGCTTCCTCGGGGAAACCTCCACTTGGGCAAGGGAGAGGGACTCCTGGGGGTCACTTCTGCAGTGAAAGTCCGGTCCTTCAGGTCCTGGGGGCTGCGGGTGCAGGGTCTTTTCCAGGCGTCGGGACTTAGGTTTCAGAGAGTCGCGGTCAGGGGAAGCCTCGGGATTCCCTCTGCAGGCAGCGCTGTGGGGGCTCAGGGGGGACAGGTTTTGGTACTCACAGTCGTAGAGTAGTCCGGGGGTCCTCCCTGAGGTGTTGGTTCTCCACCAGCCGAGTCGGGGTCGCCGGGTGCAGTGTTGCAAGTCTCACGCTTCTTGCGGGGAGTTGCAGGGTTCTTTTAAAGCTGCTTCTTGAAACAAAGTTGCAGTCTTTTTGGAGCAGGTCCGCTGTCCTCAGGAGTTTCTTGTCGTCGTCGAAGCAGGGCAGTCCTCAGAGGATTCAGAGGTCGCTGGTCCCTTTGGAAGGCGTCGCTGGAGCAGAGTTCTTTGGAAGGCAGGAGACAGGCCGGTGAGTTTCTGGAGCCAAGGCAGTTGTTGTCTTCTGGTCTTCCTCTGCAGGGGTTTTCAGCTAGGCAGTCCTTGTTGTTGTTGCAGGAATCTAATTTTCTAGGGTTCAGGGTAGCCCTTAAATACTAACTTTAAGGGCGTGTTTAGGTCTGGGGGGGTTAGTAGCCAATGGCTACTAGCCCTGAGGGTGGGTACACCCTCTTTGTGCCTCCTCCCAAGGGGAGGGGGTCACAATCCTAACCCTATTGGGGGAATCCTCCATCTGCAAGATGGAGGATTTCTAAAAGTTAGTCACCTCAGCTCAGGACACCTTAGGGGCTGTCCTGACTGGCCAGTGACTCCTCCTTGTTATTCTCATTATTTTCTCCGGCCTTGCCGCCAAAAGTGGGGGCCGGGGCCGGAGGGGGCGGGCAACTCCACTAGCTGGAGTGTCCTGCGGTGCTGTGACAAAGGGGTGAGCCTTTGAGGCTCACCGCCAGGTGTTACAGCTCCTGCCTGGGGGAGGTGTTAGCACCTCCACCCAGTGCAGGCTTTGTTACTGGCCTCAGAGTGACAAAGGCACTCTCCCCATGGGGCCAGCAACATGTCTCTAGTGTGGCAGGCTGCTGGAACTAGTCAGCCTACACAGATAGTCGGTTAAGTTTCAGGGGGCACCTCTAAGGTGCCCTCTGTGGTGTATTTTACAATAAAATGTACACTGGCATCAGTGTGCATTTATTGTGCTGAGAAGTTTGATACCAAACTTCCCAGTTTTCAGTGTAGCCATTATGGTGCTGTGGAGTTCGTGTTTGACAAACTCCCAGACCATATACTCTTATGGCTACCCTGCACTTACAATGTCTAAGGTTTTGTTTAGACACTGTAGGGGTACCAGGCTCATGCACTGGTACCCTCACCTATGGTATAGTGCACCCCGCCTTAGGGCTGTAAGGCCTGCTAGAGGGGTGACTGACCTATACTTGCATAGGCAGTGAGAGGCTGGCATGGCACCCTGAGGGGAGTGCCATGTCGACTTACTCGTTTTGTTCTCACTAGCACACACAAGCTGGCAAGCAGTGTGTCTGTGCTGAGTGAGAGGTCTCCAGGGTGGCATAAGACATGCTGCAGCCCTTAGAGACCTTCCTTGGCATCAGGGCCCTTGGTACTAGAAGTACCAGTTACAAGGGACTTATCTGGATGCCAGGGTCTGCCAATTGTGGATACAAAAGTACAGGTTAGGGAAAGAACACTGGTGCTGGGGCCTGGTTAGCAGGCCTCAGCACACTTTCAATTGTAAACATAGCATCAGCAAAGGCAAAAAGTCAGGGGGCAACCATGCCAAGGAGGCATTTCCTTACACAACCCCCCCCCCCCCCCCCCCCAAACGAAAGAGGATGAGACTAACCTTTCCCAAGAGAGTCTTCATTTTCTAAGTGGAAGAACCTGGAAAGGCCATCTGCATTGGCAGTCCCAGGTCTGTGTTCCACTATAAAGTCCATTCCCTGTAGGGAGATGGACCACCTCAACAGTTTAGGATTTTCACCTTTCATTTGCATCAGCCATTTGAGAGGTCTGTGGTCAGTTTGAACTAGGAAGTGAGTCCCAAAGAGGTATGGTCTCAGCTTCTTCAGGAACCAAACCACAGCAAAGGCCTCCCTCTCAATGGCACTCCAACGCTGCTCCCTGGGGAGTAACCTCCTGCTAATGAAAGCAACAGGCTGGTCAAGGCCATCATTTGTTTGGGACAAAACTGCCCCTATCCCATGTTCAGAGGCATCTGTCTGCACAATGAACTGCTTAGAATAATCTGGAGCTTTTAGAACTGGTGCTGAGCACATTGCTTGTTTCAGGGTGTCAAAGGCCTGTTGGCATTCCACAGTCCAGTTCACTTTCTTGGGCATTTTCTTGGAGGTGAGTTCAGTGAGGGCGGTCACAATGGATCCATATCCCTTCACAAACCTCCTGTAATACCCAGTCAAGCCAAGGAATGCCCTGACTTGAGTCTGGGTTTTTGGAGCTACCCAGTCCAGAATAGTCTGGATCTTGGGTTGGAGTGGCTGAACTTGGCCTCCACCTACAAGGTGGCCCAAGTAAACCACAGTTCCCTGCCCTATCTGGCATTTGGATGCCTTGATAGAGAGGCCTGCAGATTGCAGAGCCTTCAAAACCTTCAGGTGGACCAGGTGATCCTGCCAGGTGGAGCTAAAGACAGCAATATCATCAAGATAAGCTGTGCTAAAGGACTCCAAGCCAGCAAGGACTTGATTCACCAACCTTTGGAAGGTGGCATGGGCATTCTTTAAACCAAAGGGCATAACAGTAAACTGATAATGCCCATCAGGTGTGGAGAATGCTGTTTTCTCTTTTGCTCCAGGTGCCATTTTTATTTGCCAGTACCCTGCTGTCAAGTCAAAGGTACTTAAGAATTTGGCAGCACCTAATTTGTCTATGAGCTCATCAGCTCTAGGAATTGGATGAGCATCTGTCTTGGTGACAGAGTTGAGCCCTCTGTAGTCCACACAAAACCTCATCTCTTTCTTTCCATCTTTGGTGTGAGGTTTGGGGACTAAGACCACTGGGCTAGCCCAGGGGCTGTCAGAGCGCTCAATTACTCCCAATTCCAGCATCTTGTGGACTTCCACCTTGATGCTTTCCTTAACATGGTCAGACTGTCTAAAAATTTTGTTTTTGACAGGCATGCTGTCTCCTGTGTCCACATCATGGGTACACAGGTGTGTCTGACCAGGGGTTAGGGAGAAGAGTTCAGGAAACTGTTGTAGGACTCTCCTACAATCAGCTTGCTGTTGGCCAGAGAGGGTGTCTGAGTAGATCACTCCATCTACTGAGCCATCTTTTGGGTCTGATGACAGAAGATCAGGGAGAGGTTCACTCTCTGCCTCCTGATCCTCATCTGTTACCATCAACAGATTCACATCAGCCCTGTCATGGAAGAGCTTAAGGCGGTTCACATGGATCACCCTCTTGGGGCTCCTGCTTGTGCCCAGGTCCACCAGGTAGGTGACCTGACTCTTCCTTTCTAGCACTGGGTAAGGGCCACTCCATTTGTCCTGGAGTGCCCTGGGAGCCACAGGCTCCAGAACCCAGACTTTCTGCCCTGGTTGGAACTCAACCAGTGCAGCCTTTTGGTCATACCAAAACATCTGGAGCTGTTGCCTGGCCTCAAGGTTTTTGGTTGCCTTTTCCATGTACTCTGCCATTCTAGAGCGAAGGCCAAGTACATAGTCCACTATGTCTTGTTTAGGCTCATGAAGAGGTCTCTCCCAGCCTTCTTTAACAAGAGCAAGTGGTCCCCTTACAGGGTGACCAAACAGAAGTTCAAAGGGTGAGAATCCTACTCCCTTCTGTGGCACCTCTCTGTAAGCAAAAAGCAGACATGGCAAGAGGACATCCCATCTCCTTTTGAGTTTTTCTGGGAGCCCCATGATCATGCCTTTTAATTTCTTGTTGAATCTCTCAACTAAGCCATTAGTTTGTGGATGATATGGTGTAGTGAACTTATAAGTCACTCCACACTCATTCCACATGTGTTTTAGGTATGCTGACATGAAGTTGGTACCTCTGTCAGACACCACCTCCTTAGGGAAACCCACTCTGGTAAAGATACCAATGAGGGCCTTGGCTACTGCAGGGGCAGTAGTCGACCTAAGGGGAATAGCTTCAGGATACCTAGTAGCATGATCCACTACTACTAGGATGTACATATTTCCTGAGGCTGTGGGAGGTTCCAGTGGACCAACTATGTCCACACCCACTCTTTCAAAGGGGACCCCCACCACTGGAAGTGGAATGAGGGGGGCCTTTGGGTGCCCACCTGTCTTACCACTGGATTGACAGGTGGGGCAGGAGAGGCAAAACTCCTTAACCTTCTGGGACATATTGGGCCAGTAGAAGTGGTTGACTAACCTCTCCCACGTCTTGGTTTGTCCCAAATGCCCAGCAAGGGGAATATCATGGGCTAAGGTCAGAATAAACTCTCTGAACGACTGAGGCACTACCACTCTCCTAGTGGCACCAGGTTTGGGGTCTCTGGCCTCAGTGTACAGGAGTCCATCTTCCCAATAGACCCTATGTGTTCCATTTTTCTTGCCCTTGGACTCTTCAGCAGCTTGCTGCCTAAGGCCTTCAAGAGAGGGACAGGTTTCTTGTCCCTTACACAGCTCCTCCCTTGAGGGTCCCCCTGGGCCTAAGAGCTCAACCTGATAAGGCTCAAGCTCCAAAGGCTCAGTTCCCTCAGAGGGCAGAACTTCTTCCTGAGAAGAGAGGTTCCCTTTTTCTGACTGTGTTGCAGTTGGTTTCCCAACTGACTTTCCTTTTCTCTTGGTAGGCTGGGCCTTTCTTCCAGACTCCAGCTCTACTTTTTCACCCTGTGCCTTGCATTGTGCTCTTGTTTTTACACACACACCAGTTCAGGGATACCCAGCATGGCTGCATGGGTTTTTAGTTCTACCTCAGCCCATGCTGAGGACTCCAAGTCATTTCCAAGCAGACAGTCTACTGGGATGTTTGAGGAGACCACCACCTGTTTCAGGCCATTGACCCCTCCCCATTCTAAAGTTACCAGTGCCATGGGATGTGCTTTAGTCTGATTGTCAGCGTTGGTGACTGTATACGTTTTTCCAGTCAGGTATTGGCCAGGGGAAACCAGTTTCTCTGTCACCATGGTGACACTGGCACCTGTATCCCTCAGGCCCTCTACACTTGTCCCATTAATAAAGAGCTGCTGCCTGTATTTTTGCATGTTAGGCGGCCAGGCAGCTAGTGTGGCTAAATCCACCCCACCCTCAGAGACTAGAGTAGCTTCAGTGTGGACCCTGATTTGCTCTGGGCACACTGTTGATCCCACTTGGAGACTAGCCATTCCAGTGTTACCTGGATTGGA
Organism: Pleurodeles waltl; assembly: GCF_031143425.1. Lineage (NCBI taxonomy): Eukaryota > Metazoa > Chordata > Amphibia > Caudata > Salamandridae > Pleurodeles > Pleurodeles waltl. The sequence continues at coordinate 66,242,267 of NC_090451.1, read as the reverse complement.
GTTTGGAGTGGAACTTTGCTTGGGACAGGCCTTGTCTCCAGTTTGGTGTCCAGACTGACTACAGTTTCGACACCAGGCCTTTTTGGGATCAAAGTTTTTACCCTTGTACCCAGGATTGTTTTGTGAAGAGGCTCTGGGCCCACCCTCCTGTGCAGGTTGTTGGGGGCCTGTAGAAGACTCTTTACTATTTTTATTTTTGGCTGTCTCACCACCTTTCCCCTGGGGAGGTTTTGTGACCCCTTTCTTTTGGTCACCCCCTGTGGAAGTTTTGGACACCCTAGTCTTGACCCAATGGTCCGCCTTCTTTCCCAATTCTTGGGGAGAAATTGGTCCTAGGTCTACCAGATGCTGATGCAGTTTATCATTGAAACAATTACTTAACAGGTGTTCTTTCACAAATAAATTGTACAGCCCATCATAATTACTTACACCACTGCCTTGAATCCAACCATCTAGTGTTTTTACTGAGTAGTCTACAAAGTCAACCCAGGTCTGGCTCGAGGATTTTTGAGCTCCCCTGAATCTAATCCTATACTCCTCAGTGGAGAATCCAAAGCCCTCAATCAGGGTACCCTTCATGAGGTCATAAGATTCTGCATCTTTTCCAGAGAGTGTGAGGAGTCTATCCCTACACTTTCCTGTGAACATTTCCCAAAGGAGAGCACCCCAGTGAGATTTGTTCACTTTTCTGGTTACACAAGCCCTCTCAAAAGCTGTGAACCATTTGGTGATGTCATCACCATCTTCATATTTAGTTACAATCCCTTTGGGGATTTTCAACATGTCAGGAGAATCTCTGACCCTAGTTATGTTGCTGCCACCATTGATGGGTCCTAGGCCCATCTCTTGTCTTTCCCTCTCTATGGCTAGGATCTGTCTTTCCAAAGCCAATCTTTTGGCCATCCTGGCTAACTGGATGTCCTCTTCACTGGAGTTATCCTCAGTGATTTCAGAGTTGTTGGTCCCTCCTGTGAGGGAACCAGCATCTCTGACTATTATTTGTGGAGTCAGGGCTTGAGAAGCCCTGCTCTCCCTAAGTAGGACTGGAGGGGGGGAATTTCCCTCCAAGTCACTATCTTCATCCTCTGAGTTGCCATCCTCAGAGGGGTTGGCCTTTTCGAACTCTGCCAAAAGCTCCTGGAGCTGTACTTTGGTAGGTTTGGGGCCCATTGCTATTTTCTTTAGTTTACAGAGTGACCTTAGCTCTCTCATCTGTAGATGGAGGTAAGGTGTGGTGTCGAGTTCCACCACAGTCACATCTGTGCTAGACATTTTGCTTCTAAAAGTTGGAATACTTTTTAAGAATCTAAAACTGGTTCTAGAATCTAATACAAACTTTTACAAACTTTTAAACTCTAAAAGAAATGCTAAACCGGATCTAACACAAGGCCCTAGCAGGTCTTTTAAGAATTTAGAAAACTTTTCAAATTGCAAAAATCAATTTCTAATGACAATTTTGGAATTTGTCGTGTGATCAGGTATTGGCCGAGTAGTCCAGCAAATGCAAAGTCTTGTACCCCACCGCTGATCCACCAATGTAGGAAGTTGGCTCTGTATGTGCTACTTCAAAGTAAAGAATAGCATGCACAGAGTCCAAGGGTTCCCCTTAGAGGTAAAATAGTGGTAAAAAGAGATAATACTAATGCTCTATTTTGTGGTAGTGTGGTCGAGCAGTAGGCTTATCCAAGGAGTAGTGTTAAGCATTTGTTGTACATACACATAGACAATAAATGAGGTACACACACTCAGAGACAAATCCAGCCAATAGGTTTTGTATAGAAAAATATCTTTTCTTAGTTTATTTTAAGAACCACAGGTTCAAATTTAACATGTAATATCTTGTTTGAAAGGTATTGCAGGTAAGTACATTAGGAACCTTGAATCATTTCAATTGCATGTATACTTTTCAAGTTATTCATAAATAGCTATTTAAAAAGTGGACACTTAGTGCAATTTTCACAGTTCCTGGGGGAGGTAAGTTTTTGTTAGTTTTACCAGGTAAGTACGACACTTACAGGGTTCAGTTCTTGGTCCAAGGTAGCCCACCGTTGGGGGTTCAGAGCAACCCCAAAGTTACCACACCAGCAGCTCAGGGCCGGTCAGGTGCAGAGTTCAAAGTGGTGCCCAAAACGCATAGGCTATAATGGAGAGAAGGGGGTGCCCCGGTTCCGGTCTGCTTGCAGGTAAGTACCCGCGTCTTCGGAGGGCAGACCAGGGGGGTTTTGTAGGGCACCGGGGGGGACACAAGCCCACACAGAAATTTCACCCTCAGCGGCGCGGGGGCGGCCGGGTGCAGTGTTAGAACAAGCGTCGGGTTCGCAATGTAAGTCAATGAGAGATCGAGGGATCTCTTCAGCGCTGCAGGCAGGCAAGGGGGGGCTTCCTCGGGGAAACCTTCACTTGGGCAAGGGAGAGGGACTCCTGGGGGTCACTTCTGCAGTGAAAGTCCGGTCCTTCAGGTCCTGGGGGCTGCGGGTGCAGGGTCTTTTCCAGGCGTCGGGACTTAGGTTTCAGAGAGTCGCGGTCAGGGGAAGCCTCGGGATTCCCTCTGCAGGCGGCGCTGTGGGGGCTCAGGGGGGACAGGTTTTGGTACTCACAGTCGTAGAGTAGTCCGGGGGTCCTCCCTGAGGTGTTGGTTCTCCACCAGCCGAGTCGGGGTCGCCGGGTGCAGTGTTGCAAGTCTCACGCTTCTTGCGGGGAGTTGCAGGGTTCTTTTAAAGCTGCTTCTTGAAACAAAGTTGCAGTCTTTTTGGAGCAGGTCCGCTGTCCTCGGGAGTTTCTTGTCGTCGTCGAAGCAGGGCAGTCCTCAGAGGATTCAGAGGTCGCTGGTCCCTTTGGAAGGCGTCGCTGGAGCAGAGTTCTTTGGAAGGCAGGAGACAGGCCGGTGAGTTTCTGGAGCCAAGGCAGTTGTTGTCTTCTGGTCTTCCTCTGCAGGGGTTTTCAGCTAGGCAGTCCTTCTTGTTGTTGCAGGAATCTAATTTTCTAGGGTTCAGGGTAGCCCTTAAATACTAACTTTAAGGGCGTGTTTAGGTCTGGGGGGTTAGTAGCCAATGGCTACTAGCCCCGAGGGTGGGTACACCCTCTTTGTGCCTCCTCCCAAGGGGAGGGGGTCACAATCCTAACCCTATTGGGGGAATCCTCCATCTGCAAGATGGAGGATTTCTAAAAGTTAGTCACCTCAGCTCAGGACACCTTAGGGGCTGTCCTGACTGGCCAGTGACTCCTCCTTGTTATTCTCATTATTTTCTCCGGCCTTGCCGCCAAAAGTGGGGGCCGGGGCCGGAGGGGGCGGGCAACTCCACTAGCTGGAGTGTCCTGCGGTGCTGTGACAAAGGGGTGAGCCTTTGAGGCTCACCGCCAGGTGTTACAGCTCCTGCCTGGGGGAGGTGTTAGCATCTCCACCCAGTGCAGGCTTTGTTACTGGCCTCAGAGTGACAAAGGCACTCTCCCCATGGGGCCAGCAACATGTCTAGTGTGGCAGGCTGCTGGAACTAGTCAGCCTACACAGATAGTCGGTTAAGTTTCAGGGGGCACCTCTAAGGTGCCCTCTGTGGTGTATTTTACAATAAAATGTACACTGGCATCAGTGTGCATTTATTGTGCTGAGAAGTTTGATACCAAACTTCCCAGTTTTCAGTGTAGCCATTATGGTGCTGTGGAGTTCGTGTTTGACAAACTCCCAGACCATATACTCTTATGGTTACCCTGCACTTACAATGTCTAAGGTTTTGTTTAGACACTGTAGGGGTACCAGGCTCATGCACTGGTACCCTCACCTATGGTATAGTGCACCCCGCCTTAGGGCTGTAAGGCCTGCTAGAGGGGTGACTGACCTATACTTGCATAGGCAGTGAGAGGCTGGCATGGCACCCTGAGGGGAGTGCCATGTCGACTTACTCGTTTTGTTCTCACTAGCACACACAAGCTGGCAAGCAGTGTGTCTGTGCTGAGTGAGAGGTCTCCAGGGTGGCATAAGACATGCTGCAGCCCTTAGAGACCTTCCTTGGCATCAGGGCCCTTGGTACTAGAAGTACCAGTTACAAGGGACTTATCTGGATGCCAGGGTCTGCCAATTGTGGATACAAAAGTACAGGTTAGGGAAAGAACACTGGTGCTGGGGCCTGGTTAGCAGGCCTCAGCACACTTTCAATTGTAAACATAGCATCAGCAAAGGCAAAAAGTCAGGGGGCAACCATGCCAAGGAGGCATTTCCTTACAGGAGGGTTTCGAGGTCAACCCACAGAAACCAACACCTCACAAACAAGACCACCTACCTACCAGGGTCAATATCAAAGGGGAGGTTTTCGGGGATAATATAGAGGAGGCCAATTCCAAATAAATCGGGGAAAATTTCAAACTCCCAAAACCCCTCAAAATAAACAGTGACTCACAAGTCACACAACCCCTTCACACAACACCAGTGGGGGGAAGACTAAGCCAGTTCTACAAATCTTGGGAGGAAATAACAGACACTTGGGTCTTAGCAATTATCCAACATGGTTATTGCATAGAATTTCTCCAATTCCCTCCAAACGTCCCACCGAAAACACACAATATGTCAAAACAGCATATAGATCTTCTAGGACTAGAAGTTCAAGCATTACTGCAAAAGGACGCAATAGAATTAGTACCAAGTCTACAAGAAAACACAGGAGTTTACTCACTGTACTTTCTAATACCAAAAAAGGACAAAACTCTGAGACCAATACTAGATCTCAGAACACTAAATACCTACATCAAATCAGACCACTTTCACATGGTCACATTACAAGACGTAATCCCACTGCTCAAACACCAAGACTACATGACAACATTAGACCTAAAAGATGCGTATTTCCATATACCAATACATCCCTCACACAGGAAATACCTATGGTTTGTATTCAAAGGAATACATTACCAATTCAAATTGTTGCCATTCGGAATAACAACTGCGCCAAGAGTCTTTACAAAATGCCTGGCAGTAGTAGCTGCACATATCAGAAGGCAGCAAATACACGTGTTCCCTTACTTAGACGACTGGTTAATCAAGACCAACACACTAACAAGGTGTTCACATCACACAAAGTATGTCATACAAACCCTTCACAAGCTGGGTTTCTCCATCAACTATGCAAAGTCACACCTTTTGCCGTGTCAAACACAGCAATACTTAGGAGCGACAATCAACACAACAAAAGGGATAGCCACTCCAAGTCCACAAAGGGTTCAAACATTTCACAAGGTAATACAGGCCATGTATCCAGAACAAAGGATACAAGCAAAAATAGTATTAAAACTCCTAGGCATGATGTCTTCATGCATAGCCATTGTCCCGAACGCAAGGTTGCACATGCGGCCCTTACAACCGTGCCTAGCATCACAATGGTCACATGCACAGGGTCAACTTCTAGATCTGGTGTTGATAGACCGCCAAACATACATCTCGCTTCTATGGTGGAACAGTACAAATTTAAACAAAGGGCCAAGACCCAGTGCCACAATACGTGCCACAATACGTCATAACACAGAATCCAAGGACAATGGGACATACATCAAAGGCAGTTTCACATAAATCACCTAGAACTGTTAGCAGTATTTCTAGCGCTGAAAGCATTTCAGCCCATGATAACCCACAAATACATTCTTGTCAAAACAGACAACATGACAACAATGTATTATTTAAACAAACAGGGGGGGACACACTCGACACAGTTGTGTCTCCTAACACAAAAAATATGGCATTGGGCGATTCACAACCACATTCGCCTAATAGCACAATTTATTCCAGGGATCCAAAACCAGCTAGCAGACAATCTGTCTCGGGATCACCAACAAATCCACAAATGGGAAATTCACCCCCAAATACTGAACACTTACTTTCAAATTTGGGGAACACCCCAAATAGATCTATTTGCAACAAAAGAAAACTCAAAATGCCAAAACTTCGCATCCAGGTACCCACACCATCAATCCCAAGGCAATGCTCTATGGATGAATTGGTCAGGGATATTTGGGTACGCTTTTCCCCCCCTCTCCCTCCATATCTAGTAAACAGATTGAGTCAAAACAAACTCAAACTCATACTAATAGCACCAACATGGGCAAGACAACCTTGGTACACAACACTACTAGACCTGTCAGTAGTACCTCATGTCAAGCTACCCAACAGACCAGATCTGTTAACACAACACAAACAACAGATCAGGCATCCAAACCCAGCATCGCTGAATCTAGCAATTTGGCTCCTGAAATCCTAGAATTCGGACACTTAGACCTCACAGAGGAATGTATGGAGGTCATAAAACAAGCTAGAAGACCTTCCACTAGACACTGCTATGCAAATAAATGGAAAAGATTTGTTTGTTACTGCCATAATAATCAAATTCAACCATTACACACATCTCCAAAAGATGTAGTAGGATATTTACTACATTTGCAAAAATCAAATCTAGCTTTCTCTTCCATAAAGATACATCTCACCGCGATATCTGCTTACCTGCAGATTACTCATTCAACTTCCCTATTTAGAATACCAGTCATTAAAGCGTTTATGGAAGGCCTAAAGAGAATTATACCACCAAGGACTCCACCTGTTCCTTCATGGAACCTCAACATTGTCTTAACAAGACTCATGAGTCCACCTTTCGAGCCCATGCATTCTTGTGAAATGCAATACTTAACGTGGAAAGTTGCATTTCTCATTGCCATCACATCTCTAAGAAGAGTAAGTGAGATTCAGGCATTTACCATACAAGAACCATTTATTCAAATACATAAGAATAAGGTAGTTCTAAGAACAAATCCAAAATTCGTACCAAAGGTTATCTCACCGTTCCACTTAAATCAAACAGTAGAATTACCAGTGTTCTTCCCACAACCAGATTCAGTAGCTGAAAGAGCACTACATACATTAGACATCAAGAGAGCACTAATGTACTACATTGACAGAACAAAACTAATTAGGAAGACAAAACAACTATTTATTGCCTTTCAAAAACCTCATACAGGAAATCCAATATCCAAACAAGGCATTGCTAGATGGATAGTTAAATGCATTCAAACCTGTTATCTCAAAGCAAACATAACTGCCTGTTACACCAAGGGCACACTCCACTAGAAAGAAAGGTGCTACCATGGCCTTTCTAGGAAACATTCCAATGACTGAAATATGTAAGGCAGCCACATGGTCTACGCCTCATACATTTACCAAACACTACTACGTGGATGTGTTAACAAAACAACAAGCCACAGTAGGACAAGCAGTACTGCTAACTCTGGTTCAAACAACTTCAACTCCTACAGGCTGAACCACTGCTTTTGGGGAGATAACTGTTTACTAGTCTATGCAAAGCATGTGTATCTGCAGCTACACATGCCATCGAACGGAAAATGTCACTTACCCAGTATACATCTGTTCGTGGCATGAGACGCTGCAGATTCACATGCGCCCACCCGCCTCCCCGGGAGCCTGTAGCCATCTGAAATTGATCTTGAACATTTGTAAATTTGTAAATATATCACTTGAAACCACATTATGTACATACATATTTACTCCATTGCATGGGCACTATTAGTATATTACACAACTCCTACCTCACCCTCTGCGGGGAAAACAATCTAAGATGGAGTCGACGCCCATGCGCAATGGAGCTGAAAGGGGAGGAGTCCCTCGATCTCGTGACTCGAAAAGATTTCTTCGAAGAAAAACAACTTGTAACACTCCGAGCCCAACACTAGATGGCGGGATGTGCAAAGCATGTGAATCTGCAGCGTCTCCTGCCACTAACAGATGTACACTGGGTAAGTGACATTTTCCATATATATATATATATATATATATATATATATATATATATATATATATATATATATATATATATATATATACACACATTCGATGGCATGTGTAGCTGCAGATACACATGCGGTGCATATCCCGCCATCTAGTGTTGGGCTTGGAGTGTTACAAGTTGTTTTTCTTCGAAGAAGTCTTTTCGAGTCACGAGATCAAGGGACTCCTCCAATTTCGGCTCCATTGCGCATGGGCGTCGACTCCATCTTAGATTGTTTTCTTTCCGCCATTGGGTTCGGACGTGTTCCTCTTCGCTCCGTGTTTCGATTCGGAAAGTTAGATAAATCTCGGAAGATTCGACGGTATTGTTGACGTTCGGTATCAGGTTAGTTAACGTAGATCGACACCGAATCAAGAAGAGCTCCGGTAGCCCTTCGGGGCTTGGATTCCCCGGCAGGGCCTGGTCGGCCTGACCGCATGAGTCTTCAAGGCTAATGGAACGGACCCCTTTCTGCTTCTGCCCCAAATGCCACAACAAGTACCCTTACACAGATCAACATCTGATCTGTAATTTGTGTTTGTCCCCCGAACACAAAGAGGATACCTGCGAGGCCTGTTGGGCGTTTCGATCGAAGAAAACGCTACGGGACCGGAGAGCACGAAGGCTTCAAATAGCATTGGCACCGTCAGGACACCGCGACGTCGAGGAGGCTTTCTCCATCGCTGACTCTGACGAGCCCGAAACAGAGCAGGCGCCGAAAATCGTGAGTAAACAAGCCCCGACCAAAACTCACGCCAAAATCATGAAGGCCCAGGGGACGCCACCGCAGGCAGGCCATAGCTTAACCGGTACAATTGGTGACCAACCATCGGCACCAAAAAAGGGCACGCACGTGTTGAAGTCTTCCGACTCCGGTCGAGATCCCGGCACACAGCATACTCGACACCGAGAACCTGGCTCAGACCAGACTCGACCCTGGGAGACCGGCTCCGAGATAAGTTGGCACTGAGATATTGGCACACTGAAACCTAAAAAAGTGGCTTCGGAGCCAAAAAAGACTGTAGAAAAAGTTTCGGTACCAAAACACCCCGCTTCGGAGCCGAAAACAAGCTCCTACTCCGAAGAACAGGGCCTTTCAGAACTACAAAGCCATAGATTTGGACAAGAGCTAGAAGCAGGGGAGCCAGGTTATACCCAAAGAAGGCTCCATATTCAAAAGGAAACAGGGAAAATAAGAACTCTCCCTCCTATAAGGATGAAAAGAAAACTTGCTTTCAAGGACACAGAGAAACAGCCGAAAGCAAAAGTGGCAAAAGAAGTAACTCAACCACGGTTTTCGCCACAACCATCACCAATTGCGACCCCACCTATGATGCAATCTCCAATGCACACAGGGATGAGTCAGGATGACCCAGATGCATGGGATCTATATGATGCACCAGTATCTGACAATAGTCCAGACTGCTACCCCGCGAGGCCATCTCCACCTGAGGATAGTACTGCCTACACGCAAGTGGTGTCCAGGGCAGCGGCTTTTCACAATGTGGCACTGCACGCTGAACCCATTGAGGATAACTTTTTATTTAATACTTTGTCGTCGACACACAGTCAGTACCAAAGTCTCCCGATGTTACCAGGGATGTTGAAACACGCGAAACAAGTATTTAAGGAACCCGTCAAAGGCAGAGCCATCACACCTAGGGTGGAGAAAAAGTACAAGCCTCCTCTATGGACCCTGTGTACATCACACAACAACTGACACTTGACTCAGTAGTAGTAGGCGCAGCACGTAAAAGGGCTAATTCACACACCTCTGGAGATGCACCACCACCCGACAAAGTCGAAAGTTTGATGCAGCGGGGAAAAGAGTTGCAGCACAAGCGGCCAACCAATGGTGCATTGGCAATTCCCAGGCCTTATTGTCAAGATATGACAGGGCTCATTGGGATGAAATGCAGCACTTTATAGAACACCTGCCCAAAGAGTTCCAAAAGCGTGCACAACAAGTGGTGGAAGAGGGCCAAAGTATCTCCAACAACCAGATACGATTGGCAATGGATGCAGCAGACACAGCCGCAAGAACTGTGATTACAGCGGTCACTATTCAGAGACACGCATGGCTACGCACCTCCAGATTTAAGCCCGAAATCCAACAGGCTGTGCTTAATATGCCTTTTAATGGACAGTAGTTGTTTGGGCTGGAGGCGGACACAGCTATAGAGAAGCTAAAAAAGGACACGGATACGGCCATGGCCATGGGCGCGCTCTACTCCCCACAGAGCAGAGGCACATTTAGGAAGAAACAATTTAGGGGAGGGGGGTTTCGGGCCCAAAGCACAGAACCCTCAACCTCACAAACCAGACCCACATACCAGGGCCAGTATCAAAGAGGAGGCTTTCGGGGACAATACAGAGGTGGACAGTTCCCTAAAACTAGAGGAAAGGCCCAAAGACCCCTCAAACTAAACAGTGACTTCAGTGTCACAAATCCCCAACACATAACACCAGTGGGGGGGAGACTCACAGATTTTTACCACAACTGGGAAGAAATAACAGATTCATGGGTCCTAGCCATTATCCAACATGGTTATTGCATAGAATTCCTACAATTACCACCAAATGTGCCTCCAAGAACACACATGTCCAAACACTTGGATCTATTACACCTAGAAGTCCAAGCGTTGTTGCAAAAGGATGCAATAAAACTCGTACCCAACCATCAGAAAGGAACAGGTGTTTATTCCCTGTATTTTCTTATACCCAAAAAGGACAAAACTCTGAGACCCACCTTAGATCTCAGAACACTAAATCATTACATCAAGTCAGACCACTTTCACATGGTGACACTTCAAGACGTAATCCCCTTGCTCAAACAACAAGACTACATGACAACATTAGATCTCAAGGATGCGTACTTCCATATACCCATACATCCTTCACACAGGAAATACTTACTGTTTGTAATCCAAAGAGTACATTACCAATTCAAGTGTTACCATTCGGGATAACAACAGCACCAAGGGTATTTACAAAATGCCTTGCAGTAGTAGCAGCCCATATCAGAAGACAGCACATACACGTATTCCCATATCTAGACGATTGGTTAATCAAAACCAACACGCAGGAACAGTGTCTTCAACACACAAAATACGTCATAGAAACCCTTCACAAACTAGGGTTCTCACTAAACAACAAAAATCACACTTACAGCTGTGTCAAATACAACAATACTTAGGAGCAACAATCAACACAAAAAAGGGATTTCCACTCCAAGTCCACAAAGGGTACAAGCATTCCAATACGTAATACAAAGCATGCACCCAAACCAAAATTTGCAGGTATAATTAGTGATGAAACTACTAGGCATGATGTCATCATGCATAGCCATTGTCCCAAACGCAAGATTACACATGCAGCCCTTACAACAATGCCTAGCAACTCAATGGTCACAAGCACAGGGTCAACTTCAAGATCTAGTGTTGATAGACCGCCAAACATCCACCTCGCTTCAATGGTGGAATCCTATAAATTTAAACCAAGAGCGGCCTTTCCAAGACCCAGTGCCTCATTACGTGATCACAACAGATGCTTCCATTGTAGGGTGGGGAGCACACCTCAACCAACACAGCATCCAGGGACAATGGGACACTCGGCAGAAACCACTTCATATAAATCCGTTAGAACTACTATCAGTGTTTCTAGCGTTGAAAGCATTTCAACCACTAATAGCCCACAAACACATTCTTGTCAAAACAGACAACATGACAACAATGTATTACTTAAACAAACAGGGAGGGACACACTCAACACAGTTGTGTCTCTTATCACAAACGATTTGGCATTGGGCGATTCACAATTACATTCGCCTAATAGCGCAATACATACCAGGAATTCAAAACCAGTTAGCCGACAATCTCAGTCGGGATCACCAACAGATCCACGAATGGGAAATTCATCCCCAAATACTACAAACCTACTTCCAAACATGGGGAACACCGCAAATAGACCTATTCGCAAAAAAAGAAAACGCAAAATGCCAAAGCTTCGCATCCAGGTACCCACAGCCTCACTCCAAGGGCAATGCGTTATGGATGAGTTGGTCAGGGATATTTGCTTACGCTTTTCCCCCTCTCCTCCTCCTTCCATATCTCGTAAACAAATTGAGTCAAAACAAACTAATACTAATAGCACCAACTTGGGCACGACAACCTTGGTACACAACACTACTAGACCTGCCAGTAGTGCCTCATATCAAACTGCCAAACAGACCAGATCTGTTAACTCAACACAAACAGCAGATCAGACACCCGAATCCAGCATCGCTCAATCTAGCAATCTGTCTCCTGAAGTCTTAGAATTCGGACATCTAGACCTTACACAAGAATGTATGGAGGTCATCAAACAGGCTAGAAAACCTACTACAAGACATTGCTACGCAAATAAATGGAAAAGATTGGTTTATTACTGTCCTAATAATCAAATTCAACCATTACATGCATCCGCAAAAAACATTGTAAGCTACTTACTACACTTACAAAAGTCTAAGTTAGCTTTTTCATCCATTAAAATACATCTCACAGCAATTTCGGCATATCTGCAAATTACACATTCAACTTCACTATTCAGAATCCCAGTCATAAAAGCATTTATGGAGGGTCTAAAAAGGATTATTCCACCAAGACCACCACCAGTTCCTTCGTGGAACCTCAATATTGTATTAACACGACTCATGGGTCCACCATGTGAACCCATGCACTCTTGTGAGATGCAATACTTAACTTGGAAAGTAGCCTTCCTAATAGCTATCACATCTCTCAGAAGAGTAAGTGAAATACAAGCCTTTACCATACAAGAACCCTTTATACAAATACACAAACATAAAGTAGTTCTACGCACAAATCCCAAATTTTTGCCAAAAGTCATATCACCATTCCACTTAAATCAAACAGTAGAACTCCCAGTGTTCTTTCCAGAACCAGACTCTGTAGCTGAAAGAGCATTACATACATTAGACATAAAAAGAGCACTAATGTATTACATTGATAGAACCAAACAAATTCGCAAAACAAAACAATTGTTTGTAGCTTTCCAAAAACCTCATGCAGGGAATCCAATATCCAAACAAGGCACTGCCAGATGGATAGGTAAATGTATTCAAACCTGCTATATTAAAGCAAAGAGAGAACTGCCTATAACACCAAAGGCACACTCCACTAGAAAGAAAGGCGCCACCATGGCCTTTCTAGGAAATATACCAATGACAGAAATCTGTAAGGCAGCCACATGGTCTACGCCTCATACATTCACTGAACATTACTGCATGGATGTGTTAACAACACAACAAGCCACAGTAGGACAAGCAGTATTAAGAACATTATTTCAAACAACTTAAACTCCTACAGGCTAAGCCACCGCTTTTGGGGAGATAACTGCTTACTAGTCTATGCACAGCATGTGTATCTGCAGCTACACATGCCATCGAACGGAAAATGTCACTTACCCAGTGTACATCTGTTCGTGGCAGATTCACATGCGCCCTCCCGCCTCCCCGGGAGCCTGTAGCCGTTTTAAGTTGATAAACATAAAACTTGTAAATTTGTAATATATCACTTTTAGTCACATTATGTACATACATACTTACTCCATTGCATGGGCACTATTACTATATACACTACTCCTACCTCACCCTCTGTGGGGAAAACAATCTAAGATGGAGTCGACGCCCATGCGCAATGGAGCCGAAATGGGAGGAGTCCCTCGATCTCGTGACTCAAAGACTTCTTCGAAGAAAAACAACTTGTAACACTCCGAGCCCAACACTAGATGGCGGGATATGCACAGCATGTGAATCTGCAGCGTTTCATGCCACGAACAGATGTACACTGGTAAGTGACATTTTCCATATATATATATGTATATATATATATATGTTCGATGGCATGTGTAGCTGCAGATACACATGCTGTGCATTATCCTGCCATCTAGTGTTGGGCTCGGAGTGTTACAAGTTGTTTTTCTTCGAAGAAGTCTTTTCGAGTCACGAGACTGAGGGACTCCTCCCTTTCGGCTCCATTGCACATGGGCGTCGACTCCATCTTAGATTGTTTTTTTTTCCGCCATCGGGTTCGGACGTGTTCCTCTTCACTCCGTGTTTCGGTTTGGAAAAGATAGTTATCAATCGGAAAATTTGACGGTATTGTTTGCGCTCGGTACCGGGTTAGTGCTAGCACATCGACACCGAAGAAAGAAGAGCTTCGGCGGGGCCTGGTCAGCCCGACCGCATCCATCTTCAAGGCTCATGGAACGGACCCCCTTCTGCCCCAACTGCCATGTAAAGTATCCTTATACAGACCTATATATGTGTGTTCAATGTCATGTGTAGCTGCAGATTTACATGCTTTAAGTCTGCCATCTAGTGTTGGGCTTGGAGTGTTACAAGTTGTTTTTCTTCAAAGAAACTTTTCTGAGTCACAAGGTCGAGTGACTCCTCCTCCCGGTGATAGCGCGCATGGAGTACTTTTTCTTTCCGTCTGATTCCGGTGATCCGGTGAATCTCGGTTCGGTAATTTAGAACTTATTCTAATCTTACTATAATATAGTCAGTATAGTTTTCGTTTGTGTTTCCATCTATACTCAATCCGATTTAGACCGTCTGGCCGATTTTTCTCGTCCTTACAAGGGTGATGCCCTTTAAGGGCCTACTGTAATGTGAATCTGATGGAACAAACTCAATTTCGATTCTGTTCTGTCACGCTAAGTTTCCATACACTGATCAGCATTCTGTGTGCATTCTTTGTCTATCTCCAGATCATCAAGAAGACAATTGCAACGCCTATATATCTTTTCAATCGAAATTCTTCTGGACCGTAGAGCTCGTTGTCTCAAAATGGAGTCCAGATCCACAGAACACACCGGACATCTTCGGTGAAGAACATGCTCAGGAAGAAGTTCAGCAAGGGGCAGTCTGTTCCATCCTAGACTCACTCTGCTGAACACTCTGACAACAGCCATTACATGCCTCCAGCGCAGTAAGCAAGTACAACTGCCCTATCACACCTCACAAAAAGATTTAAAAAGACTCCAGCACTAGTCGTCGATCCACCACTGCTTTTGGGCCGTGGTAGGATTCGAAAAGGAAGTCCAGATGATCAACCTTGAGGTTCGGCACCGAGATTTAAGACTAAGGTGCACTCTGATTTGACCAAACAGACTCATACAACAGTCTCGTAGACTCATCAGCGCCGAAAAGATCAGCAACATCTTCGGAGCTGAAATAGATTACAACATCTTTGGAGACAACACTTTCGATTCGACCAAAACATACATTTTCAGAGTTGAAACCCATGGGTAGTAAAGTAACTACTTCTACCCAGGAATCCATAGACATTCAACGTATTTCAGAGGTAATGGACGCCAAACAAAAAAGATACTTATTCAGAAGGACAGAGGAAGATTGATTGCCTCCCCTCCAATGTCCTTTAAAAGGAGACTCACTTTTGAAGACACTTCAAACGATGCACTTTCATAAAAGGAGGTCTTCAAGGACAAACAGGGAGAGACTTCAAAGCAGAGACAGCCTTCACCACCACATTCTCCTGTTCCTCCTTCCACCCTCACCCACATATGAAGCACAATTATCACTACATACAGGATACATGGGATACATATGACTCTGATCCCATTTTACCAAATGACCCTCAGTTATATCCTGCCAGACCCTCACCACCAGAAGACACTAAATCGTATAATCTAGTGGCTAGAGCTGCAGCCTACCATAATGTGTAAAATGCACACTGACCATATAGAGCAGGATTTTCTGTTTGACACACTAACATCAACACACAAGCAATACAAATGTCTTCCTATGCCCCCAGGCATGCTTAGATCTGCTATGGATGCAGCTGATACAGTAGCTAGATCAGATAACACCAGTGTGCTTATTAGGAGACATGCCTGCCTAATATGTCCAGGTTTCAAGCCTGAGATACAGCAGGCAGTTTTAAACATGGCCTTTGATAAGCAGCATTAATTTGGCCCTGAGGTGGACACAGTAATAGAAAAACTTGAAAAAGACTCGGAAATCGCTAAAGCCATGGGGGTATACCATACCCACCAGGGGTAATTTTCATAAACCACAATTTAGAGGGGATTTCAAAACATCAGCTACGGAAACTTCAACCACCTTTCAAAAACAATCCTCACAATTATACACTAGAGGATCATTTAGAGGCTCCTATGAAGGATCCAGTAATAGAGGAAGAGGTAAACCCTCCACAACCAGAGGTGTTCCTCACAATTAAACAATTACTTTCTCACCCTCCCCACAAAGCACACATCTCCTGTGTGTGGAGGGGGTGGGGGGGGGGGAAACTGGTAAAATGTATATCCACAATGGCACAACATCACTACAGATCAATGGGTTCTATCAATTATCCATCATGGTTATTGTCTATAACTCATTTCCACTCCTCCAGACATTCCACCTCGTTCACACAAACTCACTCAGGAGCATCTCATCCTATTAAAACCAGAAATACAATCACTTCTACCTATAGCTCAACAAGGGAAAGGAGTATATTCTCTATACTTCCTTATACCAAAAAACGATGGTACTCTCAGACCGATCCTGGATCTCAGACCTCTCAATCAGTACATCCTCTCAAATCAAATCACAAACATTTATAAAGCGCGCTACTCACCCGTGAGGGTCTCAAGGCGCTAGGGGGATGGGGTTACTGCTGCTTGAAGAGCCAGGTCTTGAGTTTCCTCCGGAATGCGAGGTGGTCCTGCGTGGTCCTGAGGTTGATGGGGAGGGAATTCCATGTCTTGGCCACCAGGTAGGAGAAGGATTTTCCACCTGCCGTGGTGCGGCTGATGCGAGGGATGGCGGCAAGAGCGAGGTTGGCGGAGCGAAGTTGACGGGTGGGCGTGTAGAAACTGAGGCGACGGTTGAGGTATTCGGGTCCCTTGTTGTGGAGGGCTTTGTGTGCGTGGGTGAGGAGTTGGAAGGTGATCCTTTTGTTGACGGGAAGCCAGTGCAGGTGTCTCAGGTGGACGGTGATGTGGCTGTTGCGGGGTATGTCACGGATGCGGCGGGCAGAGGTGTTTTGAATTCGCTGCAGATGTTTCTGGAGTTTAGCGGTGGTTCCCGCATATAGGGTGTTGCCGTAGTCCAGGCGGCTTGTGACGAGGGCGTGGGTCACGGTCTTCCTGGTGTCGGCGAGGATCCAACAGAAGATCTTTCGGAGCATGTGGAGGGTGAGGAAGCAGGAGGATGATACGGCGTTGACTTGTTTGGTCATGGTGAGAAGAGGGTCCAGGATGAATCCGAGGTTGCGTGCGTGGTCTGAGGGGGTTGGTGCAGTGCCAAGGGCCGTGGGCCACCAGGAGTCGTCCCAGGCGGACGGGGTGTTTCAGAGGATGAGGACTTCCGTTTTGTCTGAGTTCAGTTTCAGACGGCTGAGCTTCATCCATTCTGCAACATATTTCATTCCATCTTGCAGGTTGGTCTTGGCGCTGGTTGGGTCCTTGGTGAGGGAAAGTATCAGCTGAGTGTCGTCAGCGTAGGAGGTGATGTTGATGTTGTGTTTGCGTACGATGTCGGCGAGGGGGCTCATGTAGACATTGAAGAGTCGGTCTGAGCGAGAAGCCTTGCGGTACGCCGCAGATGATCTCGGTGGGGTCTGAGCGGAAAGATGGGAGGTAGACTCTTTGGGAGCGGTTGGAGAGGAAGGAGGTGATCCAGACCAGGGCCTGTCCTTGGATACCGGTGGAGCGGAGGCGGGATATTAGGATTCGTGGCAGACGGTGTCGAAGGCAGCCGAGAGGTCGAGGAGGGCGACTGTCTCTCCGTTGTCCATCAGAGTTCTGATGTCATCTGTGACTGAGATGAGGGCGGTTTCTGTGCTGTGATTGGCTCGGAATCCGGACTGAGAGGGGTCGAGTAGGTTGTTGTCTTCAAGGAAGTTGGTAAGTTGCTTGTTGACGGTCTTCTCTATGACTTTGGCAGGGAAGGGGTAAGCGAGATGGGGCGGAAGTTCTTCAGGTCGCTGGGGTCCGCCGTAGGTTTCTTCAGTAGGGCGTTGACTTCTGCGTGTTTCCAGCTCTCGGGAAAGGTGGCAGAAGCAAACGAGCTGTTGATGATGGTCTGGAGATGCCGGGCGATGATGTCGTCGGCTTTGTTGAAGATGAAATGTGGGCAGGGGTCTGAGGGGGCACCAGAGTGGATGGAGTTCATGGTGGCTTTGGTCTCTTCTGTGTTGATGTGAGTACAGGCGTTAAGGGTGATGGCTGGGGTTGTAGGCTCTGTGGTGGTTGGCTGGGTCTGGTGTCCGAAGCTGTCGTGTAGGTCGGTGATCTTGCGATGGAAGAAGGTGGCGAGGGAGTTGCAGAGGTCTTGTGAGGGCGTGATGGCATTGGCGTTAGGGTTGGAGAGCTCTTTAACAATGTTGAAGAGTTCTTTGCTGTTGTGGGTGTTCTTGTCCAGTCTGTCTGTGAAGAAATTTCTTTTGGTGGCGCGGATCAGTTGGTGGTGTTCGCGGGTAGCGTTCTTGAGGGCAGACATGTTATCTGCGGTGTGGTCCTTGCGCCAGGCTTTCTCGAGGGTGCGGCAGGTTTTTTTTAGATTCCTTGAGGGTGTCTGTGAACCAGAGAGGTTTTTTGGTGTTGGTCTGTCTTTTGAGGCGTCTGAGGGCAGCGAGGTTGTCTGCGCAGTTGATGATCCAATGCGTGAGGCTGAGGGCTGCGTCGTTGGGGTCGGTGGAAAAGGTGGGTTGGTTGTCGCTGAGAGTGGAGAGAAGCTGTTCCGCGGGGATTTTGTTCAAATGTCGGTGTGGGATGGATTGTGTGCGGAGGTGGCGAGTCTCGCGTCGGAAGGTGAAGTGGACACATCTGTGGTCGGTCCAGTGTATTACGGAGGAGTGGCTGAAGGATACATGGTTGCTGGCGGAGAAGATGGGGTCGAGCGTGTGTCCGGCGATGTGGGTGGGGGTGTTCACCAGTTGCTTGAGACCGAGATTGGCGAGGTTGTCGAGCAGGGTGGTGGTGTTGGGGTCGTTGTTCTGTTCCAGGTGGAAGTTGAGGTCGCCGAGGAGGATGTAGTCCGGCGAGGCAAGGGCGTGCGGGGAGATGAAGTCAGTGATAGAGTTGCTGAAGAGGGCGCGTGGTCCAGGGGGTCTGTAGATGAGAGTTCCTCTGATGGTGGTCCTGGGGTCTGTGTGGATCTGGAAGTGCAGGTGTTAGGCGGCGAGGGGGGTGTCTTCGGTGGAGGTGGTGATGTTGATGGAGTCCTTGAAGACGATGGCGATTCCTCCACCGACTTGGTTGGTGCGGTCTCTCCTGGAGATCTTGTAGCCATCGGGGATGGCTATGGCTATGTCTGGGGCCGAAGAGGCGTTCATCCAGGTCTCAGTGATGAAGGTGACGTCCGGTGCGGTGGAGTCCAGGAGGTCCCAAAGTTCAATGGCGTGCTTGTGGACGGAGCGTGCGTTGATCAGGATGCATTTGAGGTGGTTGTTGGAGCGTGGGCTGGCGGCCAGGGTGGTTTTGCGGTGGAAGGTGAGTTTGCAGTTGTGGCATGTGAAGAGTCCGTGGGTACGTTTCGGGTTGGCTTGGAAACAGGTGCTGGAGCGCCCAGGGTTGAGGGCGTGGAGGGTGATGGGGTCGTAGCGGTGCTGCGGGGTTTGGAAGTGCTGGGGGCCAGGGGTCGTGGCGCTGGGCGCGGTCCAGGTGCGGTCGGGCACAGACGGGCTTGCCTTTCAGTTGCGCAGCGGCCACCATAAGAGGGAGGAGGGGGGAGGAGGGGTCAGCTGGGGGTGGGGGGGGCAGGAGGGGGGTGACGAATGGGAGCAGGGGGGCGGGGCCGAGCAGGAGGTGGCGGCGGGAAAGCGGAGGGTGGGGGGGGTCAGGTAGAGGGGAGGGGAGAAAAGATAGGGGAGGGGGGTTAAAGGTGGAGGGGAGTAAGGGAGAAAGATAGGGGAGGGGGGGTTACAGAGGTGGAGGGGAGTAAGGAAGAACAGAGAGAAGAGTCAAGAACAGAAGAGAGAAGAGTCAAGAACAGAAGAACAGGAGAGAGAAGAGTCAAGAACAGAAGAGCCAAGAAGAAGGGTAAAGAGGAAGAGGAAAGAAGAGTCAAGAACAGAAGAGAGAAGAGCCAAGAAGAAGGGTAAAGAAGAAGAGGAGAGAAGAGTCTAGGAAGAGGAGTCAGGCAGAAGAGGAGAGACCTGAGAAGCAGAGGGGAAAGAAAGAACACAGATGAAGAACCCAGATGAAGAAAGAAGAAAGGACACGCAGGTCGGGATGCAGAGGAGAAAGAAGAACACAGATGAAGAACACAGATGAAGGACAAAGAAGAAGAGAGAACACGCAGGACGGGGTGCAGGGAAGAAAGAACAACACAGATGAAGAAAGAAGAAAGGACACGTAGGTCGGGGTGCAGAGGAGATAGAAGAACACAGATGAAGGACACAGATGAAGGACACAGATGAAGGACACAGATGAAGAGAACACGCAGGACGGGGTGCAGGGAAGAAAGAAGAACACAGGTGAAGAACACAGATGAAGAAAGAAGAGAACACGCAGGACGGGGTGCAAAGGAGAAAGAAGAACACAGGTGAAGAACACAGGTGAAGAACACAGGTGAAGAACACAGGTGAAGAACTCAGAGAAAGACCAAAGATGAAGAAAGAAGCAGGAAGAGAACGCGGTGAGGAAGAGGAGCGGGGCTGAGGAAGAGCAGAACACTCATCAAGAGAGCTGCAGAAGAGGAGCAGAGAGCGAAGATAAGAAGGACAGCAGAGGTGCGGAGAGAGGTAGGAGAGAGCGGAAGGCAGAAGACAGAGGTACAGGAGAAGAGGTGAGTAGCGCAGGGCTGGGCGGGGGGAGTACTTACTGTTTTTTTTTTTTTAGCAGGTCTTGCTGGGAGGTGTCAGGAGCCTGGGCTGGTGGAGCTGCAGCGGCAGGGGGAGCGACCTACCCTCCTGTCAAGGGTCTCTAACTCTGTCGCGCAGCGGCCGCCATAAGAGGGAGGAGGGGAGGTGTGGGGAGGAGGGGTCAGCTGGGGGTGGGAGGGGGGCGATGAATGGGAGCAGGGGGGCGGGGCCGAGCAGGAGGTGGTTGCGGGAAAGCGGAGGGTGGGGGGGTCAGATAGAGGGGAGGGGAGAAAAGATACGGGAGGGGGGTTAAAGGTGGAGGGGAGTAAGGGAGAAAGATAGGGGAGGTGGGTTACAGAGGTGGAGGGAAGTAAGGAAGAACAGAGAGAAGAGTCAAGAACAGAAGAACAGGAGAGAGAAGAGTCAAGAACAGAAGAACAGGCGAGAGAAGAGTCAAGAACAGAGGAACAGGAGAGAGAAGAGTCAAGAACAGAAGAGCCAAGAAGAAGGGTAAAGAGGAAGAGGAGAGAAGAGTCAAGAAGAGAGGAGAGCCAAGAAGAAGGGTAAAGAAGAGTCCAGGAAGAGGAGTCAGGCAGAAGAGGAGAGACCTGAGAAGCAGAGGGGAAAGAAAGAACACAGATGAAGAACACAGATGAAGAAAGAAGAAAGGACACGCAGGTCGGGGTGCAGAGGACACAGATGAAGGACACAGATGAAGGACAAAGAAGAAGAGAGAACACGCAGGACGGGGTGCAGGGAAGAAAGAAGAACACAGATGAAGAAAGAAGAAAGGACACGCAGGTCGGGGTGCAGAGGAGATAGAAGAACACAGATGAAGAACACAGATGAAGAACACAGATGAAGAGAGAACACGCAGGACTGGGTGCAGAGGAGAAAGAACACAGAGAAGAACACAGAAGAAGACCAAAGATGAAGAAAGAAGCAGGAAGAGAACGCTGTGAGGAAGAGGAGCGGGGCTGAGAAAGAGCAGAACACGCAGCAAGAGGGCTGCAGAAGAGGAGCAGAGAGCGAAGGGAAGAAGGACAGCAGAGGTGCGGAGAGAGGTAGGAGGAGAGAGCGGAAGGCAGAAGACAGAGGTACAGGAGAAGAGAGGTGAGTAGCGCGGGGCTGGGCGAGGGGAGTACTTACTGTTTTTTTAGCAGGTCTTACTGGGAGGTGTCAGGTGCCTGGGCTGGTGGAGCTGCAGCGGCAGGGGGAGCGACCTACCCTCGGGTCAAGGGTCAGGATTTCCACATGGTCACTCTTCAGGATGTCATTTCCCTACTACAAAAACAGGACTACATGACACCATTCGATCTAAAAGATGCTTACTTCCACATTCCCATACATCCAGCACATCACAAATTTCTAAGATGTATGATAGCAGGCAAGCACTACTAGTTCAAAGTGCTACCATTTGGAGTAACAACAGCACCAAGGGTATTTAACAAAAGCCTCGCAGTTGTTGCATACCTCAGAAGGCAACATATGCATGTCTTTCCCTATCTGGACAACTGGCTCATAAAAGCCAGCCCCATTCAAACCTATCGAGCACACACAATACACAGTAGATAACCTACACACTCAAGGGTTCACAATCAATTACCAAAAATCTAATCTGCAACCGGCGCAAATACAACCATATTTGGGAGTAATTCTGAACACTCAGCATTAGCGTGCCCAACCCCACAGAAAATGCAAACTTTCCACAATGTCATATTACAGCTACAATACAATCAAACTTGCACAGTAAGGTTTATCATGAAACTATTGGGAATGATGGCATAGTGCATAGCAATAATACCCAATGCACATCTAGACGTGAGACCGCTACAACAGTGTGTCTCGCTACAGTGGTCTCAGACACAGGTTCAACCTCAAGATCTAGTGTTGTTGGACCGCCAGACTTGAAACTCTATGCAATGATGTAATCACACCAACTTATTAAAAGGGTGGCCATTTGAGGACCCTGTGCCACAGACCATAATTCCCACAGATGCATCAATGATAGGTTGGGAAGCCCATCGCAACAATCTTACTATACAGGGAGAATGGGACTCAGTACAGCAAACTTACCACATAAACCACTTGGAATTGCTATCAGTGTTCTTAGCACTCAAAGCATTCCAGCCACAGATCACGCACAAGACAGTGTTAATAACAACATGACAACAATGTATTATCTGCAACAATGTATTACCCTCATCCCAATTGTCCCTTCTAGTGCAGACAATTTGGAAATGGGCAATTCACAATCTCATTCAACTACTTGCAGAGTATATCCCAGGGATACACAATCAACTAGCGGACCTCTTAAGCAGGATGCAGCAATAAATACACAAATGGGAGATCCACCCACTAGTAATTCAGCAGTACTTTCACATGTGGGGAACACCAGACGTAGACCTTTTCGCAACAAGTGAAAAATCAAAACGCCCAACCTTCGCATCCAGGTACCTACACCCTTGATCCAAGGGCAATGCTCTCTGGATCAATTGGTCAGGGATATTTGCTTATACTTTTCTGCCTCTCCCACTAATTCCATTTCTGGTCAACGAGATCCATCATACTTCCCTCACTACCATACCCCTAGCTCCCACGTGAGCATGTCAACACTGGTACACAACACTGTTGGATCTATCTGTAGTACCACATCACAAGCTCCCAAACAGACCAGACCTATTGACTCAAAAGAAAGGTCAGATCATGCATCCCAATTCCAATATGCTCAACCTGGCGATTTGGCTCCTGAGGTCATAGAGCTTGGCTATCTACAGCTTCCATCAGAGTGTATGGACATTCTAAAGGAAGCACGTAAACCTACAACAAGACAGTGCTATGCAGCTAAAGGGAAACATTTTGTATATTACTGTCAACCCAAAAACATTGATCCACTTTGTAGGAAAGTAACATCTTGCCTGTCATGTTACCCCCATATTTCACTGTATATAGGTTGTTTTAGTTGTATGTGTCACTTGGACCCTGCCAGCCAGGGCCCCAGTGCTCATAAGTGTGCCCTGTATGTGTTACCTGTGTTATGACTGTCTCACTGAGGCTCTGCTAATCAGAACCTCAGTGGTTATGCTCTCTCATTTCTTTCCAAATTGTCACTAACAGGCTAGTGACTAATTTTACCAATTTACATTGGCATACTGGAACACCCTTATAATTCCCTAGTATATGGTACTGAGGTACCCAGGGTATTGGGGTTCCAGGAGATCCCTATGGGCTGCAGCATTTATTTTGCCACCCATAGGGAGCTCTGACAATTCTTACACAGGCCTGCCACTGCAGCCTGAGTGAAATAACGTCCACGTTATTTCACAGCCATTTTACACTGCACTTAAGTAACTTATAAGTCACCTATATGTCTAACCTTTACCTGGTAAAGGTTGGGTGCTAAGTTACTTAGTGTGTGGGCACCCTGGCACTAGCCAAGGTGCCCCCACATTGTTCAGGGCCAATTCCCCGGACTTTGTGAGTGCGGGGACACCATTACACGTGTGCACTATACATAGGTCACTACCTATGTATAGCTTCACAATGGTAACTCCGAATATGGCCATGTAACATGTCTAAGATCATGGAATTGCCCCACCAATGCCATCCTGGTAGTGGGGAGACAATCCCATGATTCCACGAGTCTCTAGCACAGACCTGGGTACTGCCAAACTGCCTTTCCCGGGGTTTCACTGCAGCTGCTGCCAACCCCTCAGACAGGTTTCTGCACTCCTGGGGTCCAGCCAGGCTTGGCCCAGGAAGGCAGAACAAAGGACTTCCTCAGAGAGAGGGTGTTACACCCTCTCCCTTTGGAATAAGGTGTCAGGGCTGGGGAGGAGTAGCCTCCCCCAGCCTCTGGAAATGCTTTGATGGGCACAGATGGTGCCCATCTCTGCATAAGCCAGTCTACACCGGTTCAGGGATCCCTCAGCCCTGCTCTGGCGCGAAACTGGACGAAGGAAAGGGGAGTGAACACTCCCCTGACCTGCACCTCCCCTGGGAGGTGCCCAGAGCTCCTCCAGTGTGCTCCAGACCTCTGCCATCTTGGAAACAGAGGTGCTTCTGGCACACTGGACTGCTCTGAGTGGCCAGGGCCAGCAGGTGACGTCAGAGACTCCTTCTGATAGGCTCCTTCAGGTGTTGCTAGCCTATCCTCTCTCCTAAGTAGCCAAACCTCCTTTTCTGGCTATTTAGGGTCTCTGCTTTGGGGAATTCCTTAGATAACGAATGCAAGAGATCATCAGAGTTCCTCTGCATCTCTCTTCACCTTCTGCCAAGGAATCGACTGCTGACCGCGCTGGAAGCCTGCAAAACTGCAACAAAGTAGCAAAGACGACTACTGCGACACTGTAACGCTGATCCTGCCGCCTTCTCGACTGTTTTCCTGGTGATGCATGCTGTGGGGGTAGTCTGCCTCCTCTCTGCACTAGAAGCTACGAAGAAATCTCCTGTGGGTCGACGGAATCTTCCCCCTGCAACCGCAGGCACCAAAGAACTGCATCACCGGTCCTCTGGGTCGCCTCTCAGCACGACGAGCGAGGTCCCTTGAACTCAGCAACTCTGTCCAAGTGACTCCCACAGTCCAGTGACTCTTCAGTCCAAGTTTGGTGGAGGTAAGTCCTTGCCTCCCCACGCTAGACTGCATTGCTGGGAACCGCGTGTTTTACAGCTACTCCGGCTCCTGTGCACTCACCGAGGATTTCCTTCGTGCACAGCCAAGCCTGGGTCCCCGGCACTCTAACCTGCATTGCACGACCTCCTGAGTTGTCCTCCGGTGGCGTGGGACTCTCTTGTGCAACTTCGGGTGAGCACTGATTCACTCCACTTCGTAGTGCCTGTTCCGGTACTTCTGCGGGTGCTGCTTGCTTCTGAGAGGGCTCCTTGTCTTACTGGGCGCCCCCTCTGTCCCCTCACGCAATTGGCGACATCCTGGTCCCTCCTGGGCCACAGCAGCATCCAAAAACCCTAACCGCGACCCTTGCAGCTAGCAAGGCTTGTTTGCGGTCTTTCTGCACGGAAACACTTCTGCACGACTCTTCACGACGTGGGACATCCATCCTCCAAAGGGGAAGTTTCTAGCCCTTGTCGTTCTTGCAGAATCCACAGCTTCTACCATCCGGTGGCAGCTTCTTTGCACCCACAGCTGGCATTTCCTGGGCATCTGCCCACTCCCGACTTGATCGTGACTCTTGGACTTGGTCCCCTTGTTCCACAGGTACTCTCATCAGGAAATCCATCGTTGTTGCATTGCTGGTGTTGTTCTTCCTTGCAGAATTCCCCGATCACGACTTCTGTGCTCTTTGGGGAACTTAGGTGCACTTTGCACCCACTTTTTAGGGTCTTGGGGTGGGCTAATTTTCTAACCCTCACTGTTTTCTTACATTCCCAGCGACCCTCTACAAGGTCACATAGGGTTGGGGTCCATTCGTGGTTCGCATTCCACTTCTAGAGTATATGGTTTGTGTTGCCCCTATCCCTATGTGCCCCCATTGCATTCTATTGTGACTATACATTGTTGGCACTGTTTTCTATTGCTATTACTGCATATTTTGGTATTGTGTACATATATCTTGTGTATATTTGCTATCCTCATACTGAGGGTACTCACTGAGATACTTTTGGCATATTGTCATAAAAATAAAGTACCTTTATTTTTAGTATATCTGTGTATTGTGTTTTCTTATGATATTGTGCATATGACACTAGTGGTACTGTAGGAGCTTCACTCGTCTCCTAGTTCAGCCTAAGCTGCTCTGCTAAGCTACCTTTTCTATCAGCCTAAGCTGCTAGACACCCCTCTACACTAATAAGGGATACCTGGGCCTGGTGCAAGGTGTAAGTACCCCTTGGTACTCACTACAAGCCAGTCCAGCCTCCTACACACTTAAAGCATCATTATAGTATATTGTCTCTGCTTTATTTACAAAAAACAAATCTTGCATATTCATCTATTAAAATTCATTTAACAGCAATATCAGCCTACCTTCAAAATAGACAGCATACTTCTCTGTTTAGAATTCCTTTCATAAAAGCTTTTATGGAAGGCCTTAAGAGTTATTACACCTAGAAATACCCCAGCTCCTGCCTGGAATCTTAACATTGTGCTCACAAGGGTTATGGGTCCACTATTTGAACCCAGGCATTCTTGTGCTCTTCAATTTCTCTCATGGAAAGTTGCTTTCCTAGTAGCAATTACTTCCTTAAGGAGAGTTACTGAAATTCAAGCATTCACTTTAGAAGAGCCATTCTTCCAAATTCACAAACACAAAATAATACTTAAAACAAATCCAAAATTCCTACCCAAAGCGGTTTCACCATTTCACATCAGTCAGTGGAATTGCCAGTCTTCTTTCCACAGCCAGATTCAGTTGCTGAAAAAGCTCTGCACATTCTTGATATCAAGAGCTCTCATGTATTATATAGACTGAACAAAAGATTTAAGAAAATCTAAACAAGTTTTTGTGGCTTTTCAGCAGCCTCATAATGGTAACCCTATTTCAAAACCAGGATTAGCCAGATGGATAGTAAAGTGTATTCAAACTTGCTATCTTAAGGCTAAAAGACAACTATTAGTAACTCCTAAAACACAATCTACTAGAAAGAAAGGAGCTTCAATGGCATTCTTAGGAAACAAAATACCAATGGCAGACCTATGCAAAGCAGCCACGTGGTCCACACCAAACACATTTACTAAACACAACTGTGTGGATGTGCTATCTCGCCAACAAGCAAATGTTGGTCAAGCAGTACTTAAAACACTATTTCAAACTACTCCAACTCCTACAGGCTAGCTACCGCTTATTTTAGGAGGGGACTGCTTTTCAGTTTATGCAAAGCATGTGTACCTGCTGCTATACATGCCATCGAACGGGAAATGTCATTTACCCAGTGTAAATCGGTTTGTGGCAAATAGTGCTGCAGATTCACATGCCTGCCCCCTACCAGAAAGTCTGTAGCTGTTGCAGTACTTTCTTTATGTAAATATGTATATACATTGCATCAACATCTTCTCCTACTATGTATATGTACACATACATTTCTTCACTCCTTACTTCATTCTCCTGCGGGAAAACAGTCTAACAAAGTACTCTATGCCCATGCTCACTATCACCCAGAGGAGGAGTCACTCGACCTTGTGACTCGAAAAAGCTTCTTAGAAGAAAAACAACTTGTAACACTGAGTCCAGCACTAGACAGCGGACTTGCACAAAGCATGTGAATCTGCAGCACTTCATGCCACGAACAGCTGTACACCAGGTAAGTGACATTTTCCGTATGTATGTTTGATGGCATGTGTAGCTGTAGATACACATGCTGTGCATAAGCTCGCCATCTAGTGTTGGGTTCGGAGTAGTACAACTTGTTTTTGTTTGTAGAACGTTTTTGAGTCGTATTGAGTGACTCCTCCTCTCAGTAATACTGCGCATGGGCATTGAGTCCTTGTTAGATTGTTTTTCTCCGCCATCAGGTTCGGACATGTGTTCCTCTTGCTCAGAGTTCTCGGCTCCTAACAGTCTAAATCAAGATTTTTTCCATCTTTCTGTCGTCAGTAACTCGTATTCCTTAATATTCAACTTTCGATTCCTTTTTCTACACTCTGAATCACATTTTTTTGGGGCAGAAAGGCCCGGTCGGGTCCTCCTTGAGCCTAACTCTTCCACATGATATTGAACAATGCAGGCTTGATGGAACGTACTCCATTTCGGTTTTGCCTTCAATGCCATTCGAAGTTTCCACACACAGGTGTGTAATTTGTGTCTTTCCACAACGATCAGACCTGCGAAGCGTGCCGTTCTTTTCGGTCGAGAAGACGCTTAGAAGACCGAAGGGCTCGTGGCATGGAGTTGGCGTCTCGACAGACAGAAGATACACTGGACATCTTCGGTGACGAGCACGCGCAAGAAGATATGGAACATGAGGGGGTCTTCTCCGTTCAAGATTCGGACTCTGATGTGCAGTCGGACATCGAGAGTCAACCTTTACAACCAGCACAAACTGTAAGTAAAAAGCCCCCTTTCCCATTGGATAAGACAAGAGGTCACCGGCCCATCACTGCATTCCAGCCATGGTCAGAGCCGAGAAACTTATTCGGGTACCCCGCATACCAGCTCGGTACCAAAAAAAGCCAAAGACAAGTCTTCGGCATCGACCTCTAGTAGCTCCATTTCAGCACAGACAAAACAAAAATTGTAGGTTGTTTCGATACTGACCACTTCGACACGAAAAAACACAAAACAGCTACATACACCAGATCCTCTGGGTCTGCGCACGTTCCAAACATGTCCACCACTAGACAGCTCCAAGACTCTGATAGATAAAATCACAGAGCCTGAGAGAGTCCAAGCGGAGGGGAAAAGGGGATTAGGATGGGAACAGCAGGGAAGGAGACCTGTAGGAAGCAAAAGTGTTAAATCACACAATATCAAGAATATAGCACATTTATTTTCACTAGACTATGATTCTAAGCATTGTCATACTGTAACCATGGATAACTTAAGAAAGGACTAATAACTAGGCCTCAAGACGTCTGGGTACCTGAGAAAGAATCGAGAATGATTAATACAACTTCCCAATGAAACTTTTCATGAAATGTTACACATTGTCTAGGATTATAAGAACCTTCTAGAATTATGTTTTCAGAACAAACATGGTCTTTTTACATGAGGACAAAAAGTAATCTGAACATTTCCTGGAATACAATAGGAATTGTATTAAGGACTTAATATGCACATATAATGTAACATCTTAAATTTTAACACCTAGTTTTAAATGCGGGAAAAAAATTGCGCACACTGCCGATTTCAACAAGGATATGTAAATGCCATGAAATGATCGCGCACTCTGCAAGCAATATAAAACATCAGTTTTAAATGCAAGGAATGAATCGCGCGTCTTGCCTATTCGAATGCCACCATGTAAATGTCAAGAAATGGTCACCCACAATGAATATCAAGAGTTAAATGCACGGAATGAATCGTGCATCTTGCCGATTCGAATGCCACCATGTAAATGCCAAGAAATGATAGTAGCGCACAATGATTATCAAAGTTTTAATGTAAGGAATGAATCGCGCGTCTTCCTGATTCAAATGCCACAATGTAAATGCCAAGAAATGGTAGCGCACAATGAGTATCAAGAGTTAAATGCACGGAATGAATCGCGCGTCTTGCCGATTCGAATGTCAATATGCAAATGTCTAGAAATGGCCGCGCACACTGTTGCCGACCTGAATCTCGGAAGTCAAATGCCAAGAATGAATCGCGCGTTTTGCCGATTCGAATATCAACATGTAAATGCCAGAAAACACTAGCACATTCATGCGCAGAAGGAAAATCTTCCAACATGAAAACCAGGTCCAAAATCTCGAATGCCTTCAAAAACGGGATTGGGGGCCCAGCCCGACCTCCGTCTTACTGCCCTGATCAAGGATCACCAATACAATGAAGGGCAAAGGCCTGGAAGATCAAGGTAGGCCTCCAGAACAGGAGCTCAGGAAATTGCTGCTGCTCTGCACCGGGACCTCTGAATAGTGAGCACATCGAGCTGGGCTGGCTCCCTTTATATAGAGTCTGGCCCAGCCCACAAACCGCACCCAGTCATGCTGCAGAGAAAGCTTCTAGAAGGCCCTGGAAAGGGACCACACCCTGACACACTCTGAAAGCCTGCAGCAATATATTGCAAATGAACAGTATTTACAAGCACCTTGAATATAAGTCTTCAGGATTAAACTCTGCAATGCAAAAGGTTAAACAGCATAACATAATGCATGAATTACATTATCTCATAAGTGCTGGGTTTTTGCATTCCAGTCGCCCGTAGAGCGTGCACTACTCTGATGTTGACAGTACTCCCCTGTCCCAGACGCGCTCTAGGGCCTGGCTTGCCTGGATTGAGACAATGAAAATGCCTCACAAGTAGGGGAGCATGAATATCAGATGCTGAAACCCATGAGTTACTTTTAGGGCCATAACCTTTCCACGAGATTAAGTACCATAGGTTACGCCCTCTCAGTTTGGAATCCAACACCTTCTTGACTTCGTATTCCACTTCCCCCTGTACTAGAACTGGAGCTGGATGAGGACGGACCTTCTTGACTGCCTTTTTCAGGAGGGAAGTGTGGAACACTGGATGGATACATAATGACCTTGGTAATTGCAGTTTATAGGTCACAGGATTGATTTGCTGAAGGACAGTGTAGGGACCTATGAATTTGGGATTAAACATGTGCTTTTTCTTGAAGTCCATATGTCTTGTAGAAAGCCACACTTTATCTCCTGGTTGTTACTGAGGTCCCTCACAATGTTTCTTGTCGTAATGCTTTTTGTATTTTTGTTTGCCTTTTTCTAAATGCTGTTGGATCCGTTTCTGGGTTTGGTGAAGGTGTTGAATGGTTTCTGACACAGCTGGTGTAGGAGAACTTTCTTGAGGGATCTTGTTGGGCAAGGTGTCAGGATGATAGCCAAACAAGCCAAAAAAGGGTGTAACACCAGTGGAGGTGTGAAATGAGTTATTGTAGGCTAACTCAGCTAACCAGAGCATTGATGTCCAAGAATGAAGTGCTTTCTCAGCGTAAGCACGCAGGTATTGCTTCAATGTCTGATTTAGTCTCTCAGTTTGACCTTCTGTTTGAGGATGATGGCTAGTAGATAGTGTGGACATGACTTGAAGTGTTCTACACCATGTTTTCCAAAAATTGGAGGCAAATTGCGACAATCAATGGGAGAGAATCATTTTCGTCAGCCCGTCATAACGGACCACTCTATTCAGTAAGATGGTTGCCAGTTCGCTGGAGGTAGGCAATTTCTTACAGGCAATGAAATGTCCATATTTCGTGAGACTACTACCACAAGGATTACTGAATGTTGTTGAACCACTGGTAGTCCTGTAATGAAGTCTAAAGAGATGTGTTCCCAAGGTTGACATGGAGTTCGGAGCGGATGCAACAACCCTTTCGGTTTTGAATGACTTGTCTTGATGCGAGCACAGACTTCGCAGTTGTTTACCATTGTTTTGACGTCTTTTGTCAGAGTAGGCCACCAAAAGTAGCGTTGGATGAATTCAAGAGTTTTAGGAGTACCTGGATGAACTGCCGTAGGTATAACGTGCAACCAATGAAATACTAACTTGCGAAGCTTGGTAGTGGGCACGAACAAACGAGCGCCATGGAAAGGTAGTCATTGCTTGATTGACCTTTTGGGATCTGCTTGAGCCCGAGTCTGCCATTTCTCAATGGTGAAGGAATTACGGATGTCTTCAAAGAAATCTTCAGTTTTTATGATGCATAGGACTTTGTCTGGAGCAATGATAGCGCTGGTGGGTTGGACTGTAGGCAACGTGGTAGACTCTTGGTGGGACAAGGCATCTGCTTTGTGATTCTTTACCAGGACAATAAGTTACCACAAAATCAAATTCGGCAAAAAACAACATCCAGCGTAATTGCAGAGGAGTCAAATGTCTGGCTGAACTCATGAACTCGAGATTGCGATGATCAGTATATACTGTGACAGTGTACTTGGCACCCAACAAATGATGTCTCTATTCTTTAAAGGCGTCACATATCGCCAGAAGCTCTTTTTCAGCAATGACATAGTTCTGTTCGGCTTTGTTCAGCTTTCGAGACATGTAAGCTACAGGATGAAGTTGGCCAGTGTCTGCTTCGTTGTGACAAGACTGCACCAATTGCCACATCTGAGGCATCGGCTTCAACTATGAATGGGCGATCCACAGCAGGGTGAGTCAAGACTGGGGCAGTGGAAAAAGCCTCTTTCAAAGTTGAAAAGGCTTGATCAGCTTCTGGGGACTATACAAATCTTTCTTTCTTTCTCAGTAACTTAGTGATTGGGGCCACTGTTTGAGAGAAATGGTTTATAAACCTGCGGTAAAAGTTTGCAAACCCCAGGAAACATTGTACATCTTGAACAGTCTTTGGAGTGGGCCAATCAGATACAGCTTGTACTCTCTTTTCTGCCATGACCATACCTTGAGGGGGTAAGGATAACCCCTAAACATTTAACTGTGGTAACATGAAGCTCACACTTGGTTAGTTTGCAATATAAAAGGGGGTTATTTCGAAGGGCTGCAAGAATTTTCTTGACGTGTTGCACATGTTCTGTTTCATTGTCAGAGTAGATCAAAATTTCATTGATGTAGACTATTGCAAATATGTCGAGATACTCTCTAAGAACTTCATTCAAGAAAAATTGAAATGCTGCTGGAGCATTACACAGACCAAAAGTCATGACGGTGTATTCAAAGAGACCATATCTTGTCTTGAACGCAGTTTTCCATCCGTCGCCCTCTCTCATTCTGACTAAATGATGAGCACCTCGTAGATAGAGCTTAGTGTAGATTTTACATTTTTTTTTTTTTTTTTTTTAACTTGTTCCAGCAAGACAGGAATCAGGGGCATGGGGTATTTATTCTTGATGGTGACCTTGTTCAAACCCCTATAGTCAATACAAGTTCGAAGGTCCCCATTCACCTTGGGGACAAAAACAAAGGAGAGGCTGCAGGAGACTTGGAAAGGTGGATGAAACCATTCTCCAAGAATTGATCTAGATACTTTCGTAAATGTTGATTTTCATGTTCTGACAAGGCGTATACACGACAGCTGGGGAGTATCGCTCCTGGTATTAGATCAATTTGACAGTCATAAGGCCTGTGAGGAGGCAAGGTTTCTGCTTCTTTTTCATCTAGTACATCTTCATAGGATGAATATTGTCTGGGCAGCTTTACTTCTTTCTCCGCTCTAGTGGCTATGTAAGAGTTGCAGTCTTTGGTTACTTGAGACGTTTGGAAGCATTTTTCTTTACATAGAGTTGAAGAGAACACGACCTTCCGTTCTGCCCAATTAATCTCAGGATTGTGATGAGTTAACCAGGGTAAGCCAAGGATAATTCCATATTGAGGAGCATGGATGACGTCAAGGATGAGTTTCTCTTTGTTTGGTTCTTTGGTTCTCCCCCTCACAGATCACCAACAAGGGGACAGTCTGAAGAGTTACTGGGCCTCCAGTCAAGAGTTTTCCATCTACTGCTTGTATTATTTCTGAAGTCTTCTTCTCAATACATGGGATCCCCCATGCACGAACCAATTGGGCATCAACAAAGTTCCCGGTAGCCCCAGAAAATTTACGAGGGCCTTCTTGAAATAGTTATTTTTCTTTACTTGAACTTTTATGCCCAGCTTGAGATGTCTAGAATGTGAAGGGTCCATGGTGACACCCAAGAGCAACCCTTCTTTACATCTTGGGTGATTTCGTTTTCCGGCTCGACTTGTGCATTGGCTGCAAGTTTCTGGACAGGACCTCGTTTGCTCTTTGGTTTGATTGGACACTATTTGGCGAAATGACCCTTGTGCCCGCAATAAAGACATTGTCCATTCTTTCTACGTAGGTCCTTTTAGTCTTTGGTCAAAGGCCTCCCGATTGTTCGAATTTCCATAGGTTCTGGAGTTCTTTCTTTCTGGGTTCTTGATTCTCTATTATCATGAACACGCCAGGAATATTTCTCAGTCTTTTTGCGTGTTCCCCTTCGTTCTGCTAAACAATGATCCAGTCTCAAAACCAGGTTTATTAGATCTTGACAGTCTGTAGGCTGCGGGTCTATTTGAGCAAGGATGTCTTTTAACTCAACTTTGAGTCCTTTGTAGAACAAGGCAGCTTGCTTTTCTTCAGGCCAGGATGTCTCTGCTACCAGCCGATTAAAGTTAGCTAAGTAGGACACTAGATCCTGGTTACCTCGTCGCAAGTCTAATAGTTCACGATCTGCTGACAATGTCACAGTTCTACGATCAAATACGCGTTCAAACTCACAAACAAAATTTCTCCAATTGTAAAGCAGGGGACTGTCTTTACGCACGAGGAATTGCCCGGGGAGCTGCGTCCCCAGTTAGGTATGATAACAAGAAAGCTACCCTGGATTGGGCATCAGGGAAAGTGTGTGGTCGGCAGGTAAAATGTAATTCCACTTGAACCAGGAAAGATTGTGCTTTCAAGGGATCGCCTGAGAAACGTTCTGGAGGAGCTAGGGTAATGGCCAAAGGAACATTGAGGGAAATGTTCGTAGGAGGGTTACCTCCAGAAGCTTGAGAAGAAGGACCCCAGGCCAAGACGCACCTAAGGGATTTTATTCCTTCTTCTCTACCCTTTCCTGTAACTGACTCACTCTGTCAGCTAGGCTGGCTGCTATATCTTGTGATGACACTACCTCTGCTTGGAGCTGCGTGATAACCTTGACTAGCTTGTCCAACATGGGCATGCTGAGAACACATGCAAACCAGGAGGATAATTAATTTGTGGGCTCACTATTCTATCAGGGAGACCAGATCCTCGGGGTCTGCGCACGTTCCCAACATGTCCACCACTAGACAGCTCCAAGACGCTGATAGATAAAATCACAGAGCCTGAGAGAGTCCAAACGGGGGAAAAGGGGATTAGGATGGGAAAAGCAGGGAAGGAGACCTGTAGGAAGCAAAAGGGTTAAACCACACTATCAAGATTATCACATTGATTTTCACTAGACTATGATTCTAAGCATTGTCATACTGTAACCATGGATAACAAGAAAGGACTAATAACTAGGCCTCAAGACGTCTGGGTACCTGGGAAGGAATCAAGAATGATTAATACAACTTCTCAATGAAACTTTTCATGAAATGTTACACATTGTCTAGGATTATAAGAACCTTCTAGAATTATGTTTTCAGAACAAACATGGGTGGTCATTCTGACCCTGGCGGTCTTTGACCGCCAGGGCGGAGGACCGCGGGAGCACCGCCGACAGGACGGCGGTGCTCCAATGGGGATTCCGACCGCGGCGGTAAAGCCGCGGTCGGACCGGCACCACTGGCGGGGTCCCGCCAGTGTACCGCCGCCCCATTGAATCCTCCGCGGCGGCGCAGCTTGCTGCACCGCCGCGGGGATTCCGACCCCCCCTACCGCCATCCAGATCCCGGCGGTCGGACCGCCGGGATCCGGATGGCGGTAGGGGGGGGTCGCGGGGCCCCTGGGGGCCCCTGCAGTGCCCATGCCACTGGCATGGGCATTCCAGGGGCCCCCGTAAGAGGGCCCCTACATGTATTTCACTGTCTGCTGCGCAGACAGTGAAATACGCGACGGGTGCAACTGCACCCGTCGCACAGCTTCCACTCCGCTGGCTCGATTCCGAGCCGGCTTCATCGTGGAAGCCTCTTTCCCGCTGGGCTGGCTGGCGGTCTGAAGGCGACCGCCCGCCAGCCCAGCGGGAAAGTCAGAATTACCGCCGCGGTCTTTCGACCGCGGAACGGTAACCTGACGGCGGGACTTTGGCGGGCGGCCTCCGCCGCCCGCCAAGGTCAGAATGAGGGCCATGGTCTTTTTACATGAGGACAAAAAGTAATCTAAACATTTCCTGGAACACAATAGGAATTGTGTTAAGGACTTAATATGCACATATAATGTAACATCTTTAATTTTAAAACCTAGTTTTAAATGCGGGAAATGAATCGCGCACACTGACGATTTCAACAAGGATATGTAAATAGCATGAAATGATTGCACACTCTGCAAGCGATCTAAAACATCAGTTTTAAATGCGGGAATGAATTGCGCGTCTTGCCGATTCGAGTGCCACCATGTGAATGCCAAGAAATGGTAGCGCACAATGAGTATCAAGAGTTAAATGCACGGAATGAATCGCGCGTCTTGCCGATTTGAATGCCACCATGTAAATGCCAAGAAATGGTAGCGCACAATGAGTATCAAGAGTTAAATGCAAGGAGTGAATCTCGTGGCTTGCTGATTCGAATGCCACCATGTGAATGCCAAGAAATGGTAGCGCACAATGAGTATCAAGAGTTAAATGCTCGGAATGAATTGCGCGTCTTGCCGATCTGAATGCCAAGAAA
The DNA here is from genome assembly GCF_031143425.1 of Pleurodeles waltl. NCBI lineage: Eukaryota > Metazoa > Chordata > Amphibia > Caudata > Salamandridae > Pleurodeles > Pleurodeles waltl. Next base: position 66,205,738 of record NC_090451.1, on the reverse strand, counting down.
AGGTAGCTCACAATGAGTATCAAGAGTTAAATGCAAGGAGTGAATCACGTATCTTACCGGTTTGAATGCCACCATGTAAATGCCAAGAAATGGTAGCGCACAATGAGTATCAAGAGTTAAATGCACGGAATGAATCGCGCGTCTTGCCGATTTGAATGCCACCATGTAAATGCCAAGAAATGGTTGTGCACAATGAGTATCAAGAGTTAAATGCACAGAAAGAATCGCGCGTCTTGCTGATTCAAATGTCAATATGCAAATGTATAGAAATAGTTGTGCACACTGTTGCCGACCCGAAAGTCAAATGCCAAGGATGAATCGAGCGTCTTGCCGATTCGAATATCAACATGTAAATGCCACAAAACACGAGCACATTCACATGCACAAGGAAAAATCTTCCAACAGAAAACTAGGCCCAAAAACTCGAATGCCTTCGAAAATGGGATTGGGGGCCCAGCCCGACCTCCGTCTTACCGCCCTGATCAAGGATCACCAATACAATGAAGGGCAAAGGCCTGGAAGATCAAGGTAGGCCTCCAGAACAGGAGCTCAGGAAATTGCTGTTGCTCTGCACCGGGACCTCTGAATAGTGAGCACATAGAGCCAGGCTGGCTCCCTTATATAGAGTCTGGCCCAGCCCACAAACCACACCCAGTCATGCTGCAGAGAAAGCTTCTAGAAGGCCCTGGAAAGGGACCACGCTCTGAAAGCCTGCAGCAATACATTGCAAATGAACAGTATTTACAAGCACCTTGAATAGAAGTCTTCAGGATTAAACTCTGCAATGCAAAAGGTTTAACAACAGCATATCAACATAATGCATGAATTACGTTATCTCAGAAGTGCTGGGTTTTTGCATTCCAGTCGCCGGTAGAGCACGCACTGCCCTGATGTTGACAATATATATTTATATTCATATGTTCGATGGCATGTGTAGCTGCAGATTCATATGCTATGCATATATTGCCATTTAGTGTTGGGCTCGGAGTGTTACAAGTTTTTGTTCAAAGAAGTATTTTCGAGTCACGGGATCGAGTGACTCCTCCTCCTCTTTGGCTCCATTGCCCATGGGCATCGACTCCATGTTAGATTGTTTTCTTTCTGCCATCGGGTTTGGACATGTTTCTTTTCGCTCCGATAGTTCGAGTCAGAAAAGTTCTACAACTCGCTAATTCTCATCGGTATTGTTTCAATCGCGTACCATCTCTCATCGACACTTCGGTACTGTCGGGTCAAAAATCTTTACTCGCCCTTCAGGGCGCCCACGCCCAACTCTTGCCTGGTCGGACCGACCGCGTGGAAGCCTGATGGACCGGACCCCATTCCGCTTTTGTCCTCCGTGCCATGCCAAATTTCCCTACACAAACCAACATCTCGTCTGTAATCTGTCTCTCCCCAGACCAGCGGGAGGAAAATTGCGAGGCCTGGAGATCCTTCCGTTCGAAGAAAACTCTCTGACAGAAGAGCACGAAGACTCGAGATGGCATTGAAGAGCACCGAACGTCTTGACATCGAAGAAGAGGAAATTATTCACACCGCAGTCTCTGTCCGATGTTCCGAATCCGAGCAGGAGTCCGAGGAGGACAGACCAGTCACGGCAGGACAACACGTGAGTACACCTGCCCCTGTCCCAGCCAAGCCCAAACATAAGGACTTGGGAACGCCACTGCGGTAAGGCCATGGCTCGACCCATAAAAAGACCTTTGGTGACCAACAACTTCGGCACCGAAAAAGGCCACGCCACCGAAGCCTTCGGACTCCAGACGAAGCACTGGCTCCGAAACTATCAAACATCAGTCCTTCGAGGCGAAAATCGCTTTCCGAGCCAAGGCCAACATCCACTACCAGCCTTTCGATCCCGGAAAAAATAGCTTCGGAGCCGAAAAGGCCAGTTTATATGGCGGAACATGGACTTTCGAAAGTACTTAAAGCCATAGATTTTCGGAGGAACACACACAGACGGAGGACATAGATGAAATGCAAGCCAGAATTCATATTCACAAGGACACTGGCAAAATTATAACTGCACCTCCTCTGAAGCCTAAGAGGAAGCTGGCCTTTCAAGAACAATTGGACACTGCTCAGCCACCAGCTAAAGTGCCAAATACTAAACAAAAATCTCCACCTCCTCAGTCTCCTCCTCATTCTCCTCACCTGCTTGTCTCTCCACCTACTACTCCCACACCCGCACAATCTCCTGTACATTCTTTTGATTCACAACAAGACAATGTGGATCCATGGGATCTGTATGACTCAGATCCCATTCCTGATAACAGTCCAGACTGCTATCCCTCCAAACCATCACCACCGGAGGATAGCACCGGATATACTCCTGTTTTAGCTATGGCGGCATCCTACCACAATGTTGCCATGCACACTGAGCCCTTAGAGGATGATTTTCTTTTTAACACATTATCCTCTACATACACTACCTATCAGTACCTTCCCTTGCTTCCAGGCATGTTAAAGCATACACACCAGATATTTCAAGTACCAGTCAAGGTAAGGATAATTACTCCCAGAGTGGAGAAAAAGTATAAACCACCTCCCTCTGATCCAGCATTCATTACACAACAAATGCCTCCTGATTCTGTAATTGTAAGCGTGGCCAGAAAGAGAGCCAACTCCCAGTCATCTGGGGATGCACCCCCACCGGACAAGGAGAGCAGAAAATTTGATGCTGCGGGCAAAAGAGTAGCATCACAATCAGCCAACCAATGGAGGATAGCCAACTTCCAAGCACTATTGGCTAGATATAATAGGGCCCACTGGGATGAGATGAAGGATATCATACAACATCTCCCCAAAGACCAACAAAAAAGGGCACAACAAATAGTCGAGGAAGGACAGGCTATTACCAATAACCAAATCACGTCAGCCCTAGATTCTGCAGACACAGCAACTAGAACAATTAATACTGCTGTTACTATGTGGAGACACGCATGGGTTAGATCTTCAGGGTTTAAGCCTGAAATTCAACAGGCAGTCCTTAATATGCAGTTTAATCAAAAACACGCTTTTTGGCCCCAAACTAGACAGAGCTATTGAGAAAATGAAAAAAGACTCAGACACTGCTAGAGCCATGGGTGCTTTTTATACAACACAATATAGGGGGTCCTTTCGGAAACCTCAATACAGAGGTGGATTTAGAACACAAACACCTGAGGCATCCACCTCACAATCAAAGTCAACCTAACAACCTCAATACCAACGAGGTGGGTGTAAAGGTAATTACAGAGGCCAATACCCCAGAGGCAGGGGGAAATATCAATCAACCAAACAAGCCTCACAGCAGCCAAAACAGTGACTTACTCCATCTCGTCCCAACTCACACCTCACCTGTGGGGGGAAGACTGCAAACGTTCCACAACAATTCGCTACCCATTACAACAGGCAACTGGGTATTATCTGCAATGGCTATTGCATAGAATTGGCCCAAATTCCCCCAATTATTCCACCAAAGCCACACAATCTCTCCACCCAACATATCTCAATGTTGCAAGAAGTAGTAAGATCTCTATTACTCAAACAGGTGATAGAGCTTGTGCCACAAGATCAGATAGGAACAGGGGTTTACTCACTGTACTTCCTTATTCCCAAAAAGACGTAACCTTGAGACTAAAATTAGATCTCAGAACTCTCAATCTTTACATCCTGTCAGAACACTTTCACATGGTAACACTACAGGATGTGGTCCCACTGCTACAGCAGCAAGATTGCATGGCAACATTAGACCTCAAGGATGCGTATTTTCACATACCCATCCATCCAGCGCACAGAAAATACCCCAGGTTTGTAATTCAGTGAAAACATTACCAGTTTAAAGTGTTACCCTTCGGGATAACAACTGTTCCCAGAGTATTCACAAAATGCCTGGCAGTAGTCGCAGCCTACGTAAGAAGACAACACATTCATGTCTTCCCATATCTCGACGATTGGCTAATAATATCCAACAGTCATACACAGTGTCAAAACCATACACATTATGTAATACAAACCCTGCACACACTAGGGTTCTCCATAAACTACCAAAAATCCAACCTGCAGAAATTCAACAGTATTTAGGAGCCACACTAAATACACAACCAGCACTTGCAAGCCCAAGTCCACAAAGAATTCAGGCATTTCACAATGTCTTGCCACAAATTCAGCCAGGCCAACGGCACACTGTCAAACTTGTAATTAAACTGTTGGGCATGATGGCATCATGTATCGCCATTGTCCCACATGCAAGATTGAACATGCGGCCCTTACAACAGTGGCTTGCACAGCAGTGGTCACAGGCACATGGTCAACTTCACGATCTAGTGTTGATAGTCTGCCAAACACACATCACTTCAGTGGTGGAATTCCACAAATCTAAACAAAGGGCGGCCTTTTCAAGACCCTGTGCCTCAGACCATACTTACAACAGATGCATCAATGATTGGATGGGGGGCACACCTCAACAATCACAACATTTAAGGACAATGGGACACCAAACACAAACAGTTTCACATAAATCACCTAGAATTGCTAGCTGTATTTCTAGCCCTCAGAGCTTTTCAGCCTCTTCTCTCTCACAAGAACATCCTTATCAAAACAGACTCCATGACAACAATGTATTACCTAAACAAACAAGGAGGGACCCATTCATCTCAACTATCCCTCCTAGCCCAAAAGATTTGGCAATTGCAATCCACAACAACATTCACCTGGTAGCACAATGTATTCCAGGGATACACAACCAATTGGCAGATGTTCTCAGCCGAGATCATCAACAAACACACAAGTGGGAAATTCATTCCCAAGTGCTTCAAACATACTTTCACCACTGGGGAACGCCAGACATAGACCTATTCACCACCAGCGAAAACGCAAAATGCCAAAACTTCCCATCCAGGTACCCACATCCACTATCCAAGGGCAATGCTCTATGGATGAATTGGTCAGGGATATTTGCTTACGCTTTTCCCCCCTCTCCCGCTCATTCCATTTCTAGTCAACAAACTGCGTCAAAACAAACTCAAACTCATACTTATAACACCAACGTGGGCACGTCAACCCTGGTACACGACACTGTTAGATCTGTCAGTTGTGCCACATATCAAACTCCCCAACAGACCAGATCTGTTAACACGAAACAAACAACTGATCAGGCCTCCAAATCCCAAAATACTCAATCTAGCGATTTGGCTCCTGAAGTCATAGAGTTTGGATATCTACAACTACCGATTGAGTATATGGACGTAATTAAACAAGCAAGAAAACCCACTACGAGGCAGTGTTATGCAAACAAATGGAAAAGGTGTGTGTATTACTGTCAATCTAAACAAATTACCCCTCTTTCAGCGTCCATACAAGACATTGTAAGTTCCTCCATTAAAATACATCTCACTGCAATCTCTGTGTATTTGCAAAATATACAACACAGCTCTTTATTTAGAGTCCCTGTTATCAAAGCCTTCATGGAAGGATTAAAATGTATCCTTCCACCTAGAACACCTCCAGTGCCTTCATGGAATTTAAACATAGTGCTCACATGACTCATGGGTCCACCATTTGAACCTATGCACTCATGTCAGATTCAATACCTAACATGGAAAGTTGCCTTCCTAGTTGCAATTACTTCATTAAGAATAGTTAGTGAAATCCAAGCTTTCACTATTCAAGAACCGTTCATATAAGTACACAAACATAAAGTTGTACTTCGAACAAACCCAAAATTTCTCCCAAAAGTTATCACTGTTTCATATCAATCAAACAGTGGAACTACCAGTCTTCTGCCCACAGCCACATTCTGTAGCAGAAAGATATATATATATATATATATATATATATATATATATATATATATATATATATATATCTATGTTCGATGGCATGTGTAGCTGCAGATACACATGCTGTGCACTGTTCCTGCCATCTAGTGTTGGGCTCGGAGTGTTACAAGTTGTTTTTCTTCTGAAAAAAAAGTATTTTCGAGTCACAGGACCGAGTGACTCCTCCCTTTCAGCTCCATTGCGCATGGGTGTAGACTCCATCTTAGATTGTTTTCTTTCCTCCATCGGGTTCGGACGTGTTCCTCTTCGCTCTGTATTTCGAATCAGGAAAGTTAGAAACGAATCGAAAAATCGTCAGTATTGTTCTCGTTCATTACCGGTTTAGCTTTAGTGTATAAGCACCAACATCAAGACCGATTCGGTGGCCCTTCGGGGCTTCCGCTCTTCATCAAGGCCTGGTCGGCCCGACCACACCCGTCGTCCAAGACTAATGGACCGGACCCCCTTCCGTTTCTGTCATAAGTGTCATGCAAAGTATCCTTATACAGACCAGCATCGGGTTTGTAACCTGTGTTTGTCTCCCGAACACAGAGAGGATACTTGTGAAGCTTGCTGAGCGTTTCGATCGAAGAAAACCTTAAGAGATCGGCGCGCAAGAAGACTACAAATGGCGTCGAAGCCGAAACAAGATCTCGACGTCGAAGAGGAAGGATGAATTTCCATCTGTAGGAAGTTGGCTCAGTATGTACTATTTCGAAGTAAGAAATAGTGTGCACAGAGTCCAAGGGTTCCCCTTAGAGGTAAGATAGTGGCAAAAAAAGATAATTCTAATGCTCTATTTTGTGGTAGTGTGGTCGAGCAGTAGGCTTATCAGAGGGTAGTGTTAAGCATTTGTTGTACACACACAGGCAATAAATGAGGAACACACACTCAAAGACAATTCCAGGCCAATAGGTTTTTATATAGAAAAATATATTTTCTTAGTTTATTTTAAGAACCACAGGTTCAAGATTGACAAGTAATACTTCAAATGAAAGGTACTTCACTTAGGTAACTTAGGAACTTTGAATCAGCAAAATAGCATGAACAGTTTTCACAAAAATGGCAATAAGCTATTTTAAAACTAGGCAGTGCAATTTTCAACAGTTCCTGGGGGAGGTAAGTGTTTGTTAGTTTTGCAGGTAGGTAAACCACCTACAGGGTTCAAAGTTGGGTCCAAGGTAGCCCACCGTTGGGGGGTTCAGAGCAACCCCAAAGTTACCACACCAGCAGCTCAGGGCCGGTCAGGTGCAGAGGTCAAAGTGGTGCCCAAAACGCATAGGCTTCAATGGAGAAGGGGGTGCCCCGGTTCCAGTCAGGGGGAGTTTCTGGATTCCCTCTGCAGGCGTCGGTGGGGGGGGTTCATGGAGGGGTCAACTCTGGCTACTCACAGGGTCGCAGTCTCCGGGGTGCCCTCCCTGTAGTGTTGTTTCTCCGCAGGTCCAGCCGGGGGCATCGGGTGCAGAGTGGAAAGTCTCACGCTTCCGGCGGGAAACGTGGAGTCCTTTTAAAGTTGTTTCTTTGTTGCACGTTTTGGTTTCTTTGGAGCAGGGCCGCTGTCCTCGGGAGTTCTTGGTCCTTTTAGATGCAAGGTAGTCCCCTGAGGCTTTAGAGGTCGCTGGACCCTGGGGAACGCGTCACTGTTGCAGTTTTTCTCGAAGTGGGAAGACAGACCGGTAGGGCTGGGGCCAAAGCAGTTGGTGTCTCCGTCTTCTCTGCAGGGCTTCAGGTCAACAGTCCTTCTTTGTCTTAGGTTGCAGGAATCAAGTTTCCTAGGTTCTGGGGAGCCCCTAAATACTGAATTTAGGGGTGTGTTTAGGTTTGGGAGGGCAGTAGCCAATGGCTACTGTCCTTGAGGGTGGCTACACCCTCTTTGTGCCTCCTCCCTGAGGGGAGGGGGGCACATCCCTATTCCTATTGGGGGAATCCTCCAAAATCAAGATGGAGGATTTCTAAAGGCAGGGGTCACCTCAGCTCAGGACACCTTAGGGGCTGTCCTGACTGGTGGGTGACTCCTCCTTGTTTTTCTCATTATCTCCCATGGACTTGCCGCCAAAAGTGGGGGCTGTGTCCAGGGGCAGGCATCTCCACTAGCTGGATTGCCCTGGGGCATTGTAACACAAAGCCTGAGCCTTTGAGGCTCACTGCTAGGTGTTACAGTTCCTGCAGGGGGGAGGTGTGAAGCACCTCCACCCAGAGCAGGCTTTTGTTTCTGTCCTCAGAGAGCACAAAGGCCCTCACCACATGGGGTCAGATACTCGTCTCTCAGCAGCAGGCTGGCACAGACCAGTCAGTCCTGCACTGAACAATTGGGTAAAATACAGGGGGCATCTCTAAGATGCCCTCTGTGTGCATTTTTTAATAAATCCAACACTGGCATCAGTGTGGGTTTATTATTCTGAGAAGTTTGATACCAAACTTCCCAGTATTCAGTGTAGCCATTATGGAGCTGTGGAGTTCGTTTTTGAGAGACTCCCAGACCATATACTCTTATGTCTACCATGCACTTACAATGTCTAAGGTTTTGCTTAGACGCTGTAGGGGCTTAGTGCTCATGCACCTATGCCCTCACCTGTGGTATAGTGCACCCTGCCTTAGGGCTGTAAGGCCTGCTAGAGGGGTGACTTACCTATGCCACAGGCAGTGTGAGGTTGGCATGGCACCCTGAGGGGAGTGCCATGTCGACTTAGTCATTTTCTCCCCACCAGCACACACAAGCTGGCAAGCAGTGTGTCTGTGCTGAGTGAGGGGTCCCTAGGGTGGCATAAGACATGCTGCTGCCCTTAGAGTCCTTCCCTGGCATCAGGGCCCTTGGTACCAGGGGTACCATTTACAAGGGACTTACCTGGGTGCCAGGGCTGTGCCAGTTGTGGAGACAATGGTACATTTTAGGTGAAAGAACACTGGTGCTGGGGCCTGGGTAGCAGGGTCCCAGCACACTTCTCAGTCAAGTCAGCATCAGTATGCGGCAAAAAGTGGGTGGTAACTGCAACAGGGAGCCATTTCCTTACACCATCCAAGAAACACTCGGATGAATCCGAAGGTGAACGACCCTCGACGGCGCAACAAACTGAGTAAACCTGCCCCGTCCCACACACTGGGTCACACCAAGAAATTCAAGACCACGGGGACGCCACCACCAGCAGGCCATGGCTCAACCCACAGAAAGGAAGGTGACCAAATAACATCAGCACCAAAAAAGGCCGAAGATTTGCTGAAGACTTCCAACTCAGTCGGCATTCCGGCACCGAAAAAATTTGTCTTCGAGTCCAGCAAGCCTCGAAAAAGCTCCTCGGAACCGAAAAAGACAATTACATTAGGAATTTCGGTACCAAAAAAAACCAGCTTCAGAGCTGAAACGCTCTTCCTACACTGAGGAGCAAGCGCTTTCTATGCAGCTCAAGGAAAGGCACAGATTTGAGCAAGATCTGGATGTAGAAGAACATGACCAAACGCAACAAAGGTTACACATCCAGAAGGAAACGGGGAGGATACAAACCATCCCTCCACTCAAATCGAAACGAAAACTAGCCTTCCAAGAAACTGAAATGCAACTGAAAGCCAAAGTGGTTAGAGACAAGTCGCCACCACCACCACAGTTCTCACCACAACCATCCCCACTGCAATCACCACACTTGTCACCAGTGGGGACACACCGATGGCGCAGTCACCCACACATACTGGGATGACCCAAGATGATGCGGATCCCTGGGATCTATACGACCCACCTATATCGAACAACAGCCCTGAGTGTTATCCAACCAAGCCTTCACCACCAGAGGACAGTACAGCATATACGCAAGTACTAGCCAGGGCAGCTACGTTCCACAACGTAACAATGCACCCGGAACCAGTGGAGGATGACTTCCTTTTCAACACTCTGGCATCCACTCACGCATCCTATCAAAGTCTGCCAATGCTACTGGGTATGCTCAAACACGCACAACAGGTTTTCCAAGAGCCTGTAAAGGGGAGAGCTATCACGCCAAGGGTCGAAAAGAAATTTAAACCGCCCCCGTCAGACCCAGTGTTTATAACTCAACAGCTCCCTCTGGACTCAGTGGTTGTGGGGGCTGCAAGGAAAAGGGCAAACTCACAATCATCAGGGGATGCCCCACCACCTGATAAAGAGAGTTGAAAGTTTGACGCAGCGGGCAAGAGAGTGGTATCACAAGCAGCCAATCAATGGTGAATTGCAAACTCGCAAGCCGTACTTGCACACTACGACAGGGCACACTGGGACGAAATGCAAGACATCATCCAGCATTTGCCCAAGGAACACCAAAAACGTGCCCAACAAGTAGTTGAAGAGGGACAGGCCATATCGAACAATCAAATACGGTCTGCCTTAGACTCTGCAGATACAGTAGCACGGACTGTCAACACAGCTGTAACGATTCGAAGGCATGCATGGCTGCAAAGTTCTGTATTTAAACCAGAAATACAACAGGCGGTACTAAATATCAGTTGTTTGGGCCGGAGGCTGATACCGCGATCGAGAAAATGAAAAAAGACACGGACACGGCCAAAGCCATGGGCGCGCTCTACTCCTCACAGTACAGAGGCACATTTAGGAAACCACAGTTTAGGGGGGTGGTTTCGACAACAGACACCTGAACCATCCACCTCCCAAACAAAACCCACCTACCAGTCGCAATACCAAAGAGGGTGGTTTTGTGGTTCCTACAGAGGACAATTCCCAAGAGGAAGAGGGGAAATTCTAGCCCTCCAAACCAAGCCCTAGCGAACGGTGACTTCAATGTCACACTACCCCAACACTTATCACCAGTGGGGGGGAGGCTAAACAAATACTACCACAATTGGACACACATTACCACAGACACGTGGGTCCTATCAATTATCCAACATGGTTATTGCATAGAATTCACAACATTCCCTCCAGATGTGCCACCAAAACCGCGCAGATTGTCTCCACAACACTTAGACCTACTACAAATAGAGGTCCAAGCACTGCTACAAAAACAAGCCATAGAGCTAGTACCCTATCACCAGAAGGGAACAGGCGTTTACTCCCTGTATTTCCTTATCCCACAAAAGGACAAAACACTAAGGCCTATCTTAGATCTCAGAACACTGAATCTCTTCATCAAATCAGATCATTTCCACATGGTAACACTTCAGGACGTAGTTCCCTTATTTAAAAAAAGGAGAATACACATGACACCACTGGATCTCAAAGATGCGTATTTTCACATACCCATCCATCCGTCTCACAGGAAATACCTCAGGTTTGTAATACAAGGCAAACATTATCAATTCAAAGTGCTACCATTCGGAATAACAGCTCCCAGAGTATTTACAAAATGCCTAGCCATAGTAGCAGCTCTTATAAGGAAGACAGCACATGCACGTATTCCCATATTTGGACGATTGGCTAATAAAAGCCAACACTCAGCAACAATGTCAATTTCACACGCAATACGTCATAGATATTCTACACAAACTAGGGTTTTCTATAAATTACCAAAAATCATCCCATATACAACAATACTTGGGAGCAACACTCAACACACAAAGAGCAATTTCCACTACAAGTCCACAAAGAGTTCAGTCGTTCCAAAATGTAAGACAAAGCATACAACCAAACCAACAATACACGGTAAGGTTTGTGATGAAACTACTAGGCATAATGTCCTCATGCATAGCTATTGTCCCAAACGCAAGACTACACATGCGGCCCTTACAGCAGTGCCTAGCAAAACAATGGACGCAGGCACAGGGTCAACTCCAAGATCTAGTGTTGATATACTGCCAAACACACTCTTCGCTTCAATGGTGAAACCCTGTAAATTTAAACAAAGGGCAGCCTTTTCAAGACCCAGTGCCTCACGCCATTATCACAACAGACGCTTCCATGATTGGGTGGGGAGCACACCTCAACAATCACAGCATACAAGGTCAATGAGCCAATCAACAAAAACTACTTCACATAAATCACTTGGAACTGCTAGCAGTATTTCTAGCATTAAAAGCGTTTCAACCACTTCTAGCCCACAAACACATTCTTGTCAAGACAGACAATATGACAACAATGTATTATTTAAACAAACGGGGGGGGACACACTCGTCACAGCTGTGTCTCTTAGCACAAAGAATTTGGCATTGGGCAATTCACAACAACATTTGCCTGATAGCACAATACATACCAGGCATTCAAAATCAGTTGGCCGACAATCTCAGTCGAGATCAACAGCAGACTCACGAATGGGAAATACATCCCCAGATTCTACAAGATCACTTCTACTGCTGGGGGCCACCAAACATAGAACTATTTGCAACAAAAGAAAACGCAAAATGCCAAAACTTGGCGTCCAGGTACCCACACCCTCAGTCCAAGGGCAATGCTCTATGGATCAGCTGGTCAGGGATATTTGCTCATGCTTTTCCCCCTCTCCTGCTCATTCCTTATCTGGTCAACAAACTGAGTCAAAACAATCTCAAACTAATACTTATAGCACCAACGTGGGCTCGCCAACCATGGTACACCACACTGTTGGACCTATCTGTGGTACCCCACATCAAACTACAAAACAGACCAGATCTGTTACCACAACACACAACAGATCAGACATCCGAATCCAGCATCGCTCAACCTAGCAATATGGCTCCTGAAGTCTTAGAATTTGGATATCTAAACCTGTTTAAAGAATGTATGGAGGTCATTAAAAAAGCAAGAAAACCCACAACCAGACATTGTTACGCTAACAAATGGAAAAGATGTGTTTGTTACTGCCAGGCTAATAAGATTACGCCACTAGACGCCTCCACACAAAACATTGTAAGTTACTTACTACACTTTCAAAAGTCCAATCTAGCCTTCTCTTCCATTAAAATACATCTCACTGCAATATCTGCTTATCTGCAGATTAAACATACAAAATCCCTTTTTCAAATTCCAGTTATTAAAGCCTTTATGGAAGGACTAAAAAGAATCATACCCCCTAGGACACCACCAGTGCCTTCATGGAATCTTAATATTGTGTTAACACAACTCATGGGCCCAGCATTTGAACCCATGCATTCTTGTCAAATCCCATTTTTAACTTAGAAAGTAGCCTTTTTAATAGCCATCACTTCACTTAGAAGAGTCAGCGAAATACAGGCGTTTACTATTCAAGAACCCTTTATACAAATACATAAACATAAGGTGGTTCTCCGTAAAATCCACAATTCTTACCAAAAGTCATATCAACTTGTCATCTAAATCAAACGGTAGAACTCCCAGTCTTCTTCCCACAGCCAGACTCAGTAGCAGAAAGGGCATTACATACGTTACATAAAAAGAGCGCTAATGTATTACATTGACAGAACAAAACAATTTTGAAAAACAAAAAAATTGTTCGTAGCATTCCAAAAACCACATGCAGGTAACCCCATATCCAAACAGGGCATTGCCAGATGGATTGTCATATGCATACAAACCTGTTACCTAAAAGCTAAAAGAGAATTACCCATTACTCCAAGTGCACATTCCACTAGAAAGAAAGGCGCCACAATGGCTTTTCTTGGTAATATACCTATGACAGAAATTTGTAAGGCAGCCACTTGGTCTACGCCTCATACATTTGCTAAGCATTACTGTGTAGATGTGTTAGCAGCCACATTAGGACAGGCTGTACTAAGAACATTATTTCAGACAACTTCAACTCCTACAGGCTAGCCACCGCTTTTGGGGAGATTACTGCTTTGTAGTCTATGCATAGCATGTGTATCTGCAGCTACACATGCCATCGAACGGAAAATGTCACTTACCCAGTGTACATCTGTTCATGGCATGTTGCGCTGCAGATTCACATGCGCCCTCCCACCTCCCCTGGAGCCTGTAGCCGTTTTAGTTGCATTCAAATTGTATATATGTAAAACATTTTTTTATTTTATTGACTTTAATACTTTATGTACATACAAATTTACTCCATTGCATGGGCACCTCTAGTATCCTTACTTTAACAACTCCTACCTCACCCTCTGCGGGGAAAACAATCTAAGATGGAGTCGACGCCCATGCGCAATGGAGCCAAAAGGGAGGAGTCACTCGGTCCTGTGATTCGAAAAGACTTCTTCAAAGAAAAACAACTTGTAACACTCCGAGCCCAACACTAGATGGCAGGAACAGTGCACAGCATGTGAATCTGCAGCGCAACATGCCATGAACAGATGTACACTGGGTAAGTGACATTTTCCATATATATATATATATATATATATATATATATATATATATATATATATATATATATATATATATAATATACATATTCCATGTGCATGGACATCTCTTTTCTTTATACTCTATCACTCCTACCTTACCCTCTGCTGGAAAACAATCTAACATGGAGTCAATGCCCATGCGCAATGGAGCCGAAGAGGAGGAGTCACTCGATCCTGTGGCTCGACAATACTTCTTCGAAGAAAAACAACTTGTAACACTCCGAGCACATCACTAGATAGCAGAATATGCATAGCATGTACATCTGCAGCGGAACATGCCACAAACTGATGTACACTTTATATATATAATCTCAAAACAAATCCCTTTCAGGGTTAGAGTGACACATAATTTATGCAAAAAAATAGAGAACTCTGGGAAGTTCCCAGGTTTAGGTGGAAAGCAGCTCTAGTAAGGAGCACCCTGCAACACCAGCGACACTCTAGATTCGCTCACCTCAAATGTCTGTTTATCTAGTGTAGGAAGTTGGCTCGGTATGTACTATTTCAAAGTAAGAAATAGCATGCACAGAGTCCAAGGGTTCCCCTTAGAGGTAAGATAGTGGCAAAAAGAGATAATTCTAATGCTCTATTTTGTGGTAGTGTGGTCGAGCAGTAGGCTTATCAGAGGGTAGTGTTAAGCATTTGTTGTACACACACAGGCAATAAATGAGGAACACACACTCAGAGACAACTCCAGGCCAATAGGTTTTTGTATAGAAAAATATATTTTCTTAGATTATTTTAAGAATCACAGGTTCAATATTTACAAACAAAACTTTAAATGAAAGGTATTTCACTTAGGAACTTTGAATTAGCAAAATAGCATATACAGTTTTCACACAAATGACATATAGCTATTTTAAAACTAGTGTAGGAAAGTACCTTCTTGCCTGGCATGTTACCCCAATATTTCACTGTATATATATGTTGTTTTAGTTGTATGTGTCACTGGGACCCTGCCAACCAGGGCCCCAGTGCTCATAAGTGTGCCCTGTATGTGTTACCTGTGTTATGACTAACTGTCTCACTGAGGCTCTGCTATCCAGAACCTCAGTGGTTATGCTCTCTCATGTCTTTCCAAATTGTCACTAACAGGCTAGTGACCAAGTTCACCAATTTACATTGGCATACTGGAACACCCTTATAATTCCCTGGTATATGGTACTGAGGTACCCAGGGTATTGGGGTTCCAGGAGATCCCTATGGGCTGCAGCATTTCTTGTGCCACCCATAGGGATATCTGACAATTCTTACACAGGCCTGCCAGTGCAGCCTGAGTGAAATAACGTCCACGTTATTTCACAGCCATTTACCACTGCACTTAAGTAACTTATAAGTCACCTATATGTCTAACCTTTACCTGGTAAAGGTTGGGTGCTAAGTTACTTAGTTTGTGGGCAACCTGGCACTAGGCAAGGTGCTCCCACATTGTTTAGGGCAAATTACCCGGACTTTGTGAGTGCGGGGACACCATTACACGCGTGCACTATACATATGTCACAACATATGTATAGCGTCACAATGGTAACTCCGAACATGACCATGTAACATGTCTAAGATCATGGAATTGTCACCCCAATGCCATTCTGGCATTGGGGAGACAATTCCATGATCCCCCGAGTCTCTAGCTCTGACCCGGGTACTGCCAAACTACCTTTCCCGGGGTTTCACTGCAGCTGCTGCTGCTGCCAACCCCTCAGACAGGTTTCTGCCCTCCTGGGGTCCAGCCAGGCTTGGCCCAGGAAGGCAGAACAAAGGACTTCCTCAGAGAGAGGGTGTTACACCCTCTCCCTTTGGAAAAAGGTGTCAGGGCTGGGGAGGAGTAGCCTCCCCCAGCCTCTGGAAATGCTTTGATGGGCACAGATTGTGCCCATCTCTACATAAGGCAGTCTACACCGGTTCTGGGATCCCCCAGCCCTGCTCTGCCGTGAAACTGGACAAAGGAAAGGGGAGTGACCACTCCCCTGACCTGCACCTCCCCTGGGAGGTGCCCAGAGCTCCTCCAGTGTGCTCCAGACCTCTGCCATCTTGGAAACAGAGGTGCTGCTGGCACACTGGACTGCTCTGAGTGGCCAGTGCCAGCAGGTGATGTCAGAGACTCCTTCTGATAGGCTCCTTCAGGTGTTAGTAGCCTATCCTCTCTCCTAAGTAGCCAAACCTCCTTTTCTTGCTATTTAGGGTCTCTGCTTTGGGGAATTCTTTAGATAACGAATGCAAGAGCTCATCAGAGTTCCTCTGCATCTCTCTCTTCACCTTCTGCCAAGGAATCGACTGCTGACCGCGCTGGAAGCCTGCAAAACTGCAACAAAGTAGCAAAGACGACTACTGCCACCTTGTAACTCTGATCCGGCCGCCTTCTCGACTGTTTTCCTGGTGGTGCATGCTGTGGGGGTAGTCTGCCTCCTCTCTGCACTAGAAGCTCTGAAGAAATCTCCCGTGGGTCGACGGAATCTTCCCCCTGCAACCGCAAGCACCAAAGAACTGCATCACCGGTCCTCTGGGTCTCCTCTCAGCACGACGAGCGAGGTCCCTTAAACTCAGCAACTCTGTCCAAGTGACTCCCACAGTCCAGTGACTCTTCAGTCCAAGTTTGGTGGAGGTAAGTCCTTGCCTCCCCACGCTAGACTGCATTGCTGGGAACCGCGTGTTTTGCAGCTACTCCGGCTCCTCTGCACTCTTCCAGGATTTCCTTTGTGCACAGCCAAGCCTGGGTCCCCAGCACTCTAACCTGCAGTGCACGACCTCCTGTACTTGTCCTCTGGCGTCGTGGGACCTTCCTTTGTGACTTCGGGTGAGCTCCGGTTCACTCCACTTTGTAGTGCCTGTTCCGGCACTTCTACGGGTGCTGCTTGCTTCTGAGTGGGCTCTTTGTCTTGCTGGACGCCCCCTCTGTCTCCTCACGCAATTGGCGACATCCTGGTCCCTCCTGGGCCACAGCAGCATCCAAAAACCCTAACCGCAACCCTTGCAGCTAGCAAGGCTTGTTTGCGGTCTTTCTGCACGGAAACACCTCTGCACGACTCTTCACGACGTGGGACATCCATCCTCCAAAGGGGAAGTTTCTAGCCCGTCGTTCTTGCAGAATCCACAGCTTCTACCATCTGGTGGCAGCTTCTTTGCACCCACAGCTGGCATTTCCTGGGCATCTGCCCACTCCTGACTTGATCGTGACTCTTGAACTTGGTCCCCTTGTTCCACAGGTACTCTCGTCAGGAAATCCATCGTTGTTGCATTGCTGGTGTTGGTCTTCCTTGCAGAATTCCCCTATCATGACTTCTGTGCTCTTTGGGGAACTTAGGTGCACTTTGCACCCACTTTTCAGGGTCTTGGGGAGGGCTATTTTTCTAACCCTCACTGTTTTCTTACAGCCCCAGCGACCCTCTACAAGGTCACATAGGTTTGGGGTCCATTCGTGGTTTGCATTCCACTTCTAGAGTATATGGTTTGTGTTGCCCCTATCCCTATGTGCCCCCATTGCATTCTATTGTGACTATACATTGTTTGCACTGTTTTCTGTTGCTATTACTGCATATTTTGGTATTGTGTACATATATCTTGTGTATATTAGCTATCCTCATACTGAGGGTACTCACTGAGATACTTTGGCATATTGTCATAAAAATAAAGTACCTTTATTTTTAGTATATCTGTGTATTGTGTTTTCTTATGATATTGTGCATATGACACTAGTGGTACTGTAGGAGCTTCACTCGTCTCCTAGTTCAGCCTAAGCTGCTCTGCTAAGCTACCTTTTCTATCAGCCTAAGCTGCTAGACACCCCTTTACACTAATAAGGGATACCTGGGCCTGGTGCAAGGTGTAAGTACCCCTTGGTACCCACTACAAGCCAGTCCAGCCTCCTACATTGGTTGTGCAGCGGTGGGATAAGTACTTGCAACTACTTACCACTTTGTCATATTGTACTTTTCATAAGAGAAAAATATACAAAACAAGTTCAGTGTATCTACACCTAACCAAAAAAAGTTGCTTTTCTTCTCTTACTCTTTTTCTTAGTGCTGAAAAGTACCTCTAAAACTTTCAAAAAGTTCTTAAAAAGTTGAAAAAGTTTTTTTTCTGTTCTTTAAAAAGTTCTAAAAACTTTTTCTTTCTTTTTCTGTCCCTTAAACTCTTGTCTATCATGTCTGGTACAGGCCAAACTCTTGATCTGGCCAGCATAGCTTATGACAACCTTAGCTTGAAGGAAGCAAGGAGTCTCTGCTTAGATAGAGGTTTAGGGGTAGGGAAGAATCCCTCAAGACAACTGTTAGTTAATATGCTCATTGAACAAGATAAGACCATAGTTGGCACTTCTGGTGAGAAATTAGCTGATGGTTCCCACTCTGATTCTGGGGCACCCCCAGTGAAAGATTTGGGAGGGAACCTTCCCAACCTGACCCTTAGCAGGCCACCTAGCATAGCTGGTACTGATGTAAATTCACATCACAGTAAGAGTGTTACTTGTCATAGTAGGAGTGTTACTTCTGTAGGCCAGAATGTTAGAGTGCCATCTGTTAGGAAACGGTCTCCCTCTGTTCATTCTCACCATTCTTCTGTGTCAAGGCATGCCCAACCCACCCACCCTGATGACAGAGTGTTAGAAAGGGAGCTCAATAGATTGAGAGTGGAAGAATCCAGGCTGAAGCTCAAGAAGCAACCGTTGGATTTAGATAGGCAAGCCTTTGATTTAGAAAAAGAAAGGCAGAGGTTGGGGTTAGGACCCCATGGTGGCAGCAGCAGTATTCCAAATAGTCATCCGGCAAAAGAGCATGATTCTAGGAATCTGCACAAGATAGTTCCCCCTTACAAGGTGGGGGATGACATTAACAAGTGGTTTGCTGCACTTGAGAGGGCCTGTGTTGTACAGGAGGTCCCTCAAAGGCAGTGGGCTGCTATCCTATGGCTATCTTTCAGTGGAAAGGGTAGGGATAGGCTCCTTACTGTTAAGGAAAGTGATGCCAATAATTTTACAGTTCTTAAGAATGCACTCCTAGATGGTTATGGCTTAACCACTGAACAGTACAGGATGAAGTTCAGAGAAACCAAAAAGGAGTCTTCACAAGACTGGGTAGACTTTGTTGACCATTCAGTGAAGGCCTTGGAGGGGTGGTTACATGGCAGTAAAGTTTCTGACTATGAAAGCCTGTATAACTTAATCCTGAGAGAGCATATTCTTAATAATTGTTTGTCTGATTTGTTACACCAGTACCTGGTAGACTCTGATCTGACCTCTCCCCAAGAATTGGGAAAGAAGGCAGACAAATGGGTCAGAACAAGGGTGAACAGAAAAGTTCATACAGGGGGTGACAAGGATGGCAAGAAGAAGGATGGTAAGTCTTCTGACAAGGGTGGGGACAAATCTAAAAATGAGTCTTCATCAGGCCCACAAAAACACTCTGGTGGGGGTGGTGGGCCCAAATCCTCTTCAAATCAAAACAAAGAAAAGAAAAGAAACCATGGTGCTATTTATGTAAAATAAAAGGCCATTGGACAACAGATCCCAGTTGTCCAAAGAAAAGCACCAAGCCTCCTACCACTACAACCCCTGCTGTTACACCTAGTGCCCCTAGTAATAGCAGTGGTGGTGGGAGCAAACCTACTAATAGCCAATCCAAGGGAGTAGCTGGGCTCACTTTTGGTAACTTAGTTGGGGTTGGTCTTGTTAGGGAGACCACAGAGGCTGTGTTAGTCTCTGAGGGGGCTATTGATTTAGCCACCTTGGTTGCTTGTCCCCTTAATATGGATAAGTACAAGCAACTACCCCTAATAAATGGTGTTGAGGTTCAGGCCTACAGGGACACAGATGCCAGTGTTACAATGGTAATAGAGAAACTGGTCCACCCTGAACAACACCTACTTGGTCACCAGTACCAAGAAACCGATGCTCATAACAACACTCTTAGCCACCCCATGGCTGTTGTGAATCTCAACTGGGGGGGGGGGTTACTGGTCCAAAGAAAGTTGTGGTTGCCTCAGATTTACCTGTAGACTGTCTACTAGGGAACGATTTAGAGACATCAGCTTGGGCAGAAGTGGAGTTGGAGGCTCATGCAGCAATGCTGGGCATTCCAGGGCATATTTTTGCTTTAACTAGGGCTCAGGCCAAAAAGCAAAAAGGACAGGGTGACTTGGATCCTGGAAGAATGGACCAAGTGCTCCCTAAAGCTAGGGTTAGTAAAGGTAAAACACTACCTACTATCCCTCCCTCTACAGTGGATTCAACTTCTGAGGAAGAAGAATTTCCACCCTGTGCAGAACCTACACCAGAGGAGCTGGAAGCAGACACTGCTGAGCTTTTGGGTGAAGGGGGGCCTGCCAGGGAGGGGCTGAGTGTGGCACAGCATACCTGTCCCACACTATAGGGTCTAAGGCAGCAAGCTGTCAAACAAGCAAATGGAGATGTCAGTGACTCTCACAGAGTTTACTGGGAGGACAACCTTTTGTATACTGAAGCAAGGGATCCAAAACCTGGAGCTGTCAGGAGATTGGTGATTCCTCAGGAATACAGAAAGTTCCTCCTAACTCTAGCCCACGACATTCCCTTAGCTGGACATTTGGGGCAAATGAAAACTTGGGACAGGCTTGTCCCCTTGTTTCATTGGCCTAGAATGTCAGAGGACACAAAGGAATTTTGTAAGTCCTGTGAAACCTGTCAAGCCAGTGGCAAGACAGGTGGCACCCCAAAGGCACCCCTTATTCCACTGCCTGTGGTTGGGGTTCCCTTTGAAAGGATAGGGGTTGACATAGTTGGCCCCCTTGACCCTCCTACTGCTTCAGGCAATAGGTTTATCTTGGTGGTAGTGGACCATGCCACCAGATATCCCGAAGCAATCCCTCTAAGGACCACTACAGCTCCTGCAGTGGCAAAGGCCCTCCTGGGAATCTTTTCCAGGGTGGGCTTCCCAAAAGAGGTGGTATCAGACAGGGGAAGCAATTTCATGTATGCTTACTTAAAGGCCATGTGGAAGGAATGTGGTGTGATATACAAGTTCACCACACCCTATCATCCACAAACAAATGGACTGGTTGAGAGGTTTAATAAAACTCTCAAAGGAATGATAATGGGACTCCCTGAAAAACTCCGCAGGAGATGGGATGTCCTGTTACCTTGCCTCCTTTTTGCTTACAGGGAGGTACCCCAAAAAGGAGTGGGCTTCAGCCCCTTTGAACCCCTATTTGGAAACCCTGTAAGAGGTCCTCTAACACTTGTGAAGGAGGGTTGGGAACAACCTTTAAAAGCTCCTAAGCAAGACATAGTGGACTATGTACTTGGCCTAAGATCTAGGATGGCTGAGTACATGAAAAAGGCCAGTAAAAACCTTCAGGCCAGCCAAGAGCTCCAAAAGCAATGGCATGACCAGAAGGCTGTTTTGGTTCAGTACCAACCAGGGCAGAAAGTGTGGGTCTTGGAGACTGTGGCCCCAAGAGCACTCCAAGACAAATGGAGTGGACCCCACATAATTGTTGAGAAAAAGGGTGAATTCACCTACTTAGTTGACTTAGGCACTGCCAGGAGTCCCCTTAGGGTGCTCCAAGTCAATCGCCTGAAACCCTACTATGACAGGGCTGATCTCACCCTGCTCATGGCAACAGATGAAGGACAGGAAGAAGAGAGTGACCCTCTCCCTGATCTCTTCTCTTCCACAGAACAAGATGCTCTAGTGGAAGGTGTAGTTCTGGCAGATTGTCTTACTGCTGAGCAGAAAGACCACTGCATAAATCCCCTGGGTCAGTTTTCTGAACTCTTTTCTACTGTGCCAGGCACCACTTCTTGGTGTGAGCACACTATAGATACTGGAGACAGCTTGCCTGTCAAAAGTAAGATCTATAGGAAGCCTGACCATGTCAGGGACTGCATAAAACAAGAGGTTCAGAAAATGCTTGAACTGGGAGTTGTTGAGCACTCTGAACGTCCATGGGCCTCTCCTGTGGTACTTGTACCAAAACCTCATTCCAAGGATGGAAAGAAGGAAATGAGATTTGTGTAGACTATAGAGGTCTCAACCAAGTAACCAAAACTGATGCTCACCCTATACCCAGGGCAGATGAGCTAATAGATACACTGGCATCTGCCAAGTATCTAAGCACCTTTGATTTGACTGCAGGGTATTGGCAGATCAAGTTATCAGAGGATGCAAAAGCAAAAACTGCATTTTCCACCATTGGAGGGCACTACCAAGTCACAGTAATGCCTTTTGGGTTGAAGAATGTACCTGCCACTTTTCAGAGGTTGTTGAATACAGTCCTGCAAGGGCTGGAAACTTTTAGTGCAGCATATCTAGATGAAATAGCTGTCTTTAGCTCCAGCTGGGATGATCACCTGGTCCACCTATGGAAAGTTTTAGAGGCCCTGCAAAAGGAAGGCCTCACTATCAAGGCTTCAAAGTGCCAGACAGGGCAGGGGAAAGTGGTTTATCTGGGACACCTTGTAGGTGGAGAACAGATTGCACCACTTCAGGGGAAAATCCAAACTATTATAGATTGGGTTCCCCCTACAACTCAGACTCAGGTGAGAGCCTTTTTAGGCCTCACTGGGTACTACAGGAGGTTCAAAAAGAACTATGGCTCCATTGCAGCCCCTCTTAATGACCTCACATCTAAGAAAATGCCTAAAAAGGTATTATGGACAGCAAACTGTCAGAAAGCTTTTGAGGAGCTGAAGCAGGCCATGTGCTCTGCACCTGTCCTGAAAAGCCCCTGTTACTCCAAAAAATTAATTGTCCAAACTGATGCATCTGAATTAGGGGTAGGGGCAGTCTTATCACAACTCAATTCTGAGGGCCAGGATCAACCTGTTGCTTTTATCAGCAGGAGGTTGACCCCTAGAGAAAAGCGTTGGTCTGCCATAGAGAGGGAGGCCTTTGCTGTGGTCTGGGCACTGAAGAAGTTGAGGCCATATCTGTTTGGCACTCACTTCATTGTTCAGACAGACCACAAACCTCTACTTTGGCTAAAGCAAATGAAAGGTGAAAATCCTAAATTGTTGAGGTGGTCCATATCCCTACAGGGAATGGACTATACAGTGGAACATAGACCTGGGAGTACCCACTCCAATGCAGATGGACTCTCCAGATATTTCCACTTAGACAATGAAGACTCATCAGGTCATGGCTAGTCTTATTGTCCTTCGTTTGGGGGGGGAGGGGGTTGTGTAGGAAAGTACCATCTTGCCTGGCATGTTACCCCCATATTTCACTGTATATATGTTGTTTTAGTTGTATGTGTCGAGCAGTAGGCTTATCAGAGGGTAGTGTTAAGCATTTGTTGTACACACACAGGCAATAAATGAGGAACACACACTCAGAGACAACTCCAGGCCAATAGGTTTTTGTATAGAAAAATATATTTTCTTAGATTATTTTAAGAACCACAGGTTCAATATTTACAAACAAAACTTTAAATGAAAGGTATTTCACTTAGGAACTTTGAATTAGCAAAATAGCATATACAGTTTTCACACAAATGACATATAGCTATTTTAAAACTAGTGTAGGAAAGTACCTTCTTGCCTGGCATGTTACCCCAATATTTCACTGTATATATATGTTGTTTTAGTTGTATGTGTCACTGGGACCCTGCCAACCAGGGCCCCAGTGCTCATAAGTGTGCCCTGTATGTGTTACCTGTGTTATGACTAACTGTCTCACTGAGGCTCTGCTATCCAGAACCTCAGTGGTTATGCTCTCTCATGTCTTTCCAAATTGTCACTAACAGGCTAGTGACCAAGTTCACCAATTTACATTGGCATACTGGAACACCCTTATAATTCCCTAGTATATGGTACTGAGGTACCCAGGGTATTGGGGTTCCAGGAGATCCCTATGGGCTGCAGCATTTCTTGTGCCACCCATAGGGAGATCTGACAATTCTTACACAGGCCTGCCAGTGCAGCCTTAATGAAATAACGTCCACGTTATTTCACAGTCTTTTACCACTGCACTTAAGTTACTAACTTATAAGTCACCTATATGTCTAACCTTTACCTGGTAAAGGTTGGGTGCTAAGTTACTTAGTGTGTGGGCACCCTGGCACTAGCCAAGGTGCTCCCACATTGTTTAGGGCAAATTCCCCGGACTTTGTGAGTGCGGGGACACCATTACGCGTGTGCACTATACATATGTCACGACATATGTATAGCGTCACAATGGTAACTCCGAACATGGCCATGTAATATGTCTAAGATCATGGAATTGTCACCCCAATGCCATTCTGGCATTGGGGAGACAATTCCATGATCCCCCGAGTCTCTAGCTCAGACCCGGGTACTGCCAAACTACCTTTCCCGGGGTTTCACTGCAGCTGCTGCCAACCCCTCAGACAGGTTTCTGCCCTCCTGGGGTCCAGCCAGGCTTGGCCCAGGAAGGCAGAACAAAGGACTTCCTCAGAGAGAGGGTGTTACACCCTCTCCCTTTGGAAAAAGGTGTCAGGGCTGGGGAGGAGTAGCCTCCCCCAGCCTCTGGAAATGCTTTGATGGGCACAGATGGTGCCCATCAAAGCATAAGCCAGTCTACACCGGTTCCAGGATCCCCCAGCCCTGCTCTGTCGCGAAACTGGACAAAGGAAAGGGGAGTGACCACTCCCCTGACCTGCACCTCCCCTGGGAGGTGCCCAGAGCTCCTCCAGTGTGCTCCAGACCTCTGCCATCTTGGAAACAGAGGTGCTGCTGGCTGGTGACGTCAAAGACTCCTTCTGATAGGCTCCTTCAGGTGTTAGTAGCCTATCCTCTCTCCTAAGTACCCAAACCTCCTTTTCTGACTGTTTAGGGTCTCTGCTTTGGGGAATTCTTTAGATAACGAATGCAAGAGCTCATCAGAGTTCCTCTGCATCTCTCTCTTCACCTTCTGCCAAGGAATCGACTGCTGACCGCGCTGGAAGCCTGCAAAACTGCAACAAAGTAGCAAAGACGACTACTGCGACCTTGTAACGCTGATCCGGCCGCCTTCTCGACTGTTTTCCTGGTGGTGCATGCTGTGGGGGTAGTCTGCCTCCTCTCTGCACTAGAAGCTCTGAAGAAATCTCTGTGGGTCGACGGAATCTTCCCCCTGCAACCGCAGGCACCAAAAAACTGCATCACCGGTCCTCTGGGTCTCCTCTCAGCATGACGAGCGAGGTCCCTTAAACTCAGCAACTCTGTCCAAGTGACTCCCACAGTCCAGTGACTCTTCAGTCCAAGTTTGGTGGAGGTAAGTCCTTGCCTCCCCACGCTAGACTGCATTGCTGGGAACCGCGTGTTTTGCAGCTACTCCGGCTCCTGTGCACTCTTCCAGGATTTCCTTTGTGCACAACCAAGCCTGGGTCCCCAGCACTCTAACCTGCAGTGCACGACCTCCTGAGTTGTCCTCCGGCGTCGTGGGACCTTCCTTTGTGACTTCGGGTGAGCTCCGGTTCACTCCACTTTGTAGTGCCTGTTCCGGCACTTCTGCGGGTGCTGCTTGCTTCTGAGTGGGCTCTTTGTCTTGCTGGGCGCCCCCTCTGTCTTTTCATGCAATTGGCAACATCCTGGTCCCTCCTAGGCCACAGCAGCATCCAAAAACTCTAACCGCAACCCTTGCAGCTAGCAAGGCTTGTTTGCGGTCTTTCTGCACGGAAACACCTCTGCCCGACTCTTCACGACGTGGGACATCCATCCTCCAAAGGGGAAGTTTCTAGCCCTTGTCGTTCTTGCAGAATCCACAGCTTCTACCATCTGGTGGCAGCTTCTTTGCACCCACAGCTGGCATTTCCTGGGCATCTGCCCACTCCCGACTTGATCGTGACTCTTGGACTTGGTCCCCTTGTTCCACAGGTACTCATCAGGAAATCCATCGTTGTTGCATTGCTGGTGTTGTTCTTCCTTGCAGAATTCCCCGATCACGACTTCTGTGCTCTTTGGGGAACTTAGGTGCACTTTGCACCCACTTTTCAGGGTCTTGGGGTGGGCTATTTTTCTAACCCTCGCTGTTTTCTTACAGTCCCAGCAACCCTCTACAAGGTCACATAGGTTTGGGGTCCATTCGTGGTTCGCATTCCACTTCTAGAGTATATGGTTTGTGTTGCCCCTATCCCTATGTGCCCCCATTGCATTCTATTGTGACTATACATTGTTTGCACTTTTTTCTATTGCTATTACTGCATATTTTGGTATTGTGTACATATATCTTGTGTATATTAGCTATCCTCATACTGAGGGTACTCACTGAGATACTTTGCCATATTGTCATAAAAATAAAGTACCTTTATTTTTAGTATATCTGTGTATTGTGTTTTCTTATGATATTGTGCATATGACACTAGTGGTACTGTAGGAGCTTCACTCATCTCCTAGTTCAGCCTAAGCTGCTCTGCTAAGCTACCTTTTCTATCAGCCTAAGCTGCTAGACACCCCTCTACACTAATAAGGGATACCTGGGCCTGGTGCAAGGTGTAAGTACCCCTTGGTACCCACTACAAGCCAGTCCAGCCTCCTACAACTAGACAGTGCAATTTTCAACAGTTCCTGGGGGAGGTAAGTGTTTGTTAGTTTTGCAGGTAAGTAAACCACCTACAGGGTTCAAAGTTGGGTCCAAAGTAGCCCACTGTTGGAGGTTCAGAGCAACCCCAAAGTTACCACACCAACAGCTCAGGGCGTGTCCGGTGCAGAGGTCAAAGTGGTGCCCAAAACGCATAGGCTTCAATGGAGAAGGGGCTGCCCCGGTTCCAGTCTGCCTGCAGGTAAGTACCCGCGTCTTCGGAGGGCAGACCAGGGGGGTTTTGTAGGGCACCGGGGGGGACACAAGTCAGCACAGAAAGTACACCCTCAGCGGCACGGGGGCGGCCGGGTGCAGTGTGCAAACAGGCGTCGGGTTCACAATAGGTTTCAATGGGAGACCAAGGGGTCTCTTCAGCGATGCAGGCAAGTGGGGGTGGCTCCTCGGGGTAGCCACCACCTGGGCAAGGGAGAGGGCCACCTGGGGGTCGCTCCTGCACTGAATGTCTGATCCTTCAGGTCCTGGGGGCTGCGGGTGCAGTGTCTTTACCAGGCGTCGGGTCTTTGAAGCAGGCAGTCGCGGTCAGGGGGAGCCTCAGGATTCCCTCTGCAGGCGTCGCTGTGGGGGCTCAGGGGGGGTCAACTCTGGCTACTCACTGTCTCGTAGTCGCCGGGGAGTCATCCCTGTGGTGTTTGTTCTCCACAAGTCGAGCTGGGGGCGTTGGGTACAGAGTGCAAAGTCTCACGCTTCCGGCGGGAAACGTGTGTTGTTTCAAAGTTGCGTCTTTGTTGCAAAGTAGCAGTCTTTGTGGAACAGAGCCGCTGTCCTCAGGAGTTCTTGGTCCTTCTAGATGCAGGGTAGTCCTCTGAGGCTTCAGAGTTTGCTGGACCCTGTGGAATGAGTCGCTGGAGCAGTGTCCTTAGAAGTGGGGAGACAGGCCGGTAGAGCTGGGGCCAAAGCAGTTGGTGTCTCCGTCTTCTCTGCAGGTTTTCAGCTCAGCAGACCTTCTTTTTAGGTTGCAGGAAATCTATCTTGCTGTGTTCTGGGAGCCCCTAAATACTCGATTTAGGGGTGTGTTTAGGTCTGGGGGGTTAGTAGCCAATGGCTACTAGCCCTGAGGGTGGCTAGACCCTCTTTGTGCCTCCTCCCTGAGGGGAGGGGGGCACATCCCTAATCCTATTGGGGGAATCCTCCATCTGCAAGATGGAGGATTTCTAAAAGTCAGTCTCACCTCAGCTCAGGACACCTTAGGGGCTGTCCTGACTGGCCAGTGACTCCTCCTTGTTTTTCTCATTATCTCCTCCAGCCTTGCCGCCGAAAGTGGGGCCGTGGCCGGAGGGGGTGGGCAACTCCAGTAGCTGGAGTGTCCTGGGGTGCTGTAACAAAGGGGGTGAACCTTTGAGGCTCACCGCCAGGTGTTACAGTTCCTGCAGGGAAAGGTGAAAAGCGCCTCCACCCAGTACAGGCTTTGTTACTAGCCACAGAGTGACAAAGGCACTCTCCCCATGTGGCCAGCAACATGTCTGGTGTGTGGCAGGCTGCTAAAACTAGTCAGCCTACACTGGTAGTCGGTTAAGGTTTCAGGGGGCACCTCTAAGGTGCCCTCTGGGGTGTATGTTACAATAAAATGTACACTGGCATCAGTGTGCATTTATTGTGCTGAGAAGTTTGATACCAAACTTCACAGTTTTCAGTGTAGCCATTATGGTGCTGTGGAGTTCGTGCATGACAGACTCCCAGACCATATACTCTTATGGCTACCCTGCACTTACAATGTCGAAGGTTTTGCTTAGACACTGTAGGGGCACAGTGCTCATGCACTGGTGCCCTCACCTATGGTATAGTGCACCCTGCCTTAGGGCTGTAAGGCCTGCTAGAGGGGTGACTTATCTATACTGCATAGGCAGTGTGAGGTTGGCATGGCACCCTGAGGGGAGTGCCATGTCGACTTAGTCATTTTATCCCCACCAGCACACACAAGCTGGCAAGCAGTGTGTCTGTGCTGAGTGAGGGGTCTCCAGGGTGGCATAAGACATGCTGCAGCCCATAGAGACCTTCCCTGGCATCAGGGCCCTTGGTACCAGGGGTACCAGTTACAAGGGACTTACCTGGATGCGAGGGTGTGCCAGTTGTGGAAACAAAGGTACAGGTTAGGGAAAGACACTGGTGCTGGGGCCTGGTTAGCAGGCCTCAGCACACTTTCAAATCATAACTTGGCATCAGCAAAGGCAACAAGTCAGGGGGTAACCATGCCAAGGAGGCTTTTCCTTGCATCTAGCAAAGTTTTTAAGCATTGGATCAGCACAGTGCTATCCATGCCGAGCTAGATAGTGACAAAGTCTTTTGCCATTTGTACAGCAAAGTCTTTAAGCATAGGTTTGACACAGTGTGCCTGGAGTTGTAAATAACTTTTGTCATTTTCCAGCTTGGCAATGTTGACACTGTTAAAACAGAACCAAACACACACAGTAAGAACCGTTATGAAACTGTTAGGATTGATTGCATCTTGTATTGCCATAGTGCCTCATGCCAGACTTCATATGCGTCCTCTTAAACAGTGTCTCTCTCATCAGTGGTCTCAGGCACGGGGTCAAATGGAAGATCTAGTGTTGTTGGACTGCCAAACTTAGCTCTCTTTACATTGGTGGAGTACCACATACCTTTTAAAAGGGTGGCCCTTTGTAGACCCTGTGCCTCAGGTTACTCTCACAACAGATGCCTTAAACAATGGTTGGGGAGCTCATCGCCTCAACCTAAAAGTTCAGGGAATATAGGAAGACACTCACTGGTCTCTTCATATCAATTACCTCGAACTGCAAGCAGTATTCTTGGCAATGAAAACATTCCTACCACAATTGCAACACAAAACAGTGTTAGTACATGGCAGTCATATTGTCTGTACGTATCATCTCGAGAAATGGGGGGGGGCACAATCTCAACAACTGTCCTAACTAGCACAACCCGTATGGAAACGGGATACTCACATACTGGCACAATATCTCCCAGGGACAGACAATCATTTAGCAGACCTGCTAAGCAGGACACATCAACAAACATGAGTGGGAACTCCACCCACAAGTCCTTCAACAATACTTCAGAAAATGGGGAACACCTCAAATAGACCTGTTCGCAACAAAACAAAAAAAAATGCTAATACTTTGCCTCCAGGTACCCACGCCCTCAGTCCAAGGGCAATGCTGTATGGATGAGTTGGCCAGGGATATTTGCTTATGCTTTTTACCCCTTTCCCACTCTTACTATTGCTAGTACAGAAGATAAAACAATCTTCCCTCAGCATGATCCTAGTGGCCCCTACATAGGTACGTCAACCATGGTATACAACACTTCTGAAACTCTCAGTTGTTCCTCATCAAAAACTTCCTAAGAGACCAGCTCTTCTAACACAAAAACAGGGTCAGATAAGACATCCAGATCCCAAATCACTCAACCTAGCGGTATGGCTCCTGAAGTCATAGAATTCAGATATTTACATTTACCACAAGAATGTATGGATGTCCTAAAACAAGCACTCAAACCTACCACTAGACAGTGTTATGCAGCAAAATGGAAACATTTTGTTTATTCTCAAACAAAAAACATTGCCCCTCTTCAACCCAACAGTACAGGACAATGTACAATATTTATTACATTTACAAAAGGCAAATTTAGCCTACACATTTGCTTACATTTAGCCGCTGTAGCTGCATATCTGCAAAATAGACCACATATTTCCTTGTTTAGAATTTCAGATATCAAAGCATTTATGGAAGGACTAAAAATAATTCCACCAAAGATTCCTCCAGCTCCATCTCGCTACTGAAACATTGTACTCACAAGACTCATGGCTCCACCATGGCTTCACCATTTGAACCTCTCCAATCCTGCTCATTACAATACCTTTCATGAGCAGTAGCATTCTTAATTCTGAACACCTCTCTCAGGTGTGTCAGTGAGCTTCAGGCACTAACTTTAGAACAACTCTTCTTTTAGGTTCATAAAGAAAAGATTGTATTAAGAACAAATCCAAAATTTCTTCCAAAAGTCATTTCGCAATTTCATATTGATCAAACAATATAATTGCCAGTTTTCTTCCCAAAACCAGAATCAGTGGCAGAAAGAGCGCTACATACTCTAGATGTCAAAAAAGCTTGTGTGGTGTATAGACGGGACAAAACAATTTAGAAAAATCTGGCTTTCTCATTACCACACAAAGGAGACCCAATATCTAAAACAACTATAGCAAGATGGATAGTTAAATGCATTCAAACTTGCTATACTAAAGCTAAAAGACAATTACCTGTACCACCTAGAGAACATTCCACTAGGAAAAAAAGGTGTGTCTATGGCCCTTTTAGGTAACATACCTATGGCAGACATTTACAAAGCAGCAACATGGTCTACACCACACACGTTTACTAAACATTATTGTATAGATGCCTTTGCCAGACAACAGGCAATGGTGACTAGCTGTACTTAAAACACTTTTTAAATCAATTGCAACCCCTACACACTAGCCACTGCTTTATGGAGGGACTGCTTTACGGTCTATGCACAGCATGTGTATCTACAGCTACACATGCCATCGAACGGAAAATGTTATTTACTAGTAGACATCTGTTCGTGGCATGTAGTGCTGTAGATTCACATGCACTCTCCATCCTCCCCGGAACTGTGTACAGATTGCAATTTAATTTTATGTATATATATATATATATATATATATATATATATATATATATATATATATATATAATGTAAATGCATGGCATGGACATCTTTTATTCCTACTATATACTATTTTCATTACTTCACTCTCCCGCCTGCGGGCAAACGATCTAAAAAAGGACTCGATGCCCATGCACAGTATTACCGAGAGGAGGAGTCACTCGATCCCGTGACTCAAACTTTCTTCGAACAAAGTTGTACTACTCCGAGTCCAACACTAGATGGTGAGCTTATGCACAGCATGTGTATCTGCAGCACTACATGCCATGACCAGATGTCTGTTGGCTACTGGTAAGTAACATTTCTCTCACTGTATGTGTGTGTGTGTGTGTGTGTGTGTGTGTGTGTGTGTGTGTGTATATATATATATATATATATATATATATCTCTATCTCCCCCCCCCCTTCCTCAGACACCTCCCCCCAGTTTTTGTGGGTTGTAGCAGCTTGAAAAGTTTTTTAGATTTATGAATCACTGATATAGGACTTATAAGAATAACTTTAAAATGTATTGTATTTGGCTTCTTCATGTCTAATATCTGATATGGACAGAATGGCCATTAAGTGTTGTGTAAAGTGCAACAAAAGTTTCCATGGATAAACTTACACAATTGGTGTCATTTATATAGACGAGTAATTAATCATTAGCTTTCGAGACATTGAAAAGTTCCAAGTAAAAGTGAGGCATTCTGTGACAACTGATGTGGAGTAGAGTTGGAGATGTTTAGTAAAATAGACAGCACAATATGGCTGCATACTCGACGCTAAACAGTCTTAATGTTGAGGGAGGAGAGTCAG
The DNA here is from genome assembly GCF_031143425.1 of Pleurodeles waltl. Classification (NCBI taxonomy): domain Eukaryota; kingdom Metazoa; phylum Chordata; class Amphibia; order Caudata; family Salamandridae; genus Pleurodeles; species Pleurodeles waltl. The sequence goes on along the minus strand of NC_090451.1, from coordinate 66,173,743 downwards.
CAGTCACTCGCAAAACAAAATTTTCAAATACGGGAGTGATGATTCCCATGATCACATACCCTACCATAAGTTCCCCTTGTTAGTCTGAGAAAAGAGGGCCCCTGAATGTAATGTATTGGGGAGAGAGTGGATGCAGAGTAGACTAAATCAAACATAAGAATAGCGCCTACAGATTTACAGGTTGCACGAGCCAAGACTTCAGTACTTTGAGTCGAATCTTCAATAAAAGTATGCACAATACATTTCATTTTCGTTTTTTATTTTATCAAACATCTTCCATTTCGAAATATTTTTCCTTTTTCTACAAAAACAGACACCCTTTTAAAAAAAAATGTTTTAAACATTGTTCATATTTCACTGGCATGGCTCCTCCTACCCTAATCACCATGCTGGCCCATAGTTTGACCGTGCCCAAAGCCAAAATGCCATGCTGAAGAACCATTGGACCTCAAAGACCTACGAAAAGGAGTTGAAAAGTGACCATGTGTTACATTGATGCTTTTCACCTCGAAGTAAAATACTGCCATGGCACCATCTAGGGCAAAACATTACCCAAATCTGAAAGTTCTGGCTCCTTTACTGAAGATTTAAATTTAAACTTGCATCAAAAACATCGGAAACTGAGCTGTATTCAAAGTTGAAGCTATATTTTTTTGTCTAAAACATCAGCACTGTTTTGCTGTTTTAACACCAAGCAAGATTTATTCAGAAATTGCTTAATATGACAAAATTATTGGTCCAGGATGGATTGAAATCATGGCCTGTTTCTAAAAGATCTGCCACAGCCGCGAGGAGAGGGGAAAGAATTATCAACCAGCCTCCCTGCTGAAGTCCTAGAACACACAAAGGCGGATGAAATATATTTATAGGTCTTCCACCTTCAAATAGGACCCCTCAGTTTCTTTGAAATTCCTGTATCCATGCTCCAGTGGCATGATTAATCATTGGGCAGCTACAACACCTCATGTACCATCCGTGTCCACCTGGAAGAGCTAAAAGAAGACATTTTTTTAATAGGAATTGGATTAACTGTTAAAACTGCCTAGGATGCCTACGGAATCCATTTGATTTGTTCTGGGGTTCCTTCTGACAGAGTTTAAACCAGATTAAGATGGTCAGTGGTTCATAATTAACCTACCATCTCCATATTAACATGCTTTGGCTGTACTCCTGCCCACATAGGTTGCTGATCTTCGTTAGGACTAAAGATCCCTAAATTATGAGCGTCATTTACGTCATAAAAAGTCCAAGTCAGTGTTGTCAATGCAACATCCCCTTAGTAACCAAGTTTAATGAGACTTGGTTCTGCTGGGGTTTATGGAGATTTCCCCTTCAATAAAATGGTATAAAACCAAAGACGGCCAAAGGAAAACCATCTGTCATAAATTCCAAAAACAATTTAGATATCAAACTTTCACATAGTGATAATTAGCCCACACTTGTTTGGACAATTCACATCACCCATCATACACAGCAAACATAGGTGGTCATTACAACCCTGGCGGTCGGTGTTAAAGTGGTGGAAAGACCGCCAACAGGCCGGCGGTAAACGGTAAAAAAAAATGGAATTACGACTGTGGCGGAAACCGCCAACAAAGACAGCCACTTTAACACTCCGACCGCCACGGCGGTACAGACAAGCAGCGCGGCGGTCACCGCCAACAGACAGGTGGGAGACAATGTACCGCCCACAGTATCACAACCTACCAATCCGCCACCTTTTCCGGGGCGAATTCACCGCAAACAAAAACACGGCGGAAACAGGACTTCGAAGGGAAAAAGCTCACCTCTGCACACCCCATGAGGAACCAGGACGCCATGGAACCCGAGCTCCACATTTAATCAGCCTTTATCTTCTTGCTCCTCTACCAGGAGCACGATCGCTGGCGGCGAAGACCACGATGAGTACTGCACCTACGACACAGGGAAGGGAAAAAACAGTGACACACACACACGCAACACCCCCACCCCCACCCATGACAACACACACACTAATACAGCATGATACATTACAGTTACGCCCCCCCAACTCCCCCGGAAGAATGCAAAGACAAAAGGAAATGAGCTGAACGATTTTAATATATTAAAATTCAGTAGTCAAATAATATACATACACTAGTTACAAATATATACACCAAGAATATTAGTCCAGGGTATTCCACCCTTAAAGTCCATGGGCCACTGGGCCCACAATGCATGGGCGAGGCCCACACAAGATACCCGAACATGACGGAGAGAACACTGCAGGGGCATCAGATAGAAATAAAACAGGCACCTCAGGGGAAAGGGAAAGGTGGGGGGCACCTCAGCCGGTTGAGTGCACGACACCAAATCCACGAGGGGGCCCCATGCCCTCTGTTCAATCCTGGGGAGTGCAAAGCCACAGTCTCACAAGTCTCTACAGTGGGTGGGTTGCCCACTGTTCAATCCTGGGTAGTGCAAAGCCACAGTCTCTCAAGTCTCTACAGTGGGTGGTTTGCCCACTGTTCAATCCTGGGGAGTGCAAACCACAGTCTCTCAAGTCTCTACAGTGGGTGGTTTGCCCACTGTTCAATCCTGGGGAGTGCAAAGCCACAGTCTCACAAGTCTCTACAGTGGGTGGTTTGCCCACTGTTCAATCTCAAGTGGATAACAGTCTCCACTGGTTCTGGAGGGGCTTGGTGCCCAAAGTGCTTCATCCTGCCAAGGACAGAGGTAGTGGATGTGATACTCCACTGGTTCTGGAGGGGGCTCGGTGCCCAGAGTGCTTCATCCTGCCAAGGACAGAGGTAGTGGATGTGATACTCCACTGGTTCTGGAGGGGGCTTGGTGCCCAGAGTGCTTCATCCTGCTCGTGGCGGCCTCCGTAGCGTCAGTGCTTTTGGCGCTCATGGGCCTGCGGTGCTTGTGGTGGTGGTGTCTTTGGCAGCGGTGCTTGTGGCGGCGGTGTCCTTGGTAGCGCTTTAGCTGCTGGCGGTCCTGTCTGGGCCAGTGGGGCTGCTGCTGGCGGTCCTGTCTGGGCCAGCGGGGCTGATGCTGGCGGTCGCTTCCTGGGCAGCGGGGCTGATGCTGGCGGTCGCCTCCTGGGCAGCAGGGCTGATGCTGGCGGTCCTGTCTGGGCCAGCGGGGCTGATGCTGGCGGTCGCCTCCTGGGCAGCGGGGCTGATGCTGGCGGTCGCCTCCTGGGCAGCAGGGCTGATGCTGGCGGTCGCCTCCTGGGCAACGGGCTGTTGCTGGCGGTCCTGTCTGGGCCAGCGAGGCTGCTGGCGGTCACCTCCTGGGCAGTGGGGCTGATGCTGGCGGTCGCCTCCTGGGCAGTGGGGCTGATGCTGCCGGTCACCTCCTGTGCAGCGGGCTGATGCTGGCGGTCGCCTCCTGTGCAGTGGGGCTGATGCTGGCGGTCGCCTCCTGTGCAGCGGGCTGATGCTGGCGGTCGCCTCCTGTGCAGCGGGGCTGATGCTGGCGGTCGCCTCCTGTGCAGCGGGGCTGCTGCTGGCGGTCCTGTCTGGGCCAGCGGGGCTGATGCTGGCGGTCGCTTCCTGGGCAGCGGGGCTGATGCTGGCGGTCGCCTCCTGGGCAGCAGGGCTGATGCTGGCGGTCCTGTCTGGGCCAGCGGGGCTGATGCTGGCGGTCGCCTCCTGGGCAGCGGGGCTGATGCTGGCGGTCGCCTCCTGGGCAGCAGGGCTGATGCTGGCGGTCGCCTCCTGGGCAACGGGCTGTTGCTGGCGGTCCTGTCTGGGCCAGCGAGGCTGCTGGCGGTCGCCTCCTGGGCAGTGGGGCTGATGCTGGCGGTCGCCTCCTGGGCAGTGGGGCTGATGCTGGCAGTCGCCTCCTGTGCAGCGGGGCTGATGCTGGCGGTCGCCTCCTGTGCAGCGGGGCTGATGCTGGCGGTCGCCTCCTGTGCAGCGGGGCTGATGCTGGCGGTCGCCTCCTGTGCAGCGGGGCTGATGCTGGCGGTCGCCTCCTGTGCAGCGGGGCTGATGCTGGTGGTCGCCTCCTGTGCAGCGGGCTGATGCTGGCGGTCGCCTCCTGTGCAGGGGGCTGATGCTGGCGGTCGCCTCCTGGGCAGCGGGCTGATGCTGGCGGTCCTGTCTGTGCCAGCGGGGCTGATGCTGGCGGTCGCCTCCAGGGCAGCGGGGCTGATGCTGGCGGTCATGTCTGGGCCAGGTGGGCAGCGGGGCTGATGGCGGTCTTCTCAGCCGTGCTGATCTTCCGAGACTTGCCGGGTTTCTTGTGCCCCTTCCCCACCTTGGAAGGTGTCGCAGCTGACTCCACACTCCCACCTGTACCCCTGGGAGCAGCTTTGCTGGCTGTTGTCTTCCCCCTCTCCCGCCGGGCACTGGCCAACTTTTGATGCTTGACAGGTGGGGGACTGTCCGTGCTGTGGCTCCTTGCCACACTGGCTGCCCTGCTGCCTGGTGCACTCCAGAATCCGGTGACTACTGGCACCACTGGTCCCGCCGATGTTGTGGCTGAGGTGCTAGGTTGGGACCTGGAGAGTCGGGCCCTAGGAGACCGACGGGGTGGGGGAGGTGAGGGAAGGAGGTCAAGGGTGGACAGGAAAAGTTTCTTAGGAACACTGGGATGGGTAGCTGGAGGGGGTTTGGGAGTGGAGGAAGAGGTTGTGGTTGTAGGAGGTGTACGTTTGTTGACTTTGGGTGAAGGTGCATGCGCTGGAGGCTGTGGTGAGGTGGGTGGCTGTTGGGTGGGTGTGTGCCTGCGTTTGTGTACCTTGGGAGGTGGCATCACAGACACACTGGTAGAGGACACAGGGGATGTGAGAATGGTAGTGGGGGTGGTGACTGCACGTGAGCGGGGTGTGGTGGTGGGTGTGCTGGTGATGGAAGTAGTGGCTGTAGATGTAGTGCATGCAGCTGTGAGTGGAGACGAGACTGGGAGGGAGGAGGGAGACGAGGAGGATGGGGACACAGTGGAGGCAGTGGATGTTGCTATGTCTGCATGTGTGTGATGCTTGCGTGAGTGCCTGTGGGATGTGTGGTGCTTCTGTTTGCCTGAGCTTCCTTTGTGTGTTGAGGTGTGTGCCTGCTGGTCTGATGGTGTGCTTGGGGTAGGCTGAGGTACAGGGGGGATTGGGTCTGGGTGGAGGAAGTTGGAGGGGGGAGGCTAGAGACAGGGACAATGGCTGCCATAATTGCTGAGGCCAGAGTCTGAAAAGCTCGCTGAAGGGCTGCCTGACCAGAATGAATGCCCTCCAGGAATGCATTGGTTTGTTGCAACTGTCTCTCTACACCCTGGATGGCATTCAAAATGGTAGACTGGCCAAACAGTGAGGGACCTGAGGAGGTCAATGGCCTCCTCACTGAGGGCAGCAGGGGTGACTGGGGCAGGGCCTGAGGTGCCTGAGGCGAAGGAGATGCCCACCCTCCTGGGTGAGCGGGCACGGGGCAAAGGCTGAGGGACTGCTGGAAGGGCGGTGCTGGAGAGGGGGGTGGCGGCTGTACCTGTAGATGCGGGGGCACAGATGGGGCCACCACCACAAGGGAACTCCCATCAGAGGACGAGTCCGTATCACTGGTGTCAGCTCCTGTCCCTGCCGTGGAGCTCCCCTCACCCTCCGTCCCACTGGTGAAATCAGACTCCGTAGTGTCACCCTACAGGGCCATGTGGGATGCAGCTCCATCCTGCCCTGCTCCGGTGCCACTGCTCCTCCGCCTGATGATGCTAATGCACACATGTACAGGGAGACCACAAAAAGGGGGGGGGGGAGAGACAGCAGAAAGACATGTTTAGTGCATGCATTACCGCTACCGTTGGCGGACAGACACAGAAGCCTCCTGCACTACGCCGCGCACTTGGGGTCCACTATTCAATCCCTGGGACATGTCCTACAAGGCTATTGCCGATATCTGCACACATGGATGTCACAGGAGCCTGACTAGGTGTAGTTGGCACTGTACCCAGGCGGGGTGGGGTGCCACAGGATCTGCCTGAAAAAGGGGACTTACCTAGCACACTCGCCCTGGCCTAGGGAAACTCACAGCCCACCTCCCCCACCCAGACACCTCCACTGTGCGCTGAATCAGCAGAATGAGAGTGTACTCACCCCCTTGTTTCTGCTGTGATGCCCTCAAGCGCCCATCCAACTCCGGGTACGCCACCGCCAGGATCCTGAACATCAGGGGGATCATGGTGCGACGGGCACCCCTCCCATGTTGGGAGGCCAGCCCCAGCTGGGCCTCCGCTGTCTTCTTGCTCCAGCGCCGAATGTCCTCCCATCTTTTCCGGCAGTAGGTGCTCCGTTTGTGATAGACCCCCAGGGTCCGGACGTCCTTGTCGATGGCACGCCAAATATCCTTCTTCTGGTGGGCGCTGACCTACATGAATTGTACAGGGGAAAAAGAGAAGTTATTACCAACTGCACCGTCACAGTCATTGGCCCGCATCCCTATCCTTGCCATGAGGCACATGCACTCACCATTGTTTCATGCACGCATCATTCTCCCCCCCCCCTATCTTTCACCCACACCACTCCACACAGGCATTGCCCATACAGCATGCTCCCAGTGTACTTACCTGTTTGTCTGGAGGACCGTAGAGTAGCGTGTACTGGGGGAGGACCCCATCCACGAGTTTCTCCAACTCCTCCGATGTGAAGGCAGGGGTCCTTTCCCCAGACGCACGAGCCATTGTCTCTTCCAGACTGAGGTCACAGCAGCACTTGCAGTGTAGGTCCTCTCCTGTCGAAGATCAGGTATCGAGTGATTGAACAGATAGAAAATGGCGGTCACGTCCGCGGCGGTGCGTACCATCACCGCCGGCGTACATAGTCATTGGCTCCTGGGACCCATTGGGTCCAATGTTAACCAATGCAGAATTGCGCTGCGGTCTTTGACCGCCTACCGCGACGGTGTACAACGCCAGCGCAGTTACCTCACATCCCATTGTCCCACTTTAAAGGTCAGGCAGCCGCCATTTCAGGGGCCCACAAGGCTTTATTTTTATCTGCGTCACACATACCTAGGCCTTGCCTCAACACTCATACAGGCCAAATGCGGGTTATGAATGGTTGTCTGAGTAAACTGTGTTTACATACCTCTGAGTTGGGTGACTATGTGCTCGCTGTTGTCCTTCATAGGCACCGTCCGCTGGGACATGTGAGGAGATGGCGGCATCCTCCGGTGTACAGACCGCTGGTGGACCTGTCGACAATGGAGGAAAGACATGTAATCGTCACCTACAGGCTTGATCGTGCCACAATCCTGGAACTGTGTTCCCAGTTGGAGCCAGACCTGATGTCAGCTACCCGCCATCGCACAGGAATCCCCCCTCAAGTGCAGGTGGGTCTTTTAAACAACAGTGGCCATAGCATCAGGGATGTCCCAGCCTATGTTTTCCAACGTGTTATCCAGAGTGTTGTCTGCCCTGCTGAAACACATGCAGAGCTACATCATGTTCCCTCAGGTGGAGGATTTGCCTTTGGACATATCCACAACATCATAGGTGCCAATGATGGGACACGTGGCCTTGGTTCCTCCCCTGCCCCCGCTGCCCCCCCACCCTCCTGCAGGAGTGAACAGGTGTACAGAAACCGGAAGAGTTACCATTCGATGAATGTGCAGATGGTGTGTTTGGCCGACCAGTACATCTCCCATGTTAATGCCAAATTCCCTGGCTCAGTGCATGACGCTTAAATCCTGCGGAATAGCAGCATCCCTTATGTGATGGGGCAACTACAGAGGCTCCGGGTGTGGCTATTAGGTGAGCACATGGACCCAATACAGTGGGAATAGTTGTCAGGGTCTGTGGATGTCCCTATGAGTTAGTGTGTGTCTAACAGTTGTCCCGTGCCATTTGCAGGTGACTCTGGCTACCCCAACCTGTCATGGCTACTGACCCCAGTGAGGAATCCCAGGACAAGGGCAGAGGAACGCTACAATGAGGCCCATGGGCAAACTAGGAGGATTATAGAGAGGACCTTCAGCCTTCTGAAGGCCAAGTTCCGGTGCCTCCATATGAAAGGTGGTTCCCTATTCTACTCACCAAAGAAGGTGTGCCAGATCACCGTGGCCTGCTGTATGCTTCACAACTTAGCTTTGCGACGACGGGTGCCTTTTCTGCAGGAGGATGGTCCAGATGGAGGTGGTGTGGCAGCTGTGGAGCTGATCCTGTAATACTCCCAGTGAGGCACAGGTAAGAATACAAACCTGCCTACTACATGTACTTTAACACTACTACCTCTCTACTGTCTGTCCTTTTCACCCAGTGTATGTTCACTGAGTTGTCACTTTCCCTTACGATTTCACAGATGTAGGTCCCACTGTGTGACATCTGCTTTGTTTCCTCATGGACTAGAGCTGTGTGACATAGGTATGTTGACATTACAATTGAAAGAGCATTTGGTCACTGTAATTGCTAATACACGATTTCGAAATCACAGATAGACCCCAGATTGTTTTGTGCTTTAGGTGTGTTTATTTAAGTGCTCAATATTGGAGGGGGTTGTAAAATGGTGAGGGGTGATTGTGGAGGAATGTCCATGGCAGAGTCCAGTCTATTAGTCTCACAGGTGCATTGTCCAAAGGGGCATAGGAAGTGGAGCTGGGGCAGTTTGAGGATGGACAGGGTGACAAGGTGGGACAAAAGGATGACATTCAGGGCGGTCTCATTTCTTGGTGGGGGTCTTGGCATCGTTCTCTGTCTTTGTCCTGGATCTCAGGGACCATGGGCGGGGTGGTTCTCCCTCTGCAGGGGGTGGGGTGCTGGTATGGTGGTCCTGTGGCGGTGCCTCCTGTCCACTAGCGGCAGCAGAGGTGGTGGGCAGTTCATCGTCCAGGCTAGTGTCAGGGGCCCCTTGTAGTGCCACAGTGTCCCTCCTGGTGTTGCGGACTTCCTTCAGCACCCCTACGATGGTGCCCAGGGTGGAATTGATGGATCTGAGTTCCTCCCTGAAGCCCAAATACTGTTCCTCCTGCAGCCGCTGGGTCTCCTGAAACTTGGCCAGTACCGTTGCCATCGTCTCCTGGGAATGATGGTACGCTCCCATGATGTTGGAGAGGGCCTCGTGGATAGTGGGTTCCCTGGGCCTGTCCTCCCCCTGTCGCACAGCAGCCCTCCCAGTTCCCCTGTGTTCCTGGGCCTCTGTCCCCTGAACGGTGTGCCCACTGCCCCCAGGTCCCTGTTGTTGGGGTGGTGGATTAGCCTGGGTTCCCTGTAGTGGTGGACACACTGCTGATTGACGTGTCCTGGGGACAGAGGTAGGGGCCTGCTGGGTGGGTGCTGTGCTGGTGTTTCCAGAGGGGGCAAGCTCTGTAGTGGCCTGTGCCAGTGTGAGTGGAACCGACTGTCCCGAGGTCCCAGATGGGCCGGGCTGGTCATCTAGATCTAGTTGGACAGAGCTGCTGTCATCACTGTGGGCCTCTTCTATTGGTGGTGTGGACATGTGTGGACCCTCCTGTGCGGTGACGTTGGGTAGGGCTCCTGCAGGGGTGTAAAAGCATGATTATTGCATCTGGGTGTACCATGATGTGCAATGGGTGGGTGACCGTGTACCCCAGTGCTTGCATTCCTGTGTGGGACCTTGTGTGATGATGGTTTTAGGGGGGTGTATGGGTATGTGCAGTGGCCCATGCATTGGTGATGGGTGTCCATGCTTTGTTGTTGCGTGCAGCGCTTGGTGTTGGGATGTGTGGTTTGTTATATTGGGACATTTTTGAGGAGTAGGAGCGATGGGGGTGAGGGCGAGGGTGGGGGTATGTGATGGCATGCAGGTAGGGTAGGGTGGGGGATATAGTAGTTAAGGTTTGACTTACCAGAGTCTATTCCTCCAGCGACTTCTGTGTGTGTATTTTGAGCGTGGCGGTGTGTACCACCAATGGAATACCGAGGTTGAAAGACCGCCGCGTGGATTCGTGGGTCGTGATAGTGTGGGCGTATTTCTGTTGGCGTGACGGTGGAGGTTTTGTTTACCCAGTTTCACTGACCTTTGGTGTGGCGGACTTGTGTGGGTGTCTCAATTTTGGCGGATTCAGAGCTGTGGGTCATAATGACTGTGGCGAAATTCCGTTGCTGCGGCAGTGTGTTGGCGGTCTTCTGCACGGTGGTAATTGGCTTTTACCGCCATTGTTGTAATGACCCCCATAAAGTTGAAAGTATGGGGGTGCATAACCAGTATGTTGAGGGTGATCTGACCTCAGCTTTGTGGTTGCAGCCTCCAGACTGCTCACTTTTTCCCTTGCCTTACACACATCTCCGGGCATTGGATGAGTGGGTCAATGAAATAGCAATTCCGCCGACGCTTAAATCAACACAACGTATCATTTGTGTTACATGTCAGTATAAGGTGATGCCATGTGCTTTTCCACTAGATAGCGGAACTGCATTATACACAACAAGAGGCTGTAGCCATGAACTGCAAAATATAAGTTGTGCTCTTTTTAATATAGGCCACTCTCTGTTCTCCTGAGTTGCTTCTTGGAAAATGTTTTTTCTTTTTTTTTTTCCATTTTGCATTTTTCCTCAGACACTGCTAAATGGACGACTCGAAGAATGAAAGGGCAAGCCTTGTGTGTAGGGAGTCTAATGGATGCCCTTGCTGTTGTTGGTGGTGTGAGAACCAAGCACTGGCTGAACCAAGGTCCAAAAAAATCTACTGCAATGGCTGAGGTAAAAGATTACTAATACATCGCAACCTGTTCCATAGACAGAAAGGAATCCTGTGGCTTGTAGTGCTTTTGAGATGGTATTATAAAGAACTTACTAGATCTCAATTCTGGCATGGTGGCCCTGTCCCAGAACCCATGTTGGTGTAGTTCATACAACAGATAGGGAGTTCTCCTACTGGGTGGATGTGATGCTATTTATTGTGTTTGACCAATGACTTTGTGTTTCACCACTGTGCATATTAGTTGCTCAATGTTCACCAGTAGCACATTATATGTTTTGTTCAGTTTAGCTGCCTATTGGCTTTGACATGGCATTAGACATTACGGGCCAGATGTAGCAAAGGTTTTTACCCATTCTATGTCTATGGGAAAAAGTGTTCGTACATATGGCCCTACATTCTGTATTCAGCTTAGCTGCCTATTGGCTTTGACATGTCATTAGACATTACATTTGATATTTAGGTTAGCTGCCTATTGGCTTTAACGTGGGGTTAGACATTGCAGTTGAGACATTGCAGATGAGATGTGTTTTTCCAAGCTGTGTTTTTCCACAAGATGGACCAAGCTGTTTTCTTCACACCAGAACTTAGCTGATAAGAGCACGTAGATTTTGTGTTTACCTCGCAATCCAGTCTGAGAGCGAGAGAGCTCAGGAGAATTGGCCTCTCTCCAAGGTTCTTGGGCTCTCACACTGAGTTTGCGTTTAAGGATGACTCTGGGCTAGAGAGAGATAGATTAAATCTGCTTGACTTCAGACAGGAACTAGACGTCAGTTGCCTGCCTCCCGTTTGGGTAGAGAATCTTTCTCGCAGTTGACCGGATTCATCAACTTGCAGACCCCAGAAAGATGAAGCTGAGTATAGGCCCTACCACCTTGCCCATACGGTGATGAATTTTGACTTTTATGCTTTGCTTTGAAGTTATGATATGATATAATCACCTATATTTGCTGTGTACATTGCAACTGAGAAGTACTTTGATATATTTTGCTTTCATTGCTGCGACTACTTTTGAACGTGTGCTTCCAATCTACTAATTTCGTCTCTCAGGAACTTGTGGGTGGGGAATTAATAACAATAAGGGCCATATTTATACTTTTTGACGCAAACCTGCGCTAACGCAGTTTTGCGTCAAAAAAATTAGCGCCGGCTAACGCCATTCTGAAGCGCCATGCGGGCGCCGTATTTAATCAATGACGTTAGCCGGCGTTGCCTGGTGTGCGTGGAAAAAAACGACGTACACCAGGCAGCGCCGGCGTACGGGGATATGGAGCTTGGGCGTCAAAAAATGGGGCAAGTCAGGCTGAGGCAAATTTTTCGCCTCAACCCGATTTGCGCCATTTTTTTCCGACTCCCAACCCCCATAGAAATGACTCCTGTCTTAGCAAAGACAGGAGTCATGCCCCCTTGCCCAATGGCCATGCCCAGGGGACTTCTGTCCCCTGGGCATGGTCATTGGGCATAGTGGCATGTAGGGGGGCACAAATCAGGCCCCCCTATGCCACAAAAAAAAAAAAATAATACTTACCGGAACTTACCTTAATGTCCCTGGGATGGGTCCCTCCAGCCTTGGGTGTCCTCCTGGGGTGGGCAAGGGTGACAGGGGGTGTCCCTGGGGGCATGGGAGGGCACCTCTGGGCTCCTTCCGAGCCCACAGGTCCCTTAACGCCTGCCTTGTCCAGGCGCTAAAAAACGTCGCAAAAGCGTCCGTGCGTCATTTTTTTTGACCCACCCACTCACAGGCGTGAATTTTGCCCGGGAGTGTAAATACGGCGCACATGCCTCGGAGTCAATTTTTTAGACTGGAACGCCTACCTTGCTTATCATTAACGCAAAGTAGGTGTCCATGCTAAAAAATGACGCAAACTCCATGGACTTTGGCGCTAGACGCGTCTAACGCCAAAGTATAAATATGGAGTTAGTTTTGCGTCGGAATTGCGTCAAAAAAAACGACGCAATTCCGGCGCAAACAGAGTATAAATATGCCCACAAATGTCTTCTCTAAACTCAGAAGTGCATTCCAGAGAGGTTCTGTAAGCTAGGTTATGAGATAAGAGGGAAAGCAGAACAATGGATCTACAGCAAGGAGAGGGGCTGTGGCATGTCCATCGGTGTTCATGAAAGCTACATATGTGCGTGAGTTTAATGCAACTTGTTAGGGTGGATCACATCAGTCTTTTCGGGCACCTTTGGGAACTTTGCTGTACTAGGGCAGCATCTGGTATAGATTTTATGTCCCTTGGTGTTAACTACATAAAACTTTAGAGGACTGGAAAACTCACCACATCTGTTTTATTTACGCACTTGTGGTAAACCGGCCACTGTATGAAGGTAGCTTTGCCTCCAGCATGAAGTCATTTATCAGTGCTTTTCTCTTGATTGCCGTCTTTCTAGGTGAAACTAGTGCAGAGAGCACTCCCGACCCTCCCCGGTGAAGTACACTGAGACCCGTGTCCCTTCCTTACGGTGGTGGAAACAAATGCGCCTGCTTAAAGTGTTTAATGCAGACCTAAAAGATACTTAACTCAATGCACTGACCATATACCAGGATGTTTGTGATCACTACGGTCACATGCAGCTGAGTGGACAAAAGAAAACCTGCAATTGCTCAGCTTTCCAGTGAGAACTTTCCTCCTTTAGACCAGTGGTTCCCAACCTGTGGTCCGGGGACCAGGGGTGGGTGGGGGGTCAAAGCCTCCTCAGGGGGTCCGCAACTGCTTAGAAAAAAAAAAAAATTAACAGATTAGGTCCCCAGCTTTCAATAATGACTCAGTGGGGGGGTCCCTGGGTTCCAGGAATTATAAAGTGGGGGTCCACATAAGTCAAAAGGTTGGGAACCACTGCTCTAGACTATCCCTAGGCGCCAGACTGTATCTGGGGATTTTTCAGCAATGCTTCCTGTTGATCTGTAAGTGGTTCCTTCTGCCGCCACAGAGACCTCATGCTGACTCAGAAGTCACAGGACGGAGCTGCATAGAAGCACCAGACATGCGCAGTAATGCAAGTTCTTTTCTTTCCGCACCTTTCGAAGCAGATCCAAATTTTGGTCATTTTTGTGATGAATCCAGACAGTGTCGCAGAAGATGTCTTCCCTGAAAATGACAAGATCTAAATCTTGTTGCTACTGCAGGAAACAGATATTTGGTCATGGACCCACATAATGTCTGACGGTCGATTTAGTCACGACTTTGGAGTTGTGCGATAAGTCCACCCTCATGCTCCTGATGGCAATCTGGAAGTGAATCTTTAAATCGCTGCGCATAAGAAGAGGTTAAGATTGAAGCAGAGGTCCTTCTCCAAGTCACGGGTCCATTGCAATCACAAAGTCTGTATCACTGTCTTCAGCTAAGTCAGAAACCTGACATAAGCCCTAGAAAGCCAAGTGGCTCTCATCACCATCCCACTGCACAACTTCTGTTGAGATATCGCAAGAGCATCACTTGAAGGGACCAGCGTCTTCTGACTCCGAGCCAGTCGCTCATTTGGTCCCAACTTGCCCCAGTTTCTCCGGGACATCATCAACCCCTTCAAAAAGGCCATTCGGCTGTGAAGTTTACAGATGTTGCTGGCTCAATCTTACATGCCTTTAGGCTCCATTCACAATCGCCTTTTTCTAAACTCAGAATTTCTAGTCTCCACCCCCAGCCCCTCACCTCCTAATTCCTTTGCCACTCTGCATAAGACTTTCCACAAGCCCATCTTCCTGCCTTTGCAACCCCTACCAATGCATACTTGCAAATGGCCGTCCACCTGGCGTTTGCCCATACATCACATACTATGCTTCCGAGCCCAACCCCAGTTTTAGTTACTCAGAATATGTGTGGTAACTGCATCATCATGTTTCCTTGTAATACTAGGTATTATGTCCTGGTTCGGGGCACAGCAAGTGAGGACTATGTTACGCGTTTGTCACTGTAGCATATCATTGTAATCTCCAGTCTATGGATGCATATTGCTCTATTTTTGTGCACCTTGTGAAAGACTAATAAAAACATTTATTAAAAATGCCTTTGGGTACCACAGAGCTACAAGGGCCCCCAGTTGGGCTTCTGATTCCAATTAGGTACCGGGGTCCATACCATTTCATTCCCTGCGGGGAACATCCAATATGCGACACCGGTTTCTGACCTCAAGCTCATGTTGACCGTATCAGGCATATGTCACACTATGAAATTATAAAGGCACAGCCAGACAGACCTGGTCTGTTCTCTTGATACCAGTATGATGAGGATAGGTGCCTTTTTATGGCCCCTCGATGGATGTGGTCCATTTCTTGCCTATTCCTCACGAGACAGATGATGAGGAGATGGGACAACCTGCTCCACCCTTATTAGACTTGAGATGACATGTATTACGACTTGGAGTACCCGTGGGCTAGATTCTAATCCAGAAATGCAGCTGGGCTCAACTCCCAGCCCTCCAATGGAAGAAAGTCTCTTTTGATGTAATATTGCAATCACCAGCAGAAGTGCTACATTTGCAAATGCCTTTTCCGAATAAGCAAACCAATTTATTGACTGAAATTCTTTAACTGGACTCAGCCTCACCGCAATCACTATTTTAGTATTCAACAAGAGCCTTACAGACACTTTGTGGCCAATTCATCTAAGACTTGTTCAGCCCCTCTGGTTAGCTGCTAGATAGTCAAAATATATTGATGCCCTTGGAAATAATATTTTTTCTCACCTAGCCTGGCTTTGTGCTCTTTGAATGAGGAGTTCGTTCAGGGCAGGAGTACCCATGGCTTGTAGGATCTCTCCAGCGAGATCTAGCCGACTATTTCAGAGGACCTCAGTAACTGTCTGACCCAAAAGATTAAAGACGAACAGGGTGCCAAGTGTATGTGTAGCATGCAGGCCTGGACACCACTGGTTGTATAGGCCATGATGTTGGTATCCATGTAGTGCTTAGAAGGCATGCCTGGATGAGATGAACTGATTTTAAGGGATGTCAAAGTGTCCCTTTTTGACCTGCCCTTCGACGTATCTAGACTGTGCGAAGAGAAGGCCAACTTGGCGCTCGAGAAATTCAATGATAATCACCACAGCTCAACTCAGTTGTCCTCATCCAGAGAATTTTACCCGCAGTGCAGAAAGTGCTAGTGTCAACCTTCTCAGTTGGCACAGTACCAAACTTCTCATATGGCGCACCAGCACTGTGTCCTTTTGGGGCAGAGGACGTTCACACCAGCAGGGACAGCTCTTTCTATGCTTCCTCCTCTGCTGCAGCGGCCCCCCTAACCCGCTTTTATTTCCCCTCCTACCCCCGAGACCAGAAGGTAGAATGGAGAATGAAAATGACGTCAGACTGATTCGTCTTAAACATTGTTCGAAAGAGGTATGTCCTGCTTTTAATTTCATCCTCACTGTCTCTTCTCTCCGTCCCCCCCGCACATTAACTATTCTCAATGGACCATGCTGCTAGCTTGATGCTACAAGTCAATTTCCTGCTGGTTAAAGGCGCCATCAAGCGGCTGCGGGACTACAAGATGGGTGAGGTATGTTATGTGCGTTACTTCATCGTCCCGAAGAATGGACGTCCCCTCGGGCCTACACAGGACACCTGGCCATCGAATGTCTGTCTGAACAAATTCAAAATGCTCACTCTGGCCCAGAACCCCTCTGCTCCGGATCCTGGTGACTGAATGGTGTCCCTGGACTTTCAGGATGTATTTTCATATACCTGTCCTGCAGTTCACAATGGGTCAAAGCATTTCCAGTTCATCATGCTGGCCTTCGGCCTTACCTCTACCCATTGAGTGTTCATGAAGGGGATGGCAGTGGTAAAGGCCTATCTTAAGAGGTCGGGACATGCCTGTACCTCGATGGCTGGCTACTGTGTTGCGCTCACCCCAGTCAATCACCTGACCACCTCCGTAAAATGGCTGAGTTCTTTATTTCCTTAAACTTTACTATCAACAAGCCTGAGTCTCACCTGAACCCTACAGAGAGGTTTCCCTTCATTCCGATGAATGTCCAGTGTTAAACTTCTGCGCATGGGAGGGTCCACCAAGAAGGTCATTAAGAAGCAACTTCCTTCTCTGATGGGACACCAGGTCCTGTAAGCGTTCCTGCCTCACATTCTGAGGAAAGACGGGACAGACTGGGCCTAAGTCATCTTAATGACCTCAAATTGGGCCAGAGCTTGTGGTACCCAGAGCTTCTGGTACCCAGAGCTTCTGAGCATTTACCCTTTGATCTGGCTACCACTTCTGGAGGACCTACTGTTTCAGCAACAGGTGAAGGTCCTGCATTCAAAGCTCCTCAACCTACACTCCCATGCTTGGAGACTGAGTGATGACAGCTAACCTCTTTTGACTTGCTGCCTGAAGTGGTAGATGTCATTCTTGCAGCTATACACCTGTCCATGAAGTGCATCTATGTCTGGTGCTTAGACAAGTTTCTGGCCTGATGTGGGTTGTGTAGACCTGCTGCAGGCCAAACTGGTTTATTGTTTGTTTTGTCATTGGCCAAGCACATCTTTGCAGTGCGCATTTAAGGCTATTTATCTGCACTTTCATCCTTTTTATGTTTGCCTGACCAGCCCTCTCTTCAAATCGTCAGTTGATTCATTTTTGAAGGACCTGTTGCATACACTCCCTCTAAAATCATTTGATTTTCATGTGCATGTGGCTTTCTTTATTTCAGACCATTCTGGAAATGAATGCCTCAGCCATTGTTTTCGTTCTGATACAAATGTAACCTTACTTCCCTCTGGAAAGTATGCTCCGGATGTTCCTTCTCTTACTGTTCTCAAGGCTGCTCAGCCAAATTCTGGACTCTAGTGAAAACAAGTAATTGTGTTCCTATGTTTCATAATGCTTTTGCTTACATCCTTAATTATGCACTGCTCTAACCAATAGCCTATATCTGATAAATGCATCTAGGTGAAGCTTCCTTACTCTAAAATTTCCCCAGGCTTCTGTCTGAATCTGGAGATGTTTCTTGAGCAGCACCCCTGCGTGCCGTTAGGTGACGTCAGTCAGCTCCACGCCAGTCGTTGGTGTCGTCCGCACAAGAAATAACATTGCGGGTCCTATGTTCAATGGCATGTGTAGCTGCAGATACACATGTTGTGCACATCCCGCCATCTAGTGTTGGGCTCGGAGTGTTACAAGTTGTTTTTCTTTGAAGAAGTCTTTTTCGAGTCACAAGATCGAGGGACTCCTCCCCTTTCGGCTCCATTGCGCATGGGCATCGACTCCATCTTAGATTGTTTTCTTTCCGCCATCGGGTTCGGACGTGTTCCTTTTTGCTCTGCGTTTCGGTTCAGAAAGTTAGTTAAAATCTCGGAAAATTTGACGGTATTGTTTGCGTTCGGTATCGGGCTAGTTACAACAGATCGACACCGATTTCTGAAGAGCTCCTGTGGCCCTTCGGGGTTTTCGATTCCCCGGCGGGGCCTGGTCGGCCCGACCACGTGCGTCTTCAAGGCTAATGGAACGGACCCCATTCCGCTTCTGCCCCGAATGTCACAATAAGTATCCTTACACAGATCAGCATCTGGTCTGTAATTTGTGTTTGTCTCCAGAACACAAAGAGGATACTTGTGAGGCCTGTCGAGCGTTTCGGTCGAGGAAGACGTTAAGAGACCGAAGAGCAAGAAGACTACAAATGGCGCCGACAGGACAACGACACTTGGAGGAAGAGGAAGAAACCTTCTCCATCGCAGATTCGGACTCGGACGAGGTCGATCCCGAACAGATGCCGAAAACCGTGAGTAAGACGTCACAACACAAAACTCACGGAAAAACCGCTAAAGCCCAGGGGACGCCACCGCCAGCAGGCCATGGCTTAACCCGAAAAATAGGTGACCGACCATCGGCACCGAAAAAGGGCATGCATGTGCCGAAGACATCCGACTCCGGTCGAGATACCGGCACAGAGCAGACTCGACCCCGAGACACCGGGTCAGAGCAATCTCGACACCGAGAGGGCGGCACCGAAATGAGTCGGCATCGAGAGATCACTACGCCGAAAATTTAAAAAGTGTCTTCGGAGCCGAAAAAGACTGCCGAAAAGGCTTCCATACCGAAACATCCGGCCTCGGAACCAAAATCGAGTTCCTACACCGAGGAACAGGGCCTGTCCTCACAGATGCAAGGACACAGATTCGGATAGGAACTAGAGGCAGTGGAGCCAGTTTACACTCAAAGAAGGCTCCACATTCAAAAGGACACAGGGAAGATCAGTACTCTCCCTCCAATACGAATGAAAAGAAAACTTGCCTTCCAAGAGAAAGACAAGCAGCCACAGGCAAAGGTGGCAAGACAAGTGACTCCGCCACCATCTTCACAACGCTCACCACAACTATCACCATTAGCCACTCCACCAATGATGCAGTCCCCAACTCACACAGGGATGAGTCAGGATGATCCCGACGCATGGGATCTTTATGATGCGCCTGTATCTGATAACAGTCCCGACTGTTATCCAGAGAGACCGTCACCACCTGAGGACAGCACTGCCTACACACAGGTGGTGTCAAGGGCAGCTGCGTTTCATAATGTCACCCTGCAAGCAGAACCTATAGAGGATGACTTTCTCTTTAATACACTGTCGTCTACACACAGCCAGTACCAGAGTCTCCCTATGTTACCAGGAATGCTCAAACACTCCAAACAAGTGTTTCAGGAGCCTGTGAAGGGCAGGGCCATAACTCCAAGGGTGTAGAAAAAGTACAAAGCGCCACCAACAGATCCTGTGTACATCACGCAGCAATTAACACCAGACTCAGTGGTAGTAGGGGCAGCTCGTAAAAGGGCGAACTCACACACCTCAGGAGATGCCCCACCTCCAGACAAAGAAAGTCGCAAGTTCGACGCTGTGGGGAAAAGGGTTGCGGCACAGGCAGCCAACCAATGGCGCATTGCCAACTCACAGGCATAGCTGGCGAGATATGATAGGGCTCATTGGGACGAAATGCAACATTTCATAGAACACCTGCCCAGAGTTCCAAAAAAGAGCACAACAAGTAGTGGAGGAAGGCTAGAGTATCTTGAACAATCAGATACGTTCAGCAATGGATGCAGCCGACACAGCTGCTAGGACTGTAAATACAGCAGTGACCATACGGAGGCACGCATGGCTAAGAACCTCAGGATTCAAGCCGGAAATACAACAAGCAGTCCTGAATATGCCCTTTAACGGACAGCAGTTGTTTGGGCCGGAGGTGGACACTGCCATAGAAAAACTTAAAAAGGACACAGATACGGCCAAAGCCATGGGCGCACTCTACTCCCCACAGAGCAGAGGCACATTTCGGAAATCAGATTTTCGAGGGGGGGTTCGGGGACAGAGCACAGAACCCTCACAAACAAGACCCACTTATCAAAGTCAATATCAGCGGGGAAGTTTTAGGGGACAATACAGAGGAGGACAGTTCCCAAAGAGTAGAGGGAAGTTCCAGAGCCCCAAAACTCCACAAAATAAACAGTGACTTCAACGTCACAAATCCCCAACACATGACACCAGTGGGGGGGGGAGACTAACCAATTTCTACAACAACTGGGAAGAAATAACAACGGACACGTGGGTCCTAGCCATTATCCAGCACGGTTATTGCATAGAATTTCTTCAATTCCCTCCAAAGGTCCCACTGAAAACACACAACATGTCCAAACAACACATGGATCTCTTACAACTGGAGGTCCAAGCGTTGTTGCAAAAAGAGGCAATAGAGCTAGTACCAATTCATCAGAAAGGAACAGGAGTTTACTCCCTGTACTTTCTCATACCCAAAAAAGACAAGACTCTAAGACCTATACTAGATCTCAGAACATTTAACATATACATCAAATCAGATCACTTTCACATGGTGACACTGCAAGACGTGATCCCATTGCTCAAACAACAAGACTACATGACAACACTAGACTTCAAGGATGCGTATTTCCATATACCTATACATCCTTCCCACAGAAAGTACTTAAGGTTTGTAATCCAACCAATTACCAGTTCAAAGTGTTGCCATTCGGGATAACAACAGCGCCAAGAGTTTTTACAAAATGCCTGGCAGTAGTGGCAGCTCATATCAGGAGGCAGCAAATACATGTGTTCCCGTACCTAGACGATTGGTTAATCAAAACCAATACGCAAGAACGGTGTTCACAACACACAAAGTATGTCATAGAAACCCTTCACAAGCTAGGTTTCTCACTCAACTACAACAAATCACACCTACAGCCGTGTCAAATACAACAATACTTAGGAGCAACAATCAACACAACAGAAGGGATTGCCACTCCAAGTCCACAAAGGGTACAGGCATTTCAGAACGTAATACAAGCCATGCACTCAAAACAAAATTTACAGGTAAAATTTGTGATGAAGCTACTAGGCATGATGTCCTCATGCATAGCCAATGTCCCAAACGCAAGATTACACATGCGGCCCTTACAACAGTGCCTAGCATCACAATGGTTACAAGCACAGGGTCAACTTCAAGATCTAGTGTTGATAGACCGCCAAACATACACCTCGCTTCAAAGGTGGAACACTATACATTTAAACAAAGGGCGGCCTTTTCAAGACCCAGTGCCTCAATGCTTAATCACAACGGATGCCTCCATGATAGGGTGGGGAGCACACCTCAACCAACACAGCATCCAAGGACAATGGGACACTCAGCAGAGACAGCTTCACATAAATCACTTAGAACTACTAGCAGTATTTCTAGCGCTGAAAGCATTTCAACCTATAATAACCTACAAACACATTCTTGTCAAAACAGACAACATTACAACAATGTATTATCTGAACAAACAGGGAGGAACACACTCGACACAGTTGTGTCTCTTGGCACAGAAAATATGGCATTGGGCGATTCACAACCACATTCGCCTAATAGCGCAGTTAATACCTGGAATTCAAAACCAGTTAGCAGACAATCTCTCTCGGGATTACCAACAGATCCACGAATGGGAAATTCATCCACAAATACTAAAGACTTACTTCCAAAGTTGGGGAACACCGCAAATAGACCTATTTGCAACAAAAGAAAACGCAAAATGCCAAAACTTCGCATCCAGGTACCCACAGGCTCACTCTCAGGGCAATGCGTTATGGATGAGTTGGTCAGGGATATTTGCATACGCTTTTCCCCCTCTCCCACTCCTTCCATATCTAGTAAACAAATTGAGTCAAAACAAACTCAAACTCATACTAATAGCACCAACTTGGGCACGACAACCTTGGTACACAACACTACTAGACCTCTCAGTAGTGCCCCATATCAAACTACCAAACAGACCAGATCTGTTAACTCAACACAAACAACAAATCAGACACCCAAATCCAGCATCGTTGAATCTAGCAATTTGGCTCCTGAAGTCTTAGAATTCGGACATCTAGACCTTACACAGGAATGTATGGAGGTCATAAAACAAGCTAGAAAACCAACCACAAGACATTGCTATGTAAATAAGTGGAAAAGATTTGTTTATTACTGCCATAATAATCAAATTCAACCATTACACGCATCTGCTAAACACATCGTAAGCTACCTACTGCACTTACAAAAGTCAAAGTTAGCTTTTTCATCCATTAAAATACATCTCATCGCAATTTCAGCCTATCTGCAAATTACGTACTCAACTTCATTATTCAGGATCCCAGTCATAAAAGCAGTTATGGAGGGTCTGAAAAGAATTATTCCACCAAGAACAGCACCAGTTCCTTTGTGGAACCTCAACATTGTCTTAACACGACTTATGGGTCCACCTTTTGAACCCATGCACTCATGTGAGATACAGTACTTAACATGGAAAGTAGCATTTCTGATAGCTATCACATCTCTCAGAAGAGTAAGTGAAATACAAGCATTTACTATAGCAGAACCCTTTATTCAGATACACAAACATAAAGTAGTTCGACGAACAAATCCTAAATTCTTACCTAAGGTCATATCACCGTTCCACTTAAATCAAACAGTGGAACTCCCAGTATTCTTTCCAGAACCAGATTCTGTAGCTGAGAGAGCATTACATACATTAGACATTAAAAGGGCACTAATGTACTACATTGATAGAACTAAACAGTTTCGCAAAACAAAACAATTGTTTGTAGCTTACCAAAAACCTCATACAGGGAATCCAATATCCAAACAAGGCATTGCCAGATGGATAGTTCAATGTATTCAAACCTGTTATATAAAAGCAAAAAGAGAACTGCCTATTACACCAAAGGCACACTCAACTAGAAAGAAAGGTGCTACCATGGCCTTTCTAGGAAACATACCAATGACTGAAATCTGTAAGGCAGCCACATGGTCTACGCCTCATACATTTACCAAGCATTACTGCATGAATGTGTTAACAACACAGCAAGCCACAGTAGGACAAGCAGTATTACGGACTTTATTTCAAACAACTTCAACTCCTACAGGCTAAACCACCGCTTTTGGGGAAATAACTGCTTACTAGTCTATGCACAGCATGTGTATCTGCAGCTACACATGCCATCAAACGGAAAATGTCACCCAGTGTACATCTGTTCGTGGCATGAGACGCTGCAGATTCACATGCACCCTCCCACCTCCCCGGGAGCCTGTAGCCGTTTTAAGTTGAGAAAAAATTAGACTTGCACATTTGTAAATTTGTAAATATATCACTTTTAAACACATTATGTACATACATATTTACTCCATTGCATGGGCACTATTACTATATACACAACTCCTACCTCACCCTCTGCGGGGAAAACAATCTAAGATGGAGTCGACCCCCGTGCGCAATGGAGCCGAAAGGGGAGGAGTCCCTCGTGACTCGAAAAAGACTTCTTGGAAGAAAAACAACTTGTAACACTCCGAGCCCAACACTAGATGGCGGGATGTGCACAGCATGTGAATCTGCAGCGTCTCATGCCACGAACAGATGTACACTGGGTAAGTGACATTTTCCATAAGTGTCACCCCAGCGTGCTGATGTCAGTTCTTTTCTTTCCACGCCAGCGCTGACCTGAAGAAGGCGCTAACCCTGAGTCACTTTTTGACTGTTCTTTTTTTCGAATAATCTTTTTCGACTTTTTGTCGAAGATTTTTGAGTGTCTACTCTTCTGGTGCATCCTTCTTCTTGTAAGACCTGGTTCAAGCCCTGCGGGTCCTGTCCTTGAGTGATGTCCATGACGGATTCACATCTCGTCTGTCTTTGGTGTCGGGAGCGCTACCATGACCCGAGGGAGGAGTCCCTGATTCTCATAGTGGCCTGGCACTCTGTTTTGTGTAAGTCCTGATCTCGGTCAAGAGGAAGGTCCTGGGATTGGTTGCAGAGCTCGTCGTCCCACTCTGAGTCCTCTGTATGATCAGGTGAGTCAAGCAACAAGAAGTCAAAGAAGAACAAGCGTTCTTCGACTTCACCCTGCCCGTCGACCATCAAGACACCGGAACAGGAGCGTCGGTCGCTCTAGATCTCTATCCGCAGAGCCTGCGTCTGGGTCAACTCCATACCTACCCAAGTTTCCGGGAACTGGAGCGACCCCTACCCATACCCAACTCAGAGTTTTGAGGCCGTGAGCCTTATTTTTGAGCAATCTCACTCTGCTGGAGTGCCTTTGGGCCCCACAGGGTCAGAAGGGGCCCCCTTGACTTCTGCTCCAGCGGCTTCGGCCTCTGTTCTGGGGGGCACTCATGGATCCGTTCCTGGATCCAAACCAGCGTTGGTCGTACCACCTTGACCTTCCCCAATGCTGGGTCTGATGCCCATGTTCCCAGCACCACCCATGCTCCTGGGTGGCCCAGACCCCATCCTCATTGCCGACTCCAACACTGAGCTGGATCAGTGTTGCGTGACACAGACAAGGGCCTTGTTCCCTGTGTCGGATCCTGACCCTTATTCTTATGGTTTGAGACACAGTGAGGAATGGGAGGGGTCATTGGATCCTTTAGAATATGAGCTCCAAGACCTTATAGACTGAAGTACGGACCTGGGTGAAGCCAGTGGTCTGGACACTTCCCTATGCTTTTTCCCCCTACCACTGTGGCTATGGAGGAGGAAGCCTTCTAAACTTAGGCGGTGAGCAGTGTAGCTGAACTCTTGGGTCTTGGGTTGCCTTCGGTGACAATCAGAACTAACATCCTGACAGAGGTGCTTCAGCCCAGGGCTTCATCCTCTGAACCTCTATTGCTCTTCAATGAAGCCTTTACTGATGTCCTGGTCCAGGACAATTACCCGCCGCCTTCACCCTGCTCCGACTGACCAAGCATTCCTGACGTAACACCCATCCCCAAGAGCTTGGTTATCTAAGCCTCTACATCCCAGGGCACGTTCCCCATTGCACCCTTGGACAGGGAATTCAACAGACTGGACTAACTTGAAGAAGATGTTTTCTCCCATCAACCTGGCATTCTCCTACATGCAAGTGCTGCCACAGGTCCCGGAGGAGGTTTGTGCTGTTCTTTCAAGCAGTTGCAGATGGGACAGATGCTGCAAAGTTCATAATCCGATGTGAACTGGACACAACTGACTCACTATGCAGATCGGTTGCATCGACAGTGGCCCTGCGGCGCTACGCCTGGTTGAGAAAGTCTGGCTTTTCAGGGATGTCCATTCCAATGTTATGGACATGCCCTTTGGCACCTGTCTCTTTGGGGAAAAAAAGCAGACTCTGTGTTCAAGCGCTTCAAGGATTCTCGTGCTGCAGCCAGGTCCTTGGGCCTTGCGGCTGCCTCGCTCCCTCAGTCTGCTTTTCGCACCTTTTGTGGCTACGGAAGGGGCATCGTGCCACATCTATTCACATCCAACCACCATGCCTCGCATGCTGCCCAGCTTCTGCGTGGCTGGGATATGGGATCCACAGCACTCATGGATCAGGGAGCCACTGGTCGTCACTCCACCTCCTGCCCCCTCCCCTCTGCAGCTACCTCCAAACCTTCCTAGTCTGACTCTTCCCCACCAAGGGCCAGTCGGAGGCTGGATTCGCCAACACCTGCTCAGCTGGCAATCCATCACATCCGACAGGTGGGTTTTGCAGATAGTCCTAAGGGGCTACTCCCTCCCCTTCGAGACTAGCCCTCCAGGTTATGGCTGTTTTGGCCAAGGGAACCATAGAGAGGGTCCCTGTGCCAAAAGTAAGTCATGATTGTTATTCCCGCTAATTTCTGGTGGCCAAAAAGGACAATGGCCACCGCCCTATCCTAAACCTTTGGTCCCTCAATTTCTTCCTCAAAAAGGAGATCAAAATGGTCAACCTGGCTCCGGTTTTATCTGCACTGGTCCCAGGAGACTAGATGTTGCATTGGACTTGCAGGACGCTTACTTCCACATTCCCATCCTGCCTGCCCACAGGTGTTACTTATAGTTCACGGTAGGCCACAAGCACTTTCAGTTCACTGTGCTCCCCTTTGGCCTTACCAGCATCCCTCGGGTGTTCACCAAGGTGATGGTAGTAGCTGCAGCTCATCTGCATAGATCAGGGATTTCAGTCTTCCCCTATCTTGACCACTGGCTGTTGAACGTGGGCTTGCCCCAGGTTGTCATCTTCCACCTCCAGACTACAGCAGACCTCCTACATTCGCTGGGGTTCACTATCAGTGTGCTGAAGGCACACCTGACTCTCTCCCAGATGCTCCCTTTCATCAAAGCTGTTCTGAACACAGTGCAGTTTCACGCCTATCCTCCTGAGCGGCGAAGCCAGGATATAGGCTATGCTACTGATGTTTCAGCCTATATCCTGATTTTGGTGAGAATGACTGAGGCTTCTGGGCCTCATGGCCTTTTGCATCCTGTTGGTGACACATGCCAGATGGCATATGCGGGCTCTGCAGTGGGACCTGAAGTTCCAGAGGGCGCAGCATTAAGGGAATCTCTCAGACCTGGTCCACATCTTGGAGGGAACTGCACAAGATTTGTGGTGGTGGTTAACAAACTGCAATTGGCCCATAGGCAGATCCCTCTCCCTTCCCCAACCAGATATGACAGTAGTGTGACAGATGTGTCACGTCTTGGATGGGTTGACCATCTGGGAAAAGCAGAGATCAGAGGCATCTGGTTTCTGGTGGAGTCCGACCTCCACATCAACTCGTTGGAACTCTGGGCATTCAGGCTAGCATTGAAAGCATTTCTTCCCTCTCTCATGGGGAAGGTAGTGTGGGTGTTCAGACACCACCACCACCATGTGGCACTGCAACGAGCAGGGAGGGGTCATGGATCCTTTTTCAAGAGGCTCTGTTCCTCTGGACATGGCTGGAACAACAGAGCATTTCCCTGGTGTTCAACATCTGGTGGGCTCTCTGAATGTCAGAGCAGACAAACTCAGCCATCAATGCTTAGTCAATCATGAATGGTGTCTCCATCTGCCGGTGGCCTAAGGTCTTTTTCAGCACTGGGGAGAGCCTTGGTTAGATCTGTTCGCATCTGCAGAGGATACGCTATGTCAGCAGTATTGCGCGTTTGAGTTTCCAAGGCGGCAATCACTCTGAGATGTTTTTCGTCTTGAGTAGAACTCAGTGCTCCTGTACGCCTTTCTGCCCATATCACTTCTGCCTGGAGTTCTCAAGAAGATCAAGAACAACCAGGCCCAAGTAATCCTTGTGGCTCTGGACTCGGCATAAAGGATCTGGGACACCAAACTATTGAGCATGGCCATCAATCCTCCGAACAGACTGCCCCTTTGGGAGGATATTCTGCTGCAGCAGCAGGGGAGAGTTCTCCACCCGAACCTGTCCATTCTCCGCCTTCTTGCATGGAGATTGAGCGGTGCCAATTGACTGCTTTCAACCTTCCCTCTGAAGTCTCTAATGTAATCTTGGCAGCCCGGCGTCCCTCCACCAAAAATTGTATAAGCCTGTCAGAAGAAATTTGTGGTATGGTGCACAGACAGGTCTGTTGACCCCCCTTTTTGCCCCTGTCTCTGAGATTCTGTTTATGCGTCCTTTGGCCATATTTGTCTGCAATCTCTTCTTTCTTATGGTTGCCTGATCAACCTTCTTTGTTTAAATTTCCTATTGCAAATGAGTTTCTTAAAAGCCTTACTCATGTTTCCACTGTCCCCATTCATTATGCCCCAGTGGACTTGATTTTAAGCTATTATTTTCTGATGTGGGCTCCACAGTTGTCCTTAGGTTCCTCACTTTGAAAACAGCCATCCTTGTGGCCATCACATCTGCCCGCAGGGTGAATGAGCTGCAGGCATTGACATCTAAGCGTCCCTGTAGGAAAGTGCCCTTGTTGGCATGGTTACCCCCCCCACACACACACACTTTTTGCCAGACATTGATGCCAACTTGACTAAGAGTGAGCTGAGACCCTGCTAACCAGGCTCCAGCACCAGTGTTCTTTCCCATAAACTGTACCATTATTCCCAAACTGGCACACAGTTAAGTCCCTTGTAAAAGGTACCCCTGGTACCAAGAGCCCTGTGGCCAGGGAAGGTCCTCAAGGGGTGCAGCATGTATTATGCCACCCTGGGGGACCCCTCACCGAGCACATGCACACTGCCATTGCAGCTTGTGTGTGCTGGTGGGGAGAAAAAGACAAAGTCGACAGGGCACACCTCC
This sequence comes from Pleurodeles waltl, assembly GCF_031143425.1. NCBI lineage: Eukaryota > Metazoa > Chordata > Amphibia > Caudata > Salamandridae > Pleurodeles > Pleurodeles waltl. The sequence goes on along the minus strand of NC_090451.1, from coordinate 66,145,653 downwards.
CAGGGTGCCTTTCCCACCAAAACCTGCCTGTGGCATAGGTAAGTCACCCCTCTAGCAGGCCTTACAGCCCTAAGGCAGGGTGCGCTATACCACAGGTGAGGGCATAGCTGCATGTGCAATATGCCCCTACTGTGTCTAAGTCCATTCTTAGACATTGTAAGTTCAGTGTAGCCATATTGAGTATATGGGCTGGGAGTTTGTCATTACGGACTCCACAGCTCGATAATGACTTCACTGAATACTGGGAAGTTTGGTATCAAACTTCTCAGCACAATAAACCCACACTGATGCCAGTGTTGGATTTATTGAGAAATGCACCCGGAGGGCATGTTAGAGATGCCCCCTGTATGTTATCCAAACTGCTGGTGCAGGACTAACCAGTCTGTCCCAGCCTGCCACTTTCTGACGCTTTTCTGGCAACATGGGCTGAGAGCGGTTGTGCTCTCTGTGGCCAGAAACAAAGTCTTCTCTGGGTGGAGGTGCTTCACACCTCCCCCTGCAGGAACTGTAACACCTGGCAGTGAGCCTCAAAGGCTCAATCCTCCTGTTACAGTGCCCCAGGGCACTCCAGCTAGTGGAAGATGCCCGTCCCCCTGACAAAGTCCCACTTTTGGTGGCCAAGTCTGGTGGGAAAATTAGGGAAAACAAGGAGTGACCACCCCTACGGTATCCAGAGCAGTGGTAACCCCCCTCCTTGCAAAATCCTCCAACCTAGTTTGGAGGACAGGGACCAAAAGGGTTAGTTCTGTGCCCCCACACCCCAAAGGGAGTGGACACAGGAAGGGTGTAGCCACCATCGGGGACAGTAGCATTGGCCACTGCCCTCTGACGCCTGTGTAACACCCCTAAATTCAGGATTTAAGGGCTCACCTGAACCTAGCTCGTCAGATTCCTGGCGACCTCGGAAGAAAAAAAAAGAAAGGACTGCTAAGCTGCACCCAACAGAGAAGTCTGAGGATGCAAACTGACTTGGCCCGAGCCCTACCGGCCTTTCTCCAGCTTCTAAAGCCCTGCTAAAAGAAGGAGATGCATCCTGCAGGACCAGTAACCACTGAAAAGCCTCCAGACTACCTGCATCATACAGGACCAAGAACTGCCATGGAGAAGTGGCCCTGTCCAAGAAGAAACTCCATGCAAGGACTCCAGAACCACCCGTATCAACGAGTCCTGCCCACTTTGCACCCGACGCTCATGGCCTGTGTCCAGGTGGCCCAACTAACTAGCTTCCCAGGTGATTCTGAGCAAGTGCCCATCCTGGGTTGACCCCTCCTGTCCAATATGATTACGCCTGCAGTCTGAATTCGGAGGACCCTCCTGACCGCAACAGAACTGGACAAATATTCGCAACGCCAAAAAGTACCCCTGCAGTCCCCTGGCCTTGAGGAATCCAACCTTCAGTGCAGCAACGTCCAAGCAGGCGGCCCTCCTCCTTGTACAGCCTTTGGTTTCCCGGAACCGACCCCCTGAACTTCACCTGCAGCATCTTTGTGACCCCCGGTGTCTCCCTATAGGAAAGCATTAGGAGCCTGACGCTGTGTTTGCACCCTGCACCTGACTGCCCCCACGTTGCTGAGGGTGTGTGTTTGGTGCTGACCTGTGGTCCCCCGGTGCTCCTCTAATCCCACCAGGTCTGCCCTCTGAAGACGCAGGTATTTACCTGCAAGAAGGCCTGATTCCAAATGCCCCCAATCTCCATAGGAGCCCATGTTAAATCGACCTCAACTTTGACCTCTGCACCCGGCTGGCCCTGTGTTGCTGGTGGTGGGTGTTTGGAGCTAACTTGAACCCCAACCTGTGACATCCTACTTACCTCAAAACTGTGCTAAATTTTCTTCCCTCTTAGAACTGTTTCAGAAAGTTTCACTGTCAACTTTTAAAACAGATTATTGCTATTTATTTGAAAACCGTATAACTTGTCAATTTGAAACAAAGTGGTACCTGACACACATGTTGGATATTTACTTGCAAATGTACTTACCTGCAACTTGTCATGTGGTTCTAAAAATAAAGTAGCAAAATATATTTTTGCTATATCAAAACCATTGCCCTGGAGTTAGCCATTGAGTGTGTGTTCCTCATTTATTGCCTGCGTGTGTGCAACAAATGCTTTGCACTACCCTGTGATAAGCATAACTGCTCGAACACACTACCACAAAAGAGAGCATTAGTATTACTTACTTTAGCCCCTTTTAAGCCTCTGGGGAACCCCTGGACTCTGGGCACACTATATCTCATTTTGTTATAGTATTTACAGAGCCAGCTTCCTGCACTCCCTACATTTCCATCTATCCTGACAAAAGTGGCACTTTGGACTTGGGCCTCCATTTTGCCAAAAGTGGTCATGCCCTTCCATGTAGGCTAATCCATCACATTGCCTAGTTTTTACGCACCCCTACATCCATGGGTGTCTGCATGGGGAGAAGGGGGGGCCCTTGAACCCCCCTCCCCACCCCCCCATTTTCCAGATTTAGGTTCAGCCTAGTGTGCAGGCTCACAGTCCATCTTAACACTACTGCTGCTGTAGTGTTATGCTGCCTGCACTAGTGCGGTACCGGCCCCCCTTAAAATGATGCCCCCTGAAAGCATTTCTGCAGATGCTTATGCCGACATCCTTCTAAGGAAGATGATAGACTCCACCGCCTGGAGCGCTGCTGTTATACCTTGATCATACCCAAGAGTTCCGGGCAGGTCACCTCTTTGTTGGTTATGTTGGTGCGAAGAAAGGGTGGGCAGTGCAGAAGAGAACCATCTCCAGATGGGTCGTACTGTGCATTAAAATGTGCTACGCACTGGCAACGAAGCATGCTCATTCTACCAGAGTTAAAGCTGCAACCTCTGTGTTAGCACGCAGAGTTCCAGCCCTGGACATATGGTATGCGGCAACGTGTGCATCTCTGCACACATTTACCAAACGCCACTACCTGGACAGTCAGGTCCATAGGGACTATCACTTTGCCTGTTCAGTCCTGCAGGACATTGATGTGATCTTAGTATGCAGGCCCACCTCTAGGGATGGTATTGCTTGGGTATCTATTCTAAAGTAAGGAATCTGCAACTAGATATCTCTATCAGATGGACAAGTTGCTTACCTTCAGTGATGGCTTATCTGGTAGAAACAATATCTAGTAGCAGATTCCTTCCCGATCCACCCATCCTCCCTGTTCTACGAACTGATCTCTAGGGGCAGGGATACCCCTTTCAGGGCACTAGTTTTGATGTACCAGTGGTCAGTGTCCTTCATGGCTCCGTGCTTCTGGTGTGGAAAGTCGTAAAAAAAGAAAATGACAGCGCGCCAGGGTGGCACCTATATAGGGCTCTCAATTACTTTTTCGGTGCAGACGATGCCAATAACAGACGTGGGGGGTCGATCGACACCTCCTAATGGTGCACAGGGGTACACCTCGAGAAAAAGCTTCGGATCCAGACTGATGCCTTGGGAAAGTCTAAGGTAAGGAACCTTCAACTAGATATTGTCTCTACCAGATAAGTCATAACCGAAGATAAGTAACTAGTTCAATAAGAAGTAGGTGTTACAGGAATGGCATAGAAACTAACAGTTGGCTATTATGGTTGAAATATTGTTTTCATGTAATATGTCATGAAATTAATGTGCCTTTTCTTCCTGAACATCGGTAGGAAAATGGCTCCCTGTTGCAGTTACCCCACACTTTTTGCCTGATATTGATGCTGACTTGACTGAGAAGTGTGCTGAGACCCTGCTAACCAGGCCCCAGCACCAGTGTTCTTTTACTTAAAATGTACCATTGTTTCCACAATTGGCACACCCCTGGCACACAGATAAGTCCCTTGTAAAAGGTACCAGTGGTACCAAGGGCCCTGTGACCAGGGAAGGCCCCTAAGGGCTGCAGCATATGTTGTGCCACCCTAAGGGGCTCCTCACCTAACACATGCATACTGCCATTGTAGATTGTGTGTGTTGGTGGGAAGAAAAAGGCAAAGTTGACATGGCATCCCCCTCAGGATGCCATGCCCACAAAATAATGCCATGCCCACAAAATACTGCCTATGGCATAGGTAAGTCACCCCTCTAGCAGGCCTTACAGCCCTAAGGCAGGGTGTACTATACCACAGGTGAGGGCATAGGTGCATGAGCAATATGCCCCTACAGTGTTTAAGTCTATTTTTAGACATTGTAAGTACAGTGTGGCCAAATTAAGTATATGGTCTGGGAGTTTATCAAAACGAACACCCCCCCCCCTTGCATGAACTGTAACACCTAGCAGTGAGCCTCAAAGGTTCAGGCTTCGTGTTACAATGCCCCAGGGCACTCCAGCTAGTGGAGATGCCCGCCCCCTGGACACAGCCCCCACTTTTGGCGGCAAGTCCAGGGGAGATAATAAGAAAAACAAGGAGAATTCACCCACCAGTCAGGACAGCCCCTAAGGTGTCCTCAGCTGAGGTGACCCCTGCCTTTAGAAATCCTCCATCTTAGTTTTGGAGGATTCCCCCAATAGGAATAGGTATGTGCCCCCCTCCCCTGAGGGAGGAGGCACAAGGAGGGTGTAGCCACCCTCAAGGACAGTAGCCATTGGCAACTGCCCCCCAGACCTAGACACACCCCTAAACTGAGTATTTAGGGGCAACCCTGAACCCAGGAAATCAGATATCTGAAACCTGAACTAAGAAGAAGGACTGCTGACCTGAAAGCCCTGCAGAGACGACAGAGACGACAACTGCTTTGGCCCCATCCCTACTGGCCTGTCTCCTGACTCGAAAACCTGCAACAGCGATGCATCCAACAGGGACCAGTGACCTCTGAAGCCTCAGAGAACTTCCCTGAACCTAAGGACCAAGAAACTCCCATGAGCAGCAGCTCTGTTCAACAAACAGCAACAATATTGCAACTTTTCTGCAACTTTCAAAGACTTCACTCTTACCGCCGGAAGCGTGAGACTTCACCCTCTGCACCCGACGCCCCCGGCTCGAGATCCAGAGAATCAACACCACAGGGAAGACTCCCAGGCGACTGCGATCTTGTGTGTAACCCGAGACGACCCCCCTGGACTCCCACAGTGACGCATGCAGAGAGAATCCAGAGGCTCCACCTGACCGCGACTCCCTGTAACAAGGGATCCGACGCCTGGACCAAGCACTGCACCCGCAGCCCCAGGACCAGAAGGAACTGAACCTCAGTGCAGGAGTGACCACCAGGTGACCCTCTGCCTAGCCCAGTCAGTGGCTGGCCTGAGAAGCCCCCTGTGCCCTGCCTGCACCGCTAGAGTGACCCCCGGGTCCCTCCATTGAATCAAATACAAAACCCGACGCCTGCTTTGCACACTGAACCCAGCCGCCCCTGTGCCGCTGAGGGTTTGTTTTGTGTGCCTTCTTGTGTGTCCCCCAGTGCTCTACAAACCCCCCCCCTGGTCTGCCCCCGAGGATGCGGGTACTTACCTGCTGGCAGACTGGAACCGGAGCACCCCTGTTCTCTATAGGTGCCTATGTGTTCTGGGCACCTCTTTGACCTCTGCGCCTGACTGGCCCTGAGCTGCTGGTGTGGTAACTTTGGGGTTGCCTTGAACCCCCAACGTGGGCTGCCTATGCCCAGGAACTGAGACTTGTAAGTGTCTTACTTACCTCACAATCCAACCAATACTTACCTCCCCCAGGAACTGTTGATTTTTGCACTGTCTACTTTTAAAATAGCTTTTGCCATTTTAACAAAAACTGTATATGTTATTGCTCTAATTCAAAGTTCCTAACATACCTGTGTGGAGTACCTTGCATTTTGTGTATGTACTTCAAATCTTGAACTTGTGGTTCTAAAAATGAATTAAGAAAATATATTTTTCTATATAAAAACTATTGGCCTGGAGTTAAGTCTTTGAGTGTGTGTTCCTCATTTATTGCCTGTGTGTGTACAACAAATGCTTAACACTACCCTCTGATAAGCTCACTGCTCGACCACACTACCACAAAATAGAGCATTAGAATTATCTAATTTTGCCACTATCAACCTCTAAGGGGAACCCTTGGACTATGTGCATGCCATCTCTCACTTTGAGATAGTATACACAGAGCCAACTTCCTACAACATCATAAAAGAACATGCTATTGGAGATGAGCCAGACTTTTTGCTGAGACTTCTTGATTTGGGATTGATGCCCACAGATGTTTGAAAATGTTGCTGTAGATGTTGGCTTAGTGGCTTTGTTAGTAGAGATACCTGCTCAGGCTGGGACCTTTGACTTGAGTTTCATTGCTCAGTCCTGAGCGCTTTTTTAGCTTTTCTTTGGATACTGGCATTATGTCAGTCTGCTTGTTAATCTATTAAATGTATTAAATACCTTCCTTTCTGTAAAAAGCACGTTTTATTTCAATAAAACATAGCTTATGGGGGACTCAGATAGTCCCACTCCCTCTAATTGACCCTCTTGATTTATTAAGTAGTGTCAGCATCTTTCTGGTGGCTGCTCTTAACTGCAGATTCCTCATTGAACTCCCAACTCCCCATTCTGTGGAGCAGACCTCTGTCCCTCAAGTTTCCAAGTCAAACTGTGGCACACTGTCATCTGCCATTTGTTTGAACTGCTCGGAGTCTTGTGGTGTGGAAGGAGAAAGATTAAGAAACTAACGTCAATGAGCAGGGGTGGAGCTTAAACACTGTTCCAGCCCAGGATGAATTTACTGTAGCGCCATATATAGTCTCTTTCTGGTGCACAAGGAGCATTGCTGAAAAATGTCCAGATCTAGGCTTTCGCCTCAGAATATTCTGAAGGTGAGGAAACTGTGGTTATAGTAGCCACAATTAACAGCGCTACTGAAGGTAAGTAAAACAAGGGGCTTACATTGTGCTGAAATCTGATGATTTATAGATGATCAATCCAGGTCTCTTGTATACTTTTAGTTTACTTTACTTCTGTGGCCTTAAAGCCATTTCATTTGTTTGTTTGGGTCATTTAAAAAATCCTTGCTTGCTAGTGGTCAGTCATGCCTCTTTGTCCCATCATTTTTCTCTTTGGGAGCAAGGACTAACTACTGTATAATTACGCTTTGTTGTGTTTATCTGTTCTTTAGGGGACTTTTCTTTCCTTGGTTTCCTGCTCGGCGAAGTTTCACTTTTCATTTGCAGAGCATTCTTGCTCTCAGCTAACTTAACCATTTTACTGCTTACATTTCACATGCTTTACTTAATCTAGCATACTCTATAAGTGTTTTCTTTTTCCAGGATGTTACTACTTATTTTTTACAGCCAGCATATTACTATCGTCTCCCCTTCCTCATAACCTGAATGCACTGTGAAAAACTTTTCACAAAAGGGGCCCTGAGCTTAATTTTTTAGCACAGCGCCTGAAAGTCATTAGGGATGTGTGGAATTCAAGATTGCAGGGTGCACTACCTTATGTGGCCAAAAGAAGTCCCAAGGGACACCTAGGGACGGCCTGTGGTACTGTACCCTTTCTCTGCTGCGTGCACATTAGAACGGTAAATGTTGCAGCCTTTTTTCAACCAGCATATTATAAGTGTAAAAGCATTAACGCAACCATGTTTTTTCTGATTACATTTCAAATGCTTTACTTAATCTTGTTTTTTGGTCCATGCTTTTCAAAGCATTCCCACTGTGTTTAACCTGTCCGATAACAGATGTCTTAAACGTGGCGAAGCACCAAAGCTTCTCTCTTTGTACCTGGGGAACAAGTTTTGAGTATCGGTGTCGGTTCACCATCTCGTGATTTTGGGTGATTCACTTAATCTCCCCCAAAAAAATGAATCTGCACTTGTGTAATATAATTGGTGCTCCTGTAAAGTGCTTTTTATGTCTGCTGGTCGAACTTGCGCTATATAAAACTGCAAAATAACTGCAGTAATTTTGGAGAAGAGTTTAAGCCTTAAGTCACCCAGCACCAAGAATTCACATAGATTCTGAGCTTGAAGTTACTTTAAAATGTGTACCCTGTTATCCTTTGTGGCATGTAAGGGTGCTTTCAATAGGGTATGGTGCAGTGTCTGTCAGATTTCACCAGGAATTTTTACACACAAGCAAAAATGCGCCACACTCTGGCCCTCATTCTGACCTTGGCGGGCGGCGGAGGCCGCCCGCCAAAGTCCCGCCGTCAGGTTACCGTTCCGCGGTCGAAAGACCGCGGCGCTAATTCTGACATTCCCGCTGGGCTGGCGGGCGGCCGCCTTCAGGCCGCCCGCCAGCCCAGCGGGAAAGAGGCTTCCACGATGAAGCCGGCTTGGAATCAAGCCGGCGGAGTGAAAGCTGTGCGACGGGTGCAGTTGCACCCGTCGCGTATTTCACTGTCTGCGCAGCAGACAGTGAAATACTTGTAGGGGCCCTCTTACGGGGGCCCCTGCAGTGCCCATGCCAGTGGCATGGGCACTGCAGGGGCCCCGCGACCCCCCCTACCGCCATCCGGTTCCCGGCGGTCGGACCGCCGGGATCTGGATGGCGGTAGGGGGGGTCGGAATCCCCTCGGCGGCGCAGCAAGCTGCGCCGCCTTGGAGGATTCAATGGGGCGGCGGGACACTGGCGGGAGACCGCCAGTGTTGCCGGTCCGACCGCGGCTTTACCGCCGCGGTCGGAATCCCCATTGGAGCACCGCCGGCCTGTCGGCGGTGCTCCCGCGGTCCTCCGCCCTGGCGGTCTTTGACCGCCAGGGTCAGAATGACCGCCTCTGTTTGGAAAGACTTCAAAAATATTGGTCATTTCACAAAGTAAGTGCTTTATGCCACTTACTACATCTACAAATCTGCAGTCCTCTCTTTCTGCTGCCCCTTAAACCCTTCTTGTGCACCCTGCCTACCATATAATAGTATGTTTCAGACACTGAAAACGTGGGATGAAAAAGTGTTTTTACACAGATTAGCGCTTGTCACGTTAATTAAAAGCTGCCCCTCCAGTTCCAGCTTCTTCTTAGTAACAGCAAGGAGATGTCAGCCATCATGGCTCAATTTTGACCCATGTATAGCACCATGTCTGTCGTAAACTCTTTAGTTAACGCTTTTCAGGAGCAGAACCATCTTCATAAGATATACTCTCCCAGCTACTGAGAAATGCAGCTTAGTTCAGTTTCCCTACTTGTGCAACCACATTTGTCATACTTTTGCCCTAGTTCTCCCCAGGGGCATGTTAAGGTTTTTGGGGGCCCTGGGCGAAAAGTATTTTGTGGGCTCCTGTTTGTAACCGATTTTAATTTCTGATCCAGTTCCAACTCTTTCTCCCGTCTTTGGCCAGGTCACTGACAATGCACAGGCGCACCCGTCCAAATTCTTCATGTGTTTACATCCAATATTCACGGATCGTGATGTGTGGTTTCAATACTTGTAACACAGCAGCAGCAGCTCACTAATATTACTGCTAATCACCTCCGTGACACCCTCCAATTTCTTATATGTATGGTCCTCTATTGGTCTTAAAGAACCTTTTTATGAATGATGCATGAAACAAACACATTTCTCGGAAAATGGCTATAACAGTCACACATCACCCACATTAATAATAAATTACAAGAAAACGGTACTAAAAACAATCAAAAGAACGTTCACAGTCATCAGGGCAAGACTGCAGTAAATGGAAGTGCTATTGTTAAATGCAGGGCCACTGGAATTATGTGGCTGAGAGGACCAAATTATGTGGCAGGGTTGACCAAATTATGTGGCAAGAAAAGTCCAGTTATGCATTTACAACACCAATAACTCTAACTCAAGCAAATACGAGACCTATTGTATTGCAAATGCTCGTTGTAATAGCCATAAGGCAAAACCAAGCCCTGAATAAAAAAAACTTATTGGCGTTGGATGTTACAATGGTTTCTAAAGGGATCTACAGGTCTTTGCGGTTTTGTGGGAGCCCTGCTAATGGATCATTTTATGGAAAATAAAACTAAAAGAATAGAGGCAAACTTAGCCAGGAAGCGGCTAATGTGAATCAGAATTTTGAATCATGGGGGGGTGAGGATAGCGCCTAGAGTGTGCTCTTTGAGAGTAGCAGGTAGGGCTGGGGCGACAAGTGCATGTAATCTGTGCACATGCCTGGACACTGCATCAAAGAAGTGGTGAGTTTTATATTTAGGCCTGGATATGTTAAGGGGAAACCGTCTGGGGTTTACTGTGGGCTGATGATGTCTCTCCAGGAAGCGTTGCAAATAATTAGTCTTGGCAACCAGCAGACTGGTAGAGATAGGGAAACACTGCCTCCTGGTGGTGTTAGACTTTCTCAGGAATAAACCAATTGCTTAAGAAAAGGGGACGTTTCTTCTAGTGAAGAACTGAGTGTTTTTGTGGGAAAGCCGGTCTGGCCACGGCTCTGCAGACACAACACATGCGGGCAGGCTTTCCCATCAGTCATTCACCTGGCAAAGCATACTTGTGTGCCAGGTTTGGTGCTGGCGTGCTGTGCGTGCCCTTCGGTGACGTCTGAGGGCAGCTCGGGCTCCTCGTCCCTCTGGCTTCGTCATAGTCCTACGCGAAAGGCAGGCCCCTCTCTACTGGAAAGGCAGGCCCCTCTGTACTTCAAAGGCCCTCGCCGGTGCCCCTAATAGTTATGCCCTTCTCTTCCTTAGGGAAGGGGTTGGGCCTTGACTTTTCTCCATCGCCCTCATTTGCACGAGGAAGCAGAAGTGGGTAAAGTCACTTAAAGATGTATCCCGTATGGCAGTGCGATGCTGGTCGGGACTGAGTGGCTTGCTTTCCATGTTATGAGACCTGTTGCAGCTTTCACATCATGCAATTGGGCTCTTGCCGGACATCCACCTATGGGACCCTCTGGAGTTTTCCTCAAGCTCTTACCCCAGGTGCTTTTCGGACTTTGCCAGTGATGCCAACATGGCTTTATTCAGAGTTCATTTCTGCGGTACTCCATTTTAGGATCTGAACTGCCCGCGTGGCTTGGTATCAGGTGATCACCTTCACTACTGACTGGGTTCGACACTTGGTTCTCACACGCTTGAGTAGTTTGGGATCTAGTTGGCTGACACCTTTGTCAACGTAGGCTCAGAGGATGTCACTCTTTTGCAGACTTATTTGAACGTGTGCTATGGTACAACTCTGTGTGCTCCATGTGAACTTCTGGTGCAAAAACACCAGCATCCTTAGAATAGAGTAACTCCAAAGTCCATAAAAGAAACACGCCTAATGATGACGTGGCACCTGCCCAACATAAAGCCATGTCCCAGGCTATGAGAAGGATAACAGGAAACACCCCCCAAAATAACCCATATTTTGCAGCGCACCATGTTATTTCATGGATATGACATCATTGCTGTGCAATGCAGATATATTTTAATAGAAAATAAATACATTTTATTCTTTTTGTATATAGTTTAGAAGAGCCATTCTCATACTTTTGTCTCCTGTGGTACCCCCGCCCCTAAAACAATAATGCAAGCCCGGGACCCTCGCCTAAGCAGTTTTTATGATTTGAACATAACTATACTCAAAATACAGAAACAAGTATACATTAAATACATATACAAATTATGAAATATTCTATTTAATTCATAAACAAAATATACAAAAATCGTAAATTGGGAGTTATTTCTGAATGGCATAGCAACATGTGGGATTCTAGCATATAATTTTTTTACTTCGAATATATGCTTTTTTTTTGTCGGCCCCTACCAGTGGTTCAACTGAGGCGCCAAATGTCAAGATTCTGTTTGCCGCACTCCCACAAATATGTTGTATATGTGTACCCGTCTAAAGTTTAGCCTCCGGTTTCACATTCCTTCAAGTTTTACAGTGTTTTTTAAATTGTAATTTTACAATTTATTTGTAAGCATTTTTTTATTATACTAATGTAGGAAAGTACCCTCTTTCTTGGCATGGTTACCCCCATTTTCTGCCTGTCGTCAGTGTGTTTGACTGTGTTCACTGGGATCCTGCTAACCAGGACCCCAGTGATTATGCTTTCTCCATTCTAACTTTGTAACTTGGTTACTTACACCCCCGATTTGGCATACTGGTGTCCCCATGTAAGTTCCTAGTATGTGGTACCCAGGGCCTTAGGGTGCCAGGGGAGCCGCCTGGGCTGCAGCAGGTATTATGCTACCTATGGGGAGCTGATGCAAAGTGTATCTGAAGGCCTGCCATTGCAGCCTGCGTGAAAGGGTTGTGCACCCTTTTCACTACAGGTCACTGCACTAGGTCACTGTAAGTCACCCCTATGGTAGGCTCCCATAGCCCAGAGGGCAGGGTGCAACTACCTGTGTGTGAGGGCACCCCTGCACTACCAGAGGTGCACCCAAGAACTCCAGTTCCATTTTCTTGGACTTCGTGAGTGCGGGGACCCCATGTTATCCGTGTACTGAACATAGGTCACTACCTATGTCCAGCTACATAATGATAACTCCGAACCTAGGCATATTTGGTATAAAACACATCAGAATCATACCACAATACTGTTGCAAGTATTGGAAGTATTATTCCATGCACTCTGGTGGCTCCTTAAGAGGACCCCCCAGCATTGCTCCTACCAGCCTTCTGCGGTTTTCCGGGCAGCCCAAGATGTTGCCCCTTCTCAGACAGGTTTCTGCCCTACTGCTGCTTGAACAGCTCAAGCGCAGGAAGGTAGAACACAGGATTTCCTTTGGGAGAGGGGAGTAACACCCTCACCCTTTGGAAATAAGTGTTACATGACTTGGGAGGGGTAGCCTTCCCAATCCACTGGTATGCTTTTGCACATTTGGTGCCCTCTGTGCATAAACCAATCTACACCAGTTCAGGGACCTCCAGTCCCTACTCTGGCACAAAACTGGACAATAGGAAGGGGTGTGACCACCCCCTTGTCCATCTCCACCCCAGTGCCCAGAGCTCCTCCAGAGGGTCCTTGGGTTCTGCCATCTTAAATCAAAGGTTGGCAGGGACCTCTCAGAGCATCTGAGTGGCCAGGTCAGGCAGGTGACGTCAGAGCCCCCTCCTTGATAGGTGGTCACCTGGCTAGGTGACCAATCCCCCCCTTTCAGGGCTATTTAGGGTCTCTCTCTTGGGTGGGTCCTCAGATTCAGCTTTCAAGATTCCAGCAGGACTCCTCTGCAACCTCTACTTCGACTTCTAGCCACTGAAACTGCGACTGGACCCTCCATGAATTGACAATCTGCATCCAAGATGAAGACTCTGCTTGCAACATCGTTTCCACTGCTTCTTTCAGCTTCTGCAACATTTCCCCGGCTGTGCATTCTCTGAGGGTGGCCAGTCTTCAGTCTGCACAAGAAGGAATCTCCCTTGGATTGAAGGAGTCTATTATATGTTATCATAACTAGGTTATTTATGTGTATTAGAATCGTGGAGCTTCCCTTTTGGAACTATGTGGTAGACTAGGATGTGGGGATGGACGGGTGAGAGCATTATGGCTGGAGGAGACTTGGGAGGAGTACTGTGCTGTTGCTGAATAAAGACACTTTATTTTACACAACCGTGTGGATTGGATTTTCTACAAGTGGCAACGAGTTGGAGGAAGGAACACTTGCTACTATTTTATGGAGCCGTGTCACCTCCTTTTAGAACCCATTAACAAAGATTACAGAATTATCTGAGCCGTGGTGGTAAGGTATCTTTGACTGAAAGCCTGTGGCAGATGTCTGTGGATTTGAATGTATGTGTTAGCCTGATGATAACTGCAGTTCCAAGTTGATCTTTTTCTTCAGTCAACGTGCACATATATATAACCTTGTTTTGAAAGAAGTGCTTAGCAATGTGTGTCGTTTCAAAATTCTGAAAAGCCATTGCGTGTCTCCATTGGCTTAAAAGACGCACAACATGTCTAGGCCTTCATGCGACTGTTTTCTTTTTAAACGCGCACTGACAATTATTATCCAATGTCGGGTGAAAACTGTTTTGGGAAATAAATATGTGGAACAGAGCGACGCACCATCTGGTTACTCTGTCAAACGCCGAGCAAAATCAATATTTAAAGCAGAAGATACGTACTGTCTTGCTCATCTGCTACACGCCAAACCTCCCAGAAGAGTCCTTTGCTTCAGCAGCACTTCCTGCTTGGAAAGAGAAAACAGACTTAAATAAAAAGAACAAAAAGAAACAAAGTGAGGAATAAGGAAGCAACTAATGTACTTAGGAATTTGGGTGGAAGTGTATGCAATTTACATTATTTTGTACTTTTGAAATTGAAAGAACTAACTGGGACTGTGTGTTTTTTCAAATAAATAAACCTGCACTTTTTCTTTTAGGGTTTTTGACACATTTGGAAACTGGTTGTATTTACATTTATATTACATTTTATCTATGTGTGTAAGTTGTCACTGTAAAGATGCAGTTTGACCCTCCTGTTAAGTTTCCTGCAGAACAAAGGTGACCCACCTATACCATGGACTAGGTGGAAAGAAGAATTTGTAAAGTATATGAAAGCTATTGATGACGATGAGCTGTCACAGGAAAGAAAGAAAAACATTTTATTACACTGCCTAGGCTCAGAAGGACAAATGATCTTCAGAACAATATCGCTAGTGGTCATACAAAGACTACAGGATGGAGAAATTGTTGTATTCAATGAGGCACTATTAAGGCTAGAGAATAGATTTAAATCTACGGTGACTTTAGCCCTGAATAGTTTCAAGTTTTATACTAGAACTCAACAATCAGAAGAGACTTTTGACGAATTTCTCACAGCATTATGTGGATTATCTATGCATTGCAATTTTGGAACAATGACAGATGAGATGATTCATGATCAGATTATTGTTCATGTTAAAAGTAGAAGGATCCAGGAACAACTGTGGGTGATGGGTGATCCCCAGTTACAAGATGTAATTACCACAGCAAATGCATTGGAGCAATCTGAGAAATGGATAAAGTCAGTGCAGGAATCGGATAAAGTTAAGAGTAGAGTGTGATGCAGTAGGTGCTATGTGGGGCAGTACTTCTGGTAGTAATTCAAATACAAGTAGTACTACATTCAATAAGAAATGGGACAGGCATGACAAAATAGAACAATTGTCATGTTATCGTTGTGGTAACATAAATCACATAGCCACATCACCACAGTGCGCTGCTATTGGGAAAGAATGCAAGAAATGTGGCATTTTGCTCAGGTGTGTAGAGATTTTAAGAGGAACAGTAGTAATATCAGAGGAAAAGTATCTTGTATGAACAGTGGAAGGAATGATGAATGTTGCTATAAGTGTGATTCAAAGGAGGATGATGAAAAGGGTGTAGTCTTATCACTTAAGAACAGTGATAGGGGTATTAATGATGGTGCAACTATTAACCAACCAAAGTGTAAAGTACAAATAAAGGGGATAGAACTAGAGATTATGGCTGATTCACAGTCACCCTGGACCATTATCTACACAGGAATATTTCATTTGGAAATTTGATGGAGTATGGAAAATTACTGATTTGATGGCACCTGACATTGTTGCTGAAAGTTTTGATGGAATGGCAATTGATATTATTGGATATGTTGAAACTGAGAGAGTTTTTAAAGAAAGATCTGCTATTATAAAGTTATATGTCACAGTAAAAGGAGTTAGTGTCCTGGGGTGGAGAGACCAAGGTAAACTGGGAATTATATTGAATACTAGGAGTCCTGAACCAGTATTGGTAATAGAGGGTTGTGAGGAGAAGCAATAGGTCATGTCCAGATTTCCCCAGGTGTTCACATATGAGTTGGGAAAACTAAGGAACTACAGCCACAATATTAGAGTTAAGGAAAATGCTAAGCCTGTAGTATAGAAGCTTAGGAATGTGCCTATCCGCGTGAGAGAGGAATTGAAAAATATCTTGTCAGAAATGGTTAAGGAGAATGTTATAGAGGAGATTGTCGTCGGAATGGGTATCTCCAATTGTTTTGGCCCATAAGGTGGACAAGACTTTGAGGTTGTGTGTGGACCTACGAGCTCTTAATGCGAATATCATTGTGAACTGCCATCCCTTACCCAACATAAATGAAGTAATCAGTATGTTGGAGGGTGTAAACATCTTTCCAGTTCAGTGTATCATCAAATTGAACTGACAGCAGATTCTAGACACCTTACAGCATTTATCACACTGAATGCCTTATGTGTTAGCCTCTGCAGCATCAGTGGAGAGCAATGTTCCAATTTTTTAAAGACATAGACAAATTTGTTAAATGTTTTCAGGATGATATGTTGATTTATTCAAGAAATGAAAAAGAACACATGGAACATATTGTCAAAGTCTGTGAGGTGTTAAGTAAGAATGGTTTAATCTTAAAAGAAAAGAAATGCCTTTTTTTTCCCAAATGTATGGAATATTTGGTACATACGGTGTCAGGAGAGGGAGTAATGCCAAAGCAATCATTAGTAGAAGCCATTGTTAATGCTCCTGACAATCGGGAGAAAATGTTGTTGTTTGCTAAATTGTGTGAATATTACAGCAAACTTTGCCACAAAGATGGATCCGCTGAGAGAAGTTATGTGGAAAGGAGTAGAGTATATGTGGATAGCAAAACAAAAGAATGCTTTTGAAATGATCAAGAGAGAAATTGTTGTAGCTCCTACTCTTAAGCCTTTTAGTGTGGGAGCACAACGTATAGTGATGGTTGATGCTGGCATGTATGGCATAGGAGGAGTGTTGTCTCAAAGATGTGGTAGGGAAACATGGAATGCTACTTTTGCTTCTCAAACGTTATCGGATGCTGAAAGAAGATATGCAGTTATAGAAAGGAATTATTGTCATGAATTTGGACGATTGAACACTTTCAAAACTACATTTGGGGTTCACATTTTATTCTCCAGAGTTGAGCACAAGCCGTTGATAGGTATCCTTTTGCCAGGAGGTGGATAGAATGCTACTGCTCGCATTGCGAGATTAGTATCTAGGTTGCAAGAGTATTGCTTCCAGGTTGAGTATGTACCTGGAAGGAATAATGCTGTGGCGGATTGCTTATGGCAGCTTCCTCAGGTTGGAACAAAGAATGTTGACGTACATTGTAATAGACTGGGAATAGATGTGGTGTCTGTAGTATATGAGTATATGACTTGTGAATTTAGTAATATAGAAGAGGAAAAATGGATGAAGTGTGATGAGGAAGATTTGGTACTACAAGAGGTTAGGAAGTACCTAAGGTGCTGATGGCCTAGTAGAAAATGTTTTTCGGCGGAAATACCATCCTTCTACAAATTAAGAGATAAATTTGAAGTTGAGAATGCACTGGTGATCAAGAGGGGGAAATGTATTACACCCAGATGTATGCAAGAAACTATTTTAAAACTCGTGCATGAGGGTCATCCTGGAATGCCGTCTATGAAAAGGTTGATACGCACGTGTTTTTGGTGGCCAGGTCTGGATAAAATGGCAGACAGAGTGATGAGGGAGTGTAGAGTGTGTGTCAATGCTGAAAGATGTTGAAGACCGTGCTGGCTCCTCTATATCCTGTGCCTTGGCCAGATTTGCCTTGGCAGAAATTAGGTTTTGATATTTCTGGTCCTTTATACTTTTTGCCTGCTGAGGCTTGTTATGCTTTAGTCCTGATTGATTATCATTCTTAATGGCCTGAAGTAAAATTGGTACCTCAAGTTACCTCAAGTATTATTGAATTTTTCAAAGAAGCGTTTGCCAGAGAAGCGTATCCTGAAATATTAATATCTGACAATGGTGTCCAGTTGGTAGCAAAAGAGATGCAAGGTTTTCGTAAATATAGCAACATTAAACATGTCACCACTACTCTTTATGAACCCCAAGGGAATGGACAAGTTGAAAGGTTCAACGTGTTCTGACGGAAAGCATTAGCTGGACATGAAGTTTTGGAGGGCAGTAGAAGGAATAGCTGAGGGAGAAATTGTGGTACTACTGCATCACTCCCCAAAGCACAACTGAAGTTAGTCCTTTCAAATTGTTAAGAGGAAGACATCCGGTGTCTAAACAATGTCCATGGTGGTTCAAGAAGAAGCAAGGGAAAGATTGGGAGAAGGTGTGTATGGAGGAGGTTAAGGATAGAGTGACAATGAAGCTAGAAAAGTATAAGGATACGTATGATATTAGATGGAAAGTGAAGGAATCCTCAATTGCAGTAGGAGATTGGGTTAGGATTCGCAAACCAGGATTTGTGTGGAAAGGAACATCCAAGTTTGGCAGAGCCATGAAAGTAATCAGTGTATAAGAAGAGTAAGGTCACACAGGATGGGAAAGTTTGGATTATGAGGAGATTGGCAAAGTGCAATGCTGGGCTGGAACTTGCACCTAATGATGGAGCTGCAGGCTCTTCGGTGAAAGTAGGAATTGGGAGTGATGAGAAGGTACGGACAGTTTTTAGGCATGTGAGAGTGAATGGTAGCCAAAATGAAACCATGGTAGAGGATAGTTGTAAAGAAATGGCTCCCTGTTGCAGTTACCCCCCACTTTTTGCCTGATACTGATGCTGACTTGACTGAGAAGTGTGCTGGGACCCTGCTAACCAGGACCCAGCACCAGTGTTCTTTCACCTAAAATGTACAGTTGTCTCCACAATTGGCACAACCCTGGCACCCAGGTAAGTCCCTTGTAACTGGTACCCCTGGTACCAAGGGCCCTGATGCCAGGGAAGGTCTCTAAGGGCTGCAGCATGTCTTATGCCACCATAAGGACCCCTCACTCAGCACAGACACACTGCTTGCCAGCTTGTGTGTGCTGGTGGGGAGAAAATGACTAAGTCGACATGGCACTCCCCTCAGGGTGCCATGCCAACCTCACACTGCCTGTGGCATAGGTAAGTCACCCCACTAGCAGGCCTCACAGCCCTAAGGCAGGGTGCACTATACCACAGGTGAGGGTATAGGTGCATGAGCACTATGCCCCTACAGTGTCTAAGCAAAACCTTAGACATTGTAAGTGCAGGGTAGCCATAAGAGTATATGGTCTGGGAGTCTGTCAAAAACGAACTCCACAGCTCCATAATGGCTACACTGAATACTGGGAAGTTGGATCAAACTTCTCAGAATAATAAACCCACACTGATGCCAGTGTTGGATTTATTAAAAAATGCACACAGAGGGCATCTTAGAGATGCCCCATGTATTTTACCCAATTGTTCAGTGCAGGACTGACTGGTCTGTGCCAGCCTGCTGCTGAAAGACGAGTTTCTGACCCCATGTGGTGAGAGCCTTTGTGCTCTCTGGGGACAGAAACAAAGCCTGCTCTGGGTGGAGGTGCTTCACACCTCCCCCCTGCAGGAACTGTAACACCTAGCAGTGAGCCTCAAAGGCTCAGGCTTTGTGTTACAATGCCCCAGGGCACTCCAGCTAGTGAAGATGCCCGCCCCCTGGATGCAGCCCCCACTTTTGGCGGATAGTCCAGGAGAGATAATGAGAAAACAAGGAGGAGTCACTGGCCAGTCAGGAAAGCCCCTAAAGTGTCCTGAGCTGAGGTGACTCTGACTTTTAGAAATCCTCCATCTTGCAGATGGAGGACTCTCCCAATAGGATTAGGGATGTGCCCCCTCCCCTCAGGGAGGAGGTGCAAAGAGGGTGTAGCCACCCACAGGGCTAGTAGCCATTTGCTACTAACCCCCCAGACCTAAACACACCCCTAAATTCAGTATTTAGGGGCACCCCAGAACCTAGGAAACTAGATTCCTGCAACCTAAGAAGAAGAGGACTGCTGAACTGAAAAACCTGCAGAGAAGACAGAGACACCAACTGCTTTGGCCCCAGCTCTACCGGCCTGTCTCCCCACTTCTAAAGACACTGCTCCAGCGACCCGTTCCCAGGGTCCAGCACCCTCTGAAGCCTCAGAGGACTACCCTGCATCTAGAAGGACCAAGAACTCCAGAGGACAGCGGCTCTGTTCCCCAAAGACTGCAACTTTGCAACAAAGAAGCAACTTTGAAACAACACACGTTTCCCGCCGGAAGCGTGAGACTTTGCACTCTGCACCCGACGCCCCCGGCTTGATTTGTGGAGAACAAACACCACAGGGAGGACTCCCCGGCGACTACGAGACCGTGAGTAGCCAGAGTTGAGCCCCCTGAGCCCCCACAGCGACGCCTGCAGAGGGAATCCCGAGGCTCCCCCTGACCGCGACTGCCTGCTTCAAAGACCCGACGCCTGGTAAAGACTCTGCACCCGCAGCCCCCAGGACCTGAAGAATCCGACCTCCAGTGCAGGAGCGACCCCCAGGTGGCCCTCTCCCTTGCCCAGGCGGTGGCTACCCCGAGGACCCCCCCCCCCCCTTGCCTGCCTGCATCGCTGAAGAGACCCCTTGGTCTCCCATTGAATCCTATTGCAAACCCGACTCTTGTTTGCACACTGCACCCGGCCGCCCCCGTGCCGCTGATGGTGTACTTTCTGTGCTGACTTGTGTCCCCGCCGGTGCCCTACAAAACCCCCCTGGTCTGCCCTCCGAAGACGCGGGTACTTACCTGCTGGCAGACCGGAACCGGGGCACCCCCTTCTCCATTGAAGCCTATGTGTTTTGGGCACCACTTTGACCTCTGCACCTGACTGGCCCTGAGCTGTTGGTGTGGTAACTTTGGGGTTGCCCTGAACCCCCAACGGTGGGCTACCTTGGACCCAAACTTGAACACCGTAGGTGGTTTACTTACCTGCAAAAACTAACAAACACTTACCTCCCCCAGGAACTGTTGAAATTGCACTGTCTAGTTTTAAAATAGCTATATGTCATTTATGTGAAACCTGTATATGCTATTTGGCTAATTCAAAGTTCCTAAAGTTCCTAAGTGAAGTACCTTTCATTTAAAGCATTACTTGTAAATCTTGAACCTGTGGTTCTTAAAATAAACTAAGAAAATATATTTTTCTATACAAAAACCTATTGGCCTGGAATTGTCTCTGAGTGTGTGTTCCTCATTTATTGTCTGTGTGTGTACAACAAATGCTTAACACTACCCTCTGATAAGCCTACTGCTCGACCACACTAATACAAAATAGAGCATTAGAATTATCTCTTTTTGCCACTATCTTACCTCTAAGTGGAACCCTTGGACTCTGTGCATGCTATTTCTTACTTTGAAATAGTACATACAGAGCCAACTTCCTACAATAGTTTATTGTGTGAGGAAGAAATGAATAATACTACCAGTTAAGATGGTGATATGACAATGGAGGATGACTCCATAGCATCATGAGTGAAATCCAGCGCTCGAACAAGATGTGTGCCAGCCAAACTGGCAGGCTTTGTATGACGTGGTAAGATTTTATCATATGTTAAAATTGTAAATATTGTACAGTTTCCTTTTATCATATTGTTTATTTGCTTGTTTGAAAGGAGGGAAATATGTTGTATGTTATAATAACTAGGTTATTTAAGTGTATTAGAATTGTGGAGCTTCCCTTATGGAACTATGTGGTAGAATGTGGGGATGGAAGGGTGAGAGCATTAAGGCTGGAGGAGACTTGGGAGAAAGAGTACTGTACTGTTTAAGACACCTTATTTCTACACAACCGTGTGGACTTGGTTTTCTACAGAGTCGCTCCCCTGTATCGGCAGGCACCAACTGCAACGACGACTGGCTGCGTAGATCTCCTGTCATCCTGAGCTGCATGGGTCCTGCATCACGGGTGGTGGTCCGGAATAGTCCTGTTGGTCCTCTCTACCAGCTGTCTACGTTTGGTGGTGATAAGCCCTTGCCTTTCCACACAGGACAGTACCACATGCAACACGTTTCTTGTAGCTACCAATGCTTGTCGGCATTCCCCCAAGGGATCTCGAAGCTCCGTGTAGCCCCAGCCCCCAGGACTGCTTCTTGCGGCGTACAGTCCTGTGCGTGCTTCTCCTACGGCATGGGACCCTTATTCAGTTGTATTGCGTGAGCCTCTCTAGTTCCTTGTCCAGAGGGTCTCCTGTGGGGGCTGCCTCTTCTTCTGTGCACTCTCTGCCTTGCTGAGGGTCTCCCATGGACTCCCCCCTGGGTTAGGTCCTCTTGGACCTTGCTGGTCTCTGGCAGCTCCACTTTTGGATCACCGCGACTTCTACCTTTGCCAAGGCTTGTTGGTGGCTCTTCCACTCCACTACTGGCTGCTATCATCCATCCGGTGTGGGACGTAGACTGCATCCTCCAGGAACTCTTCACCTGCTCCAGGGCTGCATTCCTGACCGTCTTTGTCCTACCGTCGACCAGCTCCTTAACCACAGCTGGGTGGGTAGTAGCTCCTGCTTCCCCTGGACTCTACTGTGACTTCTGGACTTGGTCCCCTTCTTCCGCAGTTCTTCCTCTTCATGAATCCACCGCTGGTTTCTTGCAGTCTTATCTGGGTGTTTTCATTTTCTACTTTTCCTTCGTTGTGGTTGTTAGGGGAAACTCCAGTAACTTACTCCTTTCTCCCTCGTTGCTAGGTGGCACAGTGGTACTTAACTGTGGGGTTTCCTAGTGCCCCAGCTCCCCTCTACACACTCCACTTACCTAGGTGGGGGTGCTGCATTTGCATTCTATTTTTTTAGTAAATGGTTTGGGCTCCCCCTAGGGTCAACATTGTCTATTTGCACTGTTTATATCTAGTGTGGTAGCTACCTACTATTGGAGGGTTGCCTCTCTAGTACTTTTTGGTAATTGTGTCACTAAAATAAAGTACCTTTATTTTTGTAACACTGAGTGTTTTCTTTCATGTGTGTAAGTGCTGTGTGACTACAGTGGTATTGCATGAGCTTTGCATGTCTCCTAGATAAGCCTTGGCTGCTCATCCACAGCTACCTCTAGAGAGCCTGGCTTCTAGACACTGCCTACACTTCACTGAGAAGCTATACCTGGACCTGGAATAAGGTGTAAGTACCTTAGATACCCACCACACACCAGGCCAGCTTCCTACAACTAATATTATTTAATTCTGTAAACTGTTGTTGGTCCCTGGAGTAGGTGGCTGTGGTCCCCAGGTTAAGATACTTTGCTCTGTTCACTTTGCACATTAAATGTTTCATCAGCCGTTGTTTTATTTATTTTCACTTCAACCTTTCGCGTGCCTAATTTGTAAACATAAATAATTGAAAAAATAAGTACAAATGTCCAAAGTGGTTTTTTTGGGGAGCCTATTCTTGGTGATGCCCTGTAAGGTGGTTGCTGAGTACCAAGGCTTCCCAGCTTGATTCCACCTCCTGCCTCCTTCTTCCTTCACCTCACACTTACCACCGCTTCATCTCATGAATACCAAGGCTGTGTGCTCTTGACTCCACCTCAGGCCTCTTTCTTCCACCCAGTCTACGTCCTCTCTCTTTATCTCATGAATACTGAGGCTGCCTGGTTTTGATTCTACCTCATGGCTCTTTTCTCCACCCTACACTGCCTGCCTCTTTATCTCATGAAAACCGAGGCTGCCTGGTCTTGTTTCCACCTCATGCCTCTCCCACTCCCGCACTTCCTGTCCCTTTATCTCTTGAATACCAGGTTTCCACCTCATGCCTCTTCCACCACCAGACACTCTTTATACCTCTTGCAGTTTCGTTCCATCCCTCCTTACTCCGTTTGCTATTTTATTTTGGTCTTTTTCTCCCCAAACCCCTCCCCGCCCCCTCAATACTGCATTTCCATTTTGAGTCTAAGTCTCATGATGCAAAGTATGTTCTGGTCCCCAGAAACGAGCGCCGATGCCCACCCCTGGGCACTAGTTGGGCACAGCGTCTTTTTGCTTTTTACTGTAGCGTACTCAGATGTTCTCTCTCTTCCCTGTTTTCGCTCGCGGGGCCCTCCGGTGCTAGAATACGCTTTTGTGTCGTCTCGGGCGCTCGGACGCACTCACCTGCAGGACGATGCCCAAGACGTAATGACCCTCAGACGAGGACAGTGTGTGTGTGTGTGTGTGTGTGGGGGGGGGGGGTTGCAATGTCCCATTAGGGTCGGTGGTAAGGGAGGAGCACCCCTAAAGCATTAAGGCCTGAAAGTCTTGGCCGTACCGAGGATTAATCAATTTATTTATTGGGATTAAAGTTAAAATCCGCTAAACCTGGAGCTTTGGCAGATAAACAGGGCGCTTTGCCGAGGCAGCGCGTTTGTGAAAACACAATTAGCAAAGGCGCGTAATCTGCACTCGGAGGTGGCGGGAGACGGGACGAGGGGGCAAACCCGGGAGAAAACGGGGCACGCACCTGTGCTCGGACCTAGAGACAGTCGGTATCGAGAGGGAGCTGGGAGGGGAGACCTGGGGACTCCAGCCGGTCCCGAGAGGAGGGAGCTTGCAGAAGATCAGGCGAGCCTGAAGGGGAAGAGCTGAGACCAAGCTTGTCCTGGGAGGAGAGTGCTGAGGAATACGCCTGTCTGAGAGAAGAGAGCTAGAGACCAAGCCTGTCCTAAAAGCAGGAGAGAGGAGCGTACACCAGGCCTGTCCTGACCTGGGGACTCGAGCCTGTCCTGAGAGGAGAGAGCTTGCAGAAGATCAAGCGAACCGGAGGGGAGAGAACTGAGACCAAGCTTGTCCTGGGAGGAGAGTGCTGAGGAATACGCCAGTCTGAGAGAAGAGAGTTGGAGACCCAGCCTGTCCTAAAAGCAGGAGAGAAGACTACTCCAGGCCTGTCCTGTCATGGGGACTCGATTCTGTCCTGAGAACTTGCAGAGGATCAGGCGAACCTGAAGGGAGAGAGCTGAGACCAAGCTTGTCCTGGGAGGAGAGTGCTGAGGACTACACCTGTCTGAGAGAAGAGAGCTAGAGACCAAGCCTGTCCTAAAAGCAGGAGAGAGGAGCGTACACCAGGCCTGTCCTGACCTGGGGACTCGAGCCTGTCCTGAGAGAGCTTGCAGAAGATCAGGCGAGCCTGAAGGGGAAGAGCTGAGATCATGCTTGTCCTGGGAGGAAAGTGCTGAGGAATACGCCAGACTGAGAGAAGAGAGTTGGAGACCAAGCCTGCCCTAAAAGCAGGAGAGAGGAGTGTACTCCAGGCCTGTCCTGACCTGGGGGCTCGAGACTGTCCTGAGAGGAGAGAGATTGCAAAGGTTCAGGTGTGCCTGGGGAGAGAGCTGAGACCAAGTTTGTCCTGGGAGGAGAGGACTAGGTGTGTCTGAGAGGAGAGATCTGGAGACCAATCCTGCCCTAAAAGCATGGGAGGACTGTACTCCAAGACTGTCTTAGAAGGAGAGTACTGAGGACTACGTCTGCCTGAGAGGGGAGAGAGTTGGAGACCAAGCCAGTCCTGAAAGCAGGAGAGAGGACTGTATACCAGGCCTGCCCTGACCTGGGGACTTGAGCCTGTCCTGAGTAAGGGGTGCGCTGGGGACCAAGTCTGCCCTGGGACCACAGTGCCGGACCTACGCTCTCCTGAGATGGAGCCGGGGACAGCGTTTGCCCTCTGAGGTCGCCTTACGAGCCTCCAGAACGCGGGGAGGTGGTGTATCCCGACGAGAGAGAGGCTAGGGCACCAGAACCCAACCTGTCCAAGGTGGACAGAGTCCGTGCTTAGAGGCAGCGTCAGAGAGTGACAGGCGCCTAGTCTGTGGTGAGGCGGGAGGGCCAGGCCTGTCTGCGGGTGAGTCTGGAGACTGCTAAGAGCCCAGTGACAGCAAAGAAGTGCGCACACTTCTGTCGACCAACGTTTGGAGCCAGGGGTGAACTCGCTCTCAGTGGCCCAGGTTTACCCCAGGATGCCCGTCGGCGGACGACTTCCGGGAGCATCTTTCCTGATCGAGAATTTGCTCTTTGGTGATGGGAAGAGAGAGCATCGGGCGACTCCAGCAGCCAATGGCCCTGTCCACGAGGGGGCAACAGCACTGGGGGGCACATCCACCGAGCTCCAGGGCTCAGAGATGGGTGAGAGAAAAGAGAGCCGCAGTTTCAAGGTAGAAGAGGAGCTATGTGTGCACCAGCTTCAAGGAGCGCGGCATGAGTGTCCCCGGCCATTGCACCTTGAGTGGGAGCGGCCAGACCACCCTTATCAGAGGAGTGATGCACCACAGAAGATACAAGAGCCAATCAGAGACCACCTACAGACTCCCCACCACAGTGGGCTGGAAGAGCATCCCAGGCCCGTCCAGGAGTCACCTCAACGAAGCGAGAAGCCCCAGGACCAGCAGCACTGCGCGACTCAGCCATGCCACCAGCGCATAGTGCCCAAGAGCCACGCTGGGCCAGGCCCCCTATTCACTGTGCCACGTCTACGCACTGGGCCCCTACCACAGGAGAGCGAAGGGGAGTCGGGCGATGACTCTGGCAGCCCCCACGAGATGGACCCTGAAGATGAATCTTCCACAATCCTTGAGATGGAGGAGGCTGTGGAGGGACAAGAGCAGAGCCCGGGCAGGGCTTCTCATGGGACTGCCAACAAGCCCGGCCAGTCCTACATCGCCCTCATCTCCATGGCCATCCTGTCCTCCCCGGAGAAGAAGCTGCTGCTCAGTGACATCTACCAGTGGATCATGGACAGCTACCCCTACTTCAAGAACAAGGTGACTGACATGCAGTGCTTAAATTGTAAACAAAAAAAGTGCACA